>NC_086449.1:243822697-245022697 GCF_028390025.1 Pseudophryne corroboree
ATTATGATCTGCAAGACAATTGTATAGGCGTGTACCCAGCTTTAGTCTCTGTACTGTAGGTGAGTCAACACATTGATGCTTATATCCAATCCATCCTCTTAGGCACAACCTGTTCCTGCCTTGTGCCGAGGCCTTTAATGATAAATGTTACAATGCAAATGTGTCTCATTCCTCCAGGGTCAGACTGGGATACAGGGCTCCACTGCCTAAGTGCTCAAAACCTCATCTAGGGGCCAGGTTCCAGACTGTGCACTTAAATTATACATTGTTACTTGGTTCGATTCTATAGAAACTACACCAAGATTTGCCCTCCTGCCAATCAAAGTGGGTGGTCATAACACCCCCCTGCCCCCTCCTGTAGTGGCTGTGGGCTTTACTATAATTAGTACATTTCTCTATCGTCCTAAGTGGATGCTGGGGTTCCTGAAAGGACCATGGGGAATAGCGGCTCCGCAGGAGACAGGGCACAAAAGTAAAGCTTTTACAGGTCAGGTGGTGTGTACTGGCTCCTCCCCCTATGACCCTCCTCCAGACTCCAGTTAGATTTTTGTGCCCGGCCGAGAAGGGTGCAATTCTAGGTGGCTCTCATAAAGAGCTGCTTAGAGAGTTTAGCTTAGGTTTTTTATTTTACAGTGATTCCTGCTGGCAACAGGATCACTGCAACGAGGGACAGAGGGGAGAAGAAGTGAACTCACCTGCGTGCAGGATGGATTGGCTTCTTGGCTACTGGACATGAAGCTCCAGAGGGACGATCACAGGTACAGCCTGGATGGTCACCGGAGCCACGCCGCCGGCCCCCTCACAGATGCTGAAGCAAGAAGAGGTCCAGAATCGGCGGCTGAAGACTCCTGCAGTCTTCTTAAGGTAGCGCACAGCACTGCAGCTGTGCGCCATTTTCCTCTCAGCACACTTCACACGGCAGTCACTGAGGGTGCAGGGCGCTGGGGGGGGGCGCCCTGGGAGGCAAATGAAAACCTTTAAAAAGGCTAAAAATACCTCACATATAGCCCCAGAGGCTATATGGAGATATTTACCCCTGCCTAAATGTACTAAATAGCGGGAGACGAGCCCGCCGAAAAAGGGGCGGGGCCTATCTCCTCAGCACACGGCGCCATTTTCTGTCACAGCTCCGCTGGTCAGGAAGGCTCCCAGGTCTCTCCCCTGCACTGCACTACAGAAACAGGGTATAACAGAGAGGGGGGGCAGAATAAATGGCAATATATTAATATAAAAGCAGCTATAAGGGAGCACTTAATCATAAGGCTATCCCTGTCATATATAGCGCTTTTTGGTGTGTGCTGGCAGACTCTCCCTCTGTCTCCCCAAAGGGCTAGTGGGTCCTGTCTTCGTATAGAGCATTCCCTGTGTGTCTGCTGTGTGTCGGTACGTGTGTGTCGACATGTATGAGGACGTTATTGGTGTGGAGGCGGAGCAATTGCCAAATATGAGGATGTCACCTCCTAGGGGGTCGACACCAGAATGGATGCCTTTATTTGTGGAATTACGGGATAGCGTCAACTCACTTAAGCAGTCGTTTGCCGACATGAGGCGGCCGGACACTCAATTAGTGTCTGTCCAGGCGCCTCAAACACCGTCAGGGGCTGTAAAACGTCCCTTGCCTCAGTCGGTCGACACAGACCCAGACACAGGCACTGATTCCGGTGGTGAAGGTGACGAATCAACCGTATTTTCCAGTAGGGCCACACGTTATATGATTTTGGCAATAAAGGAGATGTTACATTTAGCTGATACTACAGGTACCACTAAACAGGGTATTATGTGGGGTGTGAAAAAACTACCAGTAGTTTTTACCGAATCAGAAGAATTAAATGACGTGTGTGATGAAGCGTGGGGTGCCCCGAAAAAAAACTGCTAATTTCAAAGAAGTTATTGGCTTTATACCCTTTCCCGCCAGAGGTTAGGGAGCGCTGGGAAACACCTCCTAGGGTGGACAAAGCGCTAACACGCTTATCAAAACAAGTGGCGTTACCCTCTCCTGAGACGGACGCACTTAAAGATCCATCAGATAGGAGGATGGAAAATATCCAAAAAGGTATATACACACATGCAGGTGTTATACTACGACCAGCTATTGCGACTGCCTGGATGTGCAGTGCTGGGGTAGTTTGGTCAGAGTCCCTGATCGAAAATATTGATACCCTGGACAGGGACAATATTTTACTGTCGTTAGAACAAATAAAGGATGCATTTCTTTATATGCGTGATGCACAGAGAGATATCTGCACACTGGCATCACGGGTAAGTGCTATGTCCATTTCGGCCAGAAGAGCTTTATGGACACGACAGTGGACAGGCGATGCGTAGAGGAGTTATTTGAGGTCGGTCTATCGGATTTGGTGGCCACGGCTACGGCCGGGAAATCCACCTTTCTACCTCAAGTCACTCCCCAACAGAAAAAGGCACCGACCTTTCAACCGCAGCCCTTTCGTTCCTTTAAAAATAAGAGAGCAAAGGGCTATTCATATCTGCCACGAGGCAGAGGACGAGGGAAGAGACAGCAACAGGCAGCTCCTTCCCAGGAACAGAAGCCCTCCCCGGCTTCTACAAAAGCCTCAGCATGACGCTGGGGCTTCGCAAACGGACTCGGGGGCGGTAGGCGGTCGTCTCAAAAATTACAGCGCGCAGTGGGCTCACTCGCAGGTAAATCCCTGGATCCTGCAGATAATATCTCAGGGGTACAGGTTGAAATTAGAGACAGAGCCACCTCGCCGTTTCCTGAAGTCTGCTTTACCAACGTCCCCCTCAGAAAGGGAGACGGTTTTGGAAGCCATTCACAAGCTGTATTCTCAGCAGGTGATAGTCAAGGTACCTCTTCTACAACAAGGGAAGGGGTATTATTCCACTCTATTTGTGGTACCAAAGCCGGATGGCTCGGTAAGGCCTATTCTAAATCTGAAGTCCTTGAACCTATACATAAAGAAGTTCAAGTTCAAGATGGAGTCACTCAGAGCAGTGATAGCGAACCTGGAAGAAGGGGACTTTATGGTATCCTTGGACATCAAGGATGCGTATCTCCACGTTCCAATTACCCCTCACACCAGGGGTACCTCAGGTTCGTTGTACAAAACTGTCACTATCAGTTTCAGACGCTGCCGTTTGGTTTGTCCACGGCACCTCGGGTCTTTACAAAGGTAATGGCCGAGATAATATTTCTTCTTCGAAGAAAAGGCGTATTAATTATCCCATACTTGGACGATCTCCTAATAAGGGCAAGGTCCAGAGAACAGCTAGAGATGGGTTTAGCACTATCTCAAGAGGTGCTAAAGCAGCACGGATGGATTCTGAATATTCCAAAATCCCAATTAATGCCGACAACTCGTCTGCTGTTCCTGGGGATGATTCTGGACACAGTTCAGAAAAAAGGTTTTTCTTCCCGAAGAAAAAGCCAAGGAGTTATCTGACCTGGTCAGGAACCTCCTAAAACCAGGAAAGGTGTCTGTACATCAATGCACAAGAGTCCTGGGAAAAAAAATGGTAGCTTCTTACGAAGCAATCCCTTTCGGCAGATTCCATGCAAAGGGATCTGTTGGACAAATGGTCAGGGTCGCATCTTCAGATGCACCTGCGGATAACCCTGTCGCCGAGGACAAGGGTATCACTTCTGTGGTGGTTGCAGGAGGCTCATCTATTGGAGGGCCGCAGATTCGGCATACAGGATTGGATCCTGGTGACCACGGATGCCAGCCTGAGAGGCTGGGGAGCAGTCACACAGGGAAGAAATTTCCAGGGAGTGTGGTCGAGCCTGAAAAAGTCTCTTCACATAAGCATTCTGGAACTAAGAGCAATCTACAATGCTCTAAGCCAGGCGGAACCTCTGCTTCAAGGAAGACCGGTGTTGATCCAGTCGGACAACATCACGGCAGTCGCCCATGTAAACAGACAGGGCGGCACAAGAAGCAGGAGGGCAATGGCAGAAGCTGCCAGGATCCTTCGCTGGGCGGAGAATCACGTGATAGCACTGTCAGCAGTATTCATCCCGGGCGTGGACAACTGGGCAGCAGACTTCCTCAGCAGACACGACCTTCACCCGGGAGAGTGGGGACTTCATCCAGAAGTTTTCCACATGCTATTAAACCGTTGGGTAAAACCAATGGTGGACATGATGGCGTCTCGCCTCAACAAAACACTGGACAGGTATTGCGCCAGGTCAAGAGATCCGCAGGCAATAGCTGTGGACGCGCTGGTAACACCTTGGGTGTACCAGTCGGTATATGTGTTTCCTCCTCTGCCTCTCATACCAAAGGTATTGAGGATTATACGGCAAAGAGGAGTAAGACTAGTGGCTCCGGATTGGCCAAGAAGGACTTGGTACCCGGAACTTCAAGAGATGGTCACGGACGATCCGTGGCCTCTACTTCTGAGAAGGGACCTGCTTCAGCAGGGTCCTTGTCTTTTTCAAGACTTACCGCGGCTGCGTTTGACGGCATGGCGTTGAATGCCAGATCCTAAAAGGAAAAGGCATTCCAGAAGAAGTCATTCCTACCTTGATAAAGGCAAGGAAGGAAGTCACCGCGAAGCATTATCGCCGTATTTGGCGAAAATATGTTGCGTGGTGCGAGCAGCGGAGTGCTCCGATGGAGGAATTTCAACTGGGTCGTTTTCCTACATTTCCTGCAATCAGGATTGTCTATGGGTCTCAAATTGGGATCTATTAAGGTTCAAATTTCGGCCCTATCAATATTCTTCCACAAAGAATTGGCCTCAGTCCCTGAGGTCCAGATTTTTATCAAAGGAGTACTGCATATACAGCCTCCTGTGGTGCCTAAGGTGGCACCGTGGGATCTAAATGTAGTTTTAGATTTCCTCAAATCCAATTGGTTTGAACCACTAAAGAATGTGGATTTGAAATATCTCACATGGAAAGTGACTATGTTACTGGCCCTGGCTTCGGCCGGGAGAGTATCTGAACTGGCGGCTTTGTCTTATAAAAGCCCTTATTTAATTTTCCATTCGACATAGGGCAGAGCTGCGGACGCGTCCGCATTTTCTCCCTAAGGTGGTATCAGCGTTTCACCTGAACCAGCCTATTGTAGTGCCTGCGGCTACAGACGACTTGAAGGACTCCATGTTGTTGGACGTTGTCAGAGCCTTAAAAATATACATTTAAAGGACGGCTGGAGTCAGAAAATCTGACTCGCTGTTTATACTGTATGCACCCAACAAGTTGGGTGCACCTGCTTCTAAGCAGTCGATTGCTCGTTGGTTTTGTAACAAAATTCAACTTGTACATTCTGTGGCAGGCCTGCCACAGCCTAAATCTGTTAAGGCCCATTCCGCAAGGAAGGTGGGCTCATCTTGGGCGGCTGCCCGAGGGGTCTCGGCATTACAACTCTGCCGAGCAGCTACGTGGTCAGGGGAGAACACGTTTGTAAATTTTTACAAATTTGATACCCTGGCAAAGGAGGACCTGGAGTTCTCTCATTCGGTGCTGCAGAGTCATCCGCACTCTCCCGCCCGTTTGGGAGCTTTGGTATAATCCCCATGGTCCTTTCAGGAACCCCAGCATCCACTTAGGACGATAGAGAAAATAAGAATTTACTTACCGATAATTCTATTTCTCGGAGTCCGTAGTGGATGCTGGGCGCCCATCCCAAGTGCGGATTATCTGCAATACTTGTACATAGTTATTGTTAACTAATTCGGGTTATTGTTTAGGAAGCCATCTTTCAGAGGCTCCTCTGTTATCATACTGTTAACTGGGTTTAGATCACAAGTTGTACGGTGTGATTGGTGTGGCTGGTATGAGTCTTACCCGGGATTCAAAATCCTCCCTTATTGTGTACGCTCGTCCGGGCACAGTACCTAACTGGAGTCTGGAGGAGGGTCATAGGGGGAGGAGCCAGTACACACCACCTGACCTGTAAAAGCTTTACTTTTGTGCCCTGTCTCCTGCGGAGCCGCTATTCCCCATGGTCCTTTCAGGAACCCCAGCATCCACTACGGACTCCGAGAAATAGAATTATCGGTAAGTAAATTCTTATTTTCCTGCCAGTGACTAGAATTACATTGTATCTCTGCATTTATTCACTAACCTATAATTAACTCACCTTGGTTGTAAGTGCTTAGATCATTTTTGTTTTTTACAATGGCATGTATTTCACCTTTATTAGACCTAATGCAATTAACACTGAGTTTTAGACACAGGTCAGTACTGGGGTCCCCTATCACAAGTACAGTGCATTAATGTCGTATATATCAAAAAGATCACCATCATGTGCTTAATTATACATTCTACTATGTTCCCAGGGATTCAGTATGATTTACTGGCGGCCAGGATGCCGGCTGTCAATATACCAGCAGCGGCATCCCGGCCACCAGTATGCCAGCAGCGAGAGTCTCCTTGTGGGCTCGGTTGCTCGTTGTGCTCGCCTCAGGATCTATTCCCACTCTATGGGTGTCGGAGACACTCACTTGTGGGAACAGTCCTGTAGCACCGGTATTCCGGCTAGCGGCATTGCCGGCTGGCGGGATTCCGGCGCCAGTATCCTGACGCTGGGATCCTGACGGCCGATAAATTAAACATATCCCGTTCCCAGGACTATGGTGTGTATTCACAGTATGTTGCTGTTATCATTCTGATATATTATTATGCATGCAGTCTCAGTATGTACTATATATTTTTTATAAAGGAGCCCAGACCATGTGCTCTCTAGTGGTTAGCCAAGCCTCTGGGGTGTCTAACCACACTGCCTCTGAGGGCTGACCATAGCCCTTATTCATGGGCCCCATTCCATTGGAATTCTCAATAGTTCTAAGCACCTATCTGCTTTTTATTCCCACCACTCAACCTAGTTTAAAACAGGCTGAGCAGTTGTCGATGCCCCTGTCAACTTCCTTGTTATTAGTATATTGTGAATAATAAAAACATGTGCGCGCTATACATAGTATCAAAATTATTTGATATTACAAGTATGCAGCTAGTACAGCTTGCTCCAAAATATAGGTCTGGACCTATAACAGTGCAATAGTGAATGTAATAGTGAGTACCTGGGGTAGGGCATAGGTTGTAGAGCACACCAATGATCTTCCCAGTATTGCAGTGGGTCAGTTCAAACCTACTGTATATGTATAATCTAGAAAATGCAAAAAGTTTTTTTTTTTTATATATAATGTTATTGTGAGGTTGGAGCCAGTATGATGATTGTATGAACTTGGAGTATTGTCTTTTTTTTCCCTTTTCTGTACACTCAGGTGGGTAAATTATGACATATGCTAACAAAAATAAATGTGTTCTAGCTTTAATGCGCAAATATACTATACAAATCTCCTATCTATCCTGAAAATAAAAAATTCTCACTGTCACATTGCACAATTTTATAAATTGGTCCAGACGTAAAGGTACAAAATGCACTCATTAAGCCGTTCTGACATAAAACGAGGATTCTAGTTTTCAGTTTTCCAGTGCCCACAAAATGCTCCCCAGCTGCTAAAATGGTCTATCCTGTTATGTTCTCAGTGGTGCTGATAATCAGATAGGCCCTTACTTTCAGTCATAGTTGCTGACTTTGTGTCAAATCCCGGAGATTAATGTCCCAGGGACAACTGTGAAGAGGGCATGGAGATGTGAATCGCCTCGTGATCCTGAGAGCTCCCTAAATTTGGGGAGAACTGACAAAAATGCTTTCAATGTGTTGCCTTTTGCATCAATCGTGTGTATTTTGTATGCAATTATTATAGGCACATTTCCACCAACAAACAGTCCCTAAAGTCAGAGCCGGCCCTACCCAATATGATGCCCTAGGCAAGATTTTGGCTGGTGCCCCCTAGCAGTGGCGTCATATGGGGTGACACCAAACGAGCCGCGCACTCACACCCGCACCCTCAGCCGATCTACTGACATGAGCAGGTCCGCGCACCGCGGCTGCGACCACACCCCCTCCTCCCTGGCACCAAGCGGCAACGCAGCACAGAGGTCCGCACACCCGCCAGCACTACACCGCAGCTGCCGGGTCCGGGCTCCATAGACAGAGCCGGCATTCGGAATGGCAGCTCTGGCGACCGCAATCGAAGCTCCGATCGGGCAGGTCAGTATGCAGCCAGCAGCGGTGGCAGGGTGTAAGTGTGTGTACGGGTGAGGGGGGGCCCGTGGTCCACCAGACGCATCCGCCCTCTCTGAGTATCCGTCAGAACGGCTGGCTGTGGCCCTGCAGGTTGCTTGCAGAGAGCTCTATCAGTCAGCCACCATTGAGTCTGTGACATCCATGCAGGGAAGCAAGCTGCTGTCAACATCCGAGTCAGCAGTAAAGTGAGTAAGTTCGTTTTCTGGCAATGGGGGGAGGGGCCTGTACTGCGAGGTGGACATGAGGGGACCGCTATGAGGTGGACATGAGGGGACCGCTATGAGGTGGACATGAGGGGACCTGGGGTGCTATGAGGTGGACATGAGGGTGCTAGGGGTGCTATGAGGTGGACAGGGACGGTTCTACACCTTGTGGCGCCCAGTGCGAAAATTCTACTGCCCCCCCCCCGCGGCAAAACAGTGCGCGCCAGCGGCGAACGACAAAAATAGAGGCATGGCTTCATAGGGGGGGGGGGGGGCGGGCGTGGCCACAGTTATGCCCCCAGTAGCTGTGCCCCCAGTAGCTGTGCCCCCAGATTTGCCTCAAGTAGTTGTGCACCCCAGTTGATTTGCCCCCTGTAGCTGTGCCCTCTGTAGCTATGCCCCCAGTAGATTTGCCCCAGTAGTTGTGCCCCCAGTAGATTTGCCCCAGTAGTTGTGCCCTGTCGCTGTGCCCCCAGTAGTTGTGCCCCCTGTAGCTATGTATGTAGCTATGTACGTGTTTGTGCCACCCACTTCTGTCGCTTTGCTTAGTCATCCAGCGACCTCGGTGCAACCTTTTGGCCTAAACTGGATTAAAATAATATTATGAGGTGTTCAAAATAGATGGAAATTAGTGGAAATAAAGGTTATTGAGGTTATTAATACTATAGGGACAACCAAAACCTGAAAAATGGGCAGGCGCACATCTCTACTAAGTATTCAGTGCGGTGTAAAGCAGGAGGAGGTCCATGGGGGGGGACACACCATGAGTTACCACACCGGGTGACACCAACCCTAGTGACGCCTCTGCCCCCTAGCACCAATGCTAGTTCCGCCTCTGACCCTGCACCTCTTTCCCAGCACCATCACCCCTCACCCATAGCAGTCCTTATTTTGGTTTTCCTACCCCCTGTAATTTAAATAAGAACAGTGTGCACATTCGGCGCACAACCCAAAAAGGTATGTGTTTTTGCTGGGAAGGGCATGGCCACACAATAGTACCCCCAATTCAAATTATGCCACACAGTACTGCAACTTTGTTCGCAATTTATCATGCGATAGTGTCCCTTATTCACATTACATCACACAGTAGTACCACTTTACCTTATATACGTTACTCCTCTCGGTAGTGCCCCTCATTCACATAACATCATACTGAATTGCTCCTTATTCACATTACACCATGCCATATTGCTCCTTATTCACATTACGCCACACCATATTGCTCTTTGTTTACATTAGACCACACAGTAGTGCCCTTTCTATATGTTACGCCACACAGTAGAACACCTTATACACATAATGCAACACATTAGTAATGCATTTATACATATAATACCACACAGTAATGCCCCTTACACATATGACACACATTATTAATGTCCTTATAAATATAATGCGCCTTACACGTTATGCCAACCCTTATTAATGCCCTTATACACATAGGGGGTAATTCTGAGTTGATCGCAGCAGGAAATTTTTTAGCAGTTGGGCAAAACCATGTGCACTGCAGGGGAGGCAGATATAACATGTGCAGAGAGAGTTAGATTTGGGTGGGGTGTGTTCAATCTGCAATCTAAATTTACCCTGCACAGAAACAAAATAACCCACCCAAATCTAACTCTCCCTGCACATGTTATATTTGCCTCCCCTGCAGTGCACATGGTATTGCCCAACTGCTAAAAAATTTCCTGCTGCGATCAACTTGGAATTACCCCCATAATGTCACTTACACATATGCTGCACATTATTAATGCCCTTATACAGATAATGACACACATAATGTCCCTTACACATATGCCGCACATTATTAGTGCCCTTATACACATAATGACACACACAGTGCCCCTTACACATGTCACACATTATTAATGCCCTTATACACATAATGACACACATAGTGCCCTTTACACATTTGCTGCACATTATTAATGCATTTATACACATGAAACGCATAATGACCCTTACACATATGCTGAACACTATTGCACAACCAACCCACTCACACAAACACAGCACTCACATGGCCGCTAATACTGTAACCTCTGCCTCTGCTTGGATACAGATGTGTCCTCATAAATCTTGCCTCCATACACCATGCAACAGGAGATGCCTGGCGCGAGTCAACTGGTAGCTCTGATAACGTTGGGTGCCTATTTTTTATGAAAATGCATCTTATTTGCATTGCTATGTGGCTATGATGCACAAGCAGCTTCTCCTGATTAAAATGATATGCTGCATGCCTATATACTATGTGTGATTGTGGCTGTGTCTGCATACGAAATGCTACACACAGAATATAAGCATGCCACATATCATTTTAATCAGCAGAAGCTGCTTGTGCCCCTAGGCATACCAGATGCCCTAGGCAATTGCTTAGTTTGCCTATGCCTAGGGCCAGAGGCAGAACTCTGGGAGGCAACGGAGTCAGCTGCCGCCGGGCTCCTGCTTTGAAGGGGGGCACCTCTCCTCCTGTTCCGTGTGTTCAGTGACATTAATCAATTAAGTTAAATGACAGCAGACGGTTTCTCTTCCGTAGCCGACTTCCCCACTAGTCATTACACCTTACAAATCACACCCTCTTTATTATAGATAAACTGGTAGCAGATACCTTACTGATGAAGCTATTTGCCCCTATAAAGGAAGCATGAGAATTCTAACTATATGAAGTTATTTCTCAGACAATTACAAGTAACTGCATATACTGTAGTTAGAATTCTCATACTTCTTCCTATGCATGAGCAGATATCTCCATCAGTAAGGTGCGTGCTTCCAGTGTAATAGGTTGTGAGTTCTAATCCTGGATATGACACTTGCAAATTGTCAGAGAAATAATCAGCATTGTGAGTGACTGAGCAGATCTATGTAGTGTGTGGCTGGACCCCTACATAAATCTGCCTAGTTGCAACGGTTTTGTAGTAGCATCATATAGTTAGAATCTGCAGGCTTGCTATACAGGAGCAAATATGTATGTATGTAAATATATATATATATATATATATATATATATACAGGGGGGGCACCAATATTTTTCTTGCCTCCGGGCGACTGGGACAAACACTACGCCACTGCCTAGGGCCGGCTCTGCCTAAAGTCTATACACTCTTCTGATTTAAGGCCCATACACACTGGGCGATTTTGAGCTGAAAGCAGCTGACTTTTGGTGTGTTGAGCTGCTTTCAGCTCAAAGCCGCCCAGTGTGTATGGACAAGCGATGAGCGTTGAGCGCTGATGCGCGCTCCCGCTTCATCGCTGGCGGCCGCCGTTCATCTACTGGTATTGCCATATTACCAGAACGGCGGGGTGAGCGGCTTTCCATAGCGTCCTGCTGTGGATAGCCGCTCACCCCCGCTGACCCCCGCTGACATTGCTGGGCAGGGGGGAAAAGCGCTCAGTGTGTATGCACTGTAATATGGTATTACCATATTACCAGAACGGCGGGGTGAGCGGCTTTCCATAGCGTCCTGCTGTGGATAGCCGCTCACCCCCGCTCACCCCCGCTGACATTGCTGGGCAGGGGGGAAAAGCGCTCAGTGTGTATGCACTGAGCACTTTCAGCCCAGCGATGTCAGCGATCATCGCTGTGCGTACACGCTGGGAAAAAACGCCCAGTGTGTATGCATCTTTATTAAGATGTGAAAGAGGTCCTAAATTGTTGAAGTTGAATTTTCTAAATCAGTGGTTCTCAACCTCAGTCCTCAAGTACCCCCAACAGTTCATGTTTTCCAGGTCACCGAGCAGTTGAACAGGTGTATTCATTACTCACTGACACATTTTAAAAGACCCACAGGTGGAGCAAATTATTTCACTCACAATCCTGTGAGGAGATCTGGAAAACATGAACTGTTGGGGGTACTTGAGGACCGTGGTTGAGAACCACTGTTTTAAATGATAGTGGGTGGGACTTTACATTTATGTTTATACTTTTCCCAGCATGCACATTCCACACCTGTGTCCTTAAATGGTGAAGCAAAATCTGTGCCCGCATACTTCCCAACTGTGGAATAATAGCATGTAATGTTGTTATGCTGAAAAATAGTTCATTTGCTGAAACAATGTGCTGCCTGTCTGCATAGTGCGCTGTCAGTAAATGAGCCTTACTGCCCGTTTACAATAAAACATACTATTACTCTGTTTATTTTGCAATAACAGTCTTACAGGCTCAGCATAAAATGTATTGGTCATGTTGAGTTTGCAACAATTACCGTAGGACATGATGTTCTAGAATTAACTCTTCTAGAGAACACATGAGAATTACTCACCCCATTCTTCCAGTGCTGGGAGGTTACTGCCTGCTGTTTACTTTCTGCAAACCTTGAAACAGCGGCAGAAGATTTAGAAGTATATTGGGGGTCATTCCGAGTTGATCGCTAGCTGACGATGTTTGCTGCGTAGCGATCATTTAAAAAAATGGCAAAACTACGCATGCATATGGGGCGCAATGCACACGCGCGGCGTATGGGTACAAAGAGCATCATTGTTTTGCACTGCTTATAGCGACGATTCCATTTGCACAGCCGATCGCAACGAGATAGACAGGAAGTGGGAGGTTATGGGTGTCGACTGACCGTTTTCAGTGAGTGTTTGGAGAAATGCAGGCATTTTCAGGCATTTGCAGGGCGGTTATCTGACTTAAATTCCGGGACCTTCGTCGCTGTAATCATCGCACAGAATACGTTTCTACGGGGCTGGTCTTGTTCTGCACAAAATTTGTTTGTACCGCTCAGCTGCACAGGCGTTCACACACTTGCAAAGCGAAAATACACTCCCCCGTGGGCAGCGACTATGCGTTTGCATGGCTGCTAAAAGTAGCTAGCGAGCGATCAACTTGGAATGAGGGCCATTATTCCTTATGCACACACATTAGTTACTGATGCTGTATGTATGTACCACTCTGCATTACAAATAAAAATACTAACACACAACCAAATATGCCAATTCCATTCATATAGCTGCAAATAAACTGTGTCGAGGTGGTGTGTAATAATCCGAATATATATATATATATATATATATATATATACTGTATATGATAAGGAGCAGTGGAGAAGTGTAATGCCGGTTGATCTGACTGACTCAGGCAAGCTTGTCAAACAGAGGGGTAGATGTATGATACCAGTACATATCATGCCGGTATCACTCTTCCCACTTCTCCTCTTTACCGAGGCGAAGCAGGAAGCACTAGTGCCAACATGAGAGGAGTAATGAAAACTCCCCCATCTGGTGATGCCTGCCAGTGCCCCACAGCACATCAGCACTGTCTCTCCCCCAGCCGACTCACTGGGTATGCGTAAGATCTCAATATTATCATGAGATCTCACATGCAGCCACCGCAGCAGGGGATATCGCTGTAGTATATAGGCAACAACAACTGCAGCTGTTGAAATCGATAGCTGCAGGTGTTGGAACGGTCACTGCTACTGACCGTTCATACATCGCTGTCTTGTAGATAGCGGTGCCGATAATGACAGGGGCACATAGCGTTCCTGTCACCTTGCACACACTGCCAGAGTCATACATGGGGGAGAAGCGGTATAGCACACATAACATGCACTGTTACAGCTTCTCCCCATAACAACAAATCATACATCTACCCTAGAGCCTGTAACATGGCAGTTAGGAGCTGATTGCCTGGTACTTTATCTCTGTCCACTTTATCCTTCTCCAAGGTTTAATACATACAGCATACCCCATAATGTGTTGAGGTAGTTCAGGAATTGCATTCTCAGCCTAGTCATAATTAAAGAGGTACTGTAGCAGCCATAGTTAAGAAGTGTGTTTGATTGACAAGAGAGTTTGTTGGTTATTGACTGTAGAGCGTTAGTGATAGGAATTTGATTATATTAATATTATTTTCATTTGTGCAGAATTGCATGTCATTTATATCGGGATAATTGTTTTTTACTTATTTGCTGCATATTCTTTGTGTCAAGCCCCATGTGATCCGTATGCTGATAATTCTTTTTTCCATGCCCTATACCCAGATGTAAATTTTCCAGATTATTCTGCCTACCAAGGTTGTCAAGTTAAGCAATTTTACTGTGTACGGCCCTATATTCTCTGTTGTATTCTGGAAAGGAAAAGTCGTTTCCAGAAGAAAGGAAGGTCCGCTGGAGCTACCATGCTAATGAGAACTGAGGTCTGTTTCCTAAAGGTTTAAACAATGAGAACGTGAGCTGTCTGATGCATAACCATTGGGTACATGTTTTCTGTATATCTCTGGCAGCGGTTATCATTAGATGGTAGGTAATATCTTATCACACATGCATACAGTAAAGGGCCCTACAGACTGAACGATCCGTTGCCGAGCTGCCCGACCGCCGATAGGGCAGACGGGCGACCCGGCGGCGGGGAGGGGTCAGTGACGGGGGGAGTGAAGTTTCTTCACTCTCCCCCGTCACCCGGCACCATAGCAGTGCATGCTAATATGGACAATCTCATCTTTATTGGCCTGCATGCATAAGCAACGGAGCACCAACGATGAACGAGCGCGGGGCCACGCATCGTTCATCATTGGTGCATACACACTGCACGATACAAATTATTAATGAACGAGAACGTTCATATCGTGCAGTGTTATCTGCCAGTGTGTATGGCCCTTAAGATATACCTTAGCATTATTATGGTACCAATCAGTAGTGCATTGTCAAATATCTTAAAATAACACAAATACTGTACATCATTGTGTCACTGGATTATTAGCTAATAAAAATGTTGCTTGGTGTACTTTTAGACTTCATTGCTGTAACCCACATTATTGCTATAGAAAAATAACACGGCCTAATTCAGAGTTGATCGCAGCAGCAAATTTGTTAGTAGTTGGGCAAAACCATGTGCACTGCAGGGGGGGCAGATATAACATGTGCAGAAAGCGTTAGATTTGGGTGGGGTGTGTTCAAACTGAAATCTAAATTGCAGTATAAAAATAAAGCAGCCAGTATTTACCCTGTACAGAAACAAAATAACCCACTGAAATCTAACTCTCTCTGCACATGTTATATCTGCCCCCCCCCCCTGCAGTGCACATGGTTTTGCCCAACTGCTAACAAATTTGCTGCTGTGATCAGCTCTGAATTACCCCCATAATTATGCTGATAATTATGAGATGGCTATATTTCTTATTAACATCTATAAAACCTATATTATAGTCCTCCTAAGTTATAAAAATTGATCACAAAAATGAAAATAATATTAGCAGAGGGCTAGATGGAAATATATATATTTAGTAGCTCAGGTATAACACGGACATCTCAGATGATACCATACACATTTTAACTAAATAATTTAATTTTAGCTAAAATATGGTTTCTTTTTATATTTTACTTTGTTCTTTAACTAAAATCCAGGATGTTTGTTTCAAACTTATAATTATTTGTACCCAGACTTAGCAATTTCATAATTATGGGATTCAACGTTTGCTATCTAATTATTTCCTCACTCGCATACTCCTTATTCTGCTTGGAGGATAAAGACATTTTATTCCTCTCAAAGTTGTCTGGTTGATGTAATTCAGGTGAATTTAATTAGATTTTACTAACGTCAACAGTATATTCATTTTTTTGTTTGGAAATGTTTGTAGCGTTTGTAGTGTCCTTGACATTTACATTTAGTTACAAAAAAATAGAAACATTCATGTGATAAGCAGTTTACTGCAACCCAGCTGTGGCATCCCATATGGTGGAGCTCCCATGGACTGTTTTTGATTAAACTTGTTCTTGTCCCTATTTATTTTGGCTGTCAGTTGAGCCTCAGTGGATTGTCTAGCACACCTTATGCTTCTAACCAGTACACAGAGGCCTGCTTTAACCAGACACACTACTTAATTGAATGGAACACCTCTTTCACACCGCCACAGAAACCCGCGTTATTTCCAGGTTAAACTGGGCTCAGTGTGAAAAGATTGACCCAAGTCCAGTGACTTGGGTGGTTTCGGATAGAACCAGTCACTGGCGTACAGGGTAGGGTAAACTGGTAACCCCGTTCATCTGACCTGGGTCCCGTTCAAAGCATATGTAGAGCAGCATTCTAGGCGCTTGGAGATGATGTCATCTCCAAGCAGCGGCAGAGTTAAGTACCGGTAATATCCAGGGTCCATTCTATATAGTGTGAGTGAGTTTCAAGCTGCTGAGACACGGCTTGTAAACTGTGTTTAGTGACCCAGGCCGGACCAGGGACTGTGGTCTGGAAGGGGTATAAGTGAGAGTAATTTTTAGTTTTGTAACACAAACATATATATATATATATATATATATATATATATAAAATTATAATTATAATTATAAATAGAAGCATGTCACTGTATTTCTTGGAAGGGTATTGCTCTCCTCAACCCTGATGCATTTCGTCCTATAAGGACTTCTTCAGAGGGGTGGTCTGTACAGGTGGTAAAAGATTTTTAAACAATAAATAACATGGAGAAGAGGACATAAACAGGGATATCGGCATACATAATCCACATCTAATATTTCATAACAAAGTCACAATATCAATAACAATAATCAGTACATACCTATACAATCATTCCAATGACAATCATGAAAGTAACCGATTAGTAAAATGATTTGCGAAACAATTCTAAAAAAATAATAATTTCATACAATAAGTTTCATATTAGTTTTGATAGAAATAGTACTCTTTATATTGGGTACATTAACTTACTCATACACTCAGTTCAAGTGGTTTACCACTCCATTGATGTTAAAAAGTATATATATATATATATATATCCTAAATGAAAAATAAAAATGTGTAAACGCATTACGTTTTGTAACATAAGTCAGATAATACGGAAGTGACGTAACCGGAAGTTAGGGTGCGTTCCACTGATATTGAGGATGGAATGCTCCTTTGTATCTGGTCTGCGCTATCAGCAGTTTTGTCCTCAGGGGTATTTTGTAGGATGTGCCGCGTAAGATATTTGTTGTATGGGAAGTGAAATCAGGTATGCGTTCCACGGCTGTAGAGGGTGGAACGCATTACGTCCAAGAATATGGACGTGACGTGACCGAAAGTTAGACTTCTAGTGATTAATTAGGTGTTTTTTCTTAGATTATTACATAATAAGAATATTATCATGCATATTATCACAGTTTGTAAAGGAAGCTTGGGTTATGTTTACATTTAAGGACTCCAAAAAGGGCGTAAGATAGATGTTTGACCATAACTTAATTTGACTGGCCTTTAGAAACAGGAAATGAGGTAAGACACTGATGGGTATAATATAAATAGCTTCACGAGGACACTCACACATTCACTTGCACTTTGGAGGTGTACACAGCACATTATAGGCGCTTGTAAGTATACCCATTAACATAGTTTCTATGCACTTTTTTCATGTGCTTTGTGGTGTCTATGTATTATTGGTATGAATATACTAGTATACCATTTACACTAATAGCACGTGTAGAATTATTTACAGATACTGTGGCAGGAGAGGTACTTTGCCACCTGTAAGCTACACACAGGGTCCTGGGGGGTGGATGGGAAGTGTGGATAGACCGGGTTCCCATCCATTTGGCCCAGACCACGTCTTATAGGCTTTTTAGCCCAATAAGCTGCTTCATCAGCCAGCACCTGGGTGCTGGGTTTAAAGCAGAGTCTCTCCCATGAGTCAGGGCTCCTGAAGGCAGTTAGTGTCCAGTTGATAGGCCTGCTAGGGACAGTGGGATCCGGAGGGCTGGGCCACTAGTGTCAGGATACCGGGACCTGAAGGGTTCCTTATTAAGTAAGAGGGAGTGAGGCAGGGCCTAACCTCCCTGGTAGTTTATACTTAAGACAGTGATCTTTGTTTTATGTATATCTTTGTTTTTGAGCTACCTGAATAAAAGGTATTTGTTGTTTTTGGACAAGCCTGGAGTCGGTCGTTGGTAGAATTTTTGTAGCAGAGTGCATTCTAGCAAGACCCATGTTACAAATAGCAACCAACGTGGGGCTCTTCTGCTAGTTGTGTCACACGTGGCAGAGGACCCAACAGCTGCAAGGTAGCGGTGGAATTTTTGTAGCAGAGTGCATTCTTGCAAGACTCCTGTTACAATACATTTAGCACTAGAATTGTTTGAAGCTCACCTGAAGTTGGCATGTATTTTTATTAGAGATGAGCGGGTTCGGTTTCTCTGAATCCGAACCCGCCCGAACTTCATGGTTTTTTTCACGGGTCCGAGCAGACTCGGATCCTCCCGCCTTGCTCGGTTAACCCGAGCGCGCCCGAACGTCATCATGACGCTGTCGGATTCTCGCGAGACTCGGATTCTATATAAGGAGCCGCGCGTCGCCGCCATTTTCACACGTGCATTGAGATTGATAGGGAGAGGACGTGGCTGGCGTCCTCTCCATTTAGATTATAAGAGAGAGAGATTTACTGGAGCTTAGGACTAGGAGGAGTACTGTAGAAGTGTAGAGAGTGCAGAGAGTTTACTAGTGAGTGACCACCAGACAGTGCAGTTTATTTAATATATCCGTTCTCTGCCTGAAAAAAGCGATACACACAGTGACTCAGTCACATACCATATCTGTGTGCACTGCTCAGGCTCAGCCCAGTGTGCTGCATCATCTATATATATTATATATCTGTCTGACTGCTCAGCTCACACAGCTTATAATTGTGGGGGAGACTGGGGAGCACTGCAGTGCCAGTTATAGGTTATAGCAGGAGCCAGGAGTACATAATATTATATAGTGAGTGACCACCAGACAGTGCAGTTTATTTAATATATCCGTTCTCTGCCTGAAAAAAGCGATACACACAGTGACTCAGTCACATACCATATCTGTGTGCACTGCTCAGGCTCAGCCCAGTGTGCTGCATCATCTATATATATTATATATCTGTCTGACTGCTCAGATCACACAGCTTATAATTGTGGGGGAGACTGGGGAGCACTGCAGTGCCAGTTATAGGTTATAGCAGGAGCCAGGAGTACATAATATTATATTAAAATTAAACAGTGCACACTTTTGCTGCAGGAGTGCCACTGCCAGTGTGACTGACCAGTGACCTGACCACACTGACCACCAGTATAGTTAGTAGTATACTTATATTGTGATTGTCTGAAAAAGTTAAACACTCGTCGTGTGACTTCACTTGTGTGTTGTTGTTTTTTTTATTCTATAAAAATAAAACTCATTCTGCTGACAGACAGTGTCCAGCAGGTCCGTCATTATATAATATATAATATATACCTGTCCGGCTGCAGTAGTGATATATATATATTTTTTATATCATTTATCATCCAGTCGCAGCAGACACAGTACGGTAGTTCACGGCTGTGGCTACCTCTGTGTCTGCACTCGGCAGGCAGTCCGTCCATAATTGTATACCACCTAACCGTGGTTTTTTTTTCTTCTTTATACATACATACTACTACGACATCTCTTTATCAACCAGTCTATATTAGCAGCAGACACAGTACAGTACGGTAGTTCACGGCTGTGGCTACCTCTGTGTCTGCACTCGGCAGGCAGTCCGTCCATAATTGTATACCACCTAACCGTGGTTTTTTTTTCTTTCTTCTTTATACATACATACTACTACGACATCTCTTTATCAACCAGTCTATATTATTAGCAGCAGACACAGTACAGTACGGTAGTTCACGGCTGTGGCTACCTCTGTGTCTGCACTCGGCAGGCAGTCCGTCCATAATTGTATACCACCTAACCGTGGTTTTTTTTTCTTTCTTCTTTATACATACATAGTTACATAGACATCTCTTTATCAACCAGTCTATATTAGCAGCAGACACAGTACAGTACGGTAGTTCACGGCTGTGGCTACCTCTGTGTCTGCACTCGGCAGGCAGTCCGTCCATAATTGTATACCACCTAACCGTGTTTTTTTTTTCTTTCTTCTTTATACATACATAGTTACATAGACATCTCTTTATCAACCAGTCTATATTAGCAGCAGACACAGTACAGTACGGTAGTTCACGGCTGTGGCTACCTCTGTGTCTGCACTCGGCAGGCAGTCCGTCCATAATTGTATACCACCTAACCGTGGTTTTTTTTTCTTTCTTCTTTATACATACATAGTTACATAGACATCTCTTTATCAACCAGTCTATATTAGCAGCAGACACAGTACAGTACGGTAGTTCACGGCTGTGGCTACCTCTGTGTCTGCACTCGGCAGGCAGTCCGTCCATAATTGTATACCACCTAACCGTGGTTTTTTTTTCTTTCTTCTTTATACATACATACTACTACGACATCTCTTTATCAACCAGTCTATATTATTAGCAGCAGACACAGTACAGTACGGTAGTTCACGGCTGTGGCTACCTCTGTGTCTGCACTCGGCAGGCAGTCCGTCCATAATTGTATACCACCTAACCGTGGTTTTTTTTTCTTTCTTCTTTATACATACATAGTTACATAGACATCTCTTTATCAACCAGTCTATATTAGCAGCAGACACAGTACAGTACGGTAGTTCACGGCTGTGGCTACCTCTGTGTCTGCACTCGGCAGGCAGTCCATAATTGTATACTAGTATCCATCTCCATTGTTTACCTGAGGTGCCTTTTAGTTGTGCCTATTAAAATATGGAGAACAAAAATGTTGAGGTTCCAAAATTAGGGAAAGATCAAGATCCACTTCCACCTCGTGCTGAAGCTGCTGCCACTAGTCATGGCCGAGACGATGAAATGCCAGCAACGTCGTCTGCCAAGGCCGATGCCCAATGTCATAGTACAGAGCATGTCAAATCCAAAACACCAAATATCAGAAAAAAAAGGACTCCAAAACCTAAAATAAAATTGTCGGAGGAGAAGCGTAAACTTGCCAATATGCCATTTACGACACGGAGTGGCAAGGAACGGCTGAGGCCCTGGCCTATGTTCATGGCTAGTGGTTCAGCTTCACATGAGGATGGAAGCACTCAGCCTCTCGCTAGAAAAATGAAAAGACTCAAGCTGGCAAAAGCAGCACAGCAAAGAACTGTGCATTCTTCGAAATCCCAAATCCACAAGGAGAGTCCAATTGTGTCGGTTGCGATGCCTGACCTTCCCAACACTGGACGTGAAGAGCATGCGCCTTCCACCATTTGCACGCCCCCTGCAAGTGCTGGAAGGAGCACCCGCAGTCCAGTTCCTGATAGTCAGATTGAAGATGTCAGTGTTGAAGTACACCAGGATGAGGAGGATATGGGTGTTGCTGGCGCTGGGGAGGAAATTGACCAGGAGGATTCTGATGGTGAGGTGGTTTGTTTAAGTCAGGCACCCGGGGAGACACCTGTTGTCCGTGGGAGGAATATGGCCGTTGACATGCCAGGTGAAAATACCAAAAAAATCAGCTCTTCGGTGTGGAGGTATTTCAACAGAAATGCGGACAACAGGTGTCAAGCCGTGTGTTCCCTTTGTCAAGCTGTAATAAGTAGGGGTAAGGACGTTAACCACCTCGGAACATCCTCCCTTATACGTCACCTGCAGCGCATTCATAATAAGTCAGTGACAAGTTCAAAAACTTTGGGTGACAGCGGAAGCAGTCCACTGACCAGTAAATCCCTTCCTCTTGTAACCAAGCTCACGCAAACCACCCCACCAACTCCCTCAGTGTCAATTTCCTCCTTCCCCAGGAATGCCAATAGTCCTGCAGGCCATGTCACTGGCAATTCTGACGATTCCTCTCCTGCCTGGGATTCCTCCGATGCATCCTTGCGTGTAACGCCTACTGCTGCTGGCGCTGCTGTTGTTGCTGCTGGGAGTCGATGGTCATCCCAGAGGGGAAGTCGTAAGCCCACTTGTACTACTTCCAGTAAGCAATTGACTGTTCAACAGTCCTTTGCGAGGAAGATGAAATATCACAGCAGTCATCCTGCTGCAAAGCGGATAACTGAGGCCTTGACAACTATGTTGGTGTTAGACGTGCGTCCGGTATCCGCCGTTAGTTCACAGGGAACTAGACAATTTATTGAGGCAGTGTGCCCCCGTTACCAAATACCATCTAGGTTCCACTTCTCTAGGCAGGCGATACCGAGAATGTACACGGACGTCAGAAAAAGACTCACCAGTGTCCTAAAAAATGCAGTTGTACCCAATGTCCACTTAACCACGGACATGTGGACAAGTGGAGCAGGGCAGGGTCAGGACTATATGACTGTGACAGCCCACTGGGTAGATGTATGGACTCCCGCCGCAAGAACAGCAGCGGCGGCACCAGTAGCAGCATCTCGCAAACGCCAACTCTTTCCTAGGCAGGCTACGCTTTGTATCACCGCTTTCCAGAATACGCACACAGCTGAAAACCTCTTACGGCAACTGAGGAAGATCATCGCGGAATGGCTTACCCCAATTGGACTCTCCTGTGGATTTGTGGCATCGGACAACGCCAGCAATATTGTGTGTGCATTAAATATGGGCAAATTCCAGCACGTCCCATGTTTTGCACATACCTTGAATTTGGTGGTGCAGAATTTTTTAAAAAACGACAGGGGCGTGCAAGAGATGCTGTCGGTGGCCAGAAGAATTGCGGGACACTTTCGGCGTACAGGCACCACGTACAGAAGACTGGAGCACCACCAAAAACTACTGAACCTGCCCTGCCATCATCTGAAGCAAGAAGTGGTAACGAGGTGGAATTCAACCCTCTATATGCTTCAGAGGTTGGAGGAGCAGCAAAAGGCCATTCAAGCCTATACAATTGAGCACGATATAGTAGGTGGAATGCACCTGTCTCAAGCGCAGTGGAGAATGATTTCAACGTTGTGCAAGGTTCTGATGCCCTTTGAACTTGCCACACGTGAAGTCAGTTCAGACACTGCCAGCCTGAGTCAGGTCATTCCCCTCATCAGGCTTTTGCAGAAGAAGCTGGAGACATTGAAGGAGGAGCTAACACGGAGCGATTCCGCTAGGCATGTGGGACTTGTGGATGGAGCCCTTAATTCGCTTAACAAGGATTCACGGGTGGTCAATCTGTTGAAATCAGAGCACTACATTTTGGCCACCGTGCTCGATCCTAGATTTAAAGCCTACCTTGGATCTCTCTTTCCGGCAGACACAAGTCTGCTGGGGTTGAAAGACCTGCTGGTGACAAAATTGTCAAGTCAAGCGGAACGCGACCTGTCAACATCTCCTCCTTCACATTCTCCCGCAACTGGGGGTGCGAGGAAAAGGCTCAGAATTCCGAGCCCACCCGCTGGCGGTGATGCCGGGCAGTCTGGAGCGACTGCTGATGCTGACATCTGGTCCGGACTGAAGGACCTGACAACTATTACGGACATGTCGTCTACTGTCACTGCATATGATTCTCTCAACATTGATAGAATGGTGGAGGATTATATGAGTGACCGCATCCAAGTAGGCACGTCACACAGTCCGTACTTATACTGGCAGGAAAAAGAGGCAATTTGGAGGCCCTTGCACAAACTGGCTTTATTCTACCTAAGTTGCCCTCCCACAAGTGTGTACTCCGAAAGAGTGTTTAGTGCCGCCGCTCACCTTGTCAGCAATCGGCGTACGAGGTTACATCCAGAAAATGTGGAGAAGATGATGTTCATTAAAATGAATTATAATCAATTCCTCCGCGGAGACATTGACCAGCAGCAATTGCCTCCACAAAGTACACAGGGAGCTGAGATGGTGGATTCCAGTGGGGACGAATTGATAATCTGTGAGGAGGGGGATGTACACGGTGATATATCGGAGGGTGATGATGAGGTGGACATCTTGCCTCTGTAGAGCCAGTTTGTGCAAGGAGAGATTAATTGCTTCTTTTTTGGGGGGGTCCAAACCAACCCGTCATATCAGTCACAGTCGTGTGGCAGACCCTGTCACTGAAATGATGGGTTGGTTAAAGTGTGCATGTCCTGTTTTGTTTATACAACATAAGGGTGGGTGGGAGGGCCCAAGGACAATTCCATCTTGCACCTCTTTTTTCTTTTCTTTTTCTTTGCATCATGTGCTGATTGGGGAGGGTTTTTTGGAAGGGACATCCTGCGTGACACTGCAGTGCCACTCCTAAATGGGCCCGGTGTTTGTGTCGGCCACTAGGGTCGCTAATCTTACTCACACAGTCAGCTACCTCATTGCGCCTCTTTTTTTCTTTGCGTCATGTGCTGTTTGGGGAGGGTTTTTTGGAAGGGACATCCTGCGTGACACTGCAGTGCCACTCCTAGATGGGCCCGGTGTTTGTGTCGGCCACTAGGGTCGCTAATCTTACTCACACAGCTACCTCATTGCGCCTCTTTTTTTCTTTGCGTCATGTGCTGTTTGGGGAGGGTTTTTTGGAAGGGACATCCTGCGTGACACTGCAGTGCCACTCCTAGATGGGCCCGGTGTTTGTGTCGGCCACTAGGGTCGCTAATCTTACTCACACAGCTACCTCATTGCGCCTCTTTTTTTCTTTGCGTCATGTGCTGTTTGGGGAGGGTTTTTTGGAAGGGACATCCTGCGTGACACTGCAGTGCCACTCCTAGATGGGCCCGGTGTTTGTGTCGGCCACTAGGGTCGCTAATCTTACTCACACAGCTACCTCATTGCGCCTCTTTTTTTCTTTGCGTCATGTGCTGTTTGGGGAGGGTTTTTTGGAAGGGACATCCTGCGTGACACTGCAGTGCCACTCCTAGATGGGCCCGGTGTTTGTGTCGGCCACTAGGGTCGCTTATCTTACTCACACAGCGACCTCGGTGCAAATTTTAGGACTAAAAATAATATTGTGAGGTGTGAGGTATTCAGAATAGACTGAAAATGAGTGTAAATTATGGTTTTTGAGGTTAATAATACTTTGGGATCAAAATGACCCCCAAATTCTATGATTTAAGCTGTTTTTTAGTGTTTTTTGAAAAAAACACCCGAATCCAAAACACACCCGAATCCGACAAAAAAAATTCGGTGAGGTTTTGCCAAAACGCGTTCGAACCCAAAACACGGCCGCGGAACCGAACCCAAAACCAAAACACAAAACCCGAAAAATTTCAGGCGCTCATCTCTAATTTTTATATGGGCACATATTGTTGCTTATATCAATTATAAATACATTTCTGCTGCGGGGTACACTGGGCTCCACAAGGATAGACATTGGGGTGTTGAGTAGGATCTTTATCCGAGGCACCAACAGGCTCAAAGCTTTGACTGTTCCCAGAATGCACAGCGCTGCCTCCTCTATGACCCCGCCTCCCTGCACAGGAGCTCAGTTTTGTAGTTGGTGCTGCAGTAAACAGGCACATAACAGAGGGGCTGCTCCAGGCAGCCCTAAGAAGAGCTTTTTTCAAAGAAAAAAGTGAAGACTTCAAGGGCAGCAGCGGTGGTAAATGTCAGAAGACATTCACTGCTGCAGCTCCAGCTCTCCCCAGTGGCGCTGTACACTCCCGAGCCCTGGTTGCCGGGTAACTACAGCAGGAGGCTCCGGTTATCTTCACGTCGGGCACACACGACGGGGGCTCTCCGGGATCGCGTGGCCGCGCTATGGGAGGTAGTGAGTGGGTCTCGCTTGCGGGACCCGGTCTTTATCGCGATCCGGCGTGGTCAGTGGGAGGCGGGCCGCGCGCGCTGGCGGTGGACACTGTGACAGTACAGGCGATCCCACTAGATCACCAGGGCATGGGTGCAGGTCAGATTTTCTCTCTAAACCATTTTCAGTAGCCCACAGTACCCGGTGGTTTTGCCAGCAGGGGGATAAGGCTTAGACCTGAAGCCCCTCCCCCAGCCCCAGGGTGCCATTTCCAGCAATGGTTCCCGCCCTGGAGCTGCATATCTGTCTCTCCCTCACTCCCTGTCAGTGTCTGGGCGCCATTATCTCTCAGCTTCACTGTTCCAGGGACTGCTTGGGCAAATCCTCCTGTGTAAAGCCGCCTGGCTGTCAGTGCTGTGACTTTACATGACACTTAAGTATTCTACCTGCCTTTTTAGACAGTGCTAGTTAAGAAAGAGTGCATTTAGTCAGGGTTTCCTAGTACAATTACCCTGTGATATACATCCAGTTCTTACTGTGCAGTGTTATATCTATTGACTATATAGCTATATATATATAAGCAAGTCCAGTGCAGTATTATTGTTAGTAATAACCTCTGCATTGTACAAACTGTGACTATCTGTGTGTGCATTAGATAGCTGAGTGGTGTCTAGAGATGAGCGCCTGAAATTTTTCGGGTTTTGTGTTTTGGTTTTGGGTTCGGTTCCGCGGCCGTGTTTTGGGTTCGAACGCGTTTTGGCAAAACCTCACCGAATTTTTTTTGTCGGATTCGGGTGTGTTTTGGATTCGGGTGTTTTTTTCAAAAAACACTAAAAAACAGCTTAAATCATAGAATTTGGGGGTCATTTTGATCCCAAAGTATTATTAACCTCAAAAACCATAATTTACACTCATTTTCAGTCTATTCTGAATACCTCACACCTCACAATATTATTTTTAGTCCTAAAATTTGCACCGAGGTCGCTGTGTGAGTAAGATAAGCGACCCTAGTGGCCGACACAAACACCGGGCCCATCTAGGAGTGGCACTGCAGTGTCACGCAGGATGTCCCTTCCAAAAAACCCTCCCCAAACAGCACATGACGCAAAGAAAAAAAGAGGCGCAATGAGGTAGCTGTGTGAGTAAGATTAGCGACCCTAGTGGCCGACACAAACACCGGGCCCATCTAGGAGTGGCACTGCAGTGTCACGCAGGATGGCCCTTCCAAAAAACCCTCCCCAAACAGCACATGACGCAAAGAAAAAGAAAAGAAAAAAGAGGTGCAAGATGGAATTGTCCTTGGGCCCTCCCACCCACCCTTATGTTGTATAAACAAAACAGGACATGCACACTTTAACCAACCCATCATTTCAGTGACAGGGTCTGCCACACGACTGTGACTGATATGACGGGTTGGTTTGGACCCCCCCAAAAAAAGAAGCAATTAATCTCTCCTTGCACAAACTGGCTCTACAGAGGCAAGATGTCCACCTCATCATCACCCTCCGATATATCACCGTGTACATCCCCCTCCTCACAGATTATCAATTCGTCCCCACTGGAATCCACCATCTCAGCTCCCTGTGTACTTTGTGGAGGCAATTGCTGCTGGTCAATGTCTCCGCGGAGGAATTGATTATAATTAATTTTAATGAACATCATCTTCTCCACATTTTCTGGATGTAACCTCGTACGCCGATTGCTGACAAGGTGAGCGGCGGCACTAAACACTCTTTCTGAGTACACACTTGTGGGAGGGCAACTTAGGTAGAATAAAGCCAGTTTGTGCAAGGGCCTCCAAATTGCCTCTTTTTCCTGCCAGTATAAGTACGGACTGTGTGACGTGCCTACTTGGATGCGGTCACTCATATAATCCTCCACCATTCTATCAATGTTGAGAGAATCATATGCAGTGACAGTAGACGACATGTCCGTAATAGTTGTCAGGTCCTTCAGTCCGGACCAGATGTCAGCATCAGCAGTCGCTCCAGACTGCCCTGCATCACCGCCAGCGGGTGGGCTCGGAATTCTGAGCCTTTTCCTCGCACCCCCAGTTGCGGGAGAATGTGAAGGAGGAGATGTTGACAGGTCGCGTTCCGCTTGACTTGACAATTTTCTCACCAGCAGGTCTTTCAACCCCAGCAGACTTGTGTCTGCCGGAAAGAGAGATCCAAGGTAGGCTTTAAATCTAGGATCGAGCACGGTGGCCAAAATGTAGTGCTCTGATTTCAACAGATTGACCACCCGTGAATCCTTGTTAAGCGAATTAAGGGCTCCATCCACAAGTCCCACATGCCTAGCGGAATCGCTCCGTGTTAGCTCCTCCTTCAATGTCTCCAGCTTCTTCTGCAAAAGCCTGATGAGGGGAATGACCTGACTCAGGCTGGCAGTGTCTGAACTGACTTCACGTGTGGCAAGTTCAAAGGGCATCAGAACCTTGCACAACGTTGAAATCCTTCTCCACTGCGCCTGAGACAGGTGCATTCCACCTACTATATCGTGCTCAATTGTATAGGCTTGAATGGCCTTTTGCTGCTCCTCCAACCTCTGAAGCATATAGAGGGTTGAATTCCACCTCGTTACCACTTCTTGCTTCAGATGATGGCAGGGCAGGTTCAGTAGTTTTTGGTGGTGCTCCAGTCTTCTGTACGTGGTGCCTGTACGCCGAAAGTGTCCCGCAATTCTTCTGGCCACCGACAGCATCTCTTGCACGCCCCTGTCGTTTTTTTAAAAATTCTGCACCACCAAATTCAAGGTATGTGCAAAACATGGGACGTGCTGGAATTTGCCCATATTTAATGCACACACAATATTGCTGGCGTTGTCCGATGCCACAAATCCACAGGAGAGTCCAATTGGGGTAAGCCATTCCGCGATGATCTTCCTCAGTTGCCGTAAGAGGTTTTCAGCTGTGTGCGTATTCTGGAAAGCGGTGATACAAAGCGTAGCCTGCCTAGGAAAGAGTTGGCGTTTGCGAGATGCTGCTACTGGTGCCGCCGCTGCTGTTCTTGCGGCGGGAGTCCATACATCTACCCAGTGGGCTGTCACAGTCATATAGTCCTGACCCTGCCCTGCTCCACTTGTCCACATGTCCGTGGTTAAGTGGACATTGGGTACAACTGCATTTTTTAGGACACTGGTGAGTCTTTTTCTGACGTCCGTGTACATTCTCGGTATCGCCTGCCTAGAGAAGTGGAACCTAGATGGTATTTGGTAACGGGGGCACACTGCCTCAATAAATTGTCTAGTTCCCTGTGAACTAACGGCGGATACCGGACGCACGTCTAACACCAACATAGTTGTCAAGGCCTCAGTTATCCGCTTTGCAGCAGGATGACTGCTGTGATATTTCATCTTCCTCGCAAAGGACTGTTGAACAGTCAATTGCTTACTGGAAGTAGTACAAGTGGGCTTACGACTTCCCCTCTGGGATGACCATCGACTCCCAGCAGCAACAACAGCAGCGCCAGCAGCAGTAGGCGTTACACGCAAGGATGCATCGGAGGAATCCCAGGCAGGAGAGGAATCGTCAGAATTGCCAGTGACATGGCCTGCAGGACTATTGGCATTCCTGGGGAAGGAGGAAATTGACACTGAGGGAGTTGGTGGGGTGGTTTGCGTGAGCTTGGTTACAAGAGGAAGGGATTTACTGGTCAGTGGACTGCTTCCGCTGTCACCCAAAGTTTTTGAACTTGTCACTGACTTATTATGAATGCGCTGCAGGTGACGTATAAGGGAGGATGTTCCGAGGTGGTTAACGTCCTTACCCCTACTTATTACAGCTTGACAAAGGGAACACACGGCTTGACACCTGTTGTCCGCATTTCTGGTGAAATACCTCCACACCGAAGAGCTGATTTTTTTGGTATTTTCACCTGGCATGTCAACGGCCATATTCCTCCCACGGACAACAGGTGTCTCCCCGGGTGCCTGACTTAAACAAACCACCTCACCATCAGAATCCTCCTGGTCAATTTCCTCCCCAGCGCCAGCAACACCCATATCCTCCTCATCCTGGTGTACTTCAACACTGACATCTTCAATCTGACTATCAGGAACTGGACTGCGGGTGCTCCTTCCAGCACTTGCAGGGGGCGTGCAAATGGTGGAAGGCGCATGCTCTTCACGTCCAGTGTTGGGAAGGTCAGGCATCGCAACCGACACAATTGGACTCTCCTTGTGGATTTGGGATTTCGAAGACTGCACAGTTCTTTGCTGTGCTGCTTTTGCCAGCTTGAGTCTTTTCATTTTTCTAGCGAGAGGCTGAGTGCTTCCATCCTCATGTGAAGCTGAACCACTAGCCATGAACATAGGCCAGGGCCTCAGCCGTTCCTTGCCACTCCGTGTCGTAAATGGCATATTGGCAAGTTTACGCTTCTCCTCCGACAATTTTATTTTAGGTTTTGGAGTCCTTTTTTTTCTGATATTTGGTGTTTTGGATTTGACATGCTCTGTACTATGACATTGGGCATCGGCCTTGGCAGACGACGTTGCTGGCATTTCATCGTCTCGGCCATGACTAGTGGCAGCAGCTTCAGCACGAGGTGGAAGTGGATCTTGATCTTTCCCTAATTTTGGAACCTCAACATTTTTGTTCTCCATATTTTAATAGGCACAACTAAAAGGCACCTCAGGTAAACAATGGAGATGGATACTAGTATACAATTATGGACTGCCTGCCGAGTGCAGACACAGAGGTAGCCACAGCCGTGAACTACCGTACTGTACTGTGTCTGCTGCTAATATAGACTGGTTGATAAAGAGATGTCTATGTAACTATGTATGTATAAAGAAGAAAGAAAAAAAAACCACGGTTAGGTGGTATACAATTATGGACGGACTGCCTGCCGAGTGCAGACACAGAGGTAGCCACAGCCGTGAACTACCGCACTGTACTGTGTCTGCTGCTAATATAGACTGGTTGATAAAGAGATAGTATACTCGTAACTAGTATGTATGTATAAAGAAAGAAAAAAAAACCACGGTTAGGTGGTATATACAATTATGGACGGGCTGCCGAGTGCCGACACAGAGGTAGCCACAGCCGTGAACTACCGCACTGTACTGTGTCTGCTGCTAATATATAGACTGGTTGATAAAGAGATAGTATACTCGTAACTAGTATGTATGTATAAAGAAAGAAAAAAAAACCACGGTTAGGTGGTATATACAATTATGGACGGGCTGCCGAGTGCCGACACAGAGGTAGCCACAGCCGTGAACTACCGCACTGTACTGTGTCTGCTGCTAATATATAGACTGGTTGATAAAGAGATAGTATACTCGTAACTAGTATGTATGTATAAAGAAAGAAAAAAAAACCACGGTTAGGTGGTATATACAATTATGGACGGGCTGCCGAGTGCCGACACAGAGGTAGCCACAGCCGTGAACTACCGCACTGTACTGTGTCTGCTGCTAATATATAGACTGGTTGATAAAGAGATAGTATACTCGTAACTAGTATGTATGTATAAAGAAAGAAAAAAAAACCACGGTTAGGTGGTATATACAATTATGGACGGGCTGCCGAGTGCCGACACAGAGGTAGCCACAGCCGTGAACTACCGCACTGTACTGTGTCTGCTGCTAATATAGACTGGTTGATAAAGAGATAGTATACTCGTAACTAGTATGTATGTATAAAGAAAGAAAAAAAAACCACGGTTAGGTGGTATATACAATTATGGACGGGCTGCCGAGTGCCGACACAGAGGTAGCCACAGCCGTGAACTACCGCACTGTACTGTGTCTGCTGCTAATATATAGACTGGTTGATAAAGAGATAGTATACTCGTAACTAGTATGTATGTATAAAGAAAGAAAAAAAAACCACGGTTAGGTGGTATATACAATTATGGACGGGCTGCCGAGTGCCGACACAGAGGTAGCCACAGCCGTGAACTACCGCACTGTACTGTGTCTGCTGCTAATATATAGACTGGTTGATAAAGAGATAGTATACTCGTAACTAGTATGTATGTATAAAGAAAGAAAAAAAAACCACGGTTAGGTGGTATATACAATTATGGACGGGCTGCCGAGTGCCGACACAGAGGTAGCCACAGCCATGAACTACCGCACTGTACTGTGTCTGCTGCTAATATATAGACTGGTTGATAAAGAGATAGTATACTCGTAACTAGTATGTATGTATAAAGAAAGAAAAAAAAACCACGGTTAGGTGGTATATACAATTATGGACGGGCTGCCGAGTGCCGACACAGAGGTAGCCACAGCTGTGAACTACCGCACTGTACTGTGTCTGCTGCTAATATAGACTGGTTGATAAAGAGATAGTATACTCGTAACTAGTATGTATGTATAAAGAAAGAAAAAAAAACCACGGTTAGGTGGTATATACAATTATGGACGGGCTGCCGAGTGCCGACACAGAGGTAGCCACAGCCGTGAACTACCGCACTGTACTGTGTCTGCTGCTAATATATAGACTGGTTGATAAAGAGATAGTATACTCGTAACTAGTATGTATGTATAAAGAAAGAAAAAAAAAACCACGGTTAGGTGGTATATACAATTATGGACGGGCTGCCGAGTGCCGACACAGAGGTAGCCACAGCCATGAACTACCGCACTGTACTGTGTCTGCTGCTAATATAGACTGGTTGATAAAGAGATAGTATACTCGTAACTAGTATGTATGTATAAAGAAAGAAAAAAAAACCACGGTTAGGTGGTATATACAATTATGGACGGGCTGCCGAGTGCCGACACAGAGGTAGCCACAGCCGTGAACTACCGCACTGTACTGTGTCTGCTGCTAATATATAGACTGGTTGATAAAGAGATAGTATACTCGTAACTAGTATGACTATAAAGAAAGAAAAAAAAAACACGGTTAGGTGGTATATACAATTATGGACGGGCTGCCGAGTGCCGACACAGAGGTAGCCACAGCCGTGAACTACCGCACTGTACTGTGTCTGCTGCTAATATAGACTGGTTGATAAAGAGATAGTATACTACTAATATTATATATACTGGTGGTCAGGTCACTGGTCACTAGTCACACTGGCAGTGGCACTCCTGCAGCAAAAGTGTGCACTGTTTAATTTTAATATAATATTATGTACTCCTGGCTCCTGCTATAACCTATAACTGGCACTGCAGTGCTCCCCAGTCTCCCCCACAATTATAAGCTGTGTGAGCTGAGCACAGTCAGATATATATATACATTGATGCAGCACACTGGGCTGAGCAGTGCACACAGATATGGTATGTGACTGAGTCACTGTGTGTATCGTTTTTTTCAGGCAGAGAACGGATATATTAAATAAAACAAACAACTGCACTGTCTGGTGGTCACTGTGGTCGTCAGTCACTAAACTCTGCACTCTCTTCTACAGTATCACAGCCTCAGGTCAATCTCTCTCTCTCTCTCTCAACCCTAATCTAAATGGAGAGGACGCCAGCCACGTCCTCTCCCTATCAATCTCAATGCACGTGTGAAAATGGCGGCGACGCGCGGCTCCTTATATAGAATCCGAGTCTCGCGAGAATCCAACAGCGTCATGATGACGTTCGGGCGCGCTCGGGTTAACCGAGCAAGGCGGGAGGATCCGAGTCTGCTCGGACCCGTGAAAAAAACATGAAGTTCGTGCGGGTTCGGATTCAGAGAAACCGAACCCGCTCATCTCTAGTGGTGTCCATTTTGTTTCTTTCACTCAACTTGCTATCCCTATATTCTATAACCTGAGGGGGCTTGGTGCGTCAGGTTTTATATTGATATAGTCACCATATCTCTCCTTTATCTCTGCTAGTGCTGACTACACTGCGCAGGGGTTTGGGTAAGAGGTATTGTGCTGCTGCCAATTGTACTGTGTTACCTGATACTGCAAGTTATATCATGTCTGCTTCTGAGGGTAACGGGTCTGGGGCGGAACACACTGCCGGTGTTGCTGAAGCCACAGATCCCTATGAGGAGAATATAGTAGCTGTGGGCTCTGGTTCCGGGGGCTCCTTGCCCCCCAGTGGGACTGTGGCAACGGAGGTACATAATGACCCATCATGGGCCGATTTTTCCACGCTTCTACATACGCTAGTTAATAAACGAACACCCCCTATGGGACCCCCTATGCCGGTACAACCGTATGTGGTCCCTGCAGCTAACCCGCCGTGGGCGGACGATTTATCTGCTCAATTGAAGAAGTTGAACCAGTCCCTGACTACTAAAAAGTCTGACCATCGCTCGCCTAAGCCCAAGGGGTCCTCTAAACGAGCGCTTGTCTCCTCACAATCCACTGCTGTCACTGACACCTCGTCTGATGAAGGCGGCACTTACACTGACCCCACAGGTTCTGACTCAGATAATGCTGATGGGGAGGGTAGTTCACATGTGGATGTTCCTGATCTTTTGGAGGCTATTAAATTAATTCTACAGATTACGGATGATCCCGAGCCATCCGTCCCTCCTAAGAAACCAGATAGGTTCAAGCGTCAGAAGGTTGTTAAAACAAGTTTTACCTCACTCTGACCACCTAGTGGATATACGTCAGGAACCCTGGGAAAACCCGGGTACGAAGTTTGTGCCTCATAAGAAGATGCTGGCTCACTATCCCCTTGCACCAGAGCTGTCTAAGAATTGGGAAACGCCTCCTCCAGTAGACTCACATGTGGCTAGGATGGTGGTTTCCTCAGCTCTACCTGTCACTACCATCACGTCTCTAAAAGAGCCTATGGATAAACGTGTGGAGGGTTGTCTGAAAGCGATTTACGCCCTCACGGGTGCTGCACAAAGGCCCACTATTGCAGCAAAATGGGCTGCACAGGCTATTGAAGCATGGGCCTTGGAGTTGGAAGCTGAAATCTCCTCTGACCATGCTAGACAATGCTTGTCGTATATTGTCACAGCTTCTCGCTATATTAAAGAGGCGGCTTTTAATGCCGGTATCCTGGCAGCCAAGGCCTCTACTACGTCAGTCCTGGCTCGACGGATAGTGTCGCTGAGATCCTGGTCTGTGGATCTGGACTCTAGAAAAACACTGGAGGTACTCCCTTTCAAGGGAGATATTCTGTTTGGGGAGGACTTAAATAAGATAGTGTCTGACTTGGCTACTGCCAAAACTGCCTGTCTGCCAAGTACCGCTCCTTCTGTGTCGAAGGCTAAAGGTACTTCCTTTCGCCCCTTCCGTCCTTCAGGTAAAGCAAAAGGTCAGGCGTACAACAAGGAGGCCCGCACTTCCAAACCTGGTAAGCCAAAGCCCAAAAGAGCCTGGGCAGTCCGTCAGCCAGCTTCCAAGGCCGATAAGCCTGCCGCATTCAACAGGTTTGTGAAGGTTTCCAAGTTCCGTATGGAAACCCTTTGCTCTATAGTTCTGGCCTTGGAACCTGGGAACTACATGGTCTCCCTGGACATACAGGATGCTTACCTGCATATTCCTATAGCAGCGTCACATCAGCAATACCTGAGGTTTGCTATTGGCAACCTCCATTACCAGTTTCGGGCGTTACCTTTTGGTTTAGCAACGGCTCCGCGAGTCTTCACCAAAGTCATGACGGTGGTACTCCGCCGTCAAGGGATCAGGATACTGCCGTATCTGGACGACTTGCTAATCCTGGCTCAATTCCATTCTCGCCCCCTCCAGAGGCAGATTCTAGCCAAGTGGGACGGCCTGTCTCACCGGATCAGGTCTCAAATGATCTCATTGACTCCGGAGGTCCGTCTGTCGCTGCTCTGGTGGCTCCAGGACCAACAATTGTGCAGGGGCCGTCCCTTCTGGATATCCAACTGGGTCCTGTTGACGACAGATGCCAGTTTAAGAGGTGCTGGAGCAACACTCCCTTCAGGTTCGGTGGACCAAGGAGGAGTCCCTCCTCTCAATCAACATTCTGGAATTGCGGGCGGTCTTCAATGCATTAAACCTAGCCCAGCATTTAATTCAGAACCGTCCTCTTCAAGTGCAGTCGGACAACGCCACCACAGTGGCTTACATAAATCATCAAGGCGGCACTCGAAGCCGTCTGGCAATGAAGGAAGTCTCACGGATTCTACATTGGGCGGAACGCCATCTACCGGCCATATCGGCAATCTTCATTCCGGGAGTCCTGAATTGGGAAGCGGACTTTCTCAGTCGTCAGGACGTACATGCCGGCGAGTGGGGCCTCCATCAAGAAGTGTTTCAACTCCTAGTGGAAAAGTGGGGTCTTCCAAACGTAGATCTGATGGCGTCTCGACACAATCACAAGGTTCCGGTCTTCGGAGCAAGGACAAGGGATCCTCAAGCAGCATTCATGGATGCGCTGGCAGTGCCGTGGAGGTTTTAGCTGCCGTACGTCTTCCCTCCGGTGTCACTCCTGCCCAGAGTAATTCGAAAGTTCAAGCAAGAAAAAGGAATTCTGCTTCTCATAGCTCCAGCGTGGCCCAGACGGCACTGGTTCTCAGACCTGCAAGGCCTATCGTCAGAGCGTCCAATCTACTTCCACAGCACCCAGACCTCCTTGTTCAGGGCCCCTGTGTCTACCAGGACCTAGCCCGGCTGTCTTTGACGGCGTGGCTCTTGAAGCTTCCGTCTTAAGGGCTAAAGGGTTTTCTGAGGCGGTCATTCAAACTATGTTGCGGGCCCGGAAACCGGCTTCGGCTCGGATTTACTATAAGGTTTGGCATTCTGACTTTGTTTGGTGCACATCTAACCATTATGACTCTTCCAAGTTTAGTCTAGCCAAGTTGTTGGCTTTTCTTCAGCAGGGCCTGGATTTAAGCATGCGTCTTTCCACCCTCAAGTTTCATATTTCTGCCTTGTCGGTGTGGTTTCAGAGCAAAATTGCGACCTTACCTGATGTGCATACCTTTACTCAGGGTGTGTTGCGTATCCAACCTCCCTATGTCCCGCCTGTGGCTCCTTGGGACTTGTCGTGGTTTTGGAGGCGTTACAAGAGTCTCCGTTTGAACCTCTTGGTTCTGCTGATCTTAAGTGGCTTTCCCTTAAGGTGGTGTTTCTGCTGGCTATTGCTTCAGCTAGAAGAGTGTCGGATTTGGGTGCCTTGTCCTGTAGTTCCCCATATCTGATTTTTCACCGTGACCGGGTGGTTCTTAGGACTCGTCCCGGATATTTACCTAAGGTGGTCTCCTCGTTCCACCTTAATCAGGAGATTGTGGTTCCGGCACTTGTTTCTCCTGATCTGTCTCCCAAAGAGAGGTCTTTGGATGTGGTACGGGCTCTCCGTATCTATGTGAAGAAAACTGCTTCCATTAGGAAATCTGATTCTCTCTTTGTACTGTTTGGATTTCACAAACGTGGCTGGCCTGCTCACAAGCAAACTTTGGCCAGATGGATTAGAATGGTGATTGCACAAGCTTATGTGAGGGCTGGTCTGTCAGCTCCTGCTCACATTACGGCCCATTCTACTCGGTCTGTTGGACCCTCTTGGGCGGCCCGCCGTGGTGCGACCCTTGAACAATTGTGCAAGGTGGCTACGTGGTCCTCTGTGAACACGTTCATAAGGTTCTATGCCTTCGATACTGCCACTTCCCAGGATGCTTCCTTTGGACGCCGGGTTCTTGTGCCCACTACAGTGCGTCCCCTCCCATAAGGAACTGCTTTAGGACATCCCCAATGTCTATCCTTGTGGAGCCCAGTGTACCCCGCAGCAGAAAACAAGATTTATGGTAAGAACTTACCTTTGTTAAATCTCTTTCTGCGAGGTACACTGGGCTCCACAAGGCGCCCACCCTGACGCACTTAGCTTCTTTGGGTTGGTATGGCATTAGCTGATGACACTTCTCCTGTCGGGAGAGTGTGGTGTATGTGGCTACTAACCGTTGTCGTCTCTTTTCCTGCTACTGCATTTGGCTGATTAACTAAAAACTGAGCTCCTGTGCAGGGAGGCGGGGTTATAGAGGAGGTGGCGCTGTGCATTCTGGGAACAGTCAAAGCTTTGAGCCTGTTGGTGCCTCGGATCAAGATCCTACTCTACACCCCAATGTCTATCCTTGTGGAGCCCAGTGTACCTCGCAGAAAGAGATTTAACAAAGGTAAGTTCTTACCATAAATCTCGTTTTATAATATTTACACAATTTTATTTTTCATTTAGGATGTATATATATATTTTTTAACATCAATGGAGTGGTAAACCACTTGAATTGAGTGTATAAGTAAGTTAATGAGCCCAATATAAAGAGTGCTTTTTCTATCAAAACTAATATGAAACTTATTGTATGAAATTATTGTTTTTTTTTAGAATTATATCGCAAATCATTTTACATCATATTGTATATGTATACAGATCTGCTCTCTTGCTGCTCTGGTGTTAGGATGCACTGTTGCTGGTCCTGATGATGGTCTTTGTGTTTTGGATCTGGATCCCCGCTCGTGTTTTGGATCTTGATAGGTTTTGCCAAAACCACCCTTTCTGGTTAAGTTTTGGCTTTGGTTTTGGATCTGGATGATTTTTGAAAAAAACATAAAATAGCTAAAATCACAGAATTTGTGGGTAATTTTGATCTTATGGTATTATGGTATTATTATTATTAACCTTAATAACATTAATTTCCACTCATTTCCAGTCTATTCTGAACACCTCACAATATTGTTTTTAGGCCTAAAAGTTGCACCGAGGTAGCTGTATGACTAAGCTAAGTGACACAAGTGTGCAGCACAAACACCTGGCCCATCTAGGAGTGGCACTGCAGTGGCAGACAGGATGGCACTTAAAAAAAACTAGTCCCCAAATGGCACATCATGCTAAGAAGTAAAAGAGGTGCAATGAGATAGCTGTATGACTAAGGCAGTGTTTTTCAACCACTGTGCCGTGGCACACTAGTGTGCCCTGAGCAGTCTCCAGGTGTGCCGCCATAGAAGCACAGCCAGGCCCGTCAGTGTTTTGCCGCTACTGAGGCCCTGGAACAATCAATACTGGTGTGTTTAGTGGTTGCAGAGCCAGTTCTAATTTTGGGCCCAGGCAGTGTTGGGCTCTTCTGATCTTCTCAGATGTGGCTCAGGAGTTACCTATGGAGAAGCTGCGACATGACATCCTAGGACATGCAGCTGCACCATGCATCACCATTATATTTGAGTGTGCCTTGGCAATATTTAAATCTTGTTCAGTGTGCCGCGAGTTGTAAAAGGTTGAAAATCTCTGGACTAAGCTAAGCGACACAAGTGTGCGGCACAAACACCTGGCCCATCTAGGAGTGGCAATGCAGTCTTTGGCGGATACCGGACGCATGTCTCACACCAACATAGCTGTCAAGGCCTCAATTATCCGCTTTGCAACAGGATGACTGCTGTCATATTCCATTTTCCTCGCAAGGGACTGTTGGACAGTCATTTGCTTAGTTGAAGTATGTACAAGTGGTCTTCCGACTTCCCCTCTGGGATGACAATCGACTCCCAGCAGCAACAACAGCAGCGGCAGCTGCAGCAGCAGTAGGAGGAAGTGGTTCTTGATCTTTCCCTATTTTATCCTCCAAATTTTTGTTCTCCATTATTTTTATGGAGTTATATAACAAAATGCAGCACAGGAGAGCGTACCTCTATACCACACAGGGCAAACCCTGTAAAAATTATTTGGATTAAATATTAATAACCCCTTTATTTGGAGTAAATAAACTGAACTTATATGGCAGCATCACTGGACTGGACTTATACGGCAGTACCACTGGACATATACGGCAGTATCACTGGATTTATACGGCAGTACCACTGGACATATACGGCAGTATCACTGGACTTATACGGCAGTACCACTGGACTGGATTTATACGGCAGTACAACTGGATTTATACTGCAGTACCACTGGACATATACGGCAGTATCACTGGAATTATATGGCAGTACCACTGGACTTATACGGCAGTACCACTGGCCTGGATTTATATGGGAGTACCACTGGATTTATACGACAGTACCACTGGACATATACAACAGTATCACTGGACTTATATGGCAGTACCACTGGACCTATATGACAGTACCACTGGACTGGATTTATACGGCAGTACCACTGGATTTATATGGCAGTACCACTGGATTTATACGGCTGTACCACTGGACATATACGGCAGTATCACTGGACTTATACGGCAGTACCACTGGACTGGATTTATACGGCAGTACCACTGGACTTATATGGCAGTACCACTGGACTGGATTTATAGGGCAATACCACTGGACATATACGGCAGTACCACTGGACATATACGGCAGTATCACTGAACATATATATGGCAGTATCACTGGATTTATACGGCAGTACCACTGGATTTATATGGCAGTAGCACTGGACATATACGACAGTATCACTGGACTTATACAGCAGTACCACTGGACTTATACGGCAGTACCACTGGACTGGATTTATATGGCAGTACCACTGTATATATACGGCAGTATCAATGGACATATACGGCAGTATCACTGGACTTATATGGCAGTACCACTAGACTGGATTTATACTGCAGTACCACTGGATTTATACGGCAGTGCCACTGGACATATACGGCAGTATCACTGGACATATACGGCAGTGTCACTGGACTTATACGGCAGTACCACTGGACTGGATTTATACGGCAGTATCACTGGACTTATATGACAGTACCACTGGACTGGATTTATACGGCAGTATCACTGGACTTATACGGCAGTACCACTGGACTGGATTTATACGGAAGTACCACTGGATATATACGGCAGTACCACTGGACATATACGGCAGTATCACTGGACATATACAGCAGTATCACTGAACTTATACGGCAGTACCACTGAATGGATTTATACGGCAGTATCACTGGACTTATACGACAGTACCACTGGACTGGATTTAAACAGCAGTATCACTGGACTTATACGGCAGTACCACTGGACATATATGGCAGTACCACTGGACTGAATTTATATGGCAGTATCACTGGACTTATACGGCAGTACCACTGGACTGGATTTATATGGCAGTACCACTGGACATATATGACAGTATCACTGACATATACGGCAGTACCACTGGACTTACACAGCAGCACAGGGACACCACCACTGGACTGATGCAGTACAACACAGCACCACTGCAATGGACTGGACTTTTACAGCATCACTGTACATATGGTAGCAGAGGACACCACCACTGTGACTAGACTGATGCAGAACAAGACACCACCACTGGACTGATGCAGCACAACACAGCACCACTGGACTGGACTTATACAGCAGCACTGGACATATGGCAGCAGAGGACAACACCACTGTGACTGGATTGATGCAGCACAAGACAGCACTGGAATGATACATAAGACAGAGCAGGTCGCCACACCACTTTCCCGCACAGACAGACACTGAGGAGAGAGACATGCGGGAAGTCCCGAGCCGGGCTCGGATCTGGGCTCGGGACGTGATGTTCGGTAGGGTTCTGTTCTCAGAGAACCGAACCCGCTCATCTCTAGAAAAAACATATATAGTTGTAGGTCAGAGCTTTTTTGAATTATTTTTATTAATAATTTCTTGGACAGTGGACATAGCACAAAACAGCAGCAGCCACTTACTGGAGTGTATGGACACAGTACAATGAAGACAGCAGAGCCCAACAGCGAGCACAGCAGCACAGGGTATTTTATAGAATCCAAAACCCCCGAGATGATGTTTTGCCTCATTTTGGAATCTGAGCAAGGCACTAAAACCCACACTACCACTTCGATTCCATCCAGGATGGGAAGCAAGGGTGTGTTTAGATTTCTGAGATACCAGCCTGCCATAAGCAATATGGACTTTAAGAAGTAATTTTTAATCTACATTTCAATTCACAGCACCCTCATCAGCATCTGGGAGGTGGCACGCATGACAAGCAGACACTGATGAGGAGGAACAGACCGGTCAGCACATGCTTAAACCCTTCATCCAACATAGTAATATGAAATAATTTGTAGAGTAAAACATTTTTATATTTGTAGGCAGGGACAAACAGGGGCTGCTAATTAGTCATGGGGGGGGGGGGGGGGGCGCACACACGTCAAGGGGGGCATGCGGACACAACGCATGGGGTGTGCCAGGGGCAAATGCAGGATTTAGCAAGGGGGGTTTCCGTGTGTATGTGTTTGCATATAAAAATCAAATAAAAAATGTATATATATATATATATATATATATAGTGCCTTCCGATGTAAATTTAAAGCAGATTGCAATGGTGATGGCACTCACGGTCATACAAGAGACGTGATATTAAATGCTTCTACGTTTTGTTTTTATTAAACTGTTGTCAGGAATCCAAACATTGAAAAGGTCTTACCTTAAATGTGACCGTATGTGAAAATATGTAAATGTATTTAAGGTAAGACCTTTTTAATGTTTGGATTCCTGACAACAGTTTTTTAATAAAACCAAAATGTACAAGCATTTAATATCATGTTTCCTGTATGAGTGTGAGCGCAGCCGCCATTGCAGCCTCTCTCTCTCTCTCTCTCTATATATATATATGTATATGTATATATATATATATATATATATATATAAAAGAAGTGTGGGTGGTAAATGGCGCTACTCCTTCCCTTAAAGCCTGGAAAAGTCCTTTTCCCTATTTAAGGGTTAATTGGACGTCTTGTATTTTTGCAATGCACTCCCTCGTTTCTATGGGGTGGCAGCCCTTTTCTCCAATGGTTTGCTGTTCAGGCTAACGTTTGAAAATCTAAAAGACAAAAGGTGAGAGTAGGCGCCTCCTAGTGCAGTATTTAATATATATTGTGGCCACCACCTTTGGTGGCACTGTCACCCCAGTGGATTCAAGGTGTACCTTGAGAGGTGGAATTCCAACCACCTATTTGTATGGCATAATATCACGATTTCAAATGTAAAATAGGAATAGTTTTCATCAGTGTTGTCCTGGTGGTGCTTCTCCCCAATTTTGACCTCACACAGAAAGGATAAGAGCAAAAAGAGGACCAAAAAAAAAAAAATCTACACATTTATTCAAAACTGGTCCTAATAGTAAAATAGTTGCCCGTACAATGTAAAGATAAAAAACAGCTTATCTGTCAATAGTTGGCCATACGAATAAGCACTCAACGCGTTTCGTCCGATGCCCACGGCTTGGACTTCCTCAGGAGTGTAACAGTATGAGCTGCATGAACATATATTTATACCCCTATCAATTAATCTATTAAGCAGGAAGTGGGAAACCACATCTGGTTCCCGGAAGTGACATCACTTCAGCCCACAGTTCACATATTTAAAATCCTTTTTATGAACTACAAACATTTATTGTCACATATTATAGCAGTGTCCCAGTGGCCCCCCTTATATATAACTACGGACATAATACAGGCTAAGGCTGCCGTTCTGCTCCCGTCCGCCGTGACTGCCGGAAGTAACAGACAGACAGGGCATCACAGCTGCCCTTACTCCGTCTGGCCTCATGCCGCCTGAAGCTCATGCGCCGGCCAGGCTGGTCACAATGCCGCCCACCACCGCCGCGCCCATACGTCACCGGCCACCGGAGTAATCCAGCTAATGTCCACAATTGCGACGCCATTTTTATGGAGACCAAATAGTTCAAATCAACTTAGTAAGAACGTAAAAAAAAGGGAGAGTGGTGTTTTTTTATGTTTAAACATGCATAAAAGTATAATAAAGTTGCGGAAAGGGTAGAAATAGAAAATCATTTGGAAAATAATTTATATATATATATAGAAAGATTACCTTAAAGAAGGGTATGGTAGCGAGGGTGTTAAATTATTAACCCTTAAAAAAAGTGTCTGTGCATAATATAAATATTAAATAATTAAATAAAGTGACTTAATAAAGTGCTCATATGCAATTAGTTAGATAGTGATCACTGTATGTGAAAATATATATCACATGTGGATGAACATCCATTTGCATCACACTGTGACTAATACAATTTAAAGTGACAGTGCCTTTTACAATATAAGTTACAGAGTGACAAAATGCCAATAATTAATATGACGTCCCACCTAAAGTACAGAAAATAAGTGCTTATATAAACAGTATAAAAACTGTGAATTTTAAAGGGACGTTACTGATTATCACAATTATTTATATAGTATATAGGAAAAGGAGTAAGCTTTCTGAAGTAAACATTTAAAGGAATGGTGCGACTTCATAATTATCATTAAGGTCCCTAGGGGCCAAAGTTCTCAGTTCGTATATCCAATACATTTCTCTTTGTGAGAGTCTCTTTTCTCTGTCGCCTCCTCTATGCGCCACTGGGATAGTCTCAAGAGTTCTGACTGACAGGCCTTTAGGAACTGAATTATGAAAAAGTAAAAAATGCTTTGGTACTGAGTGATGTTCTTGTTTATTCTTAATGCTCCTAACATGCTCTTGGATACGTAATTTTAGTTGTCGTTTAGTCTTCCCTATGTACCTTAGTTTACAGGGACATTTGAGCATATAGACCACCCAATTGGTGTTACATGTTGTCCGATCTTTCGTAAGATAAGTCTTTGAACCTTCCGAGTTAGTGAAGGATTTGGCGTTGGGATTCACAAACTGGCAAATGTTGCAAAGCTGACATTTAAAAAGTCCTTTCACATCCCATATGTTCTTTTTCTCTCGTCGAATAGGAAGCAACATACTGGGTGCGAGGTGATCTTTCAAATTCTTTGCTTTCTTAAAAATTACTCGTGGTCTATCTGGTAAAATAGTGCTCAAAATGGGGTCCATTTTCAAAACTCCCCAGTGCTTGTTTAAAATCCCCCGAATCCTCTTCTCTTGGCAATTAAAAGTTGTAATAAAATTCAGCCCTTGATTTTCATCGACTTTGTTCTTATATTTCAGAAGATCTTGACGATCAGTGGCTCATGTTCTAGCTTGTGCCTCATCTATTAGTTCTTTTGGATATCCTCTTTCCCGGAAATGTTCTCCATACAGATTCAATTGTTTTTCTGTATCTTCTGGTTTGGTACAATTCCTTTTAATTCTACAAAATTGTGAATAAGGGATGTTCATCTTCCATTTCATCGATGTCGGTCAGAACTCTTGAGACTATCCCAGTGGGGCATAGAGGAGGCGACAGAGAAAAGAGACTCTCACAAAGAGAAATGTATTGGATATACGAACTGAGAACTTTGGCCCCTAGGGGCCTTAATGATAATTATGAAGTCGCACCATTCCTTTAAATGTTTACTTCAGAAAGCTTACTCCTTTTCCTATATACTATATAAATAATTGTGATAATCAGTAATGTCCCTTTAAAATTCACAGTTTTTATACTGTTTATATAAGCATTTATTTTATGCACTTTAGGTGGGACGTCATATTAATTATTGGCATTTTGTCACTCTGTAACTTATATTGTAAAAGGCACTGTCACTTTAAATTGTATTAGTCACAGTGTGATGCAAATGGATGTGCTGCAAGTGGCGTTGCTTCCAAATTCATCGACAACTTTGCTTCCTGGCTTCCTCACTTCCTCTCTTCTGACATTCCTTCCATTATCCTAGGCGATTTCAACATCCCTATTGACATCCCCACACAATCCCCTGCCTCTAAACTCCTTAACCTCACCTCTTCACTTGGTCTCTCCCAGTGGACCTCCTCACCCTCCCATGTGAATAGGAGCTCACTGGATCTGGTCTTCACTCACCACTGTGATATTTCTGATTTTTCCAATTCCCCATTTCCCCTCTCTGACCACCACCTGCTCTCCTTTAACCTATCTCTCTCGACTTCCCCATCTCTACCTCCCAAGGCTACCATCACTAAGCGTAACATTGAGGCTATTGACACCACATTCCTTTCCTCCCTGTTTGACTCACTTCTCTCTCCTATTCTTTCTCTCTTATGCCCTGAACAAGCCACTTCCATATACAATGCATCCCTTACTTCTGCTCTTGACTCTGTTGCTCCACCAACCACTATTCACCCTCGCAAATTAACACCTCAACCCTGGCACACCAAATGCACTAGATATCTGCAAAAATGCTCACGTACTGCTGAGCGACACTGGAGGAAATCACGCTCTAAGGCAGACTTCCTCCATTTCAAACTTATGCTCTCATCCTTCAGTGCTGCCCTTTCTCTTGCTAAACAGTCATACTTCAAGAACCTCATCTCCTCCCAGTCTTCCACCCCCTGGCGCCTCTTTGCCACTCTCAACTCACTCCTCAGCCCACCTCCACCTCGTCTCCCTTCCTCACTCTCTGCTCTTGACTTTGCCACTTACTTCACATCCAAAATTGACTCCATACGTAAGGACATCACATCACACCAGACCATCAGTAACCAGCTTTCCCCCATCCCTTACCACTCCTCCCCATCCCTCCCACCTACTCTGACCTCTTTCTCCCATGAAACTGGAGAGGAAGTCATGGCCCTCATTCGTTCCTGTCCCCTCACCACCTCCCCACTTGACCCTATCCCCTCCCGCCTCTCTCCTTCTGCTTGTTCCCATCTTTCCCACCTTCTCAATCTCTCCCTCTCATCAGGCACTGTCCCCTCTGCCTTCAAGCATGCACTCATCTCTCCTATTCTTAAAAAACCTACCCTTGATCCAAACACTCTCTCCAACTACCGACCCATCTCTCCAAACTCCTTGAGCGTATTCTCTACAACCGCCTTACTTCCTTTCTTTCCTCACACTCACTACTTGACCCATTCCAGTCTGGCTTCCGTCCTCTCCACTCCACTGAAACTGCCCTTACAAAAGTATGCAATGACCTCCATGTTGCTAAATCTAAGGGAAACTACTCTCTACTTATTCTACTTGATCTCTCTGCTGCTTTTGACACTGTGGACCATCCTCTCCTACTGCAAATCCTTCACTCCATTGGTCTGCGCGACACTCCCCTCTCTTGGCTGTCTTCCTACCTCTCTGACCGTTCATTCTCTGTCTCTTCTCATGACTCCACCTCCCCCTCACTTTCACTAACTGTAGGTGTACCCCAAGGTTCTGTCCTTGGTCCTCTCCTCTTCTCTCTCTATACATCCTCACTAGGTAAGCTCATTAGTTTTTTTGGTTTCCAATATCATCTCTATGCTGATGACACCTAAATCTATCTTTCCTCTCCAGACCTCTCCCCTGCTCTCCTCACTCGTATCTCCAACTGTCTCTCTGCTACATCTTCCTGGATGTCCCAGCGCTTTCTTAAACTTAACATGTCTAAGACCGAACTGATCATCTTTCCTCCCTCCCGCATAACCTCACCTCCTACAATCTCATTATCTATTGATGGCACTACTATCTACTCTAGCCCCCAAGTGCGCTGTCTTGGAGTTATCCTTGACTCCTCCCTCTCCTTCAAACCACACATTCAGCACCTCTCACAAACCTGCCGTTTTCATCTAAAAAATATTTCCAGGATCAGACCCTTTCTGACCCAGGATGCTACTAAGACTCTTATCCACTCACTGGTCATCTCCAGACTGGATTACTGTAATCTCCTCCTGACTGGCATTCCTGACAAACACCTCTCTCCACTCCAATCTATCCTCAATGCTGCTGCCCGGCTCATTTTCCTCACCAAACACACTACGTCTACCTCTCCTCTCTTACTAGACCTTCACTGGCTCCCCTTCCCTTTCAGAATCCATTTCAAGCTTCTCACACTTGCTTACAAAGCCCTCACCCACTCCTCTCTCTACATCTCTGATCTTATCTCCCTTTACATTCCCACACGTCCTCTTAGCTCTGCTAATGCACAACGACTTTCCTGCCTACGGATTACCTCCTCCCACTCCTACCTCCAAGATTTTTTCGCGTGCTGCACCACTTCTCTGGAATTCCCTACCTCTCCCCCTCAGACTCTCCACCTCTCTACAAATTTTCAAATGGGCTCTCAAGACCCACTTCTTCACCAAACCCAGCCAAATCTCATCCTGACCCTCTGTTCTACACTCTCTATGTACCCCATCTGTGTCACCCCTGTCTGTCTACCCCTCCCCTTTAGAATGTAAGCTCTCACGAGCAGGGCCCTCTTCCCTCATGCGCTTATCCTTTTCTTACTTTAATATTCTTCAACTGCATGAACTCCAGCAGTCTTCTGCCACCTGATACTTATTCCAGTGTCATCTGCTGATGTAACTATGTTTATTTACCCTGTACTTGTCCTATACTGTCATCAACTGTAAGTTGCTGTTTTCCTGTTTGATTATTTATGTACTCTGTAATTGGGCGCTGCGGAACCCTTGTGGCGCCATATAAATAAAGGATAATAATAATAATAATAATAATAATAATAATAATGTTATATATATTTTCACATACAGTGATCACTATCTAGCTAATTGCATATGAGCACTTTATTAAGTCACTTTATTTAATGATTTAATATTTATAATATGCACAGACACTTTTTTTAAGGGTTAATAATTTAACACCCTCGCTATCATACCCTTCTTTAAGGTAATCTTTCTATATATATAAAAATTATTTTCCAAATGATTTTCTATTTCTACCTTTTCCACAACTTTATTATACTTTTATGCATGTTTAAAAATAAAAAAACACCACTCTCCCTTTTTTTCACGTTCGTACTAAGTTGATTTGAACTATCTGGTCTCCATAAAAATGGCGCCGCAATTGTGGACATTAGCTGGATTTCTCCGGTGGCCGGTGACGTATGGGCACGGCGGCGGTGGGCGGCATTGTGACCAGCCTGGCCGGCGCATGCGCTTCAGGCGCCATGAGGCCAGACGGAGTAAGGGCGGCCGGGAGCAGAACGGCGGCCTTAGCCTGTATTATGTCCGTAGTTATATATAAGGGGGGCCACTGGGACACTGCTATAATATGTGACAATAAATGTTTGTAGTTCATAAAAAGGATTTTAAATATGTGAACTGTGGGCGGAAGTGATGTCACTTCCAGGAACCAGATGTGGTTTCCCATTTCCTGCTTAATAGATTAATTGATAGGGGTATAAATATATGTTCCTGCAGCTCATACTGTTACACTCCTGAGGAAGTCCAAGCCATGGGCATCGGACGAAACGCGTTGAGTGCTAATTCGTATGGACGACTATTGACAGATAAGCTGTTTTTTATTTTTACATTGTACGGGCAACTATTTTACTATTAGGACCAGTTTTGAATAAATGTGTATATATATTTTTTTAAACGTATTACACTATTGGTCCTCTTTTTGCTCTTATCCTTTCTGTGTGAGGTCAAAATTGGGGAGAAGCACCACCAGGACAACACTGATGAAAACTATTCCTATTTTACATTTGAAATCGTGATATTATGCCATACAAATAGGTGGTTGGAATTCCACCTCTCAAGGTACACCTTGAATCCACTGGTGTGACACCAAAGGTGGTGGCCCCAACATATATTAAATACTGCACTAGGAGGCGCCTATTCTCACCTTTTGTCTTTTAGATTTTCAAACGGTTAGCCTGAACAGCAAACCATTGGAGAAAAGGGCTGCCACCCCATAGAAATGAGGGAGTGCATTGCAAAAATACAAGACGTCCAATTAACCCTTAAATAGGGAAAAGGACTTTTTCAGGCTTTAAGGGAAGGAGTAGCGCCATTTACCACCCACACTTCTTTTTTCTAACTATTTGTTCATTTGGGTATAAGGCTGCAACCTTCTCTAAGCTCCTCGAGATATGAGTACCCTTAGATCACAATTAGGGGATTCCATGAGAGGAGACTATGTCAAAAAAATTTCAACAAAAACAGTGAACCAATATCACGTATCAATGAGGGTCTAGACGATAAATTCTGGAACATTGAAAAGCTATTCACGAAGGAATTGAAGACCTGGTGGGTCATAACTAGCTTGGAGCAGTATATAAAAGTAAACAGGATACCACGGGGTTTAAGGGTATTCAAACAACCCACTTTTAATATACAAAATGACCAATTCAAATCATTGAAGAAAAAAAGAGAGATCTAATCACACTGGAGGAGGACATGGAACCATTCAAGGGGAAGGAAGACTATAAAGCAAATGAGGTTGTCCTAGTAAAGAAACTTGAAGGATAGAGGATGAAGTCGTATCATTAAAAGAAAAGAAATACCAACAGGATAAAACTGACTATATGAACAACAGAGTGAAAAAATGGAATGGTTTACGGGAACCTGAAGAATATAGGAAACGTGACAACTCTAATCATAGAAACCACAATTGGTGAACCATCCCACAGAAACAAAGAAGTTATAAGGAAAAGGAGTACTATAGAAAACCTAGGACACCAGGAAAGGTAAAGTTCGAGACGCAAAACAGGTATTCAGCCCTCAATAGATTAAATTCGGAAACAGATGTGGAGGATTTTTTATCCCCAGTAGCCTCAGATCAGAGGACCCGGAGGGATCCGTATGTCAAAGAAACAGTACAAAGGGCATCACCTCTAAAAAGAAGGTTAGAAGAGGAAGAAGGGGGAACCTTAAGCGAATACAAGAAAAGAAGAAGCCTAAGACACTAGATACCCCAAAAATGGGGGATAATGGGATTTTTAATTTATCGAAACATAAATTAACCTCTGCTGAAACGGCATTACTATCTAAAGGACTTTCTTTTGCCCCCACATCCCAGATGGATAACTTCGAAGCTTTCACGGATCTAAATAAGTACATAAGGAAACTTACCCTGAAGAGACACTTCCAAAAAAAGGCTATTGGCCAAAAGGAAACCCTGAAATAGGATCTAAATCAGACCTCTAACCAAAGTCTAAGTGCTATCCACTTGAGTCAAGAAGCAACCAAATTGATTTATTTTATGAACTAGTAAAAGAAGGACCTTGATTTACTCAAACCCAGTACCAACACTAATTTATCAAGCTTTGAAAAGAAAGCTTTGAAAGATCTGAAAAACAACAAAGATCTAGTTATACGTCAAGCCGACAAAGGCGGGGGTTTGGTAGTTCTGAATCGTATTGAATATGAGAAGGAAGCATATCGTCTATTAGGGTACACTGACTCATATCAAAAACTACCTACAGATCCCACTGAGTACTTTGTGGAAGAACTCAGATCCATCTTAATTGTAGCTCTACATGAGGAAGTTATAACAAAAAATGAGTATCAATTTTTAATAATGAACCATCCCACCATACCAATTTTAAATTTTTTGCCCAAAATACATAAACGATTGATAGATCCACCAGGTAGGCCAATTGTGGCTGGCATAAATTCATTAACAGCCAACCTGTCAGATTATGTGGAATTTTTTTTGAAGAAGTACGTTCCAAAGTTAAGATCATACGTCAAAGAAACCACATCATTATTACAGTTTTTGGAAAATGTCGAATGGAAACAGGAATATTTGTGGGTAACAATTGATGTCCAATCCCTGTATACTTCGATATCACATGATAAAGGGATAGACTCATGTAAAGAATTTTTGGACAATGACAATACCTTGGACGAGAAGCACAGAGAGCTAATATGCACTGTTATCAATTTTATCCTGAAACACAACTATTTTCAATTTTTACAGAATTTTTATTTACAAGTTTGCGGAACAGCAATGGGCACTGTTTTCACACCCAGCTTTGCCAACTTGCACATGGGAAGCTTGGAACAGAAAAAAGTATATAATAATAATCCCTACTCTGAACATATTGTCGTATACAAACGTTACATTGACGATATACTTTTAATTTGGGATGGCACTATGGAATGTTTTAAGGATTTTATGACTCATCTGGGAAAGAACGACTACAATTTATCTTTTACTTATAAGATGGGCACCACAGACATTGAATACTTGGACTTGATTTTAACCAATAATGGCACTGAGGTGATTACTAAAAATTTTATTAAGGAAGTTGATACTAATTCATATGTACACTACAAGAGCGGACATGCGATGAAATGGAAGATGAACATCCCTTATTCACAATTTTGTAGAATTAAAAGGAATTGTACCAAACCAGAAGATACAGAAAAACAATTGAATCTGTATGGAGAACATTTCCGGGAAAGAGGATATCCAAAAGAACTAATAGATGAGGCACAAGCTAGAACATGAGCCACTGATCATCAAGATCTTCTGAAATATAAGAACAAAGTCGATGAAAGTCAAGGGCTGAATTTTATTACAACTTTTAATTGTCAAGAGAAGAGGATTCGGGGGATTTTAAACAAGCACTGGGGAGTTTTGAAAATGGACCCCATTTTGAGCACTATTTTACCAGATAGTCCACGAGTAATTTTTAAGAAAGCAAAGAATTTGAAAGATCACCTCGCACCCAGTATGTTGATTCCTATTCGACGAGAGAAAAAGAATATATGGGATGCAAAAGGACTTTTTTTAAATGTCAGCTTTGCAACATTTGCCAGTTTGTGAATCCCAACGCCAAATCCTTCACTAACTCGGAAGGTTCAAAGACTTATCTTACGAAAGATCGGACAACATGTAACACCAATTGGGTGGTCTATATGCTCGAATGTCCCTGTAAACTAAGGTACATAGGGAAGACTAAACGACAACTAAAATTACGTATCCAAGAGCATGTTAGAAGCATTAAGAATAAACAAGAACATCACTCAGTACCAAAGCATTTTTTACTTTTTCATAATTCAGATCCTAAAGGCCTGTCAGTCAGAACTCTTGAGACTATCCCAGTGGCGCATAGAGGAGGCGACAGAGAAAAGAGACTCTCACAAAGAGAAATGTATTGGATATACGAACTGAGAACTTTGGCCCCTAGGGACCTTAATGATAATTATGAAGTCGCACCATTCCTTTAAATGTTTACTTCAGAAAGCTTACTCCTTTTCCTATATACTATATAAATAATTGTGATAATCAGTAACGTCCCTTTAAAATTCACAGTTTTTATACTGTTTATATAAGCACTTATTTTCTGTACTTTAGGTGGGACGTCATATTAATTATTGGCATTTTGTCACTCTGTAACTTATATTGTAAAAGGCACTGTCACTTTAAATTGTATTAGTCACAGTGTGATGCAAATGGATGTTCATCCACATGTGATATATATTTTCACATACAGTGATCACTATCTAACTAATTGCATATGAGCACTTTATTAAGTCACTTTATTTAATTATTTAATATTTATAATATGCACAGACACTTCTTTTAAGGGTTAATAATTTAATACCCTCGCTACCATACCCTTCTTTAAGGTAATCTTTCTATATATATAAAAATTATTTTCCAAATGATTTTCTATTTCTACCTTTTCCGCAACTTTATTATACTTTTATGCATGTTTAAACATAAAAAACACCCACTCTCCCTTTTTTCACGTTCTTACTAAGTTGATTTGAACTATCTGGTCTCCATAAAAAAGGCGCCGCAATTGTGGACATTAGCTGGATTACTCCGGTGGCCGGTGACGTATGGGCGGCGGTGGGCGGCGTTGTGACCAGCCTGGCCGGCGCATGCGCTTCAGGCACCATGAGGCCAGACGGAGTAAGGGCGGCTGTGATGCCCTGTCTGTCTGTGACTTCCGGCAGTCACGGCGGACGGGAGCAGAACGGAGGCATTAGCCTGTATTATGTCCGTAGTTATATATAAGGGGGGCCACTGGGACACTGCTATAATATGTGACAATAAATGTTTGTAGTTCAGATGGATGGCAATGTGAGAGAGGACGGAGAGAGCTGCTGTGGCTAAGCATACACAGCCAGCAGCTCCCCCCGGATATTCATATCTCTCTGCTGCTGCAGCAACTACAGAATGCGATCGCGGTTGCGGCTTTTACTGAGGCGGAGACACTGCTGTCTCCGTCTCAAAAATAAAAAAATGTCTCATCCCCTGCGTGCGCCACTGTGTGCAGCGAGTCATGGGGGTATGCACTCGCGGCACGTCTTCATTTTCATGGAAACCGGTGGTGGCAGTTAAACCAGAGAGCCGGAGGCTGCACACGACCTTCCCGGCTCTCAGTGGGTCTGCACTGGCCCACCAGCCCATCAGCCCTTCTGGCATACGCCAGAAGTGCCAGATGGGCAGTCCGGCCCTGCTTGTAGGTCCATGCTTGTAGGTCCATGCTCCGCTGCAACAGCCCGACAAAAGCAGGCATGTCATCAGCCTCCACCACAGATCCCTACACCCTCTCAGGAGGCCACTGGGCCACACTCCTCACGTCTTCCTGGTGAGTCTGTGAAAAGAACGCATACACATTAACATTGCACAATACACTAACAAGACAAACAAAAAAACACTTGAATCTTTGACTTATTGGGTGAGATTCAAATGATATATCACACCCAATTTCCTTTCTAAAATGATCTCCGTTATGGCGCATATTGCACCCATAGTAATCAGGTTTAGCTGTGTAAAGGGTTGGGTGCCTCCCTACTCCGGGGGTAGCGAGCTGAAATAATGATACAATGTCCCTGAGGGCAGAAATGGAATGGGTGTGGAAAGGGGTGAAAGGAATTGAATCCCGCCCATTGTCTGGACATTTAGACTGCTGAATTGTAAAATATTAGTGATTTCTCTTACGTCCTAGAGGATGCTGGGCACTCCAAAAGGACCATGGGGTATAGACGGATCCGCAGAAGCTTGGGCACACTATAAAGACTTAAACTGGGTGTGAACTGGCTCCTCCCTCTATGCCCCTCCTCCAGACCTCAGTTAGACTTTGTGCCCAGGAGTGACTGGATGCACACTAGGGGATCTCTATAGAGTTTCTCTAGAAAGACTTTTGTTAGGTTTTTTATTTTCAGGTAGGTCTGCTGGCTGGGTGTGGTTCATCAAATCGACAGTATCTAGGTCGACAATGTTTAGGTTGACCACTATAGGTCGACAGTCACTAGGTCGACATGGATGGAAGGTCGACAGGGCTTCTAGGTCGACATGTGCTAGGTCGACAGGTCTAAAGGTCGACATGAGGATTTTTTTTTTTTTGGTGTCGTTTTCTTCGTAGAGTGACCGGGATCCCAAATTAGTGCACCGCGTCCCCTCGCATGGCTCGCTTCGCTCGCCATGCTTCGGGCATGGTGCCTTCGCTCCGCTACAGCTTCGCTCGGCACAGATTACCGTTCCAATCGTAGTCCACGTGGATCGTTAAGTATGAAAAAATTCAAAAAAAGAAAAAAAATGTGAAAAACTCATGTCGACCTTTAGACCTGTCGACCTAGCACATGTCGACCTAGAAACCCTGTCGACCTTCCATCCATGTCGACCTAGTGACTGTCGACCTATAGTGGTTGACCTAAACATTGTCGACCTAGATACTGTCGATCTTCAGACCGGATCCCCTGCTGGCTACAGGCTCCCTGCATCGTGGGAGTGAGGGGAGAGAAGTCAGGCCTACTTCTGGTTAGTTAAGGGCTCTACTTCTTAGGCTACTGGACACCATTAGCTCCAGAGGGTTCGATCACTTGGTTCGCCTAGCTGCTTGTTCCCGGAGCCGCGCCGTCACCCCCCTCACAGAAGCCAGAAGAAAGAAGCCGGGTGAGTATTAGAAGAAAAGAAGACTTCAGTGACGGCAGAAGACTTCAGTAACGGAGGTAACACGCAGCGGTCGCGTTGCGCTCCAAGCTCCCACACACCAACGGCACTCACAGGGTGCAGGGCGCTGGTTACTGTAAGTTGAATTAAAGCTGGCATATGTACATGTGAGGTGCCTGGGCACCGTTTCCGATACCCCCGCCAGATACCGACGGCCACACTGCGCGCCATTGTTCCCACGCGCCGATGGTGGTGACAAGGGTGCAGGGCGCTGGGGAAGAGGATCGTTGTTTTTTACAAGCCCCGATACCTTATATGATACCCCCGCCATTTAGCAACGGTAGCGATGCGCGCCATTGATCCCGTACACGGCTGCGGCTGGTTGTGTGCAGGGCGCTGGGGGGGGGGGGCGCCCTGGACAGCAATTTAGGTGTGTTTGGTGACTGTATATAGTGCCTAGACACTATATACAGTCCTCTGCCTGCATTATATACTTTTTAATAATATGGCTGAAGCGCGCCGAAAAGAGGCGGGGCTTACCCCTCACAGCAGTGATTCAGCGCCATTTTTCTGTATGTCCCCGCCAAAATGGTGATAAGAGTCAAAACGAGGGGGGGCACACAGTTTTTAGTGATATATTTAAGGATATCTATATCATTATTTGTTTGGAGATGGCCATGTAAGCATGGTTGTGCATATTTCTGTGTGAGTTCCCTGTCAGTATACCCACTGTAGTCCACATGTGTCTACATGCATGAGGGCTCCGTCACAATCCGTTCTGGGGTCACTGTCGACATCGCCAACGCCTGTTGGTACTGGATATAGTCAACGGGTCGGTAGTTGTATGCTTGCCATAAGTACACACTGTATGGGAGTCACAGTAGTATGTGGGTGACCTTGTCGGCACCAACTATTATTACGGGGTGTAAATTAACATGCTGTTACTGCCTGAGGCCTGTATATATGTATATTATATGTATGGTTTGGTTCCGTGAGCCTATAACTCGAACACGGACTTGGTAGTGTATGTGGGGGAGTGTTATTGATATTATTTATATATATATACTCCCCTCGAACTGCACAGGGGCGGAAAAATGTTATTTTTGCCTAGGTTACTACTTCCTACTGTCGACGAATACTAGCTTTTCTGTCAACCATAACGTTCCTGGTAGATCCACAAGTGGGGCGTATTAGTACATGATTATACATTCTGAACAAATTACTGTCACTAGGGACCTATTGGGCCCGGACAATTCACTTATGTATATATGTTATATGTATATATATATAGATATATTTATATATACATTGGGTATTACATTATGTATATTCATGAATGCTGAAGTAATAGTATTCTTTTTCATGTGCTGGTCGCTCTGTAGTTTAAGCTCTACGTCGGCAGTGACGAGTTGGTCTTCAGTCCTCTCAAGGAGTACGAAGGTTTATTCTTTCCCTGACGAGGTGAGAATTCTGTGGAAGTCAACTCCTGGTCGACACGGGGCCCTGTCTGAAAGGATCGTATACAGGAAGCTAAGTGATATTTTATTCCTATACTTTGACCCTGTTTCCATTACATGCACATGCGGGAGTGTTTATATTCAGAAAGGCGTCCGATAGAATTTACCTAAAGTGTGTAAGGTTGGTTTCTCCTGTTGGTTCTTCTTATACAATTACGGCGGCTGCTGTGGGTATACAGGAGGGTGACCGGGGAAATGCTGAGGTTGTCTCCGGGAGATACTGGAGTTTTTCCCTGGGACGGTGTATCATTGTTGGGGGATACCTCGGCTCAGTCTATCCCGGGGCATGCTGCTGGTGATTCTAACTTCCTGAGTTAGTCTCCTTCACAAGGGTTGGTGACGCATTCTTTTGTGGGATGTAGTCGTTTTAACCAGTTCGATTCCATTCTTTTTCCTTTTCTGTATGGACAGTGAAAGGTGAAAAAGGTAAGGTTTCTGCAACCTTGTTCGGTTCGCAGAACGGGATGTCGTTGTCTGTTTCTTCCACATACATTACATGTCGCGGGGTCTACCTGGCTGAAGGCCACCTTGGTGCGACCTCGTCTACTACGTGTCAGTCAGTCCGGGAATAGACTAGGAACTGTGAGTTACTTAAAGAATCCTAGGGGGACTTTCTGGTGTGACAGAAGGTTCCCCTCACTGATTTTCTATTAGATCTTGCTGTTCCCCTATGGGAGGGGAGGTGGTAAGCAACGCCATACCAGAGGTGCGTAAGGTTCAGGGTATTGTCCTGATGTCCCTGAAAAAAAAAAGAAAAAAGAAAAAGACAAAGATTTCTCCTTACGATGTTGGACTACAGGATGGAACCTCTCCGACAAGGGAGTTCCACCACGTCATGATAGTACGGGGTTCAAGGTGTTTTCTCCGCATTCAGGTTACCTGGATGGGTACTCAGGAATGTATTGGCCATTTCACCGGAGTGATGACAGTAGGATGGTATTTTTTCCATGGTAAGAGCCATCGTTATTCTGTAAGGGGACACTCTCCTGATTAAGGCGAGGTCAAGCATAAGTGATGCAAATTGTCGTTTTCTCTCTGACTGTTCTTAGACACAGGGGAAGCCTGTTATTCCCAACAGCACAGACGTCGATGGTGGGTATCAGAGTAGATACGGAAAGGTTGAGGTTCTGTGTGTTCCTGTGGACGGTAGTCGGAGGATCCGGAGGCGGATCAGATTTGGAGAGTGGCCTTCTTGTCGGTGAGCTGGTCGAATGCCAGAGTGGTTTTCACGAGACCAGTTAGGAGGTGGTCCGGGTCTCCCCTACACATGCGCCGGAAATATAATCCTAATAGCCAGGATATCGCTCCTGTGGTGTTTGCTCTGTTCTCACCTCATGGAGGGACGAAAGTTCGGAGCCCAGGATGAGATCCTGGTATCCGTGCATGCAGATCTCCGAGACTGGGGAGTAGTCCTTGCAAGGGAAGTATTTCCAGAGTAAAAGGTCAAGCTGGGAAGCTTGTCTGCATTAAGCCTTCTTGAGTTAAGAGATACTTTCAATGAACATATGCTTCGTGATCTGCCCGTGCTAATTCTGTCGGACGGCGTGACAGCACTGGTGCATGTAAGCCGCGAAGGCGGAACGAGGATAAAAGCGGTGATGGCAGAAGCCAAGAAGTTTTCCGCTGGGTGGGAAGACTGGTAAACGCTATATTAGTAGTTTTCGTTCCGGAGGTGAGCGACAGTGAAATAAATTCCTCTGCAGACGCGATCGCCATCCGGGAGAAATATAGTCGTCATCGAGAAGTTTTCTCTGAAGTGACAGGTCTTTGAGGAGTGCCTCAGGTGGACATGTTGGCGTCTCGCCCCAAAGAGAGTTCTCAGGGATATTGTTCCGGGTCAGGGGACACTCATGCTATAGCATTGGACGTCATCGGGACACCTTGGGTGTTTCAGTCGGTCTATGTATACCCCCTGTTTTCACGTTTTGGACGGTGATAATCGTAAGAAGAACAAGGGTTCGGACGATCTTCATTGTTCCGGTCTAACCAAGGAGCGCTTGGTATCCAGTTCTTCAAAATTTGCTCGTAGAAGATACATGACCTTTCCTCTAAGTGAGGAACTGTTACAGAATGATCCGGGCGTGTATCAATACGTATCGAGGATGCGTTTGACGGCGTGGCGGTTGAACGCCATATCCTGGCCAGAAAATCTATTCCCAGGTGAAGTCTTTCCCACACTTCTTCAGGCTGGAAAGAAGTAACGGCAAGGTCTTACCACCGTGTTTGGAGAAAATAGGTGTCTTGGTGTGAATCCAGGATGGCTACTACGGAGGACTTTCCCCTGGGTTGTCCTTCTCCATTATTTTTTTTTGGAAAGCCGGTGTGGGTGCAGGCTTAAAGTTAGACTCCTTTTAAGTGCAAAGTTTTGGCCTTATAAATTTTCTTTCAAGTAGGAATTGGCAGCCTTTACGGAAGTTCGGACCTTCATGAAAGGAGTACTGCACATCCAACCTCCATTTGTGCCCACGTGGGCACCGTGGGACCTGGAAGTGGTGTTGCGCTTTCAGGTGTCACACTGTTTGGATCCTTTGTGAAAGGTTGGGTTGAAATTTCTCTCTAGGAGAGGGGTCATGCTATTGGCTTTGGCGTCTGCAAGGCGGATGTCGGAGGTAGCGGCTTTGTCTCACAAGAGTCCTGTTTGATCTTCCATGTGGATAGAGAGGAATTGGGAACTTGATTAATTGTTCTGCCAAGAGTGGTTACTGGGTTTCGCAGAAATCAGCCTGTTTTGATCCCGGTGGTTACTTAGGCATTAGCTGATTCAAAGTATCTCGATGTAGTCTGGGCTTTGAATATTTATGTCGCCATTTTGGCTCAGGACGCCTGCGTCTATGCAGTCTGTTGCACGTTGGATCTGGGTTACGATTCGGCGTGCTCGTTCTAAGGCTGGATTGCAGTTACAGAAGTCGGTGGAGACCAATTCTACTAGGAAGGTGAGCTCATCTTGGGCGGCTGCCGAGGGGTCTCGGCACTTCAACTTTGCCGAGCAGCTACGTACTCGGGTTCAAACACTTTGCTAAGTTTACAAGTTTGATACCCTGGCTGGGGAAGACCTCGTGTTTGCTCAATCGGTGCTGCAGAGTCGTACGCACTCTCCCGCCCCGGTCTGGAGCTTTGGTATAGACCCCATGGTCCTTTTGGAGTCCCCAGCATCCTCTAGGACGTAAGAGAAAATAGGATTTTAAACCTACCGGTAAATCCTTTTCTCCTAGTCCGTAGAGGATGCTGGGCGCCCGTCCCAGTGCATACTGTCTCTGCAGTAATTGGTTATGGTTACACTCTTGGGGTGTTTCTTTTCTGTCGGCTGTTGCTGGCATTGTGCATGCCAGGCCGTGCGTTGTTTTATTATTGGTTGTCGTGACACACAGGTTGTGTTACCTATTCTCTCAGCATATGGCTGTATGTTTTTCGTACCGTAGGCTGGTATTCTGTTGAATGCCATGCTTCGCGGTAGGTTCGTGGTGTGAGCTGGTATATCACTCACTGTGTTAAATAAAAAAAATAAAAATAAATTATTTCCTCGAAATGCCCGTCTCTCCTGGGCACAGTTTTCTAGCTGAGGTCTGGAGGAGGGGCATTGAGGGAGGAGCCAGTTCACACCCAGTTTAAGTCTTTATAGTGTGCCCAAGCTCCTGCGGATCCGTCTATACCCCATGGTCCTTTTGGAGTCCCCAGCATCCTCTACGGACTAGGAGAATAGGATTTACCGGTAGGTTTAAAATCCTATTTTCAGGCACATACACACACAACAAGCTTAAAATACTTTGTTGTGTACAATATAAGAAACTGTTAATAAATAAATCATTTACATATAGAAAACAATACTTACTGACATGTCTTTCATAGATACTGAAGAAAACGTCCAAGAAGCTGCCGAAGCAGTGTTGGGTGGTCAGGCTGTAGTTGGGTAAGATGTCATGGTGACGATTAATTTACACCCTGTCACCCCACCAATAGCAGCCACTCCCACAATGCAGCTTTCTCAACCCCTACTAGCTCCTCCCACTTCTCCAGGCCAGCCAGACCACTGCTATTGGCAAAATATGTCGGACTTTCAGAATCAGCAGGTGGCCCTGCTCATCATCCAAGTGAGACAACTGTCTACTTTAAACAAAACATTACACAGGTATAACCGCCACATGAAGACCCAATCAAACCAACAGGTAAGAATTGCAAATACACTGGATCAAATAAGGGACTCCAACAGCCAGTTTTACGGCATCTTGATGCTGATGCAGGAATCAAATATTAGGTTCCACGATAATTTCCTGAGATTAATGGATTCCCAAATCAGTGCCATCAGGCTACCATGCTTAATTTAGGCACTCATCTATTGGGTTGCTTACCTGTGCAATTTGGTAGCACATCAGTAGGCAGCACCTGCTAAGCAGCTACACTGCTGTCAACACCACCCCGGCATACATCCTGCACCAGAGGTGAGTCTCAGCAGGCTCTGGGTGCAGGTAGGAACAATCGTAATTTGTTATAAAAAAAACATTGTTTATTTTTTCTTTCTATTCAAATGGTTTATTGTACACTATATAATAATAATAATAATAATAATAATAATAATAATTATTATTATTTTATTTATATATCGCTCTTTCTCCAACAGGACTCAAGGTCTTTACAAGAATCAAAAAATATAACAAATATTACAAAAGATTAATACAGTAATGGGATCCGGTCTCTAGGTCGACAGTAACTAGGTCGACCACTATTGGTCGACAGTAACTAGGTCGACGGGGTCTCTAGGTTGACAGGGTCTCTAGGTCGACAGGTCAAAAGGTCGACATGACTTTTTCACATTTTTTTTTATTTTTCTGTCCGTTTTCATACTTGACGATCCACGCGGACTACGATTGGGAATAGTAACTTGTGCCGAGCGCAGCGAGGCACCTTGCCCGAAGCATGGCGAGCAAAGCGAGCCATGTGATTGGACACTGTGCACTAATTGGGGTTTCCGATCACTGTACAGAGAAAAAGACACCATAAAAACTCATGTCGACCTTTTGACCTGTCGACCTACACCATGTCGACCTAGAGACCCTGTCTACCTAGAGACCCTGTCGACCTAGTTACTGTCAACCAATAGTCGTCGACCTAGTTACTGTCGACCTTGCATGCCACACCCAAAGTAATACAGTAATACAAAAAATATAACCTAGAGCGCACAAAGAATTGCAATGCCGGGTTGGTGACAACATTCTGGATAACAACTTCTATGGGTTACATATTCCACACGCAAAAGGTACCAAGTAAAACAGCTGTGTTGGGCGCACTACGTAGGATTACTCTGGGTGGAATAGGTCACACCTAGAAGCGATGACACAAAATGGATGGTTACAGCCTAATAATGCTAGGAGTAGGATTGCAGCATAACCGTTAGGTGCATGTATTTTTAATCCCATTCACAAGCGTACCAGGTGAGGCAGCCATGTTGGGCGCACTACGGAGGTTACACCGTGGGAGATAAGCCATATGAGGACGTAAGGCATATATGGGAAAGCTGAAATGTGTGTAATAAGATATAAACTTTCTATCGGCCAATGTCAGACCGCATGACATCATTACACAATAACCTTATAACTAAATATAAACTAACTTAACTTATCTAGAAATAACAACACAGACCACTGAAATGCCATTAAAATTGGTCAACCGTTATTTATTTATTATAATATTTAAACTAAGTATGGTTAGAATAAGAAAGATCGGCAAGATCAACAGTGACATTACGGCTTATTGCCACTACGCATGTCCACGACATGACTTTATTTATCTCATTGGCTACGCCAATAAGTTCTGAGTCTCCAACTCTTTCCCCAATAAACCATAATAGGGCCGGCCAGACAGCTGACCCCCGATAAGGAGGGCCAGAGTATACAATGTATTGGGCAAAGAGCGCACCTCCAAACAGCGGCGCAATAGCCACTGTAACTACCGTTCTTTCCCGCCACAGATATTGGTTGACAAACCCCAACCGGCAAAGAAAAAGAAAAACGGATGGGGGAAAAAGGTGACTTGGGGAGGGAGGGTGGGTGGGAAAAATCCGGAGAGAAAGAGGCAGAATGAAACTTCTGTCTTACTCAAAATGTCTGCTAGCTCCTCCCTAACACTCCCACTATTCTAATTAAATCCAAGCCCTTAAGCCTATTAACTGTTTGATAACCTACTAGTTGTGCAAAGACCATGCAATCCTAACAGCCTTGAAGTTTACTCGCTTGCGCTATTTGCACTCGCTCTTCATAAACTTTCTATCGACCGATGTCGGACCACATGACATCATTACACAATAACCTTATAACTAAATATAAACTAACTTAACTTATCTAGAAATAATGACACAGACCACTGAAATGTCATTAAAATCGGTCAACCGTTATTTATTTATTATAATATTTAAACTAAGTATGGTGGCAATAAGAAAGAACGGCCAGATCAACAGTGACATTCTGACTTATAGCAGCTACTCATGTCCACAACATGACTTTATTTCAGGGACGTGCAGTCAGGGGAGGCAGTGCTTCCCCTGTCATTAATGATTACAGTAATACAAAGAAGATACTTATGACACATTTCTGTGTCATAAGTATCTTCTTTATATTATTGTAATCATTTTAAGATATTAAAATAGTTTGGGAGGCACTGATAGAAAGTGCCTCCCGCTGACTACGGTAACGGGGAGAGAGCGAGTGGGCGGGGCCAAGCACTGGGTTGTAAAAGCCCATTGAAATAAGCAGTCAAATCGGCACTTCTACATGTGCTTCGTTGACAGGGACGGGCTTCCCCTAGCAGCGAGGCACATGTGATTGGACTGCATATCCAATGCTGGATCCGCTGGTCCAATCACCCATAGGAGTAGGTGGAACAAGGTACCCCTCTCTTCATTCCCCGATTCCTCCCTTCCCTGCTGGTGGTGATGGGGCCGCTTCCGCTCTCCGTTGTCTGGCCGCTGGCAGTAAAGGGGAGGCCGGAGAGCCAAGTGCAGCAGCATCAGCGGCGGTCGGCGCTCCCCTCACCCGGCGGTGGTAAGCCGTAGGTGGGGGTGCACTGTGCGGCGGCGGCCGGCGTTCTCCTCCTTCTCCCAGGAAGCAGCCTCTGCAGCGCTGGCACCAGCTGCACTCTCCCGCCTTGGGCTCTGCACACAGGACCTAGGCGAGATGGGAAGAAAGTGTCAGTATTGTGGGAGCCTTACTTGTAACTGGCACTATGAGGGGCGTTACTTGTAACTGGCACTACGGAGGGGGGGGGGGGCGTTACTTGTAACTGGCACTACAGGGAGCGTTACTTGTTACTGGCACTATGGGGGGCGTTACTTGTAACTGGCACTACAGGGGGCGTTACTTGTAACTGGCACTATAGGGGCATTACTTGTAACTGGCACTACGCGGATGTAACTTGTAACTGGCACTACGGGGGGCATTACTTGTAACTGGTACTATAGAGGGCGTTACTTGTAACTGGCACTACAGGGGGCATTACTTGTAACTGGCACTACAAGGAGAATTATGTGTAACTGGCACTACAGGGGGCATTACTTGTAACTGGCACTACAGGGGGCATTACTTGTAACTGGCACTACAAGGAGAATTATGTGTAACTGGCACTACAGGGGTGCATTATTTGTAACTGGCACTACAATGAGAATTATGTAGAACTGGCACTACAGGGGCATTACTTGTTACTGGCACTACAAGGAGAATCATTTGTAACTGGCACTACAAGGAGAATTATGTGTAACTGGCACTACAGGGGACATTACTTGTTACTTGCACTACAAGGAGAATCATGTGTAACTGGCACTACAAGGAGAATTGTGTGTAACTGGCACTACAGGGGGCATTACTTGTAACTGGCACTACAAGGAGAATTATGTGTAACTGGCACTACAGGGAGCATTACTTATAACTGGCACTACAAGGAGAATTATGTGTAACTGGCACTACAAGGAGAATTATGTGTAACTGGCACTACAGGGGGCATTACTGGCACTACAGGGAGAATCATGTGTAACTGACACTACAGGGGGCATGACTTGTAACTGGCACTACAAGGAGAATTATGTGTAACTGGCACTACAGGGAGCATTACTTATAACTGGCACTACAAGGAGAATTATGTGTAACTGGCACTACAAGGAGAATTATGTGTAACTGGCACTACAGGGGGCATTACTTGTTACTGGCACTACAGGGAGAATCATGTGTAACTATCACTACAAGGAGAATTATGTGTAACTGGCACTACAGGGGACATTACTTGTTACTTGCACTACAAGGAGAATCATGTGTAACTGGCACTACAAGGAGAATTGTGTGTAACTGGCACTACAGGGGGCATTACTTGTAACTGGCACTACAAGGAGAATTATGTGTAACTGGCACTACAGGGAGCATTACTTATAACTGGCACTACAAGGAGAATTATGTGTAACTGGCACTACAAGGAGAATTATGTGTAACTGGCACTACAGGGGGCATTACTTGTTACTGGCACTACAGGGAGAATCATGTGTAACTGGCACTACAAGGAGAATTATGTGTAACTGACACTACAGGGGGCATGACTTGTAACTGGCACTACAAGGAGAATTATGTATAACTGGCACTATAGTTGGGGCATTACGTTTATCTGGCACCATACTGGGGGCATTACGTGTAAGGAGCACTGCTGTGGGCATTATGTGTAAGGCTGCCAATTGTGTGTGTGTAGGGGGGGTGATAATACGGTATATATATAGTTGCAAGGCCACGTTCACTTTCCTAGGAGTGCGCATTGGGGAAAGGGGAGGGCGCTTCAAAAGATCTTGCTCAGGGTGCTGGTAGGCCTGGAGGTTTGTATTCTTTTGCTGCTGGGGATGTACTGGAGAAGGCAGTGCCTCCCCAGCCATTGATCTCACCGCACGTCACTGTTTTTTCTCTAACGTCCTAAGTGGATGCTGGGGACTCCGTAAGGACCATGGGGAATAGCGGCTCCGCAGGAGACTGGGCACAAAAGAAAAGCTTTAGAACTACCTGGTGTGCACTGGCTCCTCCCCCTATGACCCTCCTCCAAGCCTCAGTTAGATTTTTGTGCCCGAACGAGAAGGGTGCACACTAGGTGGCTCTCCTGAGCTGCTTAGTGAAAAGTTTAGTTTTAGGTTTTTTATTTTCAGTGAGACCTGCTGGCAACAGGCTCACTGCATCGAGGGACTAAGGGGAGAAGAAGCGAACTCACCTGCGTGCAGAGTGGATTGGGCTTCTTAGGCTACTGGCCATTGCTCCTCAGCACACTTCGGTCACTGAGGGTGCAGGGCGCTAGGGGGGGGCGCCCTGAGCAGCAATAAAAACACCTTGGCTGGCGAAAATACATCACATATAGCCCCCAGGGCTATATGGATGAATTTTAACCCCTGCCAGAATCCATAAAAAAGCAGGAGAAAAGTCCGCGAAAAAGGGGCGGAGCCTATCTCCTCAGCACACTGGCGCCATTTTCCCTCACAGCTCAGTTGGAGGGAAGCTCCCCTGGCTCTCCCCTGCAGTCACTACACTACAGAAAGGGTTAACAAAGAGAGGGGGGCACTAATTAGGCGCAGTATTAACAATACAGCAGCTATAAGGGGAAAAACACTTATATAAGGTTATCCCTGTATATATATAGCGCTCTGGTGTGTGCTGGCAAACTCTCCCTCTGTCTCCCCAAAGGGCTAGTGGGGTCCTGTCCTCTATCAGAGCATTCCCTGTGTGTGTGCTGTGTGTCGGTACGTTTGTGTCGACATGTATGAGGAGAAAAATGATGTGGAGACGGAGCAGATTGCCTGTAATAGTGATGTCACCCCCTAGGGGGTCGACACCTGAGTGGATGAACTGTTGGAAGGAATTACGTGACAGTGTCAGCTCTGTATAAAAGACAGTGGTTGACATGAGACAGCCGGCTACTCAGCTTGTGCCTGTCCAGACGTCTCATAGGCCGTCAGGGGCTCTAAAGCGCCCGTTACCTCAGATGGCAGATATAGACGCCGACACGGATACTGACTCCAGTGTCGACGGTGAAGAGACAAATGTGACTTCCAGTAGGGCCACACGTTACATGATTGAGGCAATGAAAAATGTTTTACACATTTCTGATAATACGAGTACCACCAAAAAGGGGTATTATGTTCGGTGAGGAAAAACTACCTGTAGTTTTCCTGAATCTGAGAAATTAAATGAGGTGTGTGATGATGCGTGGGTTTCCCCCGATAACAACTGATAATTTCTAAAATGTTATTGGCATTATATCCTTTCCCGCCAGAGGTTAGGGTGCGTTGGGAAACACCCCCTAGGGTGGATAAAGCGCTCACACGCTTGTAAGAACAAGGGCTCTACCCTCTCCTGAGATGGCCGCCCTTATGGATCCTGCTGATAGAAAGCAGGAGGGTATCCTAAAATGTATTTACACACATACTGGTGTTATACTGCGACCAGCAATCGCCTCAGCCTGGATGTGCAGTGCTGAGTTGGCGTGGTCGGATTCCCTGACTGAAAATATTGATACCCTAGATAGGGACAGTATATTATTGCCTATAGAGCATTTGAAAGATGCATTTCTATATATGCGTGATGCACAGCGGAATATTTGCCGACTGGCATCAAGTCTAAGTGCGTTGTCCATTTCTACCAGTAGAGGGTTATGGACACGACAGTGGTCAGGTGATGCGGATTCCAAACGGCATTTGGAAGTATTGCCTTATTAAGGGGAGGAGTTATTTGGGGTCGGTCTTTCAGACCTGGTGGCCACGGCAACAGCTCGGAAATCCACGTTTGTACCCCAGGTCGCCTCTCAACATGAGAAGACGCCGTATTATCAGGCGCAGTCTTTTCGTGGACAAGCGGGCAAAAGGTTCCTCATTTCTGCCCCGTGACAGAGGGAGAGGAAAAAGGCTGCAGAAATCAGCCAGTTCCCAGGAACAGAAACCCTCTCCCGCCTCTGCCAAGCCCTCAGTATGACGCTGGGGCTTTACAAGCAGAATCAGGCACGGTGGGGGCCCGTCTCAATGAATTTCAGCGCGCAGTGGGCTCACTCGCAAGTAGACCCCTGGATCCTTCAGGTGATATCTCAGGGGTACAAATTGGAATTCGAGACGTCTCCCCCTCGCCGTTTCCTAAAGTCGGCTTTACCGATGTCTCCTTCTGACAGGGAGACAGTTTTGGAAGCCATTCACAAGCTGTATTCCCAGCAGGTGATAATCAAGGTACCCCTCCTGCAACAGGGAACGGGGTATTATTCCACACTGTTGTGGTACCGAAGCCGGACGGCTCGGTGAGACCGATTCTAAATCTAAAATCTTTGAACACTTACATACAGAGGTTCAAATTCAAGATTGAGTCACTCAGAGCAGTGATTGCGAACCTGGAAGAAGGGGACTACATGATGTCTCGGGACATCAAGGATGCTTACCTTCATGTCCCAATTTACCCTTCTCACCAAGGGTACCTCAGGTTTATGGTACAGAACTGTCACTATCAGTTCAGACGCTGCCGTATGGATGGTCCACGGCACCCCGGGTCTTTACCAAGGTAATGGCCGAAATGATGATATTCCTTCGAAGGAAGGGAATTTTAGTTATCCCTTACTTGGACGATTCCCTGATAAGGGTAAGATCCAGGGAACAGTTGGAGGTCGGTGTAGCACTATCTCAGGTAGTGTTGCGGCAGCACGATTGGATTCTCAATATTCCAAAATCGCAGCTGGTTCCGACGACTCGTCTTCTGTTCCTAGGGATGATCCTGGACACAGTCCAGAAAAAGGTGTTTCTCCCGGAGGAGAAAGCCAGGGAGTTATCCGAGCTAGTCAGGAACCTCCTAAAACCGAGCCAACTCTCAGTGCATCAATGCACAAGGGTTCTGGGTAAAATGGTGGCTTCCTACGAAGCAATCCCATTCGGCAGATTCCACGCAAGAACTTTCCAGTGGGACCTGCTGGACAAATGGTCCGGGTCGCATCTTCAGATTCATCAGCGGATAACCCTGTCACCAAGGACAAGGGTGTCCCTCCTGTGGTGGTTGCAGAGTGCTCATCTTCTAGAGGGCCGCAGATTCGGCATTCAGGACTGGGTCCTGGTGACCACGGATGCCAGCCTGCGAGGCTGGGGAGCAGTCACACAGGGAAGGAATTTCCAGGGCTTATGGTCAAGCCTGGAGACATCACTTCACATAAATATCCTGAAGCTAAGGGCCATTTACAATGCTCTAAGCTTAGCAAGACCTCTGCTTCAAGGTCAGCCGGTGTTGATCCAGTCGGACAACATCACGGCAGTCACCCACGTAAACAGACAGGGTGGCACAAGAAGCAGGAGGGCAATGGCAGAAGCTGCAAGGATTCTTCGCTGGGCGGAAAATCATGTGATAGCACTGTCAGCAGTACTCATTCCGGGAGTGGACAACTGGGAAGCAGACTTCCTCAGCAGACACGACCTCCACCCGGGAGAGTGGAGACTTCACCCAGAAGTCTTCCACATGATTATAAACCGTTGGGAAAAACTCGACAGGTATTGCGCCAGGTCAAGGGACCCTCAGGCAATAGCTGTAGACGCTCTGGTAACACCGTGGGTGTACCAGTCAGTGTATGTGTTCCCTCCTCTGCCTCTCATACCCAAGGTACTGAGATTGATCAGATGGAGAGGAGTAAGCACTATATTCGTGGCTCCGGATTGGCCAAGAAGGACTTGGTAACCGGAACTTCAAGAGATGCTCACGGAGGATCCGTGGCCTCTACCTCTAAGAAGGGACCTGCTCCAGCAAGGACCCTGTCTGTTCCAAGACTTACCGCGGCTGCGTTTGACGGCATGGCGGTTGAACGCCGGATCCTGAAGGAAAAAAGGCATTCCGGATGAAGTCATCCCTATCCTGATCAAAGCCAGGAAGGATGTAACCGCAAAACATTATCACCGCATTTGGCAAAAATATGTTGCGTGGTGCGAGGCCAGTAAGGCCCGACGGAGGAAATTCAACTGGGTCGATTCCTACATTTCCTGCAAACAGGAGTGTCTATGGGCCTGAAATTGGGGTCCATTAAGGTTCAAATTTCGGCCCTGTCAATTTTCTTCCAAAAAGAACTAGCTTCAGTCCCTGAAGTTCAGACGTTTGTAAAAGGGGTACTGCATATACAGCCTCCTTTTGTGCCTCCAGTGGCACTTTGGGATCTCAATGTAGTTTTTTGGTTCCAAAAGTCACATTGGTTTGAACCACTTAAATCTGTGGAGTTAAAATATCTCACATGGAAAGTGGTCATGCTGTTGGCCCTGGCCTGGGCCAGGCGCGTGTCAGAATTGGCGGCTTTATCCTGTAAAAGCTCTTATCTGATTTTCCATTCGGACAGGGCGGAATTGAGGACTCGTCCTCAGTTTCTCCCTAAGGTGGTTTCAGCGTTTCACCTGAACCAACCTATTGTGGTGCCTGCGGCTACTAGGGACTTGGAGGACTCCAAGTAGCTAGACGTTGTCAGGGCCCTGAAAATATATGTTTCCAGGACGGCTGGAGTCAGAAAATCTGACTAGCTGTTTATCCTGTATGCACCCAACAAGCTGGGTGCTCCTGCTTCTAAGCAGACTATTGCTCGTTGGATTTGTAGTACAATTCAGCTTGCACATTCTGTGGCAGGCCTGCCACAGCCAAAAATCTGTAAATGCCCACTCCACAAGGAAGGTGGGCTCATCTTGGGCGGCTGCTCGAGGGGTCTCGGCTTTACAACTTTGCCGAGCAGCTACTTGGTCAGGAGCAAATACGTTTGTAAAATTCTACAAAATTGATACCCTGGCTGAGGAGGACCTGGAGTTCTCTCATTTGGTGCTGCAGAGTCATCCGCACTCTCCCGCCCGTTTGGGAGCTTTGGTATAATCCCCATGGTCCTTACGGAGTCCCCAGCATCCACTTAGGACGTTAGAGAAAATAAGAATTTACTTACCGATAATTCTATTTCTCGTAGTCCGTAGTGGATGCTGGGCGCCCATCCCAAGTGCGGATTGTCTGCAATACTGGTACATAGTTATTGTTACCAAAAAATCGGGTTATTGCTGTAGTGAGCCATCTTTTCTAGAGGCTCCTCTGTTATCATGCTGTTAACTGGGTTTAGATCACGAGTTATACGGTGTGATTGGTGTGGCTGGTATGAGTCTTACCCGGGATTCAAAATCCTTCCTTATTGTGTACGCTCGTCCGGGCACAGTATCCTAACTGAGGCTTGGAGGAGGGTCATAGGGGGAGGAGCCAGTGCACACCAGGTAGTTCTAAAGCTTTACTTTTGTGCCCAGTCTCCTGCGGAGCCGCTATTCCCCATGGTCCTTACGGAGTCCCCAGCATCCACTACGGACTACGAGAAATAGAATTATCGGTAAGTAAATTCTTATTATTTATCTCATTGGTTACGCCAATAAGTGCTGAGTCTCCATCTCTTTCCCCAATACACCATAATAGGGTCGGCCAGACAGCCAAGTCCAATGTCCCCGGTAAGGAGGGCCAAAGTATACAATGTATTGGGTAAAGAGCGCACCTCCAAACAGCGGCGCAATAGCCACTGTAACTGCCGTTCTTTCCCGCCACACACCGGCCCGGCAGGAGCCGGTGCTGCCACCATACTCTAAAACTCACCACTACAACACAACCTGACTAAGCACTAACTAACGCAAACCAAGCTGTCGAGAACTTGAAAACTGCTTCCCAAAACTAAACACATACCCTCATCAGTCAAATGGACGCCATCAGGTCTATATAAAAGGCTGTCCATAAAACGAATGAGGGGGTGGGAGATGACTGCGCCACCAAGATCCAAAACTCTCCTGCCAACAAAAGCATTCACCTTGTGCCGGGACTTGTCCAATACAACACCAGGCAGCGGACTGCGCCAAACCGGACATGGAATGATTGCGGACCAAATAATCCGACACCAAGGCCACCACATCATGACCTGCTCCAAATCACGCAAAACGAGAGAAGGCAGAGACAGTATGTCATTACCCCCAAGGTGAATGACCAACACTCCCGGGGGGCATGGGATTTAACGTGCAAGGTCAAGGCAGGCCAGAGTTCCTCCCATCTCATCCCCCTACGACCTAACCATCTAACCCATTGTAAAATGTTAACAGCAGCTGAGTCCCTGGACAGAGGGGACCTAGCTGCCCAATAAACAAATGAGTGGCCCAAGATCCATATAGGGCGCATGTCGAGTGAGACTCCTGAAAACAAACAAATACAATAGGTTAATAAGGTAACTCAAGCATGACCTGAATGGAAAGGGCGGGCCAGGGGAGGGTAGGGGAACGACCTGTCCTGAAGTGAAAACCTGCAAAACCTGCAATGGAGGGCGCGAGCCAATAGCACCCCCCGGGTTCTCAGGAGAAAAGCAGGGCAAAATCCGATGGGACCTTCACCATTCAAACGGTGACGAGTAGCCAAAAAAGGCTACAGGTCGAGTCCAGTCGAGGAAAAACGAAAAGGCAGGGCAACAAGATGGAGCAGAGGCAACTGCCGCACAGCACCACCGAAAATACTCAGCGGTTACAGCAAAGGCACCCCAACACCGACCCGTTGGCCCGCCCTCTCGTCGCCCCCTGAGTGAACTGAAAAGAAAACAAATGCATAAGATAAAAATGAGCCAAACCAGAAAAAAGGCCGGCCTGAAACAGGAAAATGTAATTACCTGACATAGCATTTGCAGGCATTGGATTTCCATCGACCAAGCGATTTAATCTCAGTCTCTGAAAAACACAATTACGCGGCTGTTGTTGCAGCCCCAATACGAAAGGAATGTGTGCCATACAGGGATGGCGACAATCCCAACGCAAGAAAGTAAGTTCTTAAACACCCACCGGAATTGGTAAACCGTCAACGAAGACCCATCGAGGTGGATGAGCTATGCTCCCCCACCACACGGCCTAGAGTCACCATACGCGTGTGCTAAGGTTACAGGAAAGACGCTGGTGTCAGGGCAGGCAGGCAAGGCAACCCAACGCCCCAACTGATCCGTCTTAGAACAGCTCAGTTTACACATAAACGCATCCGCCAATAAACCCTGTGACTTAAGCAAAGGTGGAACCGCTGACCTGGAGGGCGCTACCAACTCACCGATCCGCAAGGCTCCGTGAAAAGCCATCGCAAAGGCGAGCAGGAAAAGCAACACCTCATACGGAGAACCACACAGATGGTAGTACACCCATCAAACTATGCAGCATTGCAACCAGGGCCGGATTAACAATGGGGCGGATGGAGCTGCAGCTCCAGGCCCCCCATTGAAAATAGGCCCACAGGATCTCCTGCAATGCAGCCAATGTTAACAGTAAAAAAAACACTGGCTGCATAGCGTTCTCCCCACAGAGACCTGCACTTACCCCTCCACTGGTCCGGCTGCCGTGATCGGAGCTCAACCCCGATCAGGCAGCGTATGGTAACAGCACCCCGTGCAGCCAGTATCCCTGATGCTGTAGCCTGTGCTGGTGCTCGGTGGCTGGGCTCAGTCAGTGGGCTGTGCAGCACTTCCTGATACTTCAAGCTCCGCCCACTGCATGACATCGTGCAGGGGGCGGGGCCAGGACTCGACACTGCTGCCATCCATGTCACACACTACTATACTGAGCACTGCAGAGGCAGGAAAAGGTAAGAGAGAGAGAATTAACATGGGAGGGAGAGTGAGAGGTGGAATGTAAGGAAGGAGTGCAGTTGAGGAACAGTAATACACCTGAGATAGACAGGTAGGTGATTAAGTTGTGTTAGAAAAGTAAAGAAAGATACTGTGAGAGATTAGAAGACAAGCATGTGATATCAGAGATTCAGTGATAGGCAGTTTTTGACCCTGTTTTTAAAAATGAGTGTGCCCTGCAGGACGTGCTGTGCAGTCAGTCTCTCACCGCTGGCAGCGATCTTATCCAATCGCTGCCTGAGACCAACGTCCTCCCCTCTCTGCCCACCAACGCACAGCATAACGCTCTACAATTTAAATCAGGTGTGCGCGGGGGAGAGCTTGCTTCCCTTTGTCCCACACAGCATCTGTATCTGACCTGCACTGTATCCATCCCGCACTGTATCCCACCCACACTGTATCCCACCCACACTGTATCCCTCCCGCACTGTATCCCACCTGCACTGTATCCATCCCACACTGTATCCATCCCACCCGCACTGTATCCGTCCCACACTGTATCCATCCCACCCGCACTGTATCCCTCCCGCACTGTATCCCTCCCGCACTGTATCCATCCCACCCGCACTGTATCCCTCCCGCACTGTATCCCACCCGCACTGTAACGGTCCCGCACTGTATCCATCCCGCACTGTATCCCACCCACACTGTATCCCTCCCGCACTGTGTCCTACCCACACTATCCCACCTGCACTGTGTCCCACCCGCACTGTATCCCACCCACACTGTATCCTACCCACACTGTATCCCACCCGCACTGTATCCTACCCACACTGTATCCATCCCACATTGTATCCCACCCGCACTGTATCCGTTCCACACTGTATCCCATCCGCACTGTATCCGTCCCACACTGTATCCCTCCCGCACTGTATCCATCCCACATTGTATCCCACCCGCACTGTATCCGTCCCACATTGTATCCCTCCCGCACTGTATCCGTCCCACACTGTATCCATTCCACATTGTATCCCACCCGCACTGTATCCGTCCCACACTGTATCCCACCCGCACTGTATCCGTCCCACACTGTATCCCTCCCGCACTGTATCCATCCCACATTGTATCCCACCCGCACTGTATCCGTCCCGCACTGTATCCGTCCCATACTGTATCCCACCCGCACTGTATCCGTCCCACACTGTATCCATCCCACATTGTATCCCACCCGAACTGTATCCGTCCCGCACTGTATCCGTCCCACACTGTATCCCACCCGCACTGTATCCGTCCCACACTGTATCCATCCCACATTGTTTCCCACCCGTACTGTATCCCTCCCGCACTGTACCCCTCCCGCACTGTATCCGTCCCACACTGTATCCCACCCGCACTGTATCCATCCCACATTGTATCCCACCCGTACTGTATCCCACCCGCACTGTATCCGTTCCGCACTGTATCCCACCCGCACTGTATCCGTCCCGCACTGTATCCCTCCCGCACTGTATCCCACCCGCACTGTATCCGTCCCACACTGTATCCATCCCACATTTTATCCCACCCGAAATGTATCCGTCCCGCACTGTATCCGTCCCATACTGTATCCCACCCGCACTGTATCCGTCCCACACTGTATCCATCCCACATTGTTTCCCACCCGTACTGTATCCCTCCCGCACTGTACCCCTCCCGCACTGTATCCGTCCCACACTGTATCCCACCCGCACTGTATCCATCCCACATTGTATCCCACCCGTACTGTATCCCTCCCGCACTGTATCCGTCCCACACTGTATCCCACCCGCACTGTATCCGTCCCACACTGTATCCCACCCGCACTGTATCCGTCCCACACTGTATCCCACCCGCACTGTATCCGTCCCACACTGTATCCCACCCGCACTGTATCCGTCCCACACTGTATCCCACCCGCACTGTATCCGTCCCGCACTGTATCCCTCCCGCACTGTATCCCACCCGCACTGTATCCGTCCCACACTGTATCCATCCCACATTGTATCCCACCCGAACTGTATCCGTCCCGCACTGTATCCGTCCCACACTGTATCCCACCCGCACTGTATCCGTCCCACACTGTATCCATCCCACATTGTTTCCCACCCGTACTGTATCCCTCCCGCACTGTACCCCTCCCGCACTGTATCCGTCCCACACTGTATCCCACCCGCACTGTATCCATCCCACATTGTATCCCACCCGTACTGTATCCCTCCCGCACTGTATCCGTCCCACACTGTATCCCACCCGCACTGTATCCCACCCGCACTGTATCCGTCCCACACTGTATCCCACCCGCACTGTATCCGTCCCACACTGTATCCCACCCGCACTGTATCCGTCCCACACTGTATCCCACCCGCACTGTATCCGTCCCACACTGTATCCCACCCGCACTGTATCCGTCCCGCACTGTATCCCTCCCGCACTGTATCCCACCCACACTGTATCCGTCCCACACTGTATCCATCCCACATTGTATCCCACCCGAACTGTATCCGTCCCGCACTGTATCCGTCCCACACTGTATCCCACCCGCACTGTATCCGTCCCACACTGTATCCATCCCACATTGTTTCCCACCCGTACTGTATCCCTCCTGCACTGTACCCCTCCCGCACTGTATCCGTCCCACACTGTATCCCACCCGCACTGTATCCATCCCACATTGTATCCCACCCGTACTGTATCCCTCCCGCACTGTATCCGTCCCACACTGTATCCCACCCGCACTGTATCCGTCCCACACTGTATCCCACCCGCACTGTATCCGTCCCACACTGTATCCCACCCGCACTGTATCCGTCCCACACTGTATGGCAGATGATGCAGGAAGAGCTGCTCAAGAGGCTGTTGTGAACGTGAATGCGCAGGTGCAGCAGGTCAGTGTACCCATCCGGTGTCTGCCCCTTCTCCAGCTCAGTGTCCCCACCATTACTGATCCCCATCCCAGTGTCTCCCTGCCTTCCCTCCCCAAACAGCCCACTGCACCCATCCCAGTACCCTCCCACCTAGAACCCTCAGTCCAGTCCAGTGGCGGGCTGGCCAGGGGGGCAGAGTGCCAGGTGCCCCCTGGGCTGTGCTATCGCCACGGGACGCAGCCTACTCCATTGCAAAAGGGCACAGGTGGTCCAGTGTGCGCGGCGGCAGCCATGTGGGCTCTCTTACTGTGTGTCCTCCAGGGCTACGGAAGCCCTGTAGGACACAATTAAAAGATACGCAATCTGTGATACGGCTGTACGCTGCTGTGCATAGGCGGCCATATCACACGGGGGGACTGTTTGCTATGGCTCTGTGCACTGTACAGCAAGTGGCGGGGGGCGGCGGCAGCAGGAGTGAGGTACTGACTGTGCTCAGTATATTAGTGACACAGCCACCATCCTGCTAGCGGCCTTGTCACCCTGACCCACCCTTCACAGATTACATAGGTGACCATGCCCCTATTGCTCATTAATACGCCCCCAGCAGGGTTAGGGGTAGTGTGTGTGTGTGGGGAGCAGGTGCAGGATAGGGAGTGGTGTAGTGTGTACGGGGCGCGGATGCAGGGTTAGGGGTAGTATAGTGTGTACGGGGAGCTGGTGCAGGATTAGGGGTAGTATAGTGTGTACGGGGAGCTGGTGCAGGATTAGGGGTAGTATAGTGTGTACGGGGAGCGGGTGCAGAGTTAGGGGTAGTGTGTACGGGGAGCTGGTGCAGGATTAGGGGTAGTGTAGTGTGTACGGGGCGCGGGTGCAGGATTAGGGGTAGTGTAGTGTGTACGGGGAGCGGATGCAGAGTTAGGGGTAGTGTGTACGGGGAGCTGGTGCAGGATTAGGGGTAGTGTAGTGTGTACGGGGAGCGGGTGCAGGGTTAGGGGTAGTGTAGTGTGTACGGGGAGCTGGTGCAGGATTAGGGGTAGTGTAGTGTGTACGGGGAGCTGGTGCAGGATTAGGGGTAGTGTAGTGTGTACGGGGAGCGGGTGCAGGGTTAGGGGTAGTGTAGTGTGTGCGGGGAGCGGATGCAGGGTTAGGGGTAGTGTAGTGTGTACGGGGAGCGGGTGCAAGGTTAGGGGTAGTGTAGTGTGTACGGGGAGCGGATGCAGGGTTAGGGGTAGTGTAGTGTGTACGGGGAGCGGGTGCAGGGTTAGGGGTAGTGTAGTGTGTACGGGGAGCGGGTGCAGGGTTAGGGGTAGTGTAGTGTGTACGGGGAGCTGGTGCAGGATTAGGTGTAGTATAGTGTGTACGGGGAGCTGGTGCAGGGTTAGGGGTAGTGTAGTGTGTACAGGGAGCGGGTGCAGGGTTAGGGGTAGTGTAGTGTGTACGGGGAGCGGGAGCAGGATTATGGGTAGTGTATTGTGTACGGGGAGCGGATGCAGAGTTAGGGGTAGTGTAATGTGTACGGGGTGCGGGTGCAGGGTTAGCGGTAGTATAGTGTGTGTGGGGAGCGGGTGTAGGGTTAGCGTTAGTGTAGTATGTACGGGGAGCGGGTGTAGGGTTTGTGGTAGTATAGTGTGTGCGGGGAGCGGGTGCAGGATTAGGGGTAGTGTAGTGTGTGCGGGGAGCGGATTAGGGGTAGTGTATTGTGTGCGGGGAGCGGGTGCAGGGTTAGGGGTAGTATAGTGTGTACTGGGAGCGGGTGCAGGGTTAGCGGTAGTATAGTGTGTGCGGGGAGCGGGTGTAGGGATAGGGGTAGTGTAGTGTGTACGGGGAGCGGGTGCAGGATTAGGGGTAGTGTAGTGTATGCGGGTAGTGGGTGCAGGTTTAGCGGTAGTATAGTGTGCGGGGAGCGGGTGCTAGAAGTAGTGTAGTGTGTACGGGGAGCGGGTGCAGGTTTAGCGGTAGTGTAGTGTGTACGGGGAGCTGGTGCAGGTTTAGGGGTAATGTAGTGTGTACGGGGAGCGGGTGCAGGATTAGGGGTAGTGTAGTGTGTGCGGTGAGCGGGTGCAGGGTTAGCGGTAGTGTAATGTAGTGTGTACCGGGAGCGGGTGCTGGGTTAGCGGTAGTGTAGTGTGTACGGGGAGTGAGTGCTGGGTTAGCGGTAGTATAATGTGCGCAGGGTGCAGGTGTAGGGTTAGCGGTAGTGTGTACGGGGAGCTGGTGCAGGGTTAGAGGTAGTGTAGTGTGTGTGTGGGGAGTGGGTGCAGGGTTAGTGGTAGTGTAGTGTGTACGGGGAGCGGGTGCTGGGTTAGCGGTAGTATAGTGTGCGCGGGGTGCAGGGGTAGGGTTAGCGGTAGTGTAGTGTGTATGGGGAGCGGGTGCAGGATTAGGGGTAGTGTAGTGTGTACGGGGAGCGGGTGTAGGGTTAGGGGTAGTGTACTGTGTACAGGGAGCGGGTGCAGGGTTAGAGGTAATGTAGTGTGTACGGGGAGCGGGTGCAGGATTAGGGGTAGTGTAGTGTGTACGGGGAGCGGGTGCAGGGTTAGGGGTAGTATAGTGTGTACGGGGAGCGGGTGCAGGGTTAGGGGTAGTATAGTGTGTACGGGGAGCGGGTGCAGGGTTAGGGGTAGTGTAGTGTGTGCGGGGAGCGGGTGCAGGGTTAGGTGTAGTGTAGTGTGTGCGGGGAGCGGATGCAGGGTTAGGGGTAGTGTAGTGTGTACGGGGAGCGGGTGCAGGGTTAGAGGTAATGTAGTGTGTACGGGGAGCGGATGCAGGGTTAGGGGTAGTGTAGTGTGTACGGGGAGCGGGTGCAGGGTTAGAGGTAATGTAGTGTGTACGGGGAGCGGGTGCAGGGTTAGGGGTAGTATAGTGTGTACGGGGAGCGGGTGCAGGGTTAGGGGTAGTGTAGTGTGTGCGGGGAGCGGGTGCAGGGTTAGGTGTAGTATAGTGTGTGCGGGGAGCGGATGCAGGGTTAGGGGTAGTGTAGTGTGTACGGGGAGCGGGTGCAGGGTTAGGGGTAGTATAGTGTGTACGGGGAGCGGGTGCAGGGTTAGGGGTAGTATAGTGTGTGCGGGGAGCGGATGCAGGGTTAGGGGTAGTGTAGTGTGTACGGGGAGCGGGTGTAGGGTTAGGGGTAGTATAGTGTGTACGGGGAGCGGGTGCAGGGTTAGGGGTAGTGTGCTGGTGTGACTAATGAAGCTAATTGGAAACTTCAAATTATATTCTGTCTGTTTTTGTTTTGTTTTTTGTATCCTGGTTTTTACCATATTCGTTAATGCATATTTTTTTTTTTTACATGGTAGTGGCATGTTAAAAGAAACTGAAAATGCATATTAGAAAAACCATAGCAGTGCATGCTCATTAATGAGTTTAGTCATAGGATAGTATTTTGTAAATGTTCTGGGGGAAAAATTTCCATGTGGATTGGACTGCCACCACTAACAGGTCTACGGATGGTGTGATGGTTAGCTTTGCTGCCTTACAGCACTAAAGTCATGGGTTTGATTCCCACCATGTCCCTAACTGCGTGGAGTTTGTATATTCTCCCCATACTGGCGTGGGTTTCCTCCCACAATCCAAATACCGTATATACCGGTACGTTAGCTCGCAGCATAAAAATAAACCATAGTTAGGTAAGTGGGTAGCTATGCCCTCCATGGTGCTAGCCACACCACACCCCCATATCGGTAGTCACACCCCCACCACGCTGGTCACACCCCCTGCAGCGGCGCACAATAGGCCCTTCATAAATTACAGCTCCAGGCCCATGAGGACCTTAATCTGGCACTGATTGCAACCAATATAGGATGCCTGCTATCCACAGACATAGGAGCGCCACAAGCCCAGCCCTGCAAAAAGCGTCTCACCAAAAAGCTGTTAGTGAAATCGTGTCTACCCTGTAAACGCATAAAAAAGGAGATTCCTGCAAGCATCTGCCTGACAACAGCGCGCGACTTCCCAGCTACGTACATACACCAGATAGAGTCTAACAGTAGACGAAAGTAAGGCTTTTTGCCTGTGCGAAATAAATGCCTCCCACCAATCGAAGGCTGCCCGATATTTCACCAGCATGGCTGGAGCCACCAACTGGCTAGCCAAAGCAGTTATCCCTGCCATATAACCTGCCAGCAATGAGAAGGGCAAACATTACCAGTAAGCGCTGCAGCAGGAGCCAAAGCGCGAAACCTATCCCACTGTTGTCTAGAAAGAGCGTCGGCAATCCCGTTCTCTACCCCTGGGACATGCTGCGCAATGAAGTGTACATTAAGATACAAGCAGCGCAAGACCAGGCGGGCCAACAAGCGAAGAATGATTGCTGCCCGTTGATCACCTGTACCATGCCCAGATTGTCACACCAGAAGACCACGTGCCGGTCTCTGACCTGCTCCCCCCACAGCTCCAAAGCAACTACATTGGGAAAAAGTTCCAGCAACAAAAGTTTACGGGTTAAGCCCCACTGGAACCAGGAATCCGGCCAAGGGGCCGCAGACCATGCACCAGCGAGGTACGCACCTTACCCCCAGGAACCCGACGCATCCGTTAACAACTGTATACTGGAGCTGTGGACCGTATCAGACAGCCAAATGGATACACCATTGATCTCACTTAGAAAGGCATCCCAAACTCGCAGATCCTTGCAAAGTTCAGATGACAATCTAATGAAGTGATGCGGCCTACGCGCGTCAGCCGTCGCCCGCTCCAATTTGCGACAAAAGATTCTACCTATGATAGGTGTAGCACCCCTTCAGCCAGTTAACATAGGACCTATAGGCGTCCTCACTTATCCCATTCTTCTTCTTGGCCACCACCAAAGACTTGCGGGTCTTGGATGTTAATGCAAGGACATCCACGTAAGACCCACTATTGATACAATCACGTATCCAAGACCTCGGTGTATGGGCAACGCACAAGGTCGCTGGGGCTTCCCTCTTCTGGACTGCTGCTATTGCTCCCGTGCCTATGGCTACGCGAACACTTACTGCGCTTACGGGAACTCCCGTGTCTCCGGCGTTTACCCTTGTAAAGCTCCGCATGCCCCTTGCCACTCGCAGCCTCGGCCACATCACCCAGCTGCCCTGGTGCACAATCACCATCAGTCTCACCTGATGAGGAGGCTTGGGAGTCCCGTCTCATGGTGGCCTATGCGGAAGACTGATCGCTGTTGCCGCAATCGCTCTCCGCCATGTCCACCAGATCTTAAACACATGAGGGCACAGAATGTGCCAGCAAAGAACCAGGCAATTGGTTATGTGCAGACGCCTGTGCACCGGACCCATCGGCAACTAGCGGTTGCTGTCCCGCAGCAGAAGCCGGCGCGGCGCATAACAACGTCAGTTGAGTGACAAGCGGGGTCAGTGCCGACCGCAAGTCACTGAACTGCCCCGCCGATCCACTCCCGGACACCTGCACTGTCAATGGGGGAGTAAAAATTCCTATCACGGAAACCAGTAGTGCGGTAACAGCCACTGTGTCCCCGGTCGCAGGCGTGGGTCCTGCCGCTGGTGTAATCGGGAGAGCAACACCACTCGCCGAAGATGCACCACCATCTGGATGTGCAGTACCTTCAGCTGCGCGTCTAGTCCTATGCCCAGTGACCACCTGAGGCAGGCTGTTCACGGCCCAATGGGGGAATACCCCAATCAGGCCGACCCGGAGTGGCCACTGATGCCCGAGCGTCAGCCACAGGGGAATGAGCTGCAGTAGACACCGGGGTCACCCCTTGACTGGGCACAACAGCACTATGCCCCCTGACACGCCTAGCTCGAGCCCGGGCGCCGCATGACAAGATGGGTGCACACGCTGCTGCCCCCGCAGGTGCCCCATGACCCTGATAGGACTCCTCAGTAGTGCCATTATTAGGGACTGAGCCGATGGAGGCTGGCACATCGTGCCCTCCAGTGGACAACCCCTGCCTCCCCCTTGTTGCTCGCATAGCCCGTGCGCCCACACCCCTGGAGGCTGACACAGCAGCACCTCCAGGGGTCACATGTGTCTGTGAACCCCCACGTGCACCAGCGGGGGCCGAGGTAGAGGAGGGAGCAGCGCTGTTGTGAGCCGGGACCTGCCGGAGGCCACCCGATCATGTCGCGGGTTCCCCGGCGGAAGTAGCCGCGAGAACGCCGGGGGAAGCACCCGCAAGTGCACCCGTGGCAGCAGGGAAGACAGGAGGGCTGGGGGACTGGCGGAGCCACCGAGCGGGAGGCTCCGCTGAAGCTACCCCAGCCGCAGCACCCAGGTAAGCCTATTAGCTGTTTGATAACCTACTAATTGTACAAAGCCCATGCAATCCTAACAGCCCTGGAGTTTACGCTCGCTTGCACTATTTGCTCTCGCCCTTCATTCCCTGTATGAATAGATCAACATGTATCAGAAGGTAAGAGAAGAGAAACGCACGGTGGCAAAAAGGCAACATTGAAGCAGTGGTGAGGAAAACACTGCAGACATAGAAGTGGAAAATCTAGCAAAAAAAATATGTAGTACAACAGTCTCACGTACATCAAAGATAGGGGGTAATGTGTTGTGAGAATCAGGAAGTGAGAGATTTTGTGAGAGGTTTTTTTTTTTTAGGTGGCAATCATTTACATGGCCAAACCAGGATGATTTTGCCATGTATATAATTGCCACTAAAAAATATAAAAAAATGGCCTTGTATATATACAGTTTAGAAAGTTATTTCTTAAATTTACATGTATACTGTAGTTGTTTTATTACAAATCATTGGGCACTTTCATATTTTTTTTAAATGTAAGTATATTTCCTAGACATAATTAATTTATTTGTTTATTGATGAATATAGGCCACAGAATATAGGCATGCTGCATATAATTTTAATCAGCAGACGCTGCTTGTGCCCTTTGTGCATTACAAAGTCCTAGGCAATTGCCTAGTTTGCCTATGCCTAGGGCCGGCTCTGGATGCACCCCTTGTTAAATTGCATGTTTCACTTATTCTGTAAATCATCTCTTGCAGGGTACAAACAGATAGGAAATATTTTTGCACATATTATACTTTAAATCTTTATTTGCTTGATTGAAAACCTGATTAACTTATAAGACTGTAACTGAAACTGGGTAAAGATTATTTCAGAGATGAGCAAATACTCTAAACCCTTCTAACGTTTCAGGATGTTGTGTCTACTCAACAGCAACGGGCTTCTCTAAGTAGCTGGCTGAGAACTTGAAAATAAAGATAATTGGCTGTTATAAAACAAGGAAGACTATAAAAAGATATCTAAATGCTTCCAGCTTGGGATTTCTATTGTCAGAAATATAATTAAGAAATGGAACTAACAGGAACTGAAGTCAAGACAATGGCCCTCATTGTTCGCTTGCTAGCTGCCTTTAGCAGCCGTGCAAACGCTAAGCCGCCGCCCTCTGGGAGTGTATCTTAGCTTACAGAAGTGTGAACGAAAGGATCGCAGCGCTGCAACAAAGAAAGATTGTGCAGTTTCTGAGCAGCTCGAGACCTACTCCTAGCTTGCGATCACTTCAGATTATTTAGTTCCTGTTTTGACGTCACAAACACGCCCTGTGTTCGGCCAGCCACGCCTGCGTTTCCCCAGGCACGCCTGCGTTTGTATCTGACACACCTGCGTTTTTCCAAACACTCCCGGAAAACGGTCAGTTACCTCCCAGAAACACCCACTTCCTGTCAATCACTCTGCGCCTAGCAGTGCGCAGAATTGCCATTTTTTTGCCTGATCGCTGCACAGCGACTGAAAACAGCTAGCAAACAACTTGGAATGACCACCAATGTCTGAAGGACTCAGAGAGTGTTCTGATTCATCTGCTTGCAGATTTGTCAGCAGGGGCGATTAGCCTGGGCAGAGTGGGTGGAACATGTGCTCATGTACTCCAGGCTCTAGATGTACTAAGGGTCACCTCACACAGTGTGAGTCACACTGTCCTCATATCATCTAAGACTGAGCACATATGCTTAGGAAATGCTCTTTAGTTAGAATGTAACACAAAGTAACTGCACAATAATTCTGTTATTATTATGGTCCTTGAGTTGTAAAGACACCATAGTACACCGCATTGCAAGAAAGTGGGCAAGACAAGACATTCTGCACATTAAATGTTGGAGTTTCATGATGCTTTTTGTAAGGTGTTTGTGTATGCATATATGTCTGTGTAGATTATTAGTGCTTTATCTTCATTAAGGTTTGCTGCTAGAATAGGGTACCCATATGTTACACAACTGTTGGCATTACTATAACTAACAGTTCACCTACTGATACGCCGAGAGGGGGCGTACAGATACAGATTACCTGGGCCTAGGTCTGTTTTAGAGACCTTCCAGGGGCTCCAGTAAGATGGGGTGGCAGCGGAATGTCCCCATCCCAATCGGCATGCACAGTTTTGCCAACAGACATTACAACAAGTCTGCTGTGGCCACTCCCTCAAGATCGGTGTATCTAGAACCTTCAAGGGGCATGTCTACCATAATTTTCATGTCATGCGTTCCTCTTACCATCATCAAATCTCCCATTAATCTCTCCCCCCAGTTCCCATTAACTCATTTACCTATGCCAAATAACACTGAATGGTGTGTCTTTTATAATACATTTACAACGCACTGTGGGGGTAATTCCAAGTTGATCGCAGCAGGAAATTTTTTAGCAGTTGGGCAAAACCATGTGCACTGCAGGGGAGGCAGATATAACATGTGCAGAGAGAGTTAGATTTGGGTGGGGTGTATTCAAACTAAAATCTAAATTGCAGTGTAAAAATAAAGCAGCCAGTATTTACCCTGCACAGAAACAAAATAACCCACCCAAATCTAACTCTCTCTGCACATGTTATATCTGCCTCCCCTGCAGTGCACATGGTTTTGCCCAACTGCTAACAAAGTTCCTGCTGCGATCAACTCGGAATCACCCCCTTTGGGCGCACACCTATGACCGAAGACTATAGCAAGAAAGAGAAGAGAAGGGAGTGTATACTGTATAGCATGAAGGAGACAGTTGTGGGAGAGTTCTAATGTATCTCCTATAACCAGCAAAATATGTGCCTCTGCCTAAAGAGTCAGGTGTCTGTCTAGCTTTGTGTCACTCAGAAAAGGGCTATGCGTATGAGCTCTTAACACCCTGTTTCCCTGTCTGGCACAACAACCTACTGTACGTGACGCACTCTGAAATAGTCATGAGTGCAGGAAAACAGCCTTTCTCTTACGTCCTAGAGGATGCTGGGGTCCACATTAGTACCATGGGGTATAGACGGGTCCACCAGGAGCCATTGGCACTTTAAGAGTTTGAGAGTGTGGGCTGACTCCTCCCTCTATGCCCCTCCTACCAGACTCAGTTTAGAAAATGTGCCCGGAGGCTGCTGGCAACAGCCTCCCTCCTTCGTGGGAATAAGGGGGGGAGTAGTGTCCGCCCTGCGGGGTCTGAGCCACTATCTCCGCTGACAGGACACTGAGCTCCTGAGGGGATAGATCGTTCCCCGTCACAGGGGATCGCTCACCCTAGCAGCATGCCGCCACCCCCTTACAGAGCCACAGGATCAGTGGCGAGGGAGTCACCGACCCCCCTAGCAAGCGGGGGGCCGGTGTGAAGATGGAGGCAACAGGGTAGGGAGCGCGGTTTTTAACCGCGCTCCGGAGCTCAGAGGCACACTGTGCGGCGCTCTGAGGGGCGCCCTGAGCCAGCGCCTGAACCCTGCACTGGTCAGCAAGCCTGTCGGGGTCCGTGGATCTCAGTCAGCATATACCTCAGGCCAGTATAATCCTTGTTAAAAGTGGGAAGACAACGCCATTTGGGGGCGGAGCTTCTCAGAGTGGACCCAGCAGCGTTCGGCACCATTTTCCTGCCTGCACAGCACTGTCCAGGAAAAGCAAGTCCCTCCACACCAACTCCAGCTATCTCTCACGGTACCAGGGGGTTGTAGAAGGAGGGGAGGCTGAATAAAGACTATGTAACCTATTAAGGTGCACAGTCAGCGCTGGTAGGGGGTCTCCCTTTACCCTAAAAGTGCTGTGTGTGGGTTGTCTCCTATCTCTGTGTCTCTCTTGCCTTTCTTAGGGGTTAAACTCTCTCTGTCCTCCCCTGTGTGTGTGTGGAGTGTCTGTGGTCTTTTTTACGCTATGTCCAGGGACTGTGTGTCATATGCTGCAGAGGATATGTCCTCTCAGGATGATCCCATTCCATGTAATCCGGATTGCACTGTTTTAGCACAGATACTAGCAAGGGAGCCTGAATGGTTATCCTCTATCAAATATATGATTTCTCAGATTTCTAATAGGGTTGCACAAAATGAATCTACAACTCAGGCTTTACAGAACTCTATGGCAGTCTGGCCCAGTTCTGGTACCTCAGGGCCCCCCGCTGTATATTCCCAAAAACGTGCTCTTGCACAGATCATGCAAGACGACACGGATACCGATTCTGACACTGCGGACGGTGATGGGGATGTGTTGCGGGCGGCAGCGTCGCAAAAGGGGTGCAGTTGATGATAGAGGCCATTAGGGATGTGTTGAATATTGCTGAAACAACACCTGAGCAGGTTGAGGAGGCTTACTTCACGGAAAATATGAAAACCTCGCTAACCTTCCCTGCTTTAAAAGAATTAAATGCTATTTTTGAAAAGGCTTGGGAAAACCCTGAGAAAAAATTCCAGATCCCTAAAAGGGTCCAGGTGGCGTTTCCTTTCCCTGTGGAGGATCGAAAAAAATAGGAAATCCCGCCTATTGTTGATGCGTCTGTATCCAGACTCTCAAAAAAGGTGGTTTTACCTGTTCCAGGATCTACCGCCTTGAAAGAGCCGGCTGATTGTAAAGTTGATAATACGCTCAAATCCATGTACACGGCTTCAGGGGCAATACTACGTCCCACTATTACCAGTGCTTGGATTGCCAAGGCTATAGTAAAGTGGTCAGGCACGTTGCTTGAAGATTTGGATACTATGGATAAATGTGATGTTGAATTGTTTTTGCGTCACATTCAGGATTCGGCAGGATTTCTGGTAGAATCCATGAAAGACCTGGGTTCCATGGCTGCAGGAATTTCTTCCATGTCTGTCTCAGCTCGTCGTGGACTGTGGCTGCGTCAGTGGTCTGCTGACGCGGAATCCAGGAGAAGAGTGGAGACCCTACCCTACACAGGTCAGACTCTCTTTGGGGAAGCACTAGATGCGTGGATCTCCACGGCTACAGCGGGTAAGTCACCTTTTCTCTGACGTCCTAGTGGATGCTGGGTACTCCATAAGGACCATGGGGGTATAGACGGGCTCCGCAGGAGACTGGGCACTCTTAAAAGAAAGATTAGGTACTATATCTGGTGTGCACTGGCTCCTCCCTCTATGCCCCTCCTCCAGACCTCAGTTAGTATCTGTGCCCGGCCAGAGCTGGATGCACCCTAGGGGCTCTCCTGAGCTTCCTAGAAAAGAAAGTATTTGTTAGGTTTTTTATTTTCAGTGAGATCTGCTGGCAACAGACTCACTGCTACGTGGGACTGAGGGGAGAGAAGCGAACCTACCTGCTTGCAGCTAGCTTGGGCTTCTAAGGCTACTGGACACCATTAGCTCCAGAGGGATCGAACACAGGCCCAGTCCTCGGTCGTCCGGTCCCGGAGCCGCGCCGCCGTCCCCCTTGCAGAGCCAGAAGAACGAAGAGAAGTTGAAAATCGGCGGCTGAAGACTCCGGTCTTCATTAAGGTAGCGCACAGCACTGCAGCTGTGCGCCACTGCTCCCTTAGCACGCCACACACTCCGGTCACTGATGGGTGCAGGGCGCTGGGGGGGCGCCCTGGGCAGCAATTAGATTACCTTACTTGGCGAAAAAGCACATAATACAGTCTGATAAACTGTATATGTGCATTAACCCCCGCCATTAAAGTACATAAAAGGACAGAAGCCCGCCGCTGAGGGGGCCGGGCCTTCTTCCTCAGCACACCGGCGCCATTTTGTCTTCACAGCTCAGCTGGAAGGAAGCTCCCCAGGCTCTCCCCTGCAGTATCCTGGTACACAAAGGGTAAAAAAGAGAGGGGGGGCACATAAATTTAGGCGCAAAACTGTGTATATAAGCTGCTATAGGGGAAAAATCACTCAGTATAGTGTACATCCCTGTATTATATAGCGCTGTGGTGTGTGCTGGCATACTCTCTCTCTGTCTCTCCAAAGGGCCTGGTGGGGGAACTGTCTTCAAATAGAGCATCCACTGTGTGTGTGGTGTGTCGGTACGCGTGTGTCGACATGTCTGAGGTAAAAGGCTCCTCTAAGGAGGTGATAGAGCGGATAAGTGTGTGGGAGGGTGTCTCCGTCAACAACGCCGACACCTGTTTGGATATGTGTAAGTGCTGAGGTAAAATTATTGCACAAAAGGTTAGGGAACAGAAAGGAAATCTACCCTGGTCTGTCCCTATGTCACAGAGTCCTTCAGAGTCTCTCTATGTTCACTATCCAAAATAACAAAGTATCGACACAGAGTTTAACTCCACTGTCGACTACGATAATGCAAAGTTACAGCCAAGAGGGCTAAAAGATATTCAATATACGATTATTGGAATAAAAGATGATTTGCATATCACTGATGACTCATCTGTCCCTGACACGAGAGTACACATGTTAAGGGGAAGAATGCTGAGGTAAATTTCCCTCCTCTCATGAGGAAAAAGAGCGGGAATCTCCAGACAAGAGACGGCAGCTTCCCACAAGAGAATTCTCAGGCTGTATCCTTTCCCCACTAGGGCCAGGATGTGATGAGAATCTTCCCCTTGGGTGTCCTGTTTGCACTAGCTATTCTCAGGGATCCTGCAGATAGTGTGCACATTCTAGTATACTACCCAGACCGGCGATTGTGTCGGCATGGGTTTATAGCGCTGTGGCAGCGTGGACAGGTACCTTATCAGCAGAGATTGAGACCCTAGTATGCATATAAATATTTTAAGATGCTGTCTTAAGTGATAGATATATAATTATAAAGCATGCCCAAAGGGACATGAGTATACTGGGTCCTAGAGACAAAAGCTATGTCGATTTCTGCTTGACGTGTCCTGTAGAATATACATTGGACAGATGATGCCGACTTAAGAGGCATATGGAAGGCTGAGGATTGTGTGGAGAAAGGTTCTCGGGCCTGGTCTCCACAGTTATAGCTGGTAATTCTGATATTTTGCCTTATATTCCTGCACAGCCTAGGAAAGCACGACATTATTAAATGCAGCTTTTCGAATAAAGAAACAAGAAAGTCTGAGGTGCGTCCTTTCTTGTCAGAGCCGGGGGCAGAGGAAAGAAGCTGTACAACACAGCTAGTCCCCAGGAACAGAAGTCCTCCCCGGCCTCTACAAAAATCCACTGCATGTCGCTGGGGCTCCACAGGCGGAGCTAGGCCCGGTGGGGACACGCCTTCGTAAGTTCAGCCACAAGTGGGTTCACTCCCTGTTAGATCCCTGGGCAATAGAAATTGTATCGCAGGGATACAGGCTGGACTGTGAGAAGATGCCCCCTCACCGAGGACCCGGCGGGCTTCCCCCCAAGAGAGGGAGCCAGTGTTAACTGCAATTCGTAAATTGTATCTTCAACAGGTGGTCGTCAAGGGTCCCCTCCTTCAACAAGAGGGTGTTATTATTCGACCATGTTATAATCCCGAAACCAGACGGTTCGGTTAGACCCATATTGAATTAAAATCCCTGAACATATACCTGAAAAGGTTCAGGTTCAAGATGGAATCGCTAAGAGCGGTCATTGCATGCCTGAAATGAATCGGGACATAAGGGATGCATACCTTCGTGTCCCCATTTATCCACCTCATCAGGCGTACCTCAGAATTGCGGTACGGGATTGTCATTACCAATTTCACCAAGGTAATGGCGGATATGATGGTGCTCCTGCGGAAGCAAGGTGTCACTATTATCACATACTTGGATGATCTCCTCATAAAAGCGAGATCAAGAGAGCAGTTGCTGGACAGCGTATCACCTTCTCTGGAAGTGAAACGGCAACACGACTGGATTCTATATATTCCAAAGTCGCAGTTGGTTCCTACAGCTCATCTGCCTCGCCTAGGCATGATCCTAGACACAGACCAGAAGAGGGGTTATCTCCCGATAGAGAGAGCTCAGGAGCTCATGACACTGGTCAGGAATCCATTGAAAACCAAAACAGGTGTCAGTGCATCACTGCACTCGAGTCCTGGGAAGGATGATGGCATCATACGAGGCCATCCCCTTCGGCTGGTTCCATGCAAGGACAATGGAACTTACTGGACAAGTGGTCCGGATCACATCTTCAGATGCATCGGTTAATCACCCTATCCCCCAGGGCCAGGGTGTCTCTCCTGTGGTGGCTGCGGAGTGCTCACCTTCTCGAGGGCCGCAGATTCGGCATTCAGGACTGGGTCCTGGTGACCACGGATGCAAGCCTCCGAGGGTGGGGGCAGTTACACAGGGAAGAAAATTCCAAGGTTTGTGGTCAAGCCAACAGACTTGCCTTCACATCAATATCCTGGAACTAAGGGCCATATACAACGCCCTAAGTCAAGCGGAGTTCCTGCTGCGCGACCAACCGGTTCTGATCCAGTCAGACCGCAGGGGCTCATGTAAACCGCCAGGGCGGCACAAGGAGCAGGGTGGCGAGGGTAGAAGCCACCAGAATTTTTCGCTGGGCGGAGAATCAAGTAAGCGCACTGTCAGCAGTGTTCATTCCGGGAGTGGACACGACCTTCACCCGGGAAAGTGGTGACTTCATCAAGAAGTCTTCACGCAGTTTTGCAAATTGATAGAAACTGCCTCAGGTGGACTACATGGCGTCCCACCTCAATAAAAAGATAAAAAAGGTTTTACGCTGGGTCAAGGGACTCTCAGGCGATAGCTGTGGTCGCAATAGTAACACCGTGGGTGTTCCAGTCGATCTATATATCCCTCCTCTTCCTCTCAGACCCAAGGGCTGAGAATTGTAATAAACGGTGGAGTGTGAACAATATTCTTTGCTCCGGATTGGCCAAGAGGGACCCTGTCTGATCCAAGACTTACCGCGGCTGCGTTGGACGGCATGGCGGTTGAACGCCGGATCCTAGCGGAAAAGGGCATTCCGGATGCAGTTATTCCTACGCTGATAAAGGCTAGGAAAGACGTGACAGCAAGACTTTTTCACTGTATATGGCGAAAATAGGTTGCTTGGTGTGTGGCCGGGAAGGCCCTACTGAGGAATTCCAGGGGGGTCGATTCCTGCACTTCCTACAGTCAGGAGTGACTATGGGCCTAAAATTAGGATCCATAAAGGCCAAGATTTCGGCCCTATCCCTTTTTCTCTCAAAAAGAACTGGCTTCACTGCCTGAAGTTCGGACGTTGTTACAGGGGTGCTGCATATTCAGCCCCTTTTGTGCCTCCAGTGGCACCTTGGGATCTTAACGTGTATTGGATTCCTAAAATCCCACTGGTTTGAGCCACTTAAGACCGTGGAGCTAAAATATCTCACGTGGAAAGTGGTCATGCTTTTGGCCTTAGCTTGGACTAGGCGTGTGTCAGAATTGGCGGCTTTGTCATGTAAAAGCCCATATCTGATCTTCCATATGGAAAGGGCAGAATGGAGGACTCGTCCCCAATTTCTCCCTAAGGTGGTATCATTGTTTCATTTGAACCAACCTATTGTGGTGCCTGTGGCTACTAGGGACTTGGAGGATTCCAAGTTGCTGGACGTAGTCCGGGCCCTGAAACTTTATGTTTCCAGGACGGCTAGAGTCAAAAAAACTGACTCGCTATTTATCCTGCATGCACCCAACAAGCTGGGTGCTCCTGCTTCAAAGCAGACTATTGCTCGCTGGATCTGTAGCACCATTCAGCTTGCACATTCTGCGGCTGGACTGCCGAATCCTAAATCAGTAAAAGCCCATTCCACGAGGAAGGTGGGCTCTTCTTGGGCGGCTGCCCGAGGGGTCTCGGCTTTACAACTTTGCCGAGCTGCTACTTGGTCGGGTTCAAACACTTTTGCAAAATTCTACAAGTTTGATACCCTGGCTGAGGAGGACCTTGAGTTTGCTCATTCGGTGCTGCAGAGTCATCCGCACTCTCCCGCCCGTTTGGGAGCTTTGGTATAATCCCCATGGTCCTTACGGAGTACCCAGCATCCACTAGGACGTCAGAGAAAATAAGAATTTACTCACCGGTAATTCTATTTCTCGTAGTCCGTAGTGGATGCTGGGAGCCCGTCCCAAGTGCGGACTCTCTGCAATACATGTATATAGTTATTGCTTAACTAAAGGGTTATTGTATGAGCCATCTGTTGAGAGAGGCTCAGTTATTGTTCATACTGTTAACTGGGTATAGTTATCACGAGTTGTACGGTGTGATTGGTGTGGCTGGTATGAGTCTTACCCTGGATTCCAAATCCTTTCCTAGTAATGTCAGCTCTTCCGGGCACAGTTTCCCTAACTGAGGTCTGGAGGAGGGGCATAGAGGGAGGAGCCAGTGCACACCAGATATAGTACCTAATCTTTCTTTTAAGAGTGCCCAGTCTCCTGCGGAGCCCGTCTATACCCCCATGGTCCTTACGGAGTACCCAGCATCCACTACGGACTCCGAGAAATAGAATTACCGGTGAGTAAATTCTTATTTTCTTCCCTTAGCTACACCTGCTCCGAAGAAACCCTTTTCTTCGACTACATCACAGCCCTTTCGGGCTGCCAAGCCCAGAAAGGCCAGGCCATCCAACACCTTCTTTCGGGGAGGTCGGCCCAAGTCCAAGAAACCTGCTGCTGCAGTATCCCAGGAACAGAAACCTGCTTCAGGTACACCAAAGTCCTCCGCATGACGGTGGACTGCACGCCCCGGAGGTGGGGCCAGTGGGAGCGAGACTCTGGCATTTCAGTCACGTCTGGGTGTCATAAGGCCTGGACCCTGGGTGCAAGATATTGTGTCCTAGGGGTACAGGCTGGAATTTCAAAATCTCCCTCCTCACCGATTTTTCAAATCAGGCTTGCCAGCTCTGCTGGCAGACAGGACTGTCCTGCAAGAAGCCGTCCAGAAGTTGGTGGAGGCACAGGTCATTGTGCCAGTACCATTTCATATGCAAAACAAAGGTTACTATTCGATCCTTTTTGTGGTACCGAATCCGGATGGTTCGATCAGACCCATTCTGAACCTAAAATCGCTAAACCCCTTTCTGAAGGAGTTCAAGTTCAAAATGGAGTCTCTAAGGGCTGTGATATCAGGTCTGGATATCAAGGATGCGTACCTCCACATTCCGATTTGGCTGCCGCATCAGGCTTATCTCTGCTTTGCATTGTTGGACTGTCATTTCCAGTTCCAGGCCCTCCCATTCGGCCTCTCCCCAGCACCGAGGGTATTCACCAAGGTGATGGCGGAGATGATGGTTCTCCTGCGCAAGCAGGGGGTGAACATCATTCCATATCTGGACGATCTGCTGATAAAGGCTTCATCCAAGGAGAAGCTGTTGCAGTCCATTGTTCTCACACCCACCTACTCAGAGTCCATGGTTGGGTCCTGAACCTTCCAAAATCACATTTGGAACCAACCAGGAGGTTGTCCTTTCTGGGAATGATCCTCGACACGGAAGTGCAGAGGGTGTTTCTTCCACAGGAAAAAGCGTTGGTGATACAAACAATGGTCCGGGATGTCCTGAAGCCAACCCGGGTGTTGATTCATCAATGCATTCGCCTTCTGGGAAAGATGGTGGCCTCTTACGAGGCTCTCCAGTATGAGAGGTTTCATGCTCGGTCCTTCCAGCTGGAATCTCCTGGACAAGTGGTCGGGATCTCATCTGCACATGCACCTGAGAATACGTCTATCGCCAAAGGCCAGGATTTCACTCCTCTGCTGGCTCCAATTACCTCACCTTCTGGAGGGCCGCAGGTTCGGGATTCGGGACTGGATCCTTCTAACCACGGATGCAAGCCTCCGGGGCTGGGGCATAGTCATTCAAGGGGAAACCTTCCAAGGAAGGTGGTCAAATCTGGATTCCGGCCTACCGATCAACATTCTGGAACTAAGAGCCGTATACAACGGTCTTCTTCAGGCAGCCCATCAAGTGCAGTCGGACAATGTAACAATAGTGGCTTACATAAACCGACAGGGCGGAACGAAGAGCAGGGCTGCAATGTTAGAGGTGACAAAAATCATCATCTGGGCAGAAAAACACGCGTTGGTGAGGCATTCACTGAGTGTTTCCAGACAGCCATTCCCCCCCCCCCCTCCCCAATCCCCCCTTTCCCCAGAACATGGCACACAGGCTGAGAGATATACAGTATGACGTGAAAGGCACATATGACAAAGTATCTGCAGCATAGGGGGGAGAAAAGCTCTGATGACCATGTGGCCAGCACAGAATGGCTCCTATCAGCCTCTCTCCTGAGGTGATTATACCCAGCCCCCTACCCCACCACAGCCCCCACTCACATCCCTGCCAATTACACTAATCTTATGCTAACAAGGGTCATCAGCAGAAAGAGAGAGGTGGCCCCCCTGCATCTCCTGGTTTTCAGTCTGTATAGAGGCGCCATGAGATGATTCGCAATTTTCGCAATTTTAAGAAGCTAAGATTCACTCCCAGTAGGCGGCGGCTTAGCGTGTGCAAAGCTGCTAAAAGCAGCTTGCGAGCGAACAACTCGGAATGACCCCCATAATTAAGAGGCAGCGGCAGGCTCTGGCAGCCGCCGGCACTCTCTGCCTGCCTCTCCTGCTGCTGGCAACCCAGGTCTGCTTACTGTCAGCACCTGCCAGGGTGGACAGCAGCGGCAGCGACTTTGTGTGCTCGGAGCTAGCTCGCTGAAACAGATAAGCAGCGGCAGGTGGGCGTCACTCACAGGGGTCAAAGGCAGGGCATTAGTTCCGGGGTGGAAGCTTTGCAGCAGAACACCGCTATATCATGCACCGGATCGCGTGTGGATGCGGGCAGTTGCGCCCACAGGGCAAGTGCACTATGTGCCACGCACCGTCCGCACCCCCCTAGTTACAGCCCTGAGTGTGGGTATGTAGTGTAGGGAAGTAGCACAGTAATGTAATGTGGGGAGGTAGCATAGTGATGTAGTGCAGGAAGGTAGTTTAGTGATGTAGTATGGGGAGGTAGTGCAGTGATATAGTATGTCACCACACCTCCTCTTCCTACCCGGGAGAACTTCTCTACAGCACTTATAACACTAAAATGACAATAATAAAAAAAAAGGGAAAGCAAAACACAGATGTGATTGTGTGCTGAGATCCGGCCACTGGTGAATCACTGGCAGCAAATATTATTGATCAAACGAGATCTCTCTTGGGAGGCTCTTTCTCATGCGTCAGCAGCAGCTTCAACTCAAGAAATGCCAGTGATATTGCTGTGCGCTGGGGATTTTTCGGTTGACCGAAAGTAACCTCACCGCTGACCACAAAGTTCCCACCATTGGTTACAATGGAGCGCATAGGCGCTACATTGTAACACTGCCGTGTGCTGCCTGACATACACTACAGGAGCACACAGCCAATCAGGAGGGTGCCACAACGTGGCGCTCCCTGATTGGCTGATGGAACCCTCTTAGACAGAAGTCAGGGGGGGGGGGGGTCCTGGCATTCGGGGAAAGGGGTCCCATGTGAAAACATGGGGCCCCTTTCAGTGCGTGGTCGGGTGTCCGTTTTTTTATTTTGCAAAGTACCAGGTTTACAAATAGAAAAGAAGAGGAGCCATCTACACTGGATTTTGTGAGTATAATTTTTCCAACAGGTACCCCATGGATTCTACATGGAGAAGAGGACCGACCCTCATGTGAACATAGGTAAGCATGTGTGTATGGAGGTGTGGATGTATGTATTAAACTTTTACTTTCAAGGTGTGTGTCTTCTGTTTTTATTGGGGTATTTTTTTAGTAGTAGTACTACAGGTACCAGTGGGTCCGGTTTTCCACCGCATGCTGGTACTTGTGGTTCTCCAAGTACCAGCTTGCGGGGGAGGCTTGCTGGGACTTGTAGTACTGCTACTAAAAACAATATTCATTTTTTGACAAAAAGGCTATCAGCCCCCCATCCGCAGCCCTTGGATGGGGGGGACAGCCTCGGGCTTCACCCCTGGCCCTTGGGTGGCTGGAGGGGGGGGGGACCCCTTGATTGAAGGGGTCCCCACTCCTCCAGGGTACCCTGGCCAGGGGTGACTAGTTGGGTATGTAATGCCAGGGCCGCAGGGACCTATATAAAAGTGTCCCCCGGCTGTGGCATTATGTATCTGGCTAGTGGAGCCCGGTGCTGGTTTCAGAAATACGGGGGACCCCTACGCTTTTTGTCCCCCATATTTTTGGAACCAGGACCAGGCGCAGAGCCCGGTGCTGGTTGTTTAAATATGGGGGAACCCCTGTCACTTTTTTCCCCATATTTTTTCAACCAGGACCGGCTCAAAGAGGGGGGACCCCACGCATTTTTTTTTTAAATTAACACTTTCCCACCCCTTCCCAACGAAAAACATGCACGGATCTCATGGATCCGTGCATGCCTATCCGAACACGGTAAAAAAAAGCAGGTCTGTTTTTTTTAGCACTTTTTCACGATTTGTATTTTATCACAGCAGTGTTTGGCTACTGTCGGCAGTGTTTGTGATTTGCACTTTTTAGTAAATGACCGATTTCTACCAAATTCCAGGCGTATTTGACCGATGGTGTATTGATTCGTAATTTTTTCCTAGGAATTCCAAAATAATACGAATGCCCTCATCACTGCCGTGATTTGAGTTTAGTAAATTCCAGAGATGACACTTTGAAGAAAAAACACCATCTCGGTCAAAATCGGGACCTTAGTAAATATACCCCATAGTTTCCCTATTTCCCACCTGCAGAGTACCTATGTTAAATTTCAGCTTCCTAACATATCGAGAAGAGAATTAGTGATTGAGGTCTTTTGCATTATATATATATATATATATATATATATAAACACAAAAGCAGCAAAAAATCCCAAAGGGGGCAGGAGATAACAGTACTGAATTTATCCACGTATACGCCCACTGCATTGGAAATGACCGTTCTGTCTAAAGGTCTGTCTTATGTACAGACATACAGACAGAACAGATTTGATTGTGAAATTGAACTCTATAAGTTTCAATGACAACTACGTCTAAAAGATTTCTTTCATAGAAAGGGTGAAGACACTAGACAACAGTCCACGTTTAGGGGTAAAAGTACGTTTGATCCCCCAGCACATAATGCCTCAATAGAAACCTTTATGAGGTTGGTACGCAATGAGACACTAACCTCCATTCAAAAAGGAAGGATGTGTTTCTCAAACATGTCTAAACCTGAGGCTGAAGCAATCGGGTCTGCGTGATAACCCTGACCTCATCATACGCCCTGCTGATAAGGGTGGGGCTATTGTGTTGATGAACCGTCTTGATTATATTAATGAGGTATTACGTCAATTATCGGATTTGGACTGCTATAAGCTCCTCCCTTTTGATCCAACAGAGCACTTTAAAAAGGAAATTGATTCAATTATTTACATGAGTCTATCCAATAATTGGATTGATGAATCCACGGTTAATTTTCTTGTACAGGAGTTTCCCAAGATCCCATTAATCTATACTTTACCGAAAGTCCATAAGTCACTAGAGAAACCACCAGGGAGGCCTATTATTTCGGCACGGGGGTCTCTAAGCCAGCCAGTCTCCCAGTACATTGATTTTTACTTACAACCGGTAGTTCAAGCTACCCCCTACTATATAAAGTATACCACAGATTTTCTCTGTAAATTGAACACCATTGGTACACTGACTGAATGTGTACTGGTGACTCTAGAGGTCACCAGTTTATACACCAATATTGGGCACACAGAAGGAATCTCTGCTGTAAAGGAATGTTTGAGCCACAGTCCACAATATGTGCGTCCCCCTATGGAATTTCTTTTGTTGATGATGGAGGTGGTGCTCCATAAAAATTATTTCTTGTTCAACAATTCTTTCTATTTACAACTTAAAGGCACAGCGATGGGGTCTAATATGGCCCCATCGTATGCCAATTTATTTATGCATCAGTATGAAAAGCTCCACATCATGGGGGACGCTTTGTTCTCGGGGTACATTAAATTCTATGTAAGATATATTGACGATCTTTTCATACTGTGGTCTGGTGGCGAAAACATGCTAATTGATTTTGTTAACAAACTTAACAATTTGCCGGGGTCTATCAGGTTCACTAGTAATCATGATGCTTCGGAGATCAATTTTCTTGATGTTTCTGTGCGATTATGCAATGGGGTACTGTCAACAGGAATCTACAGGAAGCCCACTGATAAAAACTCTCTCTTACTTGCATCCAGCTTCCATCCACCAGCTTTAAAAAAGGGGCTACCTTTTTCTCAACTAGTTCGTGTGGCAAGAATGACCTCTAATCGTGAGGAATTACCTGATGCTCTTGCAAGGATGGGTGACAAATTTATTGACAGAGGATACGACACCACTGAAGTACAACAGGCAATAGACAGATGTGTGCAACTGACACGTGATGAATTATTACAGCCACGGGTTAAGCTCGAACCAGAGCGCTTGGTTTTTGCCAGTACATATTCTATCTCCTCTGGCAATGCTCGCCAGTCCATTCGTAAACACTGGCACATACTGCAATCAGATCCTGTGATGCAGAACTACTGCAATAAGCCACCATTATTCTGCTATAAACGAAGCCGTAATCTGAAAGAAAAGGTGAACTTCTCTGACATTAGCCCACGTGTGGGTAGGGGAACAAACTGGCTACAACTTCAAACTGGTGCCTATAAATGTCCTGGCTGTGTCAATTGCAATTACATGTTGACTGGTAAAAGTTGCTGTCACCCCATGAGGGGAACACGGTATCCTTTGCGTTATCGGATGACGTGTGAAACTAAATTTGTGACCTATATAATAACCTGTCCCTGTAAGAAGGTTTATATAGGGAAAACCATACGTATGCTAAAAGAGAGAATTGGAATGCCGAGATCATCGATTCAAAAAGCCTACCAGAAGGTGGATGGGAACACGCCACCTGTTGCAAGGCACTATGTTGCACATGGACATAAGCTGAGTGATTTTGCATACATGCCGATCGACCACGTTCCACCCTTGAGAAGGGGAGGCGATAGACATAAATTACTGTTACAACAAGAGTGTCGATGGATATATCGTATGGATGCAATGGTACCCCATGGTTTAAACGAGGAATTTTCCTTTAGTCCTTTCCTTTAAGCAAGTACTGATAGGCCCCGTATAGGATATAGAGAGCATGCCTTGATTTTGTTTTTGGCTATTGATGGTATAGTTATCTCCTATTTTGCTTATATACTTTATTTCTGTTTATTGTGTTTTTTTGGGAACGATTTGCTACTGCATAGTCATTGAATTTAAATGTTATGCTAATTGGTACTTATAATAGTCTAAAAATGACTCGGAATCAATACTCTGCAGTATCAATAGATCCCCAGATTTATTCTTATTTACTTTTTTTATGTGTTTGTTTTCATTCCTATTAGAGATGAGCGGGTTCGGTTTCTCTGAATCCGAACCCGCCAGAACTTCATGTTTTTTTTCACGGGTCCGAGCGACTCGGATCTTCCCGCCTTGCTCGGTTAACCCGAGCGCGCCCGAACGTCATCATGACGCTGTCGGATTCTCGCGAGGCTCGGATTCTATCGCGAGACTCGGATTCTATATAAGGAGCCGCGCGTCGCCGCCATTTTCACACGTGCATTGAGATTGATAGGGAGAGGACGTGGCTGGCGTCCTCTCCGTTTAGAATAGATTAGAGAGACACTTGATTTACTAATTTTGGGGAGCATTAGGAGTACTCAGTACAGTGCAGAGTTTTGCTGATAGTGACCACCAGTTTTATTTATAATCCGTTCTCTGCCTGAAAAAAGCGATACACAGCACACAGTGACTCAGTCACATACCATATCTGTGTGCACTGCTCAGGCTCAGGCCAGTGTGCTGCATCATCTATTATCTATATATAATATTATATATATCTGTCTGACTGCTCAGCTCACACAGCTTATAATTGTGGGGGAGACTGGGGAGCACTACTGCAGTGCCAGTTATAGGTTATAGCAGGAGCCAGGAGTACATAATATATTATATAGTGAGTGACCACCAGACACACAGTGCAGTTTATTTAATATATCCGTTCTCTGCCTGAAAAAAGCGATACACACAGTGACTCAGTCAGTCACATACCATATCTGTGTGCACTGCTCAGGCTCAGGCCAGTGTGCTGCATCATCTATATAATATATATTATATATCTGTCTGACTGCTCAGCTCACACAGCTTATAATTGTGGGGGAGACTGGGGAGCACTACTGCAGTGCCAGTTATAGGTTATAGCAGGAGCCAGGAGTACATAATATTATATTAAAACAGTGCACACTTTTGCTGCAGGAGTGCCACTGCCAGTGTGACTAGTGACCAGTGACCTGACCACCAGTATATATAATATTAGTAGTATACTATCTCTTTATCAACCAGTCTATATTAGCAGCAGACACAGTACAGTGCGGTAGTTCACGGCTGTGGCTACCTCTGTGTCGGCACTCGGCAGCCCGTCCATAATTGTATATACCACCTAACCGTGGTTTTTTTTTCTTTCTTTATACATACATACTAGTTACGAGTATACTATCTCTTTATCAACCAGTCTATATATTAGCAGCAGACACAGTACAGTGCGGTAGTTCACGGCTGTGGCTACCTCTGTGTCGGCACTCGGCAGCCCGTCCATAATTGTATATACCACCTAACCGTGGTTTTTTTTTCTTTCTTTATACATACATACTAGTTACGAGTATACTATCTCTTTATCAACCAGTCTATATATTAGCAGCAGACACAGTACAGTGCGGTAGTTCACGGCTGTGGCTACCTCTGTGTCGGCACTCGGCAGCCCGTCCATAATTGTATATACCACCTAACCGTGGTTTTTTTTTCTTTCTTTATACATACATACTAGTTACGAGTATACTATCTCTTTATCAACCAGTCTATATATTAGCAGCAGACACAGTACAGTGCGGTAGTTCACGGCTGTGGCTACCTCTGTGTCGGCACTCGGCAGCCCGTCCATAATTGTATATACCACCTAACCGTGGTTTTTTTTTCTTTCTTTATACATACATACTAGTTACGAGTATACTATCTCTTTATCAACCAGTCTATATATTAGCAGCAGACACAGTACAGTGCGGTAGTTCACGGCTGTGGCTACCTCTGTGTCGGCACTCGGCAGCCCGTCCATAATTGTATATACCACCTAACCGTGGTTTTTTTTTCTTTCTTTATACATACATACTAGTTACGAGTATACTATCTCTTTATCAACCAGTCTATATATTAGCAGCAGACACAGTACAGTGCGGTAGTTCACGGCTGTGGCTACCTCTGTGTCGGCACTCGGCAGCCCGTCCATAATTGTATATACCACCTAACCGTGGTTTTTTTTTCTTTCTTTATACATACATACTAGTTACGAGTATACTATCTCTTTATCAACCAGTCTATATATTAGCAGCAGACACAGTACAGTGCGGTAGTTCACGGCTGTGGCTACCTCTGTGTCGGCACTCGGCAGCCCGTCCATAATTGTATATACCACCTAACCGTGGTTTTTTTTTCTTTCTTTATACATACATACTAGTTACGAGTATACTATCTCTTTATCAACCAGTCTATATATTAGCAGCAGACACAGTACAGTGCGGTAGTTCACGGCTGTGGCTACCTCTGTGTCGGCACTCGGCAGCCCGTCCATAATTGTATATACCACCTAACCGTGGTTTTTTTTTCTTTCTTTATACATACATACTAGTTACGAGTATACTATCTCTTTATCAACCAGTCTATATATTAGCAGCAGACACAGTACAGTGCGGTAGTTCACGGCTGTGGCTACCTCTGTGTCGGCACTCGGCAGCCCGTCCATAATTGTATACTAGTATCCAATCCATCCATCTCCATTGTTTACCTGAGGTGCCTTTTAGTTGTGCCTATTAAAATATGGAGAACAAAAATGTTGAGGTTCCAAAATTAGGGAAAGATCAAGATCCACTTCCACCTCGTGCTGAAGCTGCTGCCACTAGTCATGGCCGAGACGATGAAATGCCAGCAACGTCGTCTGCCAAGGCCGATGCCCAATGGCATAGTACAGAGCATGTCAAAACCAAAACACCAAATATCAGTAAAAAAAGGACTCCAAAACCTAAAATAAAATTGTCGGAGGAGAAGCGTAAACTTGCCAATATGCCATTTACCACACGGAGTGGCAAGGAACGGCTGAGGCCCTGGCCTATGTTCATGGCTAGTGGTTCAGCTTCACATGAGGATGGAAGCACTCAGCCTCTCGCTAGAAAACTGAAAAGACTCAAGCTGGCAAAAGCACCGCAAAGAACTGTGCGTTCTTTGAAATCCCAAATCCACAAGGAGAGTCCAATTGTGTCGGTTGCGATGCCTGACCTTCCCAACACTGGACGTGAAGAGCATGCGCCTTCCACCATTTGCACGCCCCCTGCAAGTGCTGGAAGGAGCACCCGCAGTCCAGTTCCTGATAGTCAGATTGAAGATGTCAGTGTTGAAGTACACCAGGATGAGGAGGATATGGGTGTTGCTGGCGCTGGGGAGGAAATTGACCAGGAGGATTCTGATGGTGAGGTGGTTTGTTTAAGTCAGGCACCCGGGGAGACACCTGTTGTCCGTGGGAGGAATATGGCCGTTGACATGCCAGGTGAAAATACCAAAAAAATCAGCTCTTCGGTGTGGAGGTATTTCACCAGAAATGCGGACAACAGGTGTCAAGCCGTGTGTTCCCTTTGTCAAGCTGTAATAAGTAGGGGTAAGGACGTTAACCACCTCGGAACATCCTCCCTTATACGTCACCTGCAGCGCATTCATAATAAGTCAGTGACAAGTTCAAAAACTTTGGGTGACTGCGGAAGCAGTCCACTGACCAGTAAATCCCTTCCTCTTGTAACCAAGCTCACGCAAACCACCCCACCAACTCCCTCAGTGTCAATTTCCTCCTTCCCCAGGAATGCCAATAGTCCTGCAGGCCATGTCACTGGCAATTCTGACGAGTCCTCTCCTGCCTGGGATTCCTCCGATGCATCCTTGCGTGTAACGCCTACTGCTGCTGGCGCTGCTGTTGTTGCCGCTGGGAGTCGATGGTCATCCCAGAGGGGAAGTCGTAAGCCCACTTGTACTACTTCCAGTAAGCAATTGACTGTTCAACAGTCCTTTGCGAGGAAGATGAAATATCACAGCAGTCATCCTACTGCAAAGCGGATAACTGAGTCCTTGACAACTATGTTGGTGTTAGACGTGCGTCCGGTATCCGCCGTTAGTTCACAGGGAACTAGACAATTTATTGAGGCAGTGTGCCCCCGTTACCAAATACCATCTAGGTTCCACTTCTCTAGGCAGGCGATACCGAGAATGTACACGGACGTCAGAAAAAGACTCACCAGTGTCCTAAAAAATGCAGTTGTACCCAATGTCCACTTAACCACGGACATGTGGACAAGTGGAGCAGGGCAGGGTCAGGACTATATGACTGTGACAGCCCACTGGGTAGATGTATGGACTCCCGCCGCAAGAACAGCAGCGGCGGCACCAGTAGCAGCATCTCGCAAACGCCAACTCTTTCCTAGGCAGGCTACGCTTTGTATCACCGCTTTCCAGAATACGCACACAGCTGAAAACCTCTTACGGCAACTGAGGAAGATCATCGCGGAATGGCTTACCCCAATTGGACTCTCCTGTGGATTTGTGGCATCGGACAACGCCAGCAATATTGTGTGTGCATTAAATATGGGCAAATTCCAGCACGTCCCATGTTTTGCACATACCTTGAATTTGGTGGTGCAGAATTTTTAAAAAAACGACAGGGGCGTGCAAGAGATGCTGTCGGTGGCCAGAAAAATTGCGGGACACTTTCGGCGTACAGGCACCACGTACAGAAGACTGGAGCACCACCAAAAACTACTGAACCTGCCCTGCCATCATCTGAAGCAAGAAGTGGTAACGAGGTGGAATTCAACCCTCTATATGCTTCAGAGGTTGGAGGAGCAGCAAAAGGCCATTCAAGCCTATACAATTGAGCACGATATAGTAGGTGGAATGCACCTGTCTCAAGTGCAGTGGAGAATGATTTCAACGTTGTGCAAGGTTCTGATGCCCTTTGAACTTGCCACACGTGAAGTCAGTTCAGACACTGCCAGCCTGAGTCAGGTCATTCCCCTCATCAGGCTTTTGCAGAAGAAGCTGGAGGCATTGAAGAAGGAGCTAAAAGGGAGCGATTCCGCTAGGCATGTGGGACTTGTGGATGCAGCCCTTAATTCGCTTAACAATGATTCACGGGTGGTCAATCTGTTGAAATCAGAGCACTACATTTTGGCCACCGTGCTCGATCCTAGATTTAAAGCCTACCTTGGATCTCTCTTTCCGGCAGACACAGGTCTGCTGGGGTTGAAAGACCTGCTGGTGACAAAATTGTCAAGTCAAGCGGAACGCGACCTGTCAACATCTCCTCCTTCACATTCTCCCGCAACTGGGGGTGCGAGGAAAAGGCTCAGAATTCCGAGCCCACCCGCTGGCGGTGATGCAGGGCAGTCTGGAGCGACTGCTGATGCTGACATCTGGTCCGGACTGAAGGACCTGACAACGATTACGGACATGTCGTCTACTGTCACTGCATATGATTCTCTCAACATTGATAGAATGGTGGAGGATTATATGAGTGACCGCATCCAAGTAGGCACGTCACACAGTCCGTACTTATACTGGCAGGAAAAAGAGGCAATTTGGAGGCCCTTGCACAAACTGGCTTTATTCTACCTAAGTTGCCCTCCCACAAGTGTGTACTCCGAAAGAGTGTTTAGTGCCGCCGCTCACCTTGTCAGCAATCGGCGTACGAGGTTACATCCAGAAAATGTGGAGAAGATGATGTTCATTAAAATGAATTATAATCAATTCCTCCGCGGAGACATTGACCAGCAGCAATTGCCTCCACAAAGTACACAGGGAGCTGAGATGGTGGATTCCAGTGGGGACGAATTGATAATCTGTGAGGAGGGGGATGTACACGGTGATATATCGGAGGGTGAAGATGAGGTGGACATCTTGCCTCTGTAGAGCCAGTTTGTGCAAGGAGAGATTAATTGCTTCTTTTTTGGGGGGGGTCCAAACCAACCCGTCATATCAGTCACAGTCGTGTGGCAGACCCTGTCACTGAAATGATGGGTTGGTTAAAGTGTGCATGTCCTGTTTTGTTTATACAACATAAGGGTGGGTGGGAGGGCCCAAGGACAATTCCATCTTGCACCTCTTTTTTCTTTTCTTTTTCTTTGCATCATGTGCTGATTGGGGAGGGTTTTTTGGAAGGGACATCCTGCGTGACACTGCAGTGCCACTCCTAGATGGGCCCGGTGTTTGTGTCGGCCACTAGGGTCGCTAATCTTACTCACACAGTCAGCTACCTCATTGCGCCTCTTTTTTTCTTTGCGTCATGTGCTGTTTGGGGAGGGTTTTTTGGAAGGGACATCCTGCGTGACACTGCAGTGCCACTCCTAGATGGGCCCGGTGTTTGTGTCGGCCACTAGGGTCGCTAATCTTACTCACACAGCTACCTCATTGCGCCTCTTTTTTTCTTTGCGTCATGTGCTGTTTGGGGAGGGTTTTTTGGAAGGGACATCCTGCGTGACACTGCAGTGCCACTCCTAGATGGGCCCGGTGTTTGTGTCGGCCACTAGGGTCGCTAATCTTACTCACACAGCTACCTCATTGCGCCTCTTTTTTTCTTTGCGTCATGTGCTGTTTGGGGAGGGTTTTTTGGAAGTGACATCCTGCGTGACACTGCAGTGCCACTCCTAGATGGGCCCGGTGTTTGTGTCGGCCACTAGGGTCGCTTATCTTACTCACACAGCGACCTCGGTGCAAATTTTAGGACTAAAAATAATATTGTGAGGTGTGAGGTATTCAGAATAGACTGAAAATGAGTGTAAATTATGGTTTTTGAGGTTAATAATACTTTGGGATCAAAATGACCCCCAAATTCTATGATTTAAGCTGTTTTTTAGTGTTTTTTGAAAAAAACACCCGAATCCAAAACACACCCGAATCCGACAAAAAAAATTCGGTGAGGTTTTGCCAAAACGCGTTCGAACCCAAAACACGGCCGCGGAACCGAACCCAAAACCAAAACACAAAACCCGAAAAATTTCAGGCGCTCATCTCTAATTCCTATACTGTGCAGCATCATTGCCTGGTGACCTGGGCCCGTTGGCATTGTTGCCGGGGACGTTGTTGCTGGCTGCGCCTCCCGGACCTGGACTTCCGCCCAGGTGATGCGCTATTTGCGTTCCACGGGGCGGAATTTCTGGTCACGTGTTACGCGGCGTGCGCTCCAACGACGGATGTTTCCGGGATTGGGGAGTGTGGTGTGACTGGCCCGGGGCGGCACGGGACATGGTGATGGACACGGCATGGGTGATGAGCTTGATTAGGGGAGCATAAATAATGCTCTCCTATGATGCAGCATTTTGCACAGCACTTTGACACTTTAGCAACAGGCACTATGACTAACTGGTTTTCCCCTGAGGAAGGAGCACCGAAAACGGCTGTTTGGGATTTTGCCAGTCTGCACTTGCCTTGCATACGATGAGTATTTGCTGAATCCAGATGTTTGTGCTTTACTGCTATATGAAGTTAAAAGCTGGTTGAATAACATGTCGGTTATATGAAGTAAAAAGCTGATTGAATAATAAGCAGTGTGCTGGTTCTGTCTACGCCCTGGCTGGAGAGTCTTGGATGGACATGTGTTGATATAACATTCATTTTGACCGGTCACCTGCATCATTACATATGAGAGTGTCAGTGCTGCTTCCCGGGACTTTGTTCTGTGATTTGTATATATATATATATATATATATATATATATATGTGTGTGTACAGGTGCGCTGGTCAATGTTCAGTTTCCACTTAGAAAATGGAAAGGAATCCTCAAAGTCGTCAAAACTCTGAGATATAGCACTGGTTTTCTAGCCTTTCAAAAAACCGCTGCACCCCTCCTGTAGAAACTCCGAACTCCTGGAGTGAGGTACTCTAGATACAGAAACAAAAGGAGGGGGCGCACATAGTGCAAATCACTTTTATTTAAAACAGGTAAAATCCCTTTAACAGAGGATCCACATTAACACATAGGATCACTGTGACATAGAATCCACATTAAATGAATGAAACTCGTACCGAGGTTCTCACCCAAATCTAACTCTCTCTGCACATGTTATATCTGCCCCCCACACTGCACATGGTTTTGCCCAACTGCTAACAAATTTGCTGCTGCGATCATCTCTGAATTACCCCCTATGTGCGGTGCCCACTCCGCACACACGTAGTTACGGCCCTGTGATGAAGGTGCGTGAAAATTCTTAATATCATTGTGGTTGGAAGATTGGGACAGGGAATTTTAAAAATGAATGGCTGTTTCCCATAAAAAAGTGGGGTTCCCCCACAAATCAATAACCAGCCCGGGATCTCTAATCCTAATCTGATATTGGAAAATAGGAGGGAAAACCAGTGTGGGGGTCACCCTATTATCTTATACTCAGCATCAGGCTTAACCAGCAGTTATGATAATGCCATAGCAGGGAGACACACAGCATGGGGTCTCCTGCCATCACATTAACCAGCCGCAAACCGGATGTTGTAATAATTTATAGGACAGCAACTTCACGTGGTCGACGACAGCCTTTAAGCTCTATTCATGGCCACTGCCCCCCAGGAGTTCCCACTTTTTCACCTGAAGGGTGATGACTTTTAAGCTTTTGCATGGCCGCCGCCCATTAGGACTTCCGGCATCTTCTCTCTTCAGGAGCTTTTGCCTGCTCCGTCCCCTGCCTTTGCACTGCCATTTGCTGCCATGCGTTAGCTAGTATTAGTGTTTGGCTTGCCACGGCTATCTTGAACTTTAAAAATGGTGCAACAAGTGAGCTATTTACAGCTCGCTGCACCATTTTTAAAATGGGATTCGCCGCCATTGTGTCCATAGGTCAGCGGTGGAAACTCACCACTGCTGCCCTATGCTTGCTGCCGAACTCTACATTAAAGGTTGACGGGGACTGCCTCCTCAAGGATCTAGGCCCGCCACCATGCCCCACAGCATCGGCGGGTGGTGACAGGATCCCTCCAGATCCGTCCCTGTCGATACGACCAATTGCAGCAACTGTTAACTGCTGGACAGTGCTTCTGATGCTGGCTTTGATAAAGATCACTCTACAGGTTTTAGAATGTGCCACATTCACTGCTAAACATTGCAAACAAACAGTAATTATGAAAATCTTGTAAATGCAAATGTTAATTTTAAAATCTTTCTATAAAGGAAATCAAACTAGAGTTCTGAAAAATATTTTTGTGTACTTAAAGCCCAAGACAAAATAGATATGTCTGCTAAACCAGTGGGGTAAACAAGGATGGTGACACCCAGCGAGCCAAAGTTGTTCCCCATGTGCATGGGTTGATTTGTCTGCGGGGTACAATGGACAGTCTCCCCCCACCCCCCAACGTCAGGCCATTTCATACCAACTGACGCGATCCGTGCTTAGTTGGTTTCAAGTTCTCTATAGTGATCCTGCTGGGGAGGAGACGTCCAATTTAAGCACGTGGAGTGGGAGGGATACAACACAGTATATCAATGCTGCATGTGCAATGTGTTCTGCACTCCACACGGCCAAAGATTCATTATCTATGCACAGCCACAACATAAATAAATGTGTATTTATTTATTTTATTTATTAATGAACAGTTTCTTATATAGAGCAGCAAATTCCCAATTGTAAACAACAATGATAAGATAAGCTGAAGGCTGCATAAGCCTGAGGCCATATAAGCGATCAACTTTTTGTGATTGGTTGTTAAATGACTAAGCAGTTGCTAGGCAGATCAGTTTTCCCGGTTGGGTTTTTTCCTATTGGATTAGAGGGTTGTGCATCAAGATGAAGAGGAGGGTCTTAGGTTAGTATATAAGGGGTGGCCATTTTGCCAGACTTCCTCTTGCCATTCAGTTTTGCCCAGGAAGGATAAGTATATAATACTGCTTGTTCACCTTGCTATAAACTTGTTGAATTTCATTTGCCTTCACTGGGCATTATATAGTACGCTTGCCCCTTCTCTGTACAGTGTATTTGTTTTGTGGCAGACTTATCCTCCCCCTGCTATGCCTCGTCCTCGACGCTCAGCCCCCCCCCCCCCCCGGCGCCTCGTGGATGCGGGGAGTTCCTTCCGCTCCCGCTCCCCGAGCATCGCGCCTCAGAGTGGCCTTTCCCCCGCTGCAGACAGGCGGCGGGGGCGGGCAGTTACAGCCCGCTCCCCTGCCGCACGGAGACGGGCGGCCAGCGGCCGCTCGTCACGTGGTTCCGGGGCGCGCGCCCCGGCGCTCGCAGCGGGACGGGCCTCTCCTCGCCCTCCTGCTCCGGGCGCCTTCAGGCCTCCTCCTCCGCCTGCCAGCAGCCGCTTGACACATGGCGCAGGTGCGCGCGACCCGGCAGGGCCGCACGCCCCGGCGCCTCCCGCGGTCCACACGTCCCCTCACCCTCTCCCCAGCGGTGCTTCCGGCCCTCTCCCTCCATCCCCGCGTATGGCTCCCGGCGGCGTCCTGGTGGCACAGGCTGTGCCGGACGGCCGCGGCAGAGCTGCGGGGGGTGAGGGGGGGGTCAATGTGCAGGGGAATATGAGCCCAGGACAGCGGGTAGCGGCTCCCGCTGTCCCTGGGACAATACAGGACCCCAGACTACCCTCCTCCAGCGAGGGGTCTAGCGCACCCCAGGTGGTTTTAGATAACGTGGGGCATCTTGGGTCTAGTGTGGCTGGGGCGGGGGACGTGGCAGCGGCTGCCGCCACACCCGCCCCGGCGGCAATCACATGGCAGGGTTTCCCCCCGGCCTCAGGGGCCTGCTCGGGCGCCCCCTGGTCGTCAGCTGCCCCGCCGCCATTAACGGCGCCCTCACTTACAGGGTATCAAACTCCTCCCCACGCCCTCCACGGTCCTTTGCAATTCGGGTCCACGCAGGCGTCCGTCTCGGCGGCTTATATTACGCCCGGCGGGGCGCTTGCGGTAACAGCGCAGCAAGGCTTCGCGGGGAGCCAGTCCTTCCCCGGGGGGTTTGCGTGGCCTCCGGCTCCAGCATTCCCCTTAGCCGCCAGCATGCCTTCCATGGGTTTCATGACGGTGTCCGGCACACAGTTTTCCCCGCATGGGGCCAGCGCGGGCGCCGGCGTGCAGTCCACGTAGTCGGTCGGTGGCCCCCGAGTCGCGGTGCCCTTGCCGGCCTTTGCGGGCCTGCAGCCAGGACAGGCACCGGGCGGTGGGTATCAGGTGGCACAGGGTTGGCCCCCTCTCCCGGCGCCCCCTCAGTTCCTTCCGGCATCATACGGATGGGCGGGAGCAGGCGTCTGCCCGCCACATACGGCGTGGCGGCCGTCTTACCCCGCGAGTTTTGGTGCAGTAAGCGGGTCGGCCTTTACGCAGTCGATCGGGTACACCTCGGCGGGGGCCCCCTCCCTACAGCTGCCGGGCGGCCATCCGCCGCGGAGCGAAGGGGCGGTCCCTCCGCCCCCGCAATTGCGGCCAAGTGTTAATGATGTTCTGGTTCCCCCTGTGCCTGTTGTCCCCTCTTTTTCTCCCTCACAGGTACCGTCTAGTTCAGGGGCTACGCCCGTCATGAGGCGAAGATCGCGGACGAGCGTGACTGCGAACGTGGAGGTACGGCCATCAGCGGAGGCGGGTGCAGCGGACGACGAGGTTCCGGGTCCTTCGAACTCCGGTGAGCTAAACATTCCTTTACACGTTTCAACTTGTAGTTCCTCGTCTTCTAGCAGCGTATCATCCGGCTCTCCGCGGCGCCCGCGTAAATTAGCTAGGCTCATCGCGCGGCGAATGGCTAAGGAGGCGCATAAGGCGGCCGCTCCTGCGCAGGTGGTCCCCTCGGACCCTCCCCGTTACGGCGAGATGGTACATTGCGCCAACACGGCAGTTACAAGGGGGGTTCGCAAGCGCATGCGGGAAAAGATCCGCAAGGGAAAGTATGTAGACATATTCACCCTTACGGAGGAAATGCGGCAGGGTTTTGAAGCAGCCAAGAAGCCGGGCGGTATTGGGGAAAGTGCGTTTCGCAATTTTCACCAGTGGCTGCGTGGTTTTTTGGTGTTCATGGCTTGCTACACGGAATCGCGTCCCTCGGAGTATGCCAACTTGGTGAAATATTTGTTTTTAGTACACGATATGTACTTGAAATCCAAGGGTTCCGCGTGGCGGGATTACGACGAGAAGTTTCGTCGCAATCAGGATGGCAACCCCATCCTGCCCGCGGGTTTTAAGGATGTGGAGGTGTGGTTGGAGGTTACGCAGCAGGTCAAACCCACCCCAGACGTCACGGCTAAGAAGCCCGGGCGTCCGGGGCGGCGGCTCCCCGATTGACGGGGAAAGGGAAGTGTTTCGCCTACAACGACGGCAAATGCGTCAAAGGAACGAGTTGTCGTTTTCGCCACTCATGTAGGTTGTGCGGATCCAGTCACCCGGCCATGGAATGCACCGCGGCAACAGGCAGTAAGCCTGCCGCTTCCACCGAGGCCGGTGGAGTTGGCAAGTAAGGCCTTCTCCCCGATTGTAGTTCCCGAGTTGCAGCGCTGGCTTGCGTTGTACCCCGATGAGTCGGCTGCATCGTTTCTCTTGGAGGGCTTTCAGCATGGTTTTCGCTTGCCAATTCCGGATTCGGTGTATGTGGTTGCACGCCAGAATTTGAGATCGGCTCGTGAATTCCCGCAGGAGATCCGGCGGAAGGTCGACGGGGAGATTGGGCTGGGGCGCATGGCTGGGCCCTACGCCTTTTCCCCGTTGCCCTCCTTGTGCATTTCCCCAGTAGGGGTAGTGCCCAAGAAGGCCATAGGCAAGTTTCGTTTGATACAGCACTTGTCGCACCCGCCGGGGTTGTCTGTCAACGACGCTATCCCGGAAGCCCAGTGCAGAGTTCGATATCAGTCGTTTGACGACGCGCTGCGCTTAGTGCGGGATGGTGGTCCGGGGAGTCTGTTGGCAAAATTGGACGTGGAGTCGGCCTTTCGCCTACTCCCGCTACACCCAGATTCCCTGCGGTTTCTGGGTTTCAAAATAGGGGGCGAATTCTACGTCGATCGGTGTCTCCCCATGGGTTGCTCTGTCTCCTGCGCCTACTTTGAGTGCTTTAGCACTTTTTTACACTGGTGCGTCCAGACCGCTTCCGGGCAACTGGGAGTGGCTCACTACCTGGATGACTTTCTATTTGTAGGGCCCGGGGACAGTTCGGTCTGTGGGGACATTCTCTCGGTGGCCAGGTCGTTATTCTGCGCTTTAGGGGTACCGGTTGCTCAGGATAAGTGCGAGGGTCCTTGCACTTGTCTTAGCTATTTAGGTATCGAGATTGACACGGTAGGGGGGTGCTGTCGCTTGCCCGAGGATAAGGTGCGGAAACTATTGGGTTTGATTACAGACTGTTTAGGTAAACGCAGGGTTCGGCTTAAACAGGTGCAGTCCTTGCTTGGTTCTCTCAATTTTGCGTGTCGGATTATCCCCATGGGTAGGATTTTCTGTCGCAAACTTGAGCGGGCCACCGCGGGGACGGTTCGACAGAATCACTCCGTGTACCTTTCCCGCGAGATCAAGGATGATTTGCGGATTTGGGTCTCGTTCCTGGTGTCCTTCAACAGGGAAGTGTTGTGGCCCGCTCCTTGTTGTTCCAGTAAGCAGCTGCAGTTGTTCACGGATGCTTCAGGCAGTCGAGGTTTCGGCGCGTTCTTCGCTGGCGCATGGTGCGCTGCGGCCTGGCCGGCATCTTGGGTAACGCGTGGGTTTACCAAGAACCTGCTTCTGCTGGAATTGTTCCCGATCTTAGTGGCGCTTGAGTTATGGGCCGGACGGTTCGCAAATAGGGACATTTTGTTTCTTTGCGACAACTTAGGGGTAGTGCATGCGATTAATAACCAGCGTTCCTCATCTCCGCAGGCGCTGCGATTGCTAAGGCATTTAGTGTTGGTTTGTTTGCAGCGTAATATTAATTTTAGGGCTCGCCACGTACCTGGAGTTGACAATGGAATTGCGGATGCATTGTCCCGGTTCCAGTTTGACAAATTCAGGACGTTGGTTCCGGGAGCGGAGGCAGAGGGGTTACAGTGCCCACCTTCTGTCTGGCAGATGGTCGAAGCGGTTTAACGGCGTTGGCCAGGTGTGCACTGGCTCCCTCCACGCTACGAGCGTATGATGCTGCATGGCGGGATTGGTCAGCCTTTCAGAGTAGGTACGGGGTAGCAGGTGAGTCCTCGGCCGACGCCCTGTTGACCATTGTTTGGGAGCATTACCAAAACGGTAGGTCAAAAGCGGCCATGGCTACTGCCCTTGCGGGCATCGCCTTTCACTCGCGACTCCACGGGACAGCGGACCCCACGGGGTCGTTTGTCCTTTCCAGAGCGCTGAAAGGTTGGGCTAGGTTGCACCCGGCGCCTGCGGATTCACGTAGGCCTATAACGTTGCAGCTGCTAGCGGAATTGCTGCGTGTGCTACCTCGGATTGCGTCCTCGGAATTTGAGGTGGCATTGTTTAGTAGCGCGTATGCCCTGGCCTTTTTCGGGGCTTTTCGGGTGAGCGAGCTAGTGGCGAGCAGCAAGGCGTCCCGGGAATCGGGTCTGCTCTACGAGAATGTGCGCTTGCAGGAGGGCCTGTTGCTCTGTAGGATTGTGCGGTCCAAGACAGATCAAACAGGTCGGGGTCGCTGGTTGTCCTTGGAGGCTCAGGGAGGTACGGGCGTTTGCCCGCTGCGGTTGACGCAAGAGTATGTGCGGTTAAGACCTCCGGGGGGCAACCAGTTGCTGGTGCACGCGCAGTCTGACCCTCTGACAAAGTTTCAGTTCTCATCGGTGTTCAAGAAATGTTTGACGGAGTTGGGCTTGCAGGAGGCGGACTTCGGTACTCATTCCTTTCGGATTGGGGCGGCTACCCATGCGGCGGCCGCTGGTTCATCACCAGCGGCTATTCGGGAGTTGGGTCGCTGGAAGTCGGCCTCCTATAAGTCCTATGTCCGTATAGATAAGTTATAAGTGCGCCTGTTGCGCTAACCCAAAAACGTGTTTACTCGTCGGTTTTTGAACGCTTACCGTTCAGGAATCGAGGGTGTGAAGCGAATTTTTAAAATTTTTCCTCCGAGGGGGCCTAATTTCAATTGGCTGTTCTACCAAGGTCCACGGGAGGTTTTTTGAGTTTTCTCCTTCACTTGGGTTTAATTGGTTACGTTGTGTTTAAGTTACAGATTATGTGCATAATCTGACATTAGGATATTTTCTTTTACAGCTGTCAGCAATTTTGGAGACCACATATGGATGGTTGGTCATTCATATGTTTTTTGGGCGGAGAAACATCCCATGGCATCTAGGGCGACTGAGATTTTTGGGTCCCGGCAATTTAGATGGTTAGGTGTTAGGGGCATGTTATGGGGTGATTTGTTGCGCGTCCTTTTTTCTAGGGAGCGCCGCTGGGGTCGCCCCAGTTGTATTATCATTCATCTGGGTGGTAATGATCTGGGCCGAGTTAAAGGCATAGACTTGATTTTGTCTATAAAGGCGGATGTGGTGGCGATACGTTGTCACTGGCCTGGGGTATGCATTGTCTGGTCGGAAATGGTGCCCCGTTTCCATTGGCGTGGTGCGGTGCGTTTCTCGGCGCTGGAGAAAGCACGCAAAAAGGTGAACTCGACGGTGTCTCTGTTTGTCAAGGCCATAGGCGGAGTGGCAATTAAGCATCCTCTGCTGGTGCTGCGGAACAGGCAGTTCTATAGAGACGATGGGGTTCACCTTTCTCCGGAAGGAGTGCAGTTTTTTCTGGAAGATATTTTCGGTCTTTTTCGTTAGAGCTAGTTAGTTTCTGGTTGGTTAAGGTTCTGTTTGCGGATGGCGGTGGCGGTTTGGAAAACCTTGGTGGCGGGAAATCGCTGCCAACCAGCTGTCACACAGGCATAAGTGGTCATTGTGGGGCTCCCTCTTTAAATGGACGGCAGGTGTGTCCTTTTCTTGCGGTTGGACATTTAGACGTTCCCCTGCGGGAACCGAACGTTTGCCAGAGAAAGAGGGGTAAGGCCAGCACAATGCGGGTTATGCGGGAAGGAGGCGGGGTATGTGTACTCCCCTCCTTGGTTTGGTGGTTTTCATCTAGGTGACGGGTGCTGGTGTTTGGCAGCGGTTTTCTGTTTTGCCATCCTCCAAAATAAAGTTAAATATATTTTCAATTCAATTCTAATTCGGCCTCAATTATTTAGTTTAAAGAGTCGGTCAGCGATTAATAAACATCGTCTGACCTTTAACTCCAGCTACTGTGTCCGTGTCTTTATTTCAGTGTGTGGTGTGGTTTTATTTAGTGATAAGCTAGCTTAAAATAAAAGGTTTATGTAATCACAATAAAGTTATGAGCGGCTTAGATAAGCTGAAGGCTGCATAAGCCTGAGGCCATATAAGCGATCAACTTTTTGTGATTGGTTGTTAAATGACTAAGCAGTTGCTAGGCAGATCAGTTTTCCCGGTTGGGTTTTTTCCTATTGGATTAGAGGGTTGTGCATCAAGATGAAGAGGAGGGTCTTAGGTTAGTATATAAGGGGTGGCCATTTTGCCAGACTTCCTCTTGCCATTCAGTTTTGCCCGCCCGCCCTCCCAGAATGCGTCTAGGTTTTTTGTTCTTGCTGTGGGCTATTGAAAGCCAGATTGGCGGGAAATCGCTGCCAACCAGCTGTCACACAGGCATAAGTGGTCATTGTGGGGCTCCCTCTTTAAATGGACGGCAGGTGTGTCCTTTTCTTGCGGTTGGACATTTAGACGTTCCCCTGCGGGAACCGAACGTTTGCCAGAGAAAGAGGGGTAAGGCCAGCACAATGCGGGTTATGCGGGAAGGAGGCGGGGTATGTGTACTCCCCTCCTTGGTTTGGTGGTTTTCATCTAGGTGATGGGTGCTGGTGTTTGGCAGCGGTTTTCTGTTTTGCCATCCTCCAAACTAAAGTTAAATATATTTTCAATTCAATTCTAATTCGGCCTCAATTATTTAGTTTAAAGAGTCGGTCAGCGATTAATAAACATCGTCTGACCTTTAACTCCAGCTACTGTGTCCGTGTCTTTATTTCAGTGTGTGGTGTGGTTTTATTTAGTGATAAGCTAGCTTAAAATAAAAGGTTTATGTAATCACAATAAAGTTATGAGCGGCTTAAACAAAAATGGGTAATAACAAACAGTCATAGAGGTAGGAAGGCCCTGCTCGCAAGTTTACAATCTATAGGGAAATAGGCATTGATACACAAGGATAGGTGTTATCTATTGTATAGTTGCTACATTGTCTACCCGGGTTGGTATTGGGTCACCGCCAGTCACCAGACCGATTCTGGGATCCCATCTGTCAGATGGCCGACGGTGGGGGGTGAGCGCAACAAAGCCACGCACAAAGCCATGCGTTCACCATGCAGTGGGCTCAGTGTGGGAATAGTCCCTGTTGGTCGGCATGCTGACCGGCGGGCTAGTCAGTGTTCCGGATGCTGGCGCCGGTATTGTGACCGGCAGCCTTCTGACTGCCAGTGACATAATCGCATCCCGTCTGCACAAGAAGACGCAGTGCTCTGGCCACACGCGGTACAGCAGCAACAATAAAAGGAGTATTCCAGCGTTGGCTGTAACAGTAATGATACTTTCTCTTACGTCCTAGAGGATGCTGGGGTCCATATTAGTACCATGGGGTATAGACGGGTCGGGATGCGGTCAACATCCCGCTGGACGGGATCCCGGCGGTCGAAATACCGATGCCGGAATCCCGACTGCCACAATCCCGACCGCCACAATCCCGACATATTCTCCCTCCGTGGGTGTCCACGACACCCATAGAGGGAGAATATAAAAGTGTGCCGAGCGTGGCGAGCGAAGCGAGCCTGCAAGGGTCTGCGTTCCGCTCGCCACCCCTGTCGGGATTGTGTGGTCGGGATTCCGGCGTCGGTATTTCGACCGCCGGGATCCCATCCAGCGGGATTACGTACTGATCCCGACGGGTCCACCAGGAGCGTTTGGCACTTTAAGAGTTTGAGAGTGTGGGCTGGCTCCTCCCTCTATGCCCCTCCTATCAGACTCAGTTTAGAAAATGTGCCCGGAGGAGCCGGTCACAACTAGGGGAGCTCTCCAGAGTTTCCTTGGTAAAGTTTATTTTTATAGTTATTATTTTACAGGGAGGCTGCTGGCAACAGTCTCAGCGTGGGACTGAGAGGGGGGGCATTGTCCGCCCTGCGGGGTCTGAGCCACTTACTCTGCTGACTGGACAGTGGGGATAGATCGTTCCCCGCCGCAGGGGATCGCTCACCCCAGCAGCATGCCGCCACCGCCTTACAGATCTGAAGATTGTGGCGAGTGAGTCACCAACCCCCCTAACAAGCGGGGGGCCGGTGTGAAGATGGCGGCATCAGGGTATGAGCGCAGTATTAACTGCGCTCCAGGAGGCTCAGTGGTACATAGTGCGGCGCTGTGAGGGGCGCCCTGAGCCAGCGCCTACACCATACACTGGTCACACAGCCTGTCGGGGCCCCGGATCTCAGCCAGCATCAATCCTCAGGCCAGTATAATTCTGTGAAGAGCGGAGCTTCTCAGAGTGGACCCAACAGCGTTCAGCGCCATTTTTCTGCCTGCACAGCGCTGTCAGTGAAGAGCAAGTCCCTCCACAGCAACTCCAGCTATCTATCACGGTACCAGGGCGTTGTAGAAGGGGGGGAGGCTGCAAAATGACTGTGTAACCTATTAAGATACAAAGTCTCCCTTTATATTAATAGCGCTGTGTGTGGCTTGGCATTAATCTCTGAGTCTCTCTTGACGTTCTTGGGGGTGAAACTCTGCCTTTCCGTGTGTTTGTGTGTGTGTGTGTGTGTGTGTGTGTGTGTGTGTGTGTGTGTGGAGTGTTTGTGGTCTCCATTAAGCAATGTCCAGGAACTCTGTGTCATATGCTGCAGAGGATATGTCCTCTCAGGATGATCCCATTCCATGTAATCAGGATTGCACTGGTTTAGCACAGATTCCAGCAAGGGAGCCTGAGTGGTTATCCTCTATCAAATCTATGATTTCTCAGATTTCAAATAGGGTTGCACAAAATGAATCTGCAACTCAGGCTTTACAGAACTCTATGGCAGTATGGCCCAGTTCTGGTACATCAGGGCTCCCCGCTGTATATTCACATAAACGTGCTCTTGCTCAAATCATGCAGGATCAGAGGCGGAACTACAGCCAGTGCAACCAGTGCGTTGCACTGGGGCCCGCAACTGTCCAGGGGCCCAAAGCATGTAATGAGTCAAACTGACTCATTACATGCCGCTGTGTGCTGCGGGCAACCGCTGCCCGCAGCACACAGCCGCCCGGACAGGAGAGAAGAACAGCGCAGCGGCACAGGGGGAAAAGGAGGAGGAGGGAGGTGGAGGAGGGAGCTGCAGCAGCACTGTGTTATTGGTGGAGGCGCTGCTGCTGCTGTCCCTCTGCTTCACTATAGGCTGTCTTCCGAGAACAGCCTATAGTGAAGCAGAGGGGCAGCAGCGCCTCCACCAATAACACAGCGCTGCTGCTGCTGCTCCTTCCTCCACCTCCCTCCTCCTCCTTCTCTTCTGCCCGGGAATCATGACCAGAAGCTTTCTTTCTTTCTTTCTTTCTTTCTTTCTTTCTTTCTTTCTTTCTTTCTTTCTTTCTTTCTTTCTTTCTTTCTTTCTTTCTTTCTTTCTTCAAAAAGGGGGACTGTCTGTCGCAATGTGTAAAAAGGGGTAATCTGCCTGCCGCAATGTGTAAAAAGGGGTAATCTGCTTGCCGCAATATTGAAAAAGGGGTAATCTGCTTGCCGCAATGTGTAAAAAGGGGGAATCTGCTTGCCTGAATGTGTAAAAAGGGGGAATCTGCCTGCCGCAATGTGTAAAAAGGGGGAATCTGCCTGACGCAATGTGTAAAAAGGGGGAATCTGCCTGACGCAATGTGTAAAAAGGGGGAATCTGCCTGACGCAATGTGTAAAAAGGGGGAATCTGCCTGACGTAATGTGTAAAAACGTGGAATCTGCCTGCCGTAATGTGTAAAAAGGGGGAATCTGCCTGCCGCAATGTGTAAAAAGGGGGATGCTGTCTGCCGTAATGTGTAACAAGGGCACGCTGTCTGCCGTAATGTGTAACAAGGACACGCTGTCTGCCACAATGTGTAAAAAGGGGGAATCTGCATGCCGCAATGTGTAAAAAGGGGGAATCTGCCTGACGCAATGTGTAAAAAGGGGGAATCTGCTTGCCGTAATGTGTAAAAAGGGGGAATCTGCTTGCCGTAATGTGTAAAAAGGGGGAATCTGCCTGCCGCAATGTGTAAAAAGGGGGAATCTGCCTGACGTAATGTGTAAAAAGGGGGAATCTGCCTGACGCAATGTGTAAAAAGGGGGAATCTGCCTGCCGTAATGTGTAAAAAGGGGGAATCTACCTGCCGTAATGTGTAAAAAGGGGGAATCTGCCTGCCGCAATGTGTAAAAAGGGGGATGCTGTCTGCCGTAATGTGTAACAAGGGCACGCTGTCTGCCGTAATGTGTAACAAGGGCACGCTGTCTGCCGTAATGTGTAAAAAGGGGACGAGGTCTGCCGTAATGTGTAAAAAGGGGGAATCTGTCTGCCGTTATGTGTAAAAAGTGAACACTGTCTGCCGCTATGTGTGACAAGGGCATGCTGTCTGCCGCTATGTGTAAAAAGGGTACGCTGTCTGCCGCTATGTTTAACAAGGGCATGCTGTCTGCCATTATTTGTAAAAAGTGTACGCTGTCTGCCGCTATGTGTAACAAGGGTACGCTGTCTGCCGTTATGTGTAAAAAGGGGGACGCTGTCTGCCGTAATGTGTAAAAAGGGGACGCTGTCTGCTGTAATGTGTAAAAAGGGGAATCTGTCCGCCATAAGGTGTAAAAGGGTCTGTACCTGGTGTAGTGGTGCTACTGTGCGGCGTAATTTGAATAATGGAGACTACTGTGCACCGTTTTATGAATTGGTATTATTTTGTGCCCACACCCCTTCCCTACGAAGCCACGCCACTATGTATTTTTGCGCGCGCCTACGGCGCGCACTGCCCCTGTTTTACATGCAGAGGTGGGGCTCCGATGCCGTTTCTTGCACACAGTGCTAAAATGTCTAGTTACGGCACTGTTGCTAGGTATCCATTTCTCTGGCCCTGAGCAGGTCCCCCTCACCAGATCCTCTCCAGGGGTGAGGGGGTGGACTTGGATGGGATGGGGGGCCCAAAGCATTTTGTCGCACCTGGGCCCACCGCTCACTAGTTCCGCCACTATGCAGGATCATACCGATACCGACTCTGATACTACAGACGGTGACGGGGATGTGTTGCGGGGTACTGCATCACTTGCAAAAGGGGTGCACTTGATGATAGAGGCTATTAGGGATGTGTTGAATATTGCTGATACAACACCCGAGCAGGTTGAGGAGGTTTACTTCACTGAAAATAAGAAAGCCTTGCTAACCTTCCCTGCGTCAAAGGAATTAAATGCTATATTTGAAAAGGCTTGGAAAAACCTGGATAAAAAATTCCAGATACCTAAAAGGGTTCTGGTAGTGTTTCCTTTCCCGGCAGAGAATAGGAAAAAATGGGAAAACCTGCCTATTGTTTACGCGTCAGTATCCAAACTCTCAAAAAAGGTGGTTTTACCTGTCCCAGGATCTACCGCCTTAAAAGAGCCGGCTGATCGTAAAATTGATAATACGCTCAAATCCATGTACACAGCTTCAGGGGCAATACTACATCCCACTATTGCCAGTGCTTGGATTGCCAAAGCTATAGTAAAGTGGTCAGGCACATTACTTGAGGATTTGGATACTATGGAAAAATGTGATGTTGAATTGTTTTTACATAACATTCAGGATTCGGCAGGATTTCCGGTAGAATCCATGAAGTACCTGGGTTCCATGGCTGCAGGGATTTCCTCCATGTCAGTATCAGCTCGTCGAGGGCTGTGGTTGCGCCAGTAGTCTGCCGACGCGGAATCCAGGAGAAGTGTGGAGACCTACCCTACACAGGTCAGGCTCTCTTTGGGGAAGCATTAGATGCGTGGATCTCCACGGCTACGGCTGGTAAGTCACCCTTCCTTCCCTCAGCTACACCTGCTCCAAAGAAACCCTTTTCTTCAGTTACGTCACAGTCCTTTCGGTCTAACAAGCCCAGAAAGGCAAAGCCGTCCAACACCTTCTTTAGGGGAGGTCGGCCTAAGTTCAAGAAACCTGCGGCTGCAGGTTCCCAGGAACAGAAACCTGCTTCAGGTACACCAAAGTCCTCCGCATGATGGTGGACTGCACGCCCCGGAGGTGGGGCCGGTGGGAGCGAGACTCAGACATTTCAGTCACGTCTGGGTGTCCTCCAGCCTGGACCCCTGGGTGCAAGATATTGTGTCCCAGGTGTACAGGCTGGAATTTCAAAATCTCCCTCCTCACCGATTTTTCAGATCAGGCTTGCCAACAAGAACCAGTCCAGAAGTTGGTGGAGTCATTGTGCCAGTACCACCTCACATGCAGAACAAAGGTTACTATTCGAACCTTTTCGTGGTACCGAAACTGGATGGTTCGGTCAGGCCCATTCTGAACTTAAAATCACTAAACCCCTTTCTAAAGGAACAAAAAAATAAAAATTACAGCGCTTATACAACTGATGCTAATAATGTATAAATTTAATAATTACAACATACTGAATTACCAAGCATATATAAAAATATTGATGATAAAATATAAAATTGCTCATAGACCAATTCATGGACATACACTATGCTCCTCAAAAATGACCTTAATAAGGCAAAGGTCCATAAGTTAGTATTCGGACACAGAGTCTAAATTAGACCAGGACTAATATAGTTTGTTACCCAACATGTGGTCCAATGCAGGGATCCGGATTCAGGTCCTTAGTTATGGAATGGATTCTGGTTCACAGTCTGTTGTAATGACGTTGTAATGTCCTGCACACTGTGTTCCACTTTAGATGAATCCTGGGAAGTTATTCCTTGTTGGACCAAATGGAATCGGGATCCTGGTTCACTTTTAGCATAGAGGTGGGTCGTCCTGGATTTGGAGCCAGTGAGGTTTGCCTTAAATGACGTCCAATGGTCTGGAGCAATGTTCCCTTACGCGTTTCGCCGCTCCAGGCAGCTTTGTCACCCTTTGACAAAGCTGCCTGGAGCGGCGAAACGCGTAAGGGAACATTGCTCCAGACCATTGGACGTCATTTAAGGCAAACCTCACTGGCTCCAAATCCAGGATGACCCACCTCTATGCTAAAAGTGAACCAGGATCCCGATTCCATTTGGTCCAACAAGGAATAACTTCCCAGGATTCATCTAAAGTGGAACACAGTGTGCAGGACATTACAACGTCATTACAACAGACTGTGAACCAGAATCCATTCCATAACTAAGGACCTGAATCCGGATCCCTGCATTGGAACACATGTTGGGTAACAAACTATATTAGTCCTGGTCTAATTTAGACTCTGTGTCCGAATACTAACTTATGGACCTTTGCCTTATTAAGGTCATTTTTGAGGAGCATAGTGTATGTCCATGAATTGGTCTATGAGCAATTTTATATTTTATCATCAATTTTTTTATATATGCTTGGTAATTCAGTATGTTGTAATTATTAAATTTATACATTATTAGCATCAGTTGTATAAGCGCTGTATTTTTTATTTTTTTGTTACTTTCGTTAAGGAGATTGACTTCCTCCTACCTACAGCAGCTTGGAGGAACTACTCATTTCAGCGCCTATTTATTATATACTTGATATATAATTTTTTTGCATCTACACTTTCTAAAGGAGTTCAAGTTCAAAATGGAGTCCCTAAGGGCAGTGATATCAGGTCTGGAGGAGGGGGAATTACTAGTATCTGTGGATATCAAGGATGCATACCTCCACATTCCGATCTGGCTACCGCATCAAGCTTATCTGCGATTTGCACTGTTGGACATTCATTTTCAGTTCCAGGCCCTCCCATTCGGTCTCTCCACAGCACCGAGGGTTTTCACCAAGGTGATGGCGGAAATGATGATTCTCCTTCGCAGACAGGGGATGAACATAATTCCGTATATGGACGATCTGCTGATAAAAGCATCGTCCAAGGAGAATCTGTAACGGTCCATAACACTCACGATTCAGCTTCTCAGGAAACATGGTTGGATCCTGAATCTTCCAAAGTCACATTTGGAACCAACCAGAAGGTTGTCCTTTCTGGGATTGATCCTCGACACGGAGGTGCAGTTTCTCCCAGAGGAAAAGACGTTGGTGATTCAAACGATGGTCCAGTATGTCCTGAAGCCAGCCCGGGTGTCAATTCACCAGTGCATTCACCTTCTGGGGAAGATGGTGGCCTCTTACGAGGCTCTGCCGTACGAGAGGTTTCACGCTCGGTCCTTCCAACTGGATCTCCTGGACAAGTGGTCGGGATCCCATCCAGGGCCGGCTCCAGGCCTACTAGCACCCTGAGCGGGAAATTTTGAAGCACCCCCCCTCTCAATGCGTGCGCATTCGGCACGCGCGCTTCTGGGAAAGTTGGTGTGGCCACGCAGCTTTATATTATGTTATCAAACTATACATATGTATATTTTCACCACACCCTTAACACAAACAATTAGCATCCTTACACATAACGCCCACAATAGTGCTCCTTACACATACAGTATACTGTTAGATACACATAACGTTCCAGTATAGTGAGAGATACACATAATGACCCCAGTAGAATGCCAGATAGGCAAAATAATCCCTGTAGGGCAGTGCTAGAGACACATAATGACCCCAGTAGTGCAGTGCCAGATACACATATGCCCCCAATAGTGCCAGATACACATAATGATGCCAGTAGTGCAGTGCCAGATACACATAATGACCCAAGTAGTGCAGTGCCAGATACACATAATGACCCAAGTAGTGCAGTGCCAGATACACATATACCCCCAATAGTGACGGATACACATAAATGACCCCATTAGTGCAGTGCCAGATTCACAAAATGACTCCAGTAGTGGCAGATACACATATTTGAAAATACCAGAGCAAAAAGGAATCCACATCGCTGTTCCTAATTAATTCCCTTCAAACTCCAAGATATTGCTTAATATCATATAGCGGATCCTTGTAAAATTTTTCTTATATGCAATCTCAGTTCTCGGACATACTCAGTCAGTGGGGACAGTTTTTCAAATCCGCACAGCAGACGATAACTGAAGTATGGTTCTATTGGTCTCCACACAGTAATGCCCCTTGCACCTATCAAATCTATGATTTCTCAGATTTCAAATAGGGTTGCACAAAATGAATCTGCAACTCAGGCTTTACAGAACTCTATGGCAGTATGGCCCAGTTCTGGTGCATCAGGGCTCCCCGCTGTATATTCACATAAACGTGCTCTTGCTCAAATCATGCAGGATCAGAGGCGGAACTACAGCCAGTGCAACCAGTGCGTTGCACTGGGGCCCGCCACTGTCCAGGGGCCCAAAGCATGTAATGAGTCAAACTGACTCATTACATGCCGCTGTGTGCTGCGGGCAACCGCTGCCCGCAGCACACAGCCGCCTGGACAGGAGAGAAGAACAGCGCAGCGGCACGGGGGGAGAAGGAGGAGGAGGGAGGTGGAGGAGGGAGCCGCAGCAGCGCTGTGTTATTGGTGGAGGCGCTGCTGCTGCTGTCCCTCTGCTTCACTATAGGCTGTCTTCCGAGAACAGCCTATAGTGAAGCAGAGGGGCAGCAGCAGCAGCGCCTCCACCAATAACACAGCGCTGCTGCTGCTCCCTTCTCCACCTCCCCCCTCCTCCTTCTCTCCTGTCCGGGAATCATGACCAGAAGCTTTCTTTCTTTCTTTCTTTCTTTCTTTCTTTCTTTCTTTCTTTCTTTCTTTCTTTCTTTCTTTCTTTCTTTCTTTCTTTCCTTCTTTCCATCTACAAAAAGGGGGACTGTCTGTCGCAATGTGTAAAAAGGGGTAATCTGCCTGCCGCAATGTGTAAAAAGGGGTAATCTGCTTGCCGCAATGTGTAAAAAGCGGTAATCTGCCTGCCGCAATGTGTAAAAATGGGTAATCTGCTTGCCGCAATGTGTAAAAAGGGGGAATCTGCCTGCCGCAATGTGTAAAAAGGGGGAAGCTGCCTGCCGCAATGAGTAAAAAGGGGGAATCTGCCTGCCGCAATGTGTAAAAAGTGGGAATCTGCCTGCCGCAATGTGTAAAAAGGGGGAATCTGCCTGACGCAATGTGTAAAAAGGGGGAATCTGCCTGACGTAATGTGTAAAAAGGGGGAATCTGCCTGCCGCAATGTGTAAAAAGGGGGATGCTGTCTGCCGTAATGTGTAACAAGGGCACGCTGTCTGCCACAATGTGTAAAAAGGGGGAATCTGCCTGCGGCAATGTGTAAAAAGAGGGAATCTGCCTGATGCAATGTGTAAAAAGGGGGAATCTGCTTGCCGTAATGTGTAAAAAGGGTGAATCTGCTTGCCGTTATGTGTAAAAAGGGGGAATCTGCCTGCCGCAATGTGTAAAAAGGGGGAAATCTGCCTGACGTAATGTGTAAAAAGGGGGAATCTGCCTGCCGTAATGTGTAAAAAGGGGGAATCTGCCTGCCGTAATGTGTAAAAAGGGGAAATCTGCCTGCCGCAATGTGTAAAAAGGGGGATGCTGTCTGCCGTAATGTGTAACAAGGGCACGCTGTCTGCCGTAATGTGTAACAAGGGCACGCTGTCTGCCGTAATGTGTAAAAAGGGGACGAGGTCTGCCGTAATGTGTAAAAAGGGGGAATCTGTCTGCCGTTTTGTGTAAAAAGTGAACACTGTCTGCCGCTATGTGTAACAAGGGCATGCTGTCTGCCGTTATGTGTAAAAAGGGTACGCTGTCTGCCACTATGTTTAACAAGGGCACGCTGTCTGCCGTTATTTGTAAAAAGTGTACGCTGTCTGCCGCTATGTGTAACAAGGGCACGCTGTCTGCCGTTATGTGTAAAAAGGGGGACGCTGTCTGCCGTAATGTGTAAAAAGGGGAATCTGTCCGCCATAAGGTGTAAAAGGGTCTGTACCTAGTGTAGTGGTGCTACTGTGCGGCGTAATTTGAATAATGGAGACTACTGTGCACCGTTTTATGAATTGGTATTATTTTGTGCCCACACCCCTTCCCCACGAAGCCACGCCACTATGTATTTTTGCGTGCGCCTACGGCGCGCACTGCCCCTGTTTTGCATGCAGGGGTGGGGCTCCGATGCCGGTTCTTGCACACAGTGCTAAAATGTCTAGTTACGGCACTGTTGCTAGATATCCATTTCTCTGGCCCTGAGCAGGTCCCCCTCACCAGATCCTCTCCAGGGGTGAGGGGGTGGACTTGGATGGGATGGGGGGCCCAAAGCATTTTGTCGCACCTGGGCCCACCGCTCGCTAGTTCCGCCACTGTGCAGGATCATACGATACCGACTCTGATACTACAGACGGTGACGGGGATGTGTTGCGGGGGGCTGCATCACTTGCAAAAGGGGTGCAATTGATGATAGAGGCTATTAGGGATGTGTTGAATATTGCTGATACAACACCCGAGCAGGTTGAGGAGGTTTACTTCACTGAAAATAAGAAAGCCTTGCTAACCTTCCCTGCGTCAAAGGAATTAAATGCTATATTTGAAAAGGCTTGGGAAAACCTGGATAAAAAATTCCAGATACCTAAAAGGGTTCTGGTAGTGTTTCCTTTCCCGGCAGAGGATAGGAAAAAATGGGAAAACCTGCCTATTGTTGACGCGCCAGTATCCAAACTCTCAAAAAAGGTGGTTTTACCTGTCCCAGGATCTACCGCCTTAAAAGAGCCGGCTGATCGTAAAATTGATAATACGCTCAAATCCATGTACACGGCTTCAGGGGCAATACTACATCCCACTATTGCCAGTGCTTGGATTGCCAAAGCTATAGTAAAGTGATCAGGCACATTACTTGAGGATTTGGATACTATGGAAAAATGTGATGTTGAATTGTTTTTACATAACATTCAGGATTCGGCAGGATTTCTGGTAGAATCCATAACGTACCTGGGTTCCATGGCTGCAGGCAGAGCCGGCCCTAGGCATAGGCAAACTAGGCAAATGCCTAGGGCATTTGGTATGCTTAGGGGCACCAGCAGCTTCTGCTGATTAAAATGATATGTGGCATGCCTATATTCTGTGTGTAACTGAGGCTGTATCTGCATACGAAATGCTACGTTGCAGTGTATTTTTGGAAATCACTGTAATGTAGCATTTTGTATGCAGATACAGCCGCAGTCGCACACAGAATATAGGCATGCTGCATATTATTTTAATCAGCAAAAGCTGCTTGTGCATCCTAGTCACATAGTAATGCAAATAGGACTCATTTTCATAAACAAAAGGCGCCCCAACGTTAGCAGAGCTGCCAGCTGACTAGTGCCAGGCATGTCCTGCAGAACTAGCAGTGGTGCTAGGGGGCACCACACAAAATCTTGCCTAGGGCATCATATTGGTTAGGGCCGGCTCTGGCTGCAGGGATTTCCTCCATGTCAGTATCAGCTCGTCGAGGGCTGTGGTTGCGCCAGTAGTCTGCCGACGCGGAATCCAGGAGAAGTGTGGAGACCTATCCTACACAGGTCAGGCTCTCTTTGGGGAAGCATTAGATGTGTGGATCTCCACGGCTACGGCTGGTAAGTCACCCTTCCTTCCCTCAGCTACACCTGCTCCAAAGAAACCCTTTTCTTCAGTTACGTCACAGTCCTTTCGGTCTAACAAGCCCAGAAAGGCAAAGCCGTCCAACACCTTCTTTAGGGGAGGTCGTTCCCAGGAACAGAAACCTGCTTCAGGTACACCAAAGTCCTCCGCATGATGGTGGACTGCACACCTCGGAGGTGGGGCCGGTGGGAGCGAGACTCAGACATTTCAGTCACCTCTGGGTGTCCTCCGGCCTGGACCCCTGGGTGCAAGATATTGTGTCCCAGGTGTACAGGCTGGAATTTCAAAATCTCCCTCCTCACCGATTTTTCAGATCAGGCTTGCCAGCAAGAAGCAGTCCAGAAGTTGGTGGAGTCATTGTGCCAGTACCACCTCACATGCTGAACAAAGGTTACTATTCGAACCTTTTCGTGGTACCGAAACTGGATGGTTCGGTCACGCCCATCCTGAACTTAAAATCACTAAACCCCTTTCTAAAGGAGTTCAAGTTCAAAATGGAGTCCCTAAGGGCAGTGATATCAGGTCTGGAGGAGGGGGAATTCCTAGTATCCGTGGATATCAAGGATGCATACCTCCACATTCCGATCTGGCTACCGCATCAAGCTTATCTGCGATTTGCACTGTTGGACATTCATTTTCAGTTCTAGGCCCTCCCATTCAGTCTCTCCACAGCACCGAGGGTTTTCACCAAGGTGATGGCGGAAATTATGATTCTCCTCCGCAGACAGGGGATGAACATAATTCCGTATATGGACGATCTGCTGATAAAAGCATCATCCAAGGAGAAGCTGTAACGGTCCATAACACTCACGATTCAGCTTCTCAGGAAACATGGTTGGATCCTGAATCTTCCAAAGTCACATTTCACGCTCGGTCCTTCCAACTGGATCTCCTGGACAAGTGGTCGGGATCCCATCCAGGGCCGGCTCCAGGCCTGCTAGCACCCTGAGCGGGAAATTTTGAAGCACCCCCCTTCTCAATGCGTGCGCATTCGGCACGCGCGCTTCTGGGAAAGTGGGTGTGGCCACGCAACTTTATATTATGTTATCAAACTATAAATATGTATATTTTCACCACACCCTTAACACAAACAATTAGTATCCTTGCACATAACGCCCACAATAGTGCTCCTTACACATAATGTACCCAGTATACTGTTAGATACACATAACGTTCCAGTATAGTGCCAGATACACATAATGACCCCAGTAGAATGCCAGATAGGCATAATAATCCCAGTAGGGCAGTGCTAGAGACACATAATGACCCCAGTAGTGCAGTGCCAGATACACATATGCCCCCAATAGTGCCAGATACACATAATGACACCAGTAGTGCAGTGCCAGATACACATAATGACCCAAGTAGTGAGGTGCCAGATACACATAATGACCCAAGTAGTGCAGTGCCAGATTCACATATGCCCCCAATAGTGACAGATACACATAATGACCCCATTAGTGCAGTGCCAGATTCACAAAATGACTCCAGTAGTGGCAGATACACATATTTGAAAATACCAGAGCAAAAAGGAATCCACATCGCTGTTCCTAATTAATTCCCTTCAAACTCCAAGATATTGCTTAATATCATATAGCAGATCCTTGTAAAAATTTTCTTATATGCAATCTCAGTTCTCGGACATACTCAGTGGGGACCGTTTTTCAAATCCGCACAGCAGACGATAACTGAAGTATGGTTCTATTGTTCTCCACACAGTCATGCCCCTTGCACCGTATCATGCCCCACACAGTAATGCTCCTTGCACATTAATATGCCCACACAGTAATGCCCTTTACACCTTAGTATGCCACACAAAGTAATGTCCCTTATACACGTTACACCACAGTAGAGCCACTTATACTGTACATGTTATGCCACATCAGAACCCTTAGACACTTTACACCAGAGCCACTTACACACATTATGCCATAGTAGAGCTCCTTATACACATTACACCACAGTAGAACCGCTATTAAAGTAGCTTTGAATTGTGGACAAGAGAGAAAGAGAGAGGACAAGAGAAAGAGAAGTGAGGCAAGAGAGAGGGGGAGTGAGGACAAAAGAGAGAGAGGGAGTGAGGACAAAAGAGAGAGAGGGAGTGAGAACAAGAGAGAGAGAGGGAGTGAGTTCAAGAGAGAGAAGGGAAGTGAGGACAAGAGAGAGAGGGGAAGTGAGGACTAAAGAGAGGGGGAGTGAGGACAAGAGAGAGGGGGAGTGAGGACAAAAGAGAGAGAGGGGGGAGGACAAAAGAGAGAGGGGGGTGAGGACAAAAGAGAGAGGGGGGTGAGGACAAAGAGGGGAATGAGGACAAAAGAAAGAGAGGGGGAGTGAGGACAAGAGAGAGAGGGGGAGGGGGTGAGTACAATAGAGAGAGAGGAAGTGAGGACAAAAGAGAGAGAGGGGAAGTGAGGACAAAAGAGAGAGAGGGGAAGTTAGGACAAGAGAGAGAGGGGAAGTGAGGACAAGAGAGAGAGGGGAAGTGAGGACAAGAGAGAGAGGTGAAGTGAGGACAAAAGAGAGAGGGGGAGTGAGGACAAAAGAGAGAGGGGGAGTGAGGACAAAAGAGAGAGGGGGAGTGAGGACAAAAAAGAGAGAGGGGGTGAGGACAAAAGAGAGAGAGAGGGGGGTTAAGGACAAAAGAGAGAGAAGGGGGGTGAGGATAAAAGAGAGAGAGAGAGGGGGTGAGGACAAAAGAGAGAGGGGGGTGAGGACAAAAGAGAGAGGGGGGTGAGGACAAAAGAGAGAGGGGGGTGAGGACAAAAGACAGAGGGGGTGAGGACAAAAGAGAGAGGGGGGGTGAGGACAAAGAGGGGGAGTGAGGGCAAAAGAGAGAGAGGGGGAGTGAGGACAAAAGAGAGAGAGAGGGAGGGAGGTGAGTACAAAAGAGAGAGGTTAGGAAAAGAGGGTTTGAGGACAAAATACAGAGAGGGGGTGAAGACAAAAGAGAGGGACTGATGACAAAAGAGAGAGGGGTTAGGAAAAAAGAAAGAGAAGAGAAGGGGTGAGGACAATAAAAAGAGAGATGAGGACAACAGAGAGAAGGGTGAACACAAGAGAGAGGTGAGGACAAGAGGGAGAAGAGAGGGGGTGAGGACAAAAAAAAAGAGAGGGGGGGGGGTGAGAACAGAGGGACAGAGAGAGTGGATGAGGACAGAGAGAATCAGCCAGGGCATGTATACATCCGCACTCACCCTGGCCAGGGGGGCAGCACTCTCCCTGCAGTGCTGATGCTGGCTTTGTGCTGTGCTGCTGCTGGGATCCTGGGCAGCATGGGTGGCTGTACTCCTCTTCAGGACCAGGGGCTCAGGCAGGCAGGCTGCAGACCGGGTGCTAGTGGGCGGCCAGCCGCATATAGTACCATGCGACATTGCTTAACGCCGTGCTGCTGCTCCTAGGACTCCTCTACCTGCTGTGCGCTATGATGAGAGAGATAAAGAGAGGGATAAAACAAGTGTGACCGGACGGTCTCGTCCCCAGTACACAGAATGGAAGGTTAAGTCACACGGGACCTGACCACATAGGGGATTCCCGCTTACCGTCAGTAACCGCCTGTTACTGACTCCACCCACTGTGCTGTGGGCGGGTTTATGCTGCCGCCACCAAACTCCTAACCTGCCGTGATGTTTGGAACCACGGTTCTGCTCTGTATGTGCCGACACACTGTGTTACCACACCTGTGTGGTGTTGACGAATCCCCACTAGTCCTCTACCGGTAGTTGGCGGAAGGAGGAACTTGGAGACGTTGGGGTGCTCCCAGGACAGCCGGAGAACGGGGCTATGTTTTGCATAGGCCTGCAGGTCACAAGATGACGCAATCTTCTTGAGGCAGATGATGTTTTAATACCAACAAATAGTTCTAAAGAGAACTCTTCCCTATTGCTAGGGGAAAAAGCATACAGCAAGATGTTCACAGCAGAAAGTAGTTGGTATAATACCATTTTCATGGGGCAACTGCCCTCCTTTTATCCTACTCCAATACACACTACCACAGGGGGTATGCCCGCCCTGTGGTTTACAACCAATCAATGTTTACCCATGGGCTGTGCATGCCTTGGTCACATGCACAGCTAACATTGTCCTCTATGGACAGTGGGGAGTTGTCAATCTCCATTGACTGTCCCATTCTGGAGGATAAGGATACGCCCCGGTGCCGTTCAGTCTAGGCTGGGGGAAGTTTTCCCGCCTAAACTGACTTCCAGAAACCTGCCCGGGACCTAGCCCACTGTCTGCAGCCTGGATTCGGGCTACAGAGCTGGGCAGCCTAGATCCCCGGTCAAGGTTTCCTGGCCACTACGGGTGATCCCTATGGAGCTCCAGAAAACCACTCAGCTTGTTTCAAAGCTGAGCTTCTCCTCTCTCTTCCAATGCCACTTTCAAGTGTGAGGCTGGAAGGGAAAGTATTCCGTTTTTGGGGAAAAGGTCTGGGAGAATCGATCAGCCTGCACAGCCATGGATTCCCCCCTCCTGGGACACATAACCAAGTAAGTGCATTTTACCTTTAAATATATCACATTTAAAATACACTGTACATTCCCCTTTAAATATACACTGAGCCTGTGCCCTGCACAGGCTCCACATACCCAGGCACTGCAGTGCCTCATAACACAATATATATATTACATTTTAATACATTGTTTTGTTTTAATGTGCCCAGCGCTCAGCGCTGGGCTCCCCTAGCCCTGCAGCCTGGCTGCTAGGGCTCTGTCAGTGCTGGAGGTATGGGGCTGGCTTCCCCCATCCTCCAGCCTGCCTGCCTGCCACTCGGGTCCAGGGAGCTGGCTCTCCCTGTCCCCCCAGTGTGGCACTCATTTTGTGGCCTCGCCGCACGGTGCGGCGCACCCCCCTGATCTAAAGCCGGCGGCTCAGGACGATTGTCCCGGCCACCGCAGCTCTGTGTCTCTGGAGCGCTGAGGCGCCAGGAGCGTAGCTCCCGGTCCCCAGTATCCAGTGCCCTACACACACCCCCGCCACTAGGGAGCCGGGTAGCCCGGACCCCCCTGAGTGGCGCACATTGTGGTCCCGGCTGCCGCGGCTGGCCACCTCCGCTGGTGATGAGGTGCCGGGAGCAGAGCTCCCGGTCCCCATCGGCGGCACGCACAGAGAGCACTGCGGTGGGAGCGGCTCTCCTGCAGCGGCTATCCCTCCATAGCGCTGAGGTGCCGTAGCTCCCGGACCTCAGCACACACACAACGGCTCTCCTCTCCCCCGGCGCGCGCACACACACAGGTCAGCGCGCCGGGGGGCTCCCTCACTGCGGCGGTCGCCGGAGATGTTCGGGACCACGGCACAGATTTAAAATACATTAATAAGTCACACGGCGCCTAGCACCCAATACATTTTAAAAGTGGCGCCAAGTGCCCAGGGTCCCTTAATATGGCGCCGGGCACTGAGGGTTAACCCCTTCAGTGCTGCGGCCGCCATTGTCCACGAGGGGGGGTCTCTCCGGCCACAATCCTCCCCCCCATTCAAGCGGGTCAACTAGGGACCTATGTCCCAACGATTTGGTCCCTGGTCCCGCAGTCCTTAATGGGGTTACCTGGAGTTCTTTGGGGGTTCAGGCTCCTCCTGACGTGACAGTCAATCCGCATTGCTATGAGCCTTGCCTTGCTTGTGGATAATATGAAAGTCATAAACCTGAAGAGCAAGGCTCCTCCACAACAGTCTGCCGTTTTCCCCCGTGGTGTGCTGGAGCCACCGTAATGGATTGTGGTCCGTTACCACCGTAAAATGGTGGCCATACAAATAGGGCTGAAGCTTCTTCACAGCCCAAACAATAGCCAAACACTCCTTTTCAATTGTGGCATACCCCACCTCCCGCGGTAGCAGCTTTCTGCTCAAATAGGCCACAGGGTGCTCCTGTCCATCCGGCCCCTCCTGACTCAGTACTACCCCGAGTCCGTACTGTGACGAATCAGTCTGTACAACAACGTTTTTACTATAGTCCGGCGCCATCAGTACTGGGGCTTGTACTACAGCTGTTTTCAACGACTGGAATGCCAACTCACATGCGGTCGTCCAGTCAACTATCTTGGGGAGTTTCTTCTTAGTTAGATCAGTCAGGGGTTTGGCCACGGAACTAAAGTCAGGGACAAAATGTCTGTAGTACCCTGCGAACCCTAAGAAAGCCAGGACCTGTTTCTGGGTGTGGGCCGGGGCCAGTCGCGGTTTGCCTCCACCTTCGCTGGTTCAGGCTTCACCTTACCTCCCACACGGTGTCCCAGGTACTGTACCTCTGACATCCCCATTTGGCACTTGTCTGCCCTGATGGTCAGACCTGCCCACCGAATCCTCTCTAACACCAACCCCACGTGCCTCAGGTGCTCTTCCCAGGTTCGGCTGAAGACAGCAATGTCATCCAAGTAGGCCTGGGCGAAATCTCTGAACCCCTTCAGCAGGTCATCGACCGCACTCTGGAAGGTGGCTGGCGCATTCTTCATCCCAAATGGCATGGTTTTGAACTCAAACAAGCCAAAGGAGGTGATGAAGGCGGACCGTTCCTGAGCCTCGGGAGTCATTGGTATCTGCCAATACCCCTTGCTCAGGTCGAACGTAGAGATGTATTTTGCTCCAGCCAACTCGTCTAACAGTGCTTCAATGCGGGGTAGGGGAAAGGCGTCGGATTTGGTCACTTCGTTCAACCGGCGGTAGTCTACGCAGAACCTGGTTGTCCGGTCCTTCTTGGGAACCAGTACAACGGAGGCGGCCCAGGGACTGTTGGAGCGCGTGATTACGCCTAGCGCTAACATCTCCTGCACCTCTTGGTAGATACTCGCCTGCGCCTCTGGTGAGACCCGATACGTGGGTTGCCGAATCGGCCTATGCTCACCAGTGTCTACATGATGGGCACGTAGGGAAGTCAGGCCAGGCTTCCTGCTGAACTGGGCCTCAAAGGACTGCAGCACTGACTCCAACTGCTCCCTCTTGGGGTTACCAAGCTCACTGCTCCAGCTAACTTCCTCTACACCACCCTCACCCTTGGCATCCGCGAGGAGGTCAGGAATGGGATCTTTTTCTGGTTCCTCCATCGGCAGGCAGCACACAGCGGCTACCGACTCCACACGCTCGTGGTATGCCTTTAACATGTTTACATGGTAGGTACGCTGCCTCCTACCATCGCTGTCAAATGACACCACGTAGATGATGTCGCTTAGGCGTTTTGCGACCGTGTACGGTCCCGCCCAGGCAGCCTGGAGCTTGTTCTGACGTGTGGGCACCAGAACCAGCACCTTCTGCCCTACTCCAAAGACCCTAGCACGCGCACCCTGGTCATATCAAGTCTTCTGCTTGGTCTGTGCTTCCGAAAGATTCGCTTGCGCTAGTCCCATGAGATTCTCTAACCAATCTCTGAGCTTCAACACATACTCCACCACGGACTCATCCTGGTGGATCAGCTCCCACTCCCAAGACTCCCGGAACAGGTCAAGAGGTCCATGGACTCTGTGGCCATGTAGTAACTCGAAGGGCGAGAATCCGGTCGACTCCTGGTGCACCTCCCGATATGCAAACAGGAGGTGCGACAGGTATCGCTCCAAGTCTCCCCCCTCCGAAGTCACAAATGTCCGTAGCATCTGCTTCAGAGTGCCATTAAATCTCTCGCAAAGTCCGTTAGTCTGGGGATGATAGGGTGCAGTGCGGAGTTGACGCACTCCGCACCTCGCCCAGAGACACTGGACCAGATCACTCATGAACTGCGTCCCTTGATCAATTAGGATCTCACTAGGGAACCCATCTCTACTAAATATGCCTAGCAAAGCGTCCGCTACCTTTTCTGCAGTGTTGGCGGACAGAGCCACAGCCTCTGGATACCGGGTAGCATAATCCACCACGGTGAGGATGTATTTCTTCCCCGATCTACTGGGCACAGGTAGGGGACCTACTATGTCCACGGCCACTCATTGGAAAGGTTCCCCAACTATTGGCAAAGACCTCAGGGGAGCTCGAGCACTGGGGCATCCAAGCCGTTGGCATACATCACAGGACTTACAGTAGGTCCGGACGTCATCCGACACTCCGGGCCAAAAAAAGTTCTGCGTCAGGCGCCTCAGTGTTCGGTCCCTCCCCTGGTGTCCCGCCAAAGGGATTTCGTGTGCAACTGACATCAGTTGCTCCCAAAAGCTCCTGGGAACCACCAGTTGAACTTGCTCCCGCACTGGCCTATCCCCTTCTACCTTGGCTACCCAGTACAGTAACCCTTTCCACCAGGTCACACTCCCTGCCCCCATCCCAGCAAGGCCGTGGCCAGCTTGGTGCCTCATACCTTCCAGGGATGGGTCAGAGAGCTGAGCTTCCCTAAACTCCTGCCTGCCGCCCTCACTTTCTCCTAAGTCTGGACACTCTACAGGAGGAATATTGGGGTCAGTCAAGTTGGGGTCAGTCATGGTAGGGTCGGGGTGGTCGCTCATACTCACCGCCGGAGTTGGCATACCACTAGGGACAGGAGCATCACTGGGCACCCCCACAGGATTCAACAAACTGGAACCGACATCCTCTGCGTTGCTAGGGGACAAAGGCCCACCAGAGGCAAGGGGCAGATGTGCTGATCTGGCCACTGTGGTCTTTTCTTCTGGGATGGCTGATGCCGTGGTTGGCAGTTGTCTAGCCACTGTGGTCTTTTCCTCTGGGCTGGGCTGCGCTGGCAGAGACGATGAAGACTGTAGTCTGGCCGCTTGACTCCGGGTGATGGCGTTCGCAAAGGCAGTAACGATTCCTCCACCGAGATCATTCCCCAAGACGACATCAGTTGGGAGGCCATCCATTATGGCAACATCTCTTAGCTCTTGTCCAGCTCCCCAGTCAAGGTAGACTCTGGCCATTGGCACTTCTCGCTCTAGCCCATCGGCCACTGTAACTTTTGCAGTGCAACCCTGCAGTACTGCAGCAGGATCGACAAGGTGGGGGCTCACAACAGTTATGGAGGCCCCAGAGTCTCGTAAGCCTTCGCCCTACAGGGACCCCACTTGGACCGGCTGCAGGTGCCACCACATATTTGGTGGGGGCTTCTTAGCCATACATGTGACTCTCTCCGCAGAGTCCACCTGTACCTCGCCACACTCCATCGGACTGACTGGAGGGGGTACAGTCTCTGAAGGCTCACCTCCACGGGTTAAGCAAGCAATCCGGGCTCCAGCACTCGGATTTGGGGCACGAGTCTGGGGTGCTTGGGAGGCAAGACAGTTCATCCTCAGATGTCCGATTTTCCCACAGCCATAGCACTTTTTGTCCAGGCGTGGCTCCGATGTCCTCTGATAACTGGCAGGGGCACTGCGGGGCGGTTGCTGGCCAAAAGCACCCGGGTTGGAAGATGCTTGCTTTGGGGGGCGATGAGCTGAAGAGGGGTGTCCCCCTGGTAGTACAGTCTTTTGGGGCTGGCTGCTGGTTGGGCGCTTCTGCCCCTGCGGCTGAATTGCCACATACTTGTCTGCTAACTGGGCAGCCATCTTTAAGCTGGGTGGCTCCCGGTCTAGCACCCACTCCTTCACTTCTGGGGCGCACCTGCGGTAGAACTGCTCCCTGCAGATCAGGTCAATCAGTGCATCCTATGTAGTGGCTTCAGAATCCTTCACTCACTTAACCACGTACTGCAGCAGCTGGGTGGTGAACTGCTCATCGGTGCTGCTAGGATTCTTGGGCAAGTCTCTGAACTTCTTCCTGTAAGACTCTGGAGTGATGAAGAATCGCTGGAGGAGGGCCTTCGCAACTTCGTCGTAATCCCCACAGTCCTCCGTGGCCACTCCTCGATAGGCCTCCAATGCCTCTCCATGCAGAGTGGGCACAAGGTGTCTCACCCACTCCGACTTGGGTAAATCGTGTAGTTTACAAGTTCTTTCAAAAACTTGTAAATGTCCACAATGTCCCCATCACTGTCTGCAAACTTGGCAAACTGAATGCGTCCTGATCTGTGTACAACAGCTGACAACGGCTCCAGGGGTACCACGGCCTGTGGTGCCCGCTCATCACGCCACATCTGGATGATGATCAAGCGCTCTTGCTCTGTAGCCCTTTCCCCCAATTCCGCTAGCCGATCCGCTAGGCTATCCGTGCGGCCCCCCTGGGACGTTGGGATCCTGGCCCTGCTAGGGATTGCTGGGAAACATGGCTGCTGCTAGAAGGGGCAGGGCTTGTGTGTCTCACCGGTTCCGTACGAAGGTCCACTGGTGGGCCGTCCCCTGCGATGCTGACGCCGTCAGTGCTCTCCACCTCCGCCCGATGGGACTCCTCCAAGCTCATGAGCGCCGCCTTCATGACGCTTCTGGACGCGAAGAAAAGGGATATCCACACCCTGCTCCTGGCACACGATCTCCAGATCGCCCTTAAACGTTCCGCTGAAGTCCGTCATCTTGTGCGTTCTCCTGCGCTGCAGTTACTCCTCTCCTGAGTAACTCGGCTTCTCCAATCGGGTGACCGAAAAGCCGCCTGGGATTATCCCACCGCTATGCCCCCAATTTCTGTGACCGGATGGCCTCGTCCCCAGTACACAGAATGGAAGGTTAGGTCACACGGGACCTGACCACATAGGGGATTCCCGCTTACCGTCAGTAACCACCTGTTACTGACTCCACCCACTGCGCTGTGGGCGGGTTTATGCTGCCACCACCAAACTCCTAACCTGCCATGGCGTTTGGAACCACGGTTCTGCTCTGTATGTGCCGACACACTGTGTTACCACACCTGTGTGGTGTTGACGAATCCCCACTAGTCCTCTACCGGTAGTTGGCGGAAGGCGGAACTTGGAGACGTTGGGGTGCTCCTGGGACAGCCGGAGAATGGGGCTATGTTTTGCATAGGCCTGCAGGTCACAAGATGACACAATCTTCTTGAGGCAGATGATGTTTTAATGCCAACAAATAGTTCTAAAGAGAACTCTTCCCTATTGCTAGGGGAAAAAGCATACAGCAAGATGTTCACAGCAGAAAGTAGTTGGTATAATACCATTTTCATGGGGCAACTGCACTCCTTTTATCCTACTCCAATACACACTACCACAGGGGGTAAGCCCGCCCTGTGGTTTGCAACCAATCAATGTTTACCCATGGGCTGTGCATGCCTTGGTCACATGCACAGCTAACATTGTCCTCTATGGACAGTGGGGAGTGGTCACTCTCCTTTGACTGTCCCATTCTGGAGGATCAGGATACGCCCCAGTGCCGTTCAGTCTAGGCTGGGGGAAGTTTTCCCGCCTAAACTGACTTCCAGAAACCTGCCCGGGACCTAGCCCACTGTCTGCAGCCTGGATTCGGGCTCCAGAGCTAGGCAGCCTAGATCCCCGGTCAGGGTTTCCTGGCCACTACGGGTGATCCCTATGGAGCTCCAGAAAACCACTCAGCTTGTTTCAAAGCTGAGCTTCTCCTCTCTCTTCCAATGCCACTTTCAAGTGTGAGGCTGGAAGGGAAAGTATTCCGTTTTTGGGGAAAAGGTCTGGGAGAATCCATCAGCCTGCACAGCCATGGATTCTCCCCTCCTGGGACACACAACCAAGTAAGGGCATTTTACCTTTAAATACATCACATTTAAAATACACTGTACATTCCCCTTTAAATATACACTGAGCCTGTGCCCTGCACAGGCTCCACATACCCAGGCACTGCAGTGCCTCATAACACAATATATATATATTACATTTTAATACATTGTTTTGTTTTAATGTGCTCAGCGCTCAGCGCTGGGCTCCCCTAGCCCTGCAGCCTGGCTGCTAGGGCTCTCTCAGTGCTGGAGGTATGGGGCTGGCTTCCCCCATCCTCCAGCCTGCCTGCCTGCCTCTGGGGTCCAAGGAGCTGGCTCTCCCTGTACCTCCAGTGTGGCACTCATTTTGTGGCCTTACCGCACGGTGCGGCGCACCCCCCTGATCTAATGCCCAGCGGCTCAGGACGCTTGTCCCGGCCGCCGCAGCTCTGTGTCTCTGGAGCGCTGAGGCGCCGGGAGCGTAGCTCCCGGTCCCCAGTGTCCAGTGCCCTACACACACCCCCGCCGCTAGGGAGCCGGCTAGCCCGGACCCCGCTGAGCAGCGCACTCTTGTGCCCTCGCCGCGCAGGGAGCCAGCTAGCCCGGTCCCCTGTGTGCGGCGCTGAACATTGTGGCCTCGCTGCAGCGTCCGGCAGGGATCCGGGCTGCGGTGCACCCCTCACCCCTGCCGCTGGTGATGAGGTGCCGGGAGCAGAGCTCCCGGTCCCCATCGGCGGCACGCACAGAGAGCACTGCGGCGGGAGCAGCTCTCCCGCCTGCAGCGGCTCTCCCTCCATAGCGCTGAGGTGCCCGAAGCGTAGCTCCCGGACCTCAGCCCACACACAGCGGCTCTCCTCTCCCCCGGCACGCACACACACAGGTCAGCGCGCCGGGGGGCTCCCTCACTGCCGCGGTCGCCGAAGAGGTCCGGGACCGCGGCACAGATTTAAAATACATTAATAAATCACATGGCGCCTAGCGCCCAATACATTTTAAAAGTGGCACCAAGCGCCCAGGGTCCCTTAATATGGCGTTGGGCACTGAGGGTTAACCCCTTCAGTGCTGCGGCCGCCATTGTCCACAAGGGGGGGGGTCTCTCCGGCCACAACAAGTTAGAAAGAGGGAGGCGAGGGCAAAATTGGGGGGGTGAATACAAGAGACAGGAGAGGTGAGGACAAAAGGAGGCGTGAGGACAAGAGAGAGAGAGAGAGGGAGAGGACAAAAAAGAGATAGGATGAGGACAAAAGAGAGGGAGTGAGGATGAGAGAGATGGAGAGAGATCAAGAGAGGGGGGTAAGGACAAAAGAAGAGAGGTGAGGAAAAGAGACAGAAGAGAGGGGGTGGGGACAAGAAAGAAGAGAGGGGTGAGGACGAGAGAGATAGAGATGAGGTGAGGACAAGACAAGACAGAGAGATGAGGACAAGAGAGAGGTACTGTAAGGACAAGAGAGAGAGAGAGAGAGAGAGAGAGGGTGGGATAAGTACAAAAGAGAGAGGGTGGGATAAGGACAAAAGAGAGAGGGTGGGATAAGGACAAAAGAGACAGAAGGGGGTGACGACAAAAGAGAGAGAGGGGTAAGGACAAAAGAGTGAGAGGGGGTAACAACAAAGAGAGAGGGGGTAACGCCAGACTTGCCTACCCTCCCGCATTCAGCGGGAGGCTCCCGTTTTTTCATTGAGCCTCCCGCTGCCACGGAAACCTGCCTATAACTCCCGGTTTTTACGGGTTACTCTGAAAATTAGGACTGCGCATGCGCGACTACGGAAATACAGGGGGCGGGGCCTACACGGGACGCGTCACCGCCGTCATTGTGGGTAACACAGCGGCGGCTGTCCTGAGTGCAGAGCGAGGCAGTGAGAGCGGAGGCTCTTCACTGCAGCCGGCACCAGTGTGGGACGGGAGCTGCAGGCAGGGCAGAGGCGTGAGCACAGTGTGACGCTGGAAGGGGATGCGGGGTTAGCAATGCAGGGAGGCGCTGTGCTGTGTTAGTGAGGCGCTCTCCCTGCTCAGCAACTAACAGCTGTTCTCACTGTCAAAGCCTTTCAGTGCTGATCTCCCCACCTTCCTCAGAGACAGGGTACAGCAGCGGCAGCCATCCCACAGCCAAGGCCCCGCCCCTCATGCAAGCCCCGCCCCTGTCTCAGCCAGCGATACCTTTCCTCCCTTCAGAGACAGAGGGGAAAAAATGCCCTGATCCAACAGCTGGACCATCAAGACGTTGAGGCCCCGCCCTCTCATAGGCCCCGCCCCCTCCCACGGCCTGCAATTACTCCCCTCTTCACCACCACCTACTACTAGGAGGATCCAGCACAGGGTAGATGCTAGAATCAAGTGGGCTAAGGTATCTTTTCCGTCAGGGGGAGGAGCCACAACACAAGGGGGAGGAGCTATGCTATCCACTATCCACGCCACCAACTATTACCTTTAGTAATCAGGTGGCGAGCCCGAAGCATGGCGAGCGTACTTTTCGGGTACCCTGTTTGCACGTAGCTCCTCCCCCTGGTGACGTGTCTCCTCCCCTAGGTACATCAGAAGGTACCTTCTCCCACTCCGATATAGAATCAACCATGCAGGGAGGTGCCTTACTGGAGAGGGGAGTGGTATGAGTTGCCGGCAGGCAGTCAAAATCCAGGCACTCAGGCACAAGACCGGCGACGGAATGCCGACATCGGATAAATTGCCGACGCCAGAATCCAGACACCCGCATCTCAATAGTGTTAGGACGCGGGATAGGGGGGTGGAGGTTAAGTCGAGGTACCCCTGGAGAGGGTTAGGGTTAGGCTGCTGGAATGGGGGTAGGTTTAGGCACTCCCGGGGAGGGGGGTGTTATGTTTAGGCACTCCCGGGGAAGGTTAGTCTGCGGGGAGGGGGTGCTATGGTTTGGCTTCAGGGAGGCGGCCCAGGGGGTTAGGGTTAGGCACCTCCAGGGAGGGTTAGGGTTAGTCTGTGGGGTGGTGGGGCAGGGTTTGGGTCAAGCTGCATGAAGAGAGGGGTATTGGGGGAGGGTAAATATACTTACCTAACTCCTGTTGGGATTCTCCCCATCGGGATGCCGCGGTCAGTCTTTTGACCATCGGCATCCCAACCACCAGCAAAGCGGGTGTGGTATGGAAGGTAGATAGTAACTAGGTCAACAGTGTCTAGGTTGACCACTATTGGTCGACAGTAACTAGGTCAACAGGGATGCTAGGTCGACATGTTCTAGGTCAACATGTCAAAAGGTCAACATGAGTTTTTTATGGTTTTTTTGGTCTCGTTTTCTTCGTAGAGTGACTGGGAACCCCAATTAGTGCGCCATGTCCCCTCGGATAGCTCGCTTCGCTCGCCATGCTTCAGACAAGGTGTCTTGCTTCGCTTGCCACAGGTTACCATTCCCAATTGTAGTCCACGTGGATCGTTAAGTATGAACAGGTTAAAAAAAAGAAAAATATCGCGGAAAACCCATGTCGACCTAGATACCCTGTCAACCTAGAAACCCAGTCGACCTAGATAATGTCGACCTAGTTACTGTCGACCTAGAGACTAAATCCCCAGCAAAGCATATCACACCTTCCCCCCCACTCTGCTGCTATTCACTGCTGCTGTGGCTGTCAATCTATATGACAGGCAGCAGCATCAGGGCACTTCAGTGCTGATCCCCCACTACTGCTGCTGTAGATAGGATTTTTTTTACTGCTACAGCAGCCTTCTAGTAGTAGAGGCTCCATCGCTGGCCCCGTTGGTTCCCTCTGGAACAGGAAGAAAAAGTTTCTTATTCCTTTTTAAAAGCTTCTTCTTTTATCTCACTCTTCTCCGATCTCTACACCTTTCTGTCCTCTCTAAGCTCTTTCCTTAACTGCTTCATCCCCTGTTCCATCACACCGCCTCCCACTCTTCTTCCACTCCTACCTCCACTGCCCACTCCCTGCTGCACCTTTCTGTGCCCGTCTACCTTATTCTCCTACTGAGGGCATTATGTGCATAAGGGGCACTACTGTGGGCATTATGTGTATAAGGGTCACTACTGTGGGCATTATGTGTATAAGGGTCACTACTGTGGGCATTATGTGTATAAGCAGCACTACTACTGGTAGCTTTATGTGTATAAGCAGCACCACTACTGGGGGCATTATGTGTATAAGCGGCACTACTACTGGGCGCATTATATGGATAAGCGGCACTGCTGTGGGCATTATATGAATAAGTTGCACTACTACTGGGGGCATTATGTGTATAAGCGGCACTACTACTGGGAGCATTATGTGTATAAGCGGCCTTACTACTGGGAGCATTATGTGTATAAGTGGCACTACTACTGTGGGTATTATGTGTGTAAGCAGCACAACTAATATGGGCATTATGTGTGACGGATTCAGTATGAAATACCGGTGGCCGGAATCGCGGCCGACAGTATACCGACAGCGGGATCCCGGCCACCAGTATGTCGGCAGCAGGGTGAGCACTAGAAAGCTTCTTGCGGGCTTGCTGTGCTCGCCATGCTGCGGTCACAGTGGCTCGGTGCGCTTGCCACAGATTATATTCTCCCTCTATGGGTGTCGTCGTTCTCTTACTTCCCGATATGTTAGGATGAAATGTAACATATGTATTCTTCAGGTGGGAAATATGAAAACTACATAATTAGAATTCTAATATACCTCCCCTAAGATACCGATGCGTGGCTTGCATTGTGTGAACAATAACGCCCAAACGGACAATCGGCTCAAAATTTGTATTGCACCTCCAGCGTGTAGAAACTACAAAAATGGTATACACACAATCCTGCACCCGCGTACATAGACTCCTGGCATGTTCCAATAGAGCGGCTGCGCGGGGCACCACCCTTAATGGGCACCGCACGCTGGCGCCGCCATAGTCGTGCCTGGAGCCAGCCTGCAGTGCTACCCGGCCTAAACTTTTGTGTGCGCGCTATGCGCGTTGTGCGGAGCCGCGCACACAACAGTTTGGGAAGAGTCCGCCCGCGCCCTCAGCAGCACTCCCCCTCCAAGCACTGCAGGTATTGTGGGGGCATTTATGAATCAGGCAGGGCACTGTGGGGTCATATCTGGCACTGTGGGGGCATATCTGCACTGTGGCGGCATTTATGTATCTGGCACTGTGGGGGCATTTATGTATCTGGCACTGTGGGGGCATATCTGCACTGTGGGGGTATTTATGTATCTGGAACTGTGGGGGCATTTATGTATCTGGCACTGTGGGGGCATATCTGCACTGTGGGGGTATTTATGTATCTGGCACTGTGGGGACATATCTGCACTGTGGGGGTATTTATGTATCTGGAACTGTGGGGGCATTTATGTATCTGGCACCGTGGGGGCATTTATATATCTTGCACTGTGGAGGCATATCTGCACTGTGGGGGCATTTATGTATCTGGCACTGTGGGGGCATATCTATACTATGGGGGCATTTATGTATCTGGCACTGTGGGGGCATTTATGTATCTGACACTGTGGGGGTATATCTGCACTGTGGGGACATTTATGTATCTGGAACTGCTGGGCAGCATATCATGTGTATCTGGCACTGCTGGGGGGCATGTCATGTGTTGCCGGCACTGCTGGGGGGCATATCATGTGTAGCTGGCACTGCTGCGGGGCATATCATGTGTAGCTGGCATTGCTGGGGGGCATGTCATGTGTTGCTGGCACTGCTGGGGAGCATGTCATGTGTACCTGGCACTGCTGGGGAGCCTGTCACGTGTAGCTTGCACTGCTGGGAGGCATATCATGTGTAGCTGGCACTGCTGTGGGGCATTTCATGTGTAGCTACTAGCTGGCACTGCTGCGGGGCATATCATATGTAGCTGGCACTGCTCCGGGGCATGTCATGTGTAGCTGGCACTGCTGGGGGGCATCTCATGTGTAGCTGGCACTGCTGGGGGGCATGTCATGTGTAGCTGGCACTGCTGGGGGGCATATCATGTCTCTCTGGCACTGCACATTATGTGTATCTGCCACTATACGGGAGATATTGAGGGTCATTCCGAGTTGTTCGCTCGCTAGCAGATTTTAGCAGTATTGCACACTCTAAGCCGCCGCCCTCTGGGAGTGTATCTTAGCTTAGCAGAATAGCGAACGAAAGATTAGCTGAATTGCGAATAGAAAATTCTTAGCAGTTTCTGAGTAGCTCCAGACCTACTCACAGATTGCGATCAGCTCAGGCCGTTTCGTTCCTGGTTTGACGTCACAAACACGCCCTGCGTTCGGCCAGCCACTCCCCCGTTTCTCTAGAAACTCCCGCGTTTTATTCTGGCACGCCTGCGTTTTTCCGCACACTCCCAGAAAACGGTCAGTTTCCGCCCAGAAACACCCACTTCTTGTCAATCACACTACGATCAGCAGAACGATGAAAAATCTTCGTTCGGACGTGAGTAAATCTACTAAGTTTTGTGCTAAAATACTTACCGCATGCGCACTGCGTACCATGCGCATGCACATTTTGCCTTAATCGCTCTGTTGCGAAAATCGGCAACGAGCGAACAACTCGGAATGACCCCCATTGTGTGTAAGGAACACTACTGTGGCTGTTATGTGTAAGGCTGCTAATTGCGTGCGTAGAGGGGGTGTGAAAATATATTTATTTATAGTTTGATAATATGAAGTCACGAGGCCACGCCCACTTTCCAGGAGGCCACACCCACTTTTCCAGGAGAGCGCGCGTCTTCGGCGCGCGCATAGCAGTTGGTTGGGGGGTGCATTTACATTTTCACGCTCAGGGTGCTAGTAGGCCTGGAGCCGACCCTGCATAGACTTTTCTGTTTGACACACCCCTGAGTGGCAATAAACACGCCTATAGGTGGAGCTAGACACACCCCTTTGGGCGGAGCATGACACACCCCTGCAATGGCACGCCATTCTGCTATCACCTGGAATCTCCCTGAAAATACTTTTCAAAAGTAGGCAAGTATGGGTAACGCCAAAGAGAGGGGGGGTAATGACAAAGAGAGGGGGGTAACGACAAAGAGAGGGGCGGTAACGACAAAGAGAGGGGCGGTAACGACAAAGAGGGGTTAGTACAAGAGAGAGAGAGAGGGTCTGAGTACAAAAGAGAGAGAGGCGAGGACAAAAGAAAGAGGGGGGAGTGAATACAAAAGAAAGAGGTTAGGAAAAGAGAGAGAAGAGAGGGGGTGAGGACAATAAAAAGAGAGGTGAGGACAACAGAGAGAAGGGTGAAGACAAGAGAGAGAGATGAGGACAAGAGGGAGGGGGGGTGAGGACAAGAGACAGAGGTGAGGACAGGAGAGAGGGGGGGTGAGGACAAAAGAGAGAGAGGGGGTGAGTAAAAAAAAAAAGAGAGGGGGGTGAAAACAGAGGGACAGAGAGAGTGGGTGAGAACAGAGAGAATCAGCCAGGGCATGTATACATCCGCACTCACCCTGGCCAGGGGGGCAGCACTCTCCCTGCAGTGCTGATGCTGGCTGTGTGCTGTGCTGCTGCTGCTGCTGCTGCTGCTGGGATCCCGGGCAGCATGGGTGGCTGGACTCCTCCTCAGGACCAGGGGCTCAGGCAGGCAGGCTGCAGACCGGGTGCTTGTGGGCGGCCAGCCGCATATAGTACCACGCGACATCGCTCAACGCTGTGCTGCTGCTCCTAGGACTCCTCTACCTGCTGTGCGCTATGATGAGAGAGATAAAGAGAGAGGGATAAAGACAAGTTAGAGAGAGGGAGGCGAGGGCAAAATTGGGGGTGTGGGGAGTTGAGGACGAGAGAGAGAGAGAGATGAACACAAGAGAGAGGAGAGGTGAGGACAAAAGGGGGGGTGAGGACAAGAGAGAGAGGGTGAAGACAAAAAAGAGATAGGATGAGGACAAAAGAGAGGGAGCGAGGATGAGAGAGAGGTAGAGAGATCAAGAGAGGGGGTAAGGACAAATGAAGAGAGGTGAGGAAAAGAGACAGAAGAGAGGGGGTGAGGACGAGAAAGATAGAGATGAGGTAAGGACAAGACAATAGAGAGAGAGAGGTGAGGACAAGAGAGAGAGAGAGGTGAGGATGAGAGATAGAGAGAGAGAGGTGAGGACAAGAGAGGTACTGTAAGGACAAAAGAGAGAGGGGGTAAGGACAAATGAGAGAGAGGGGGGTAAGAACAAAAGAGAGAGGGAGGGATAAGGACAAAAGAGAGAGGGTGGGATAAGGACAAAAGAGACAGAGAGGGGTAACGACAAAAGAGACAGAGAGGGTAGCAACAAAAGAGAGAGAGGGAGGTAAAGACAAAATAGAGAGAGGGGGTAAGAACAAAAGAGTGAGAGGGGGGTAACGACAAAGAGGGGGGTAACAACAAAGAGGGGGGTAACATCAAAGAGGGGGGTTAGTACAAGAGTGAGAGAGGGTCTGAGTACAAAAGAGAGAGAGGCGAGGACAAAAGAGAGAGGGGGCGTGAATACAAAAGAGAGAGAGAGAGGGGGGTGAGGACAAGAAAAGAGAGAGAGGGGGGTGAGGACAGAGAGACAGATGACAGAGAGTGAGAGATGTACTGTATACATGTATACATCCGGATTCAACCTGGCTGGGGGGCAGCACTCTCCCTGAAGTGCTCATGCTGGCCATGTGCTGTGCTGCTGCCGGGATCCTGGACTGACAGGATGCCTCCTCGGGGCCAGGGGCTCAGGCAGGCAGACTGCAGACCTGCTGGTGCTTGTTGGTGGATGGGTGGGCACATGCTGTACAGGACGCACCGTCGCTGGGGCTGCCGCTGCTCCTCAATCTTCCCGCTCCTCGGTCCACTCTTCTCCCACCAACGCTTCATCTCCCAGACTGCCGAGCGCAATGACGTCATGCGCACACCAGCTTTCTGGGGAGGAGAGCACAGTGGCTGGAGACAGACGGTGTGTCGAGAGGGACACGGGGCTGCCCAGGCGCAGCACACAAATTCACTGAGCACGGCCTTGGCCCACCCACAACACTCCCCCATCATTGCGGCCACTGCTGAGAGCCTGGGCAGACATCTGTGATCAGGGCAGTGCCGGCTCCAGGTATATGGACACAATATGACGGCCACAAATAGCGGCACCCTTTGAGGGGTGGCGCCCTGCGCGGCCGCTCGAGTGGAACATGCCTGCAGCCGGCCCTGGTCCCATCTACACATGCACCAGAGAATACGTCTGTTGCCAAAGGCCAGGATTTCACTCCACTGGTGGCTGCAATTATCCCACCTTCTGGAGGGCCGTAGGTTCGGGATTCAGGACTGGATCCTTCTAACCACGGATGCAAGTCTCCGGGGCTGGGGCGCAGTCACTCAAGGGGAAACCTTTCAAGGAAGGTGGTCTAGTCTGGAAGCCGGACTGCGGATAAACATTCTGGAACTAAGAACCGTCTACAACGGTGTCCTCCAAGTGGCCCATCTTCCATTCAAGTGCAGTAGGACAATGTGACAACAGTGGCTTACATAAACCGTCAGGGTGGAACGAAGAGCAGAGATGCAATGGCAGAGGTAACAAGAATCATCCTCTAGGCAGAAAAGCACGCATTCGCGCTGTCAGTAATCTTCATTCCGGGAGTAGACAACTGGAAAGCGGACTTCCTCAGCAGACACGATCTCCATCCAGGGGAGTGGGGTCTCCATCCGGAGGTGTTCAAGGAGGTAACAGATCTTTGTGGTGTACCCCAGATCGACATGATGGCCTCTCGTCTCAACAAGAAGCTTCGGCGTTATCGTTCCAGGTCGAGGGACCCGCAGGCTGTGGTGGTGGATGCCCTAGTGATTTTGTGGGTGTTCCAGTCGGTGTACGTGTTTCCTCCACTTCCACTCATTCCAAGGGTCCTAAAACTCATAAGGAGAACAAGAGTTCAGGCGATCCTCATTGCTCCGGGCTGGCCAAGAAGGGCTTGGTACGCGGCTCTTCTGGATCTACTGCAAGAAGAGCCAAGGCCTCTTCCTCTTCGGGAGGACCTGCTGCAGCAGGGGCCGTTCGTACAAGACTTACCACGGCTACGTTTGACGGCATGGAAGTTGAACACCTGATTCTAGCTCGGAAGGGCATTCCGAACATGGTTATTCCTACCCTGATACAGGCTAGGAAAGGAGTAACGCCTAAACATTACCATCGAATTTCGAAAAAATATGTATCTTGGTGTGAGTCCAAGAAGTTTCCTGCGGTGGAGTTTCAACTGGGACGGTTTCTCCTCTTCCTACGAGCTGGTGTGGATATGGGCCTAAAGTTGGGATCTGTGAAGGTCCAGATTTCGGCCCTATCCGTTTTCTTCCAAAAACAATTGGCTGCCCTCCCTGAGGTTCAGACCTTTTTGAAGGGAGTTCTGCACATCCAACCTCCCTTTGTGCCGCCTACGGCACCTTGGGACCTTAACGTGGTATTGCAGTTTCTCCAATCGTACTGGTTCAAGCCTCTACAGGAGGTTGAGGTAAAATTTCTTACGTGGAAAGCTGTCACTTTGTTGGCTTTACCTTCTGCTAGACGTGTGTCGGAGTTAGGGGCTTTATCATGTAAAAGCCCATTCTTGATCTTCCACGAAGATAGAGCTGAGCTCCGGACACGTCAGCAGTTTCTTCCGAAGGTTGTGTCGACATTTCATATCAACCAACCTATTGTGGTGCCAGTGGCTAATGACACCTCAATTCCATCAAAGTCCTTGGATGTTGTAAGGGCTCTGAAAATATATGTGAGGAGGACTGCTCGTCACAGGAAATCGGAGTCTCTGTTTGTCCTGTATGATCCCAATAAAATTGGGTGTCCTACTTCTAAGCAGACAATATCTCGCTGGATCAGGTTCACTATCCAGCATGCGTATTCTATGGCAGGCTTGCCGTGTCCTACATCTTTCAAGGCCCACTCTACACGTAAGGTGGGGTCTTCCTGGGCGGGTGCCCAGGGTCTCTCGGCATTACAACTTTGCCAAGCAACAACTTGGTCTGGGTCGAACACATTTGCAAAGTTCTACAAGTTTGATACTTTGGCGTCTGATGATCTGAAGTTTAGTCAATCAGTTCTGCAGGAGCCTCCGCGCTCTCCCATCCGTTCTGGGAGTTTTGGTACATCCCCATGGTACTAATATGGACTCCAGCATCCTCTAGGATGTAAGAGAAAATAGGATTTTGGTTACCTACCGTTACATCCTTTTCTCGTAGTCCGTAGAGGATGCTGGGCGCCCGCCAAGCGCTTCGTTTTCCTGCTATCGCTATTTGGTTCAGTACAACTTCGTTTTAGTTGAGTACTGCATTGTTACTTGGTAAGTAATATTTCAGCGGTTGCTGAGTTTTCAAGCTAAGTTAGCTTGATGTGCCTTGTATGCCTTGTATGTGTGAGCTGGTATGAATCTCACCACTATCTGTGTATAATCCTTCTCTCGAAGATGTCCGTCTCCTCGGGCACAGTTTCTAGACTGAGTCTGGTAGGAGGGGCATAGAGGGAGGAGCCAGCCCACACTCTCACACTCTTAAAGTGCCAATGGCTCCTGGTGGACCCGTCTATACCCCATGGTACTAATATGGACCCCAGCATCCTCTACGGACTACGAGAAAAGGGTTTACCGGTAGGTAACAAAAATCCTATTTTTAGGTTGGTTTGATAAAAAAGTATGCTCTTGAGGAAGTTGGGTTGTTTGGACCAGCGAAACACATAGAACCTGAGAGACACATCACTCTGCCACTTGGACTCCTGATAATTCTTACCCTGGTACTATTTGGACTGCCTATCTCTTTGGATTTGCTGCACCATACAATGCACCAGGATTTTCCCTATAACAACTGCTTACTACTGTGCTGTGCCAGCACTGGGGATTTCTGCAATTTAACCGGTAACAACAAGCTGCCTTGTTCATGATAGAGCTGATTATCTTTACAGGAATGAAAGCTATATCTTAAAAACACCTTAAATACACTTTAAACCTTTAGCCGCTGTGGCCGCTATACTTAATTCACACTATGCACCTTTTACGCTATTAGCGTAAAAGGGTTCCGTAGTGTACGGACTTTGCGTACACACGCCGCGCTGACGGTACAAAGTACTCGCAGCGCATACACACCCAGAGATACACTTTAAACCTTCTACAGCAATGCTATGCAATAATAGTACACTTTAAACCTTAGCAGGGCAATGAGCACACGACACCAATTGTGATTAACTGCTGGGTTCCGACACCACAGTGGATTATTTCTGAAAGGGGGTTTACAATACAAATTATACGCTACAATACAAGACAATATATATAACAGAATAATGGCTACAGGTCAATGATACATACGTGAGAATATTCGCGTGCGCTTCCTGGTCCAGTCCTCCGTAATCAAATAGATAACTGTTATGCACACCAGTGCCTGCAGGAAAGTACTGGTGTCAGAACTGTTATGCACTCCAGTGTCTGCAGGAATGTACTGGTGTTTGAACTGTTATGCAAAACAAATGGACTCACAGACAAACTGGGGAATATGACATAACGTACACAGAAGGTATTAGGGTAACAAAATACACACAAAGTGAACAGAGAAGCCCAGAGGCTAAGGAACTGGGTATCTCCCTTGTATTAGAACTGCACAGATGGAAAAAGCAAGATGTTGTGTTTTAATACGTAGAGAACCCGAAATGCTGTTGCTAAGGGCAACAGCAAAACCCTAAAGGGTTACCAACGGGTGTGGCAGTAAACTCCTTGGTCAGAGATGGAATGATAGACACAAGGAGAGTCTCCACAATCCTATTTCTCACTTGCAGTGCACAGGTTTTAGCTTACTGCCAGTAAACTGACCCCTGACACCTAGCACAGTGAGACAGGATTAGACAGGCAAGTCTTAGAATACAGCCGCAAACTTGCTAAGTTCACAGAGTAGTAACAGAACCCCAGCAAGCTAAACGACTGACTCCAGTCTTACTGCTAGGTCTGGATTGGCAGAGTGTAATACCAAATCCCCAGGCCTATTTGCAGTAAGCAACAAACAAATACAAAGCTACACAGTACTGGCTAACTTTCATGAACTGACTAACCAACAAAGATTCAGCAGCATCTGCTTACCCTGAAAAGAGGCCTTATAAAGCAGGTGCTGTCCACGCCCCACTCAGACCTCACAGACTGTGAGCACAAAAACCAGCACCGGATCCCCTGCCGTGCACAGAGCCTATAACCACTGCACAGCAAAAGACCCGAACCGGAGTATCAGCTGCGCTCAGGTTACTCCACTAGCATTTGTCTCCCGGTTGCCATGACGACGTGGCAGCACAGGGCAGGAGACCCTAACAGTACCCCCCCTCTGACGAGGGGTCAAAGAACCCCTACCACCGGGTTTATCGGGGAACTGCGAGAAGAAAGAGCGTATCAGTCTGGGGGCATGAAGATCACAACTGCGCACCCACGACCGCTCCTCCGGGCCATACCCCTTCCAGTGCACCAAAAATGACAGCCGACCCCGAACCACCTTGGAGTCAAGAATCCTTTCAACAACAAACTCCCTCTGGCCACGTATCAGAAGAGGGGAAGGTCTTCCACTGGAAGAAGGATTACTAATCGCCCGTTTTAAAAGGGAACAATGAAATGTTTTATTGATACCCAAAGAACGGGGCAGATCTAACTGAAATGCCACCGGATTGATAACCCTGGTGATCTTATAAGGGCCGATGAACCGGGGCCCTAACTTATGAGATGGCTGTCTCAACTTCAAATTCTTGGTAGACAACCAGACGAAGTCTCCTAATTTGAAGCTGCAGGGTCTTTTCCGCTTATCAAAAACCCTTTTGGTCACTAATGACACAGACACAAGGGCTTTCTTCACTTTCCGCCAAATACCTCTAAGAACCGAAACCACAGAGGAACCACCAGGCGTGGAGTCCAGGGGGTCAAAAGAATTGGCCTTAGGATGATGCCCATACACACAAAGGAAGGGAGAGATCCCTGTAGCAGAGTGAGCCGCGTTGTTATAGGCAAACTCCGCCATGGACAGATGAGCAACCCAGTCAGTCTGACACTTGGAGACATAACACCTGAGGAACTGCTCCAAGGACTGGTTCACCCTTTCAGTCTGCCCATTAGACTGCGGATGGTAGCCTGACGACAAGCTGACAGAAATCTGGAGATCGGAACAAAATGCCCTCCAGAATTTGGCCACAAACTGGGATCCGCGGTCAGAGACCACATCAAGTGGCAACCCGTGGAGACGCACAACATGCAGCATAAATAATTCAGACAGGCGTCTGGCTGATGGCAGCCCAACCAGTGGAACGAAGTGCGCCATCTTCGAAAACCTGTCAACGACAACCCAGATGGCTGTCATCCCCGAGGATTTGGGCAAGTCCACCACAATATCCATTGAAATGTGGGTCCATGGCTTAGATGGGATAGAGAGTGGATGTAATGGGCCAACAGGAACCCCTCTAGGAGTCTTATTTCGGGCACAGATGTCACATGCCCGAACCCACTGATCCACATCCTTAGCCACCGAGGGCCACCACACCGCCCTAGATAGCAACTCCCGAGTTCTGGCAATACCCGGGTGACCTGCCGACTTCTTGTCATGGAATTCCAGGAACACTCGCTGTCTTAACCTAGGAGGCACAAACAAAAGACCTACCGGAAGGTCTGGAGGAGCCTGCTCCTGTGCTCTGAGGACTAATGATAAGAGGTCCTGGGTAATGCCCACTTTAATACATGATGGGGAAACAATGGGCAACGGCTCCTCGGTGGTCTCCTGGATTGGAGCAAAACTCCGCGAGAGCGCATCAGCCTTGATGTTTTTTGACCCAGGGCGATATGTTATCAAAAAATTAAAGCGAGCAAAAAACAAAGCCCATCGTGCCTGCCTGGCATTGAGACGCTTCGCTGACTCTAAATATGCCAGATTCTTATGGTCAGTGAGAATTGAGACCACAAACTTAGCCCCCTCAAGCCAGTGTCTCCACTCCTCGAGTGCATCCTTAATAGCCAACAATTCCCGGTTACCCACGTCATAATTCATCTCGGCAGGCGAAAATTTACGAGAAAAGTAAGCACAGGGATGAAGGCGATTATCAGACACTCCCATCTGAGAAAGCACTGCCCCAATACCCATCTCAGAGGCATCCACCTCCACCACAAAAGGACGCTCTGGATCTGGGTGTCGCAGCACCTTGGCCGAAACAAATGCCCTTTTGAGACGGGCAAAAGCCGCTTTAGCCTCACAAGACCAGTGAGCAACATCCGCCCCTTTCTTAGTGAGTGCCACCAAGGGCGCCACTATAGACGAAAATCCAGCGATAAATCGTCTATAAAAATTCGCAAAGCCCAGGAAACGCTGAAGCGCCTTCAAACTAGTGGGCTGCACCCAATCCAGGACTGCCTGTACCTTGGAACCCTCCATTTGGAAACCTTCTGGGGAGATAATATATCCTAGAAATGCGATTTGCTGAACTTCAAATTCGCACTTCTCCAGCTTCGCCCCAAGCCGGTGGTCTCTGAGTTTCTGGAGGACTAAGCGTACATGCTTCCGATGTTCCTCCAGGGAATGGGAGAAGATTAGGATGTCATCTAAGTATACAACTAAGAATCTATCCAAATATTCCCTGAGCACATCATTCATGAAATCCTGGAAGACTGCCGGGGCATTACAGAGCCCAAAAGGCATCACCAAATATTCATAATGCCCTGAGTGGGTATTAAAGGCAGTCTTCCATTCATCCCCCTCTCTTATTCGGATTAGATTGTACGCACCGCGTAGGTCAATCTTAGAAAAAATGGTGGCAGTACGAAGCTGGTCAAACAAGACCGAAATGAGAGGCAGTGGGTATGAGTTTTTAATCGTGATACGGTTCAATTCCCTGAAGTCGATGCAGGGTCGCAACGAACCGTCCTTTTTACCCACGAAGAAGAACCCCGACCCAACTGGAGACTGTGAAGGTCTGATAAATCCCTTAGCCAAGTTCTCCTGAATGTACTCTGCCATAGCCTGAGTCTCAGGACGTGACAGGGAGTACAACCTGCTCTTGGGAAGCTTAGCATTTGGCAACAAATCAATGGCACAGTCATAGGGGCGATGGGGAGGTAGTACCTCTGCAACTTTTTTGGAGAACACGTCCGCAAAATCTGCATAACACCCTGGCAATCCTGGCAAACTTAGCTGCGAGAGCCTGACTGGAAGGCTCAAGCAACTCCTGAAACAATCAGTACCCCAACTAAGAATCTCCCCAGAGACCCAGTCAAATTGAGGATTGTGGGCCCTTAACCAGGGTAACCCCAACACCAATGGGGCAAAAGTACAGACAGTCACATAAAAGGACAATTTTTCAGAGTGTGTGGCTCCAATAAACAAAGAAATCTGGCTAGTGCAAGAGGTAATTTTACCTTGGGATAGTGGTTCCCCGTTTAACCCACAAATCTCAATTTCCGATGCCAAGGGTACTAAGGGAACAGAGTGTTTCAGGGCGAATTGGCGGTCCATAAAAACCCCGTCGGCCCCACTGTCCACAAAGGCCTCAGTCTTGACAGTTTGACCGAGGATCTTCAAGGTCACCGGAATGATAAAAGTCTTCTTGGGAAATTCTGACTTCTGGCCTGACAGGATATTTCCCATCACCCTCAGGCCCTGAAGTTTTCCGGCTTTTCTGGGCATGATACTACCACATGACCTTTATTCCCACAGTACAAACACAACCCCTGCTGTCTCCTCCGCGTCTTCTCACGCGAGGAGAGGCGGGTAGCCCCAATCTGCATAGGCTCCTCAGTGTCTGAGGTTCCCTTGGGAAGGAAGGAAATCTCAGTCTCCCTTTCAAGCCTACGCTCTCTCAGCCGTCTATCCACCCGGATGGATAACTGCATGAGCTGATCCAAGCTATCAGGCAAGGGATATTGTACCAGTTGGTCCTTTATCTGGTTAGAAAGACCTCTTCGGTACTGGTGTCTCAGGGCTGGGTCATTCCACTGGGTATCATGGGCCAACCTCCGAAACTCCGTACAGTAAACCTCAACTGGCCTTCGCCCTTGCTTAAGGATCGAAATCTGAGCCTCGGCTGAGGCCGTCTTGTCAGGGTCATCATACAACATGCCCAGTGCCGTAAAAAAAGCATTTTAATGGACAAATCATTAAATTGTCGAGTCAGGACCTGCACCTGATCGACCACCTGTTGCAACGTATTTTGAGGGGTATGCTCCATATTCCCACAAAATTTCAACAGGAGTATTAGGCTGCTGAATATGTTATGCACACCAGTGCCTGCAGGAAAGTACTGGTGTCAGAACTGTTATGCACTCCAGTGTCTGCAGGAATGTACTGGTGTTTGAACTGTTATGCAAAACAAATGGACTCACAGACAAACTGGGGAATATGACATAACGTACACAGAAGGTATTAGGGTAACAAAATACACACAAAGTGAACAGAGAAGCCCAGAGGCTAAGGAACTGGGTATCTCCCTTGTATTAGAACTGCACAGATGGAAAAAGCAAGATGTTGTGTTTTAATACGTAGAGAACCCGAAATGCTGTTGCTAAGGGCAACAGCAAAACCCTAAAGGGTTACCAACGGGTGTGGCAGTAAACTCCTTGGTCAGAGATGGAATGATAGACACAAGGAGAGTCTCCACAATCCTATTTCTCACTTGCAGTGCACAGGTTTTAGCTTACTGCCACTAAACTGACCCCTGACACCTAGCACAGTGAGACAGGATTAGACAGGCAAGTCTTAGAATACAGCCGCAAACTTGCTAAGTTCACAGAGTAGTAACAGAACCCCAGCAAGCTAAACGACTGACTCCAGTCTTACTGCTAGGTCTGGATTGGCAGAGTGTAATACCAAATCCCCAGGCCTATTTGCAGTAAGCAACAAACAAATACAAAGCTACACAGTACTGGCTAACTTTCATGAACTGACTAACCAACAAAGATTCAGCAGCATCTGCTTACCCTGAAAAGAGGCCTTATAAAGCAGGTGCTGTCCACGCCCCACTCAGACCTCACAGACTGTGAGCACAAAAACCAGCACCGGATCCCCTGCCGTGCACAGAGCCTATAACCACTGCACAGCAAAAGACCCGAACCGGAGTATCAGCTGCGCTCAGGTTACTCCACTAGCACTTGTCTCCCGGTTGCCATGACGACGTGGCAGCACAGGGCAGGAGACCCTAACAATAACGTTGTGAGTCTTGTGTCTGGCCGGCCTGCAGCAGGCTTTATTTATACAAGTCTTCCAAAAGCAATACAATGGATACTGTAATCCCTTTGTCCATTGGACACAGGGATGCACTTTTACAGTACAGGAGAGGTCATAGGTTGATTTGAAAAGGTAGGCGATGTCTTTCTCAGCTGCTCTTGTGGGTGGTCCCCTCTGGATTCCCGCCGCATACATAATATACAGTAAATACAGTTTATATCTATATTCTGCTTCTGCACATAACTATCCGCAGGAACATGCGATCTTCCGCAGACCAACACCGGAATGTTTCCCTTAAAATACCCTACAGCTGGACACCAAATACCACCTTATAACCTTAGTCTGTCCCCTCTTATCCTGTAAAGGTGAATCTCTTTGTTCTGCAACCATTTAAACAGCTGTAACTTTCTGATGTGGTGCAAGGAGACTATGGGGGTCATTCCGAGTTGTTCGCTCGCAAGCGGATTTTAGCAGATTTGCTCATGCTAAGCCGCCGCCTACTGGGAGTGAATCTTAGCATCTTAAAATTACGAACGATGTATTCGCAATATTGCGATTACACACCTCGTAGCAGTTTCTGAGTAGCTCCAGACTTACTCGGTATCTGCGATCATTTCAGTGCTTGTCGTTCCTGGTTTGACATCACAAACACACCCAGCGTTCGCCCAGACACTCCCCCGTTTCTCTGCCCACTCCTGCGTTTTTTCCGGAAACGGTAGCGTTTTTTCCCACACGCCCATAAAACGGCCTGTTTCCGCCCAGTAACACCCATTTCCTGTCAATCACATTACGATCGCCAGAACGATGAAAAAGCCGTGAGTAAAAATCCTAACTGCATAGCAAATTTACTTGGCGCAGTCGCAGTGCGGACATTGCGCATGCGCATTAAGCGGAAAATCGCTGCGATGCGAAGATTTTTACCGAGCGAACAACTCGGAATGACCCCCTATGTGTACATTGTGCACTATTTGGATTTAATATGTAATGTGTTCTGATGGCCCTCCATGCGTACACAAACTCTGCCGTAAATACCCATACCACGCGCTGATGCGCAGGACCGCGGGAGCGACCATACGCAAAGTGCGTACATGTGCACGCACTACAGAACAAGTGCACGCGCAGTGGGCATGTGTGTGCAGTTTATACGTGCTATGTGTTCTGCAATATTTTTCGACTTTGACATTCACCTATTATGGACATTGGTGGTCATTCCGAGTTGTTCGCTCGCCGTTTTTCGCAGCGCAGCGATTAGGTGGAAAATGCGCATGCGCTAAGTTATTCAACACAAAACTTAGTAGTTTTGCTGGTGTTCGTGCGGCGCTTTTCAGTCGCACTGCTGATCGGTGAGTGATTGACAGGAAAGGGGCGTTTCTGGGAGGTAACTGAGCGTTTTCCGGGAGTGTGCTAAAAAACGCAGGTGTGCCAGGGAAAAACGCAGGAGTGGCTGGAGAAATGGGGGAGTGGCTGGCCGAACGCAGGGCGTGTTTGTGACGTCAAACCAGGAACTAAATGGACTGAGGTGATCGCAATCTAGGAGTAGGTCTGGAGCTACTCAGAAACTGCAAGGAATTATTTATTAGCAGATCTGCTAATCTTTTGTTCGCTATTCTGTTTAGCTAAGATACACTCCCAGAGGGCGGCGGCCTAGCGTGTGCAATGCTGCTAAAAGCAGCTAGCGAGCGAACAACTCGGAATGACCACCATTGTTCTGGAGAGTCCTAACCAGGGTATGAACACTACTGCTAATGGAGTCGTATAAGTGTCTATTCTACAGCTTTTTTATATCAATTACTAACATCTTTATTGAGAGCATTATGACATCTCTGATTCTATGGATTTTTTTTATGTATTTGAATGACTATCTAGTATAATAAATTCTATTAACTAATTTTTTATCAAAACATCCTAAAAGTATCATTACTGTTACAGCCAGTGCTGGTATACTCCTTTTATTCTTACTACATTTTTTAACCAGGGGATTTGACCACCCTTATTATCAGCTGCTGCTGACCGCGCACACAAAATAACTGTATAATATGGTGGCCAATCCCGGGATCGGGATCGGTGGGATCCCGGGATTTAGGCCCAAAAATGGCCGGGATTTAATCCCGGGATTGGAAGCTCCAATCCCGGGGATTGAGGGATCAGCGTTGAGCGTCCACAGGACGCTCAAACGCTGCCCGGCTTCCTCCTTCCGGGTCCCCAGCGCAGCGTGAGAGGTCACGCTGCGCTGTCAGCTGCTGGTGGGAGCTGCCAGCAGCGTTCACAGGATGTTCCCCTCCCGCCCGCCCCTGGTATATGGTGAGTTATATGTGCGGGGCGGGTGGGGCGAGGAGGCGGACACCTAGGTAAAAGCCAATCCCGGGTATCCCGGGATTGGCCATTTTTTAATCCCGATATCCGGGATTGAAAAAATGGCCCGGGATTGGCTTCCCTACTGTTTAATCTCTTTGTGGTATAGCAGCAGCCTGCCAGTGCCATGCACTCAGCGCTGCTGCTGGTTTTTGTCCTCTTGCTGTCACCTACTGTACCCTGCAGAAGAACCAGTTACTCTACATGTTCAAGGTAGTCAGCTTCAGTGCCAAACTGGTGTTTCTGGAGAACAGTAACGTGGAGTTAGGTAAATGGTGGGTGGCTGGGGAGGCAATGCCTAATTAACCCCCCCACCCCCCTCAACAACAGAACCTCCCCCCCCCCCGTCACCATGATCTGGTATTGGGGAATTTTTTTTAGCTTGGCATACCCCCTATATTCACATGGTATGGGGTCGCCCTGTCATCAATTTACCCACCATTAAACCGGTCAGTCCAGGGATAGAACTCCTTGGATAATGAGGTCCCCCCTACTGAGCAACAACCTGAGCTATGTTCATGGTATGTTAACACTGTTTTTTTACATGCAGCCTACAGAGCCCAGGAAGGCAGCACCTGCATGTTGGCACTTGGAGAACCACAGGGGCCAGCATGCCTGGATATTAAGCGCCCGCTGGCACCTATAGTCTGTCTGCAGAGCCTGCCCTAGGCATAGGCAAACTTGGCAAATGCCTAGGACATTTGGATTGCTTAGGGGCACAAGCAGCTTCTGCTGATTACAATGATATGCAGCATGCCTATATTCTGTGTGTGACTGTGGCTGTATCTGCATATGAAATGTTATGTTACAGTGATTTCCAGGAATACACTGTAATGTAGCATTTCGTATGCAGATACAGCCACAGTCGCACACAGAATATGCACATGTTGCCTATCATTTTAATCAGCAGAAGCTGCTTGTTAGTCCTATTTACATAGAAATACAAATAAGATGCACTTCTGGCAAAAAATCGCACCCGATGTCAGCAGAGCTGGCCGGGAGCTGCCAGCTGACTTACGCCAGGTATCTCCTGCTGCATGGTGTATTGAGGCAAGATGTATGAGAATACATCTGTATGCAAGCAGAGGCATAGGTCACAGTGTTAGTGGCAGTGTGAGTGCTGTGTGTGGGGGGGTTGGTTGTGCAATAGTGTCCGGCATATGTGTAAGGGGCGGTATGTGTGTCATGTGTATAAATGCATTAGTAATGTGCAACATATGTATATGGGGGCACTATGTGTGTCATTATGTGTATAAGGGCATCAGATGCGACCATGCCTGTAAGTGCTTTATCTGACCTGGTCGCACAGGATGCGACCAGTCAGATAAACAGTGTTAGCAGTAGAGATGAGCGGGTTCGGTTCCTCGGAATCCGAACCCGCCCGAACTTCAGTTTTTTTTACACGGGTCCGAGCGACTCGGATCTTCCCGCCTTGCTCGGTTAACCCGAGCGCGCCCGAACGTCATCATCACGCTGTCGGATTCTCGCGAGGCTCGGATTCTATCGCGAGACTCGGATTCTATATAAGGAGCCGCGCGTCGCCGCCATTTTTCACACGTGCATTGAGATTCATAGGGAGAGGACGTGGCTGGCGTCCTCTCCGTTTATAGAGATTCGAGAAGAGAGTGAGACAGAGAGAGACACAGTAGTAATTTTGGGGAGCATTAGGAGGAGTACTACTACTACTAGTACTTGCTGAAGTGATAGAGAGAGATAGTGTGACTGTATTATCTGACTTGTGGGGGAGACACTGACAGTGGGGAGCAGTTAGAGTCTGAGAGCAGGACTCAGGACTCAGGAGTACATATAACGTACAGTGCACACTTTTGCTGCCAGAGTGCCAGCCACACTGCCATTGTTTGTGACCACACTGACCACCAGTATAATATATATTGTGATTGTCTGCTTAGGACTCAGGAGTACTACTTGCAAGTTGCTGATAGTGTGACCAGTGACCTGACCACCAGTTTAATAATCACCACCAGTTTATGAGTTTAATATATATATATATATATATATATATATATAATTGTATATAATATATATATAATATTGTATACCACCTAGCACCTACCCGTGTTTTTTTTTTTTTTTCTTTCTTCTTTATACATACTACTATAGTAGCTTACTGTAGCAGTCTGCGGTGCTGCTGAGCTGACAGTGTCCAGCAGGTCCGTCATCAGTCATTACATAATAAATATATAATATATACCTGTCCGGCTGCAGTACTAGTGATATTATATATACATATATATTGATTTCATCTCATTATCATCCAGTCTATATTAGCAGCAGACACAGTACGTTAGTCCACGGCTGTAGCTACCTCTGTGTCGGCACTCGGCAGTCCATCCATAATTGTATACCACCTACCCGTGGTTGTTTTTTTTTTCTTTCTTCTTTATACATACTACTATAGTAGCTTACTGTAGCAGTCTGCGGTGCTGCTGAGCTGACAGTGTCCAGCAGGTCCATCATCAGTCATTACATAATAAATATATAATATATACCTGTCCGGCTGCAGTACTAGTGATATTATATATACATATATATTGATTTCATCTCATTATCATCCAGTCTATATTAGCAGCAGACACAGTACGTTAGTCCACGGCTGTAGCTACCTCTGTGTCGGCACTCGGCAGTCCATCCATAATTGTATACCACCTAACCGTGGTTGTTGTTTTTTTCTTTCTTCTTTATACATACTACTATAGTAGCTTACTGTAGCAGTCTGCGGTGCTGCTGAGCTGACAGTGTCCAGCAGGTCCGTCATCAGTCATTACATAATAAATATATAATATATACCTGTCCGGCTGCAGTACTAGTGATATTATATATACATATATATTGATTTCATCTCATTATCATCCAGTCTATATTAGCAGCAGACACAGTACGTTAGTCCACGGCTGTAGCAACCTCTGTGTCGGCACTCGGCAGTCCATCCATAATTGTATACCACCTACCCGTGGTTGTTGTTTTTTTCTTTCTTCTTTATACATACTACTATAGTAGCTTACTGTAGCAGTCTGCGGTGCTGCTGAGCTGACAGTGTCCAGCAGGTCCGTCATCAGTCATTACATAATAAATATATAATATATACCTGTCCGGCTGCAGTACTAGTGATATTATATATACATATATATTGATTTCATCTCATTATCATCCAGTCTATATTAGCAGCAGACACAGTACGGTAGTCCACGGCTGTAGCGACCTCTGTGTCGGCACTCGGCAGTCCATCCATAATTGTATACCACCTACCCGTGGTTGTTTTTTTTTTCTTTCTTCTTTATACATACTACTATAGTAGCTTACTGTAGCAGTCTGCGGTGCTGCTGAGCTGACAGTGTCCAGCAGGTCCGTCATCAGTCATTACATAATAAATATATAATATATACCTGTCCGGCTGCAGTACTAGTGATATTATATATACATATATATTGATTTCATCTCATTATCATCCAGTCTATATTAGCAGCAGACACAGTACGGTAGTCCACGGCTGTAGCTACCTCTGTGTCGGCACTCGGCAGTCCATCCATAAGTATACTAGTATCCATCCATCTCCATTGTTTACCTGAGGTGCCTTTTAGTTGTGCCTATTAAAATATGGAGAACAAAAATGTTGAGGTTCCAAAATTAGGGAAAGATCAAGATCCACTTCCACCTCGTGCTGAAGCTGCTGCCACTAGTCATGGCCGAGACGATGAAATGCCAGCAACGTCGTCTGCCAAGGCCGATGCCCAATGTCATAGTACAGAGCATGTAAAATCCAAAACACCAAATATCAGTAAAAAAAGGACTCCAAAACCTAAAATAAAATTGTCGGAGGAGAAGCGTAAACTTGCCAATATGCCATTTACCACACGGAGTGGCAAGGAACGGCTGAGGCCCTGGCCTATGTTCATGGCTAGTGGTTCAGCTTCACATGAGGATGGAAGCACTCAGCCTCTTGCTAGAAAAATGAAAAGACTCAAGCTGGCAAAAGCACCGCAAAGAACTGTGCGTTCTTCGAAATCCCAAATCCACAAGGAGAGTCCAATTGTATCGGTTGCGATGCCTGACCTTCCCAACACTGGACGTGAAGAGCATGCGCCTTCCACCATTTGCACGCCCCCTGCAAGTGCTGGAAGGAGCACCCGCAGTCCAGTTCCTGATAGTCAGATTGAAGATGTCAGTGTTGAAGTACACCAGGATGAGGAGGATATGGGTGTTGCTGGCGCTGGGGAGGAAATTGACCAGGAGGATTCTGATGGTGAGGTGGTTTGTTTAAGTCAGGCACCCGGGGAGACACCTGTTGTCCGTGGGAGGAATAGGGCCGTTGACATGCCTGGTGAAAATACCAAAAAAATCAGCTCTTCGGTGTGGAAGTATTTCAACAGAAATGCGGACAACATTTGTCAAGCCGTGTGTTGCCTTTGTCAAGCTGTAATAAGTAGGGGTAAGGACGTTAACCACCTCGGAACATCCTCCCTTATACGTCACCTGCAGCGCATTCATAATAAGTCAGTGACAAGTTCAAAAACTTTGGGTGACAGCGGAAGCAGTCTACTGACCAGTAAATCCCTTCCTCTTGTAACCAAGCTCACGCAAACCACCCCACCAACTCCCTCAGTGTCAATTTCCTCCTTACCCAGGAATGCCAATAGTCCTGCAGGCCATGTCACTGGCAATTCTGACGAGTCCTCTCCTGCCTGGGATTCCTCCGATGCATCCTTGAGTGTAATGCCTACTGCTGCTGGCGCTGCTGTTGTTGCTGCTGGGAGTCGATCGTCATCCCAGAGGGGAAGTCGTAAGCCCACTTGTACTACTTCCAGTAAGCAATTGACTGTCCAACAGTCCTTTGCGAGGAAGATGAAATATCACAGCAGTCATCCTGCTGCAAAGCGGATAACTGAGGCCTTGACAACTATGTTGGTGTTAGACGTGCGTCCGGTATCCGCCGTTAGTTCACAGGGAACTAGACAATTTCTTGAGGTAGTGTGCCCCCGTTACCAAATACCATCTAGGTTCCACTTCTCTAGGCAGGCGATACCGAGAATGTACACGGACGTCAGAAAAAGACTCACCAGTGTCCTAAAAAATGCAGTTGTACCCAATGTCCACTTAACCACGGACATGTGGACAAGTGGAGCAGGGCAGGGTCAGGACTATATGACTGTGACAGCCCACTGGGTAGATGTATGGACTCCCGCCGCAAGAACAGCAGCGGCGGCACCAGTAGCAGCATCTCGCAAACGCCAACTCTTTCCTAGGCAGGCTACGCTTTGTATCACCGCTTTCCAGAATACGCACACAGCTGAAAACCTCTTACGGCAACTGAGGAAGATCATCGCGGAATGGCTTACCCCAATTGGACTCTCCTGTGGATTTGTGGCATCGGACAACGCCAGCAATATTGTGTGTGCATTAAATATGGGCAAATTCCAGCACGTCCCATGTTTTGCACATACCTTGAATTTGGTGGTGCAGAATTTTTTAAAAAACGACAGGGGTGTGCAAGAGATGCTGTCGGTGGCCAGAAGAATTGCGGGACACTTTCGGCGTACAGGCACCACGTACAGAAGACTGGAGCACCAGCAAACAGTCCTGAACCTGCCTTGCCATCATCTGAAGCAAGAGGTGGTAATGAGGTGGAATTCAAGCTTCTATATGCTTCAGAGGATGGAGGAGCAGCAAAAGGCCATTCAAGCCTATACAATTCAGCACGATATAGGAGGTGGAATGCACCTGTCTCAAGCGCAGTGGAGAATGATTTCAACATTGTGCAAGGTTCTGATGCCCTTTGAACTTGCCACACGTGAAGTCAGTTCAGACACTGCCAGCCTGAGTCAGGTCATTCCCCTCATCAGGCTTTTGCAGAAGAAGCTGGAGACATTGAAGGAGGAGCTAACACAGAGCGATTCCGCTAGGCATGTGGGACTTGTGGATGGAGCCCTTAATTCGCTTAACAAGGATTCACGGGTGGTCAATCTGTTGAAATCAGAGCACTACATTTTGGCCACCATGCTCGATCCTAGATTTAAAGCTTACCTTGGATCTCTCTTTCCGGCAGACACAAGTCTGTTGGGGTTCAAAGACCTGCTGGTGAGAAAATTGTCAAGTCAAGCGGAACGCGACCTGTCAACATCTCCTCCTTCACATTCTCCCGCAACTGGGGGTGCGAGGAAAAGGCTCAGAATTCCGAGCCCACCCGCTGGCGGTGATGCAGGGCAGTCTGGAGCGACTGCTGATGCTGACATCTGGTCCGGACTGAAGGACCTGACAACGATTACGGACATGTCGTCTACTGTCACTGCATATGATTCTCTCACCATTGAAAGAATGGTGGAGGATTATATGAGTGACCGCATCCAAGTAGGCATGTCACACAGTCCGTACTTATACTGGCAGGAAAAAGAGGCAATTTGGAGGCCCTTGCACAAACTGGCTTTATTCTACCTAAGTTGCCCTCCCACAAGTGTGTACTCCGAAAGAGTGTTTAGTGCCGCCGCTCACCTTGTCAGCAATCGGCGTACGAGGTTACATCCAGAAAATGTGGAGAAGATGATGTTCATTAAAATGAATTATAATCAATTCCTCCGTGGAGACATTGACCAGCAGCAATTGCCTCCACAAAGTACACAGGGAGCTGAGATGGTGGATTCCAGTGGGGACGAATTGATAATCTGTGAGGAGGGGGATGTACACGGTGATATATCGGAGGATGATGATGAGGTGGACATCTTGCCTCTGTAGAGCCAGTTTGTGCAAGGAGAGATTAATTGCTTCTTTTTTGGTGGGGGTCCAAACCAACCCGTCATTTCAGTCACAGTCGTGTGGCAGACCCTGTCACTGAAATGATGGGTTGGTTAAAGTGTGCATGTCCTGTTTATACAACATAAGGGTGGGTGGGAGGGCCCAAGGACAATTCCATCTTGCACCTCTTTTTTCTTTCATTTTTCTTTGCGTCATGTGCTGTTTGGGGAGTGTTTTTTGGAAGGGCCATCCTGCGTGACACTGCAGTGCCACTCCTAGATGGGCCCGGTGTTTGTGTCGGCCACTAGGGTCGCTTATCTTACTCACACAGCTACCTCATTGCGCCTCTTTTTTTCTTTGCGTCATGTGCTGTTTGGGGAGGGTTTGTTGGAAGGGACATCCTGCGTGACACTGCAGTGTCACTCCTAGATGGGCCCGGTGTTTGTGTCGGCCACTAGGGTCGCTTATCTTACTCACACAGCTACCTCATTGCGCCTCTTTTTTTCTTTGCGTCATGTGCTGTTTGGGGAGGGTTTTTTGGAAGGGCCATCCTGCCTGACACTGCAGTGCCACTCCTAGAGGGGCCAGGTGTTTGTGTCGGCCACTTGGGTCGCTGAGCTTAGTCACACAGCTACCTCATTGCGCCTCTTTTTTTCTTTGCGTCATGTGCTGTTTGGGGAGTGTTTTTTGGAAGGGCCATCCTGCGTGACACTGCAGTGCCACTCCTAGATGGGCCAGGTGTTTGTGTCGGCCACTTGGGTCGCTGAGCTTAGTCATCCAGCGACCTCGGTGCAAATTTTAGGACTAAAAATAATATTGTGAGGTGTGAGGTGTTCAGAATAGACTGAAAATGAGTGGAAATTATGGTTATTGAGGTTAATAATACTTTGGGATCAAAATGACCCCCAAATTCTATGATTTAAGCAGTTTTTTAGGGTTTTTTGAAAAAAACACCCGAATCCAAAACACACCCGAATCCGACAAAAAAAATTCGGTTAGGTTTTGCCAAAACGCGTTCGAACCCAAAACACGGCCGCGGAACCGAACCCAAAACCAAAACACAAAACCCGAAAAATTTCCGGTGCACATCTCTAATAAATATTCTGGACATAAGGGCCAGTTACAATGCCCTAAGGCAAGCAGAACCCCTGCTTCAAAACCAGCCGGTGCTGATTCAGTCAGACAACACCACGGCTGTCGCCATGTAAACTGACAAGGCGGCACAAGAAGCAGGATGGCGTTGGCAGAAGCCACAAGGATTCTCAGATGGGCGGAGTATCACGTGCTAACACTGTCAGCAGTGTTCATTCCGGGTGTGGAAAACTAGGAAGCAGACTTCCTCAGCAGGCACGACCTCCACACGGGAGAGTGGGGACTTCATCTAGAAGTTTTCACGCAGATTGTGAACCGTTGGGAACGGCCACAGGTGGACATGATGGCGTCCCGCCTCAACAAAAAGCTACAAAAGTATTGCGCCAGGTCAAGAGACCCTCGGGCGATAGCTGTGGATGCACTAGTGACACCGTGGGTGTACCAGTAGGTTTATGTGTTCCCTCCTCTTCCTCTCATACCCAAGGTACTGAGGATAGTAAGTAAGAGAGGAGTAAGAACTATACTCGTAGTTCCGGATTGGCCAGGTAGAACTTGGTACCCAGAACTACAAGAAATGATCTCGGAGGACCCATGGCCTCTGTGTCTCAGACGGACCTGTTACTGCAGGGGCCCTGTCTGTTCCAAGACTTACCGCGGCTGCGTTTGAAGGCTTGGTGGTTGAACGCAGGATCCTAACGTAAAAGGGCGTTCCAGATGAAATGATTCCTACGCTGTTAAAGGCTAGGAAAGACGCTGCCTGAAGTTCAGACGTTGTTAAGGGAGTGCTGCATGTTCAGCCCCTTTTGTGCCTCCAGTGGCACCTTGGGATCTCAACGTAGTGTTGGTTTTCCTAAAATCACATTGTTTGAGCCACTTCAGAACGTGGAGTTGAAGTATCTCACGTGGGAAGTGGTCATATATATATATATATAATCTCACGTGGGAAGTGGTCATATATATATATATTTGGCCTTGGCTTCGGCTAGGCGTGTGTCAGAATTGGCGGCTTTGTCATGTGAAAGCCCTTATCTGATCTTCCATAGGGACAGGGCAGAATTGAGGATTCGTCCCCAATTTCTCCCTAAGGTGGTATCAGCGTTTCATTTGCCTGCGGCTACTCGGGACTTGGAGGCCTCCAAGTTGCTGGATGTAGTCCGGGCCCTGATAATTTATGTTTCCAGGACAGCTAGAGTCAGAAATACTGACTCGCTGTTATCCTGCATGCACCCAACAAACTGGGTGCTCCTGCTTCTAAGCAGACTATTGCTCGCTGGATCTGTAGCACGATTCAACTTGCACATTCTGCGGCTGGACTGCCGCATCCTAAATCAGTAAAAGCCCATTCCACGAGGAAGGGGGCTCTTCTTGGGCGGCTGCCCAAGGGGTCTCGGCATAACAACTTTGCCGAGCTGCTACCTGGTCGGGGTCAAACACGTTTGCAAAATTCTACAAGTTTGATACCCTGGCTGAGGAGGACCTTGAGTTTGCTCATGCGGTGCTGCAGAGTCATCTGCACTCTCCCGCCCGTTTGGGAGCTTTGGTATAATCCCCATGGTCCTTACGGAGTAACCAGCATCCACTAGGACGTCAGAGAAAATAAGAATTTACTCACCGGTAATTCTATTTCTCGTAGTCCGTAGTGGATGCTGGGAGCCCGTCCCAAGTGCGGACTCTCTGCAATACGTGTATATAGTTATTGCTTAACTAAAGGGTTTTGTTATGAGCCATCTGTTCATGAGGCTCATTTGTTGTTCATACTGTTAACTGGGTATAGTTATCACAAGTTGTACAGTGTGATTGGTGTGGCTGGTATGAGTCTTACCCGGGATTCCAAATCCTTTCCTTGTAGTGTCAGCTCTTCCGGGCAGTTTCCCTAACTGAGGTCTGGAGGAGGGGCATAGAGGGAGGAGCCAGTGCACACCAGATAGTACCTAATCTTTCTTTTAGAGTGCCCAGTCTCCTACGGAGCCCGTCTATTCCCCATGGTCCTTACGGAGTACCCAGCATCCACTACGGACTACGAGAAATAGAATTACCGGTGAGTAAATTCTTATTTATTTATTTTTACTAAAATCATTTTGGAGAGGGTTAAATTAATGTTCTTCACCTAATTCACTCATAAAAAACCCAGACAATTTCGGAGCAGTTTTTGGGGGAAAAAATCGTCAGTTAAGTGGTTAAGCTATTTGCATGGCCGCCACCTCCCCAGGGCCTCTGGTGTCTTCTTCATGCAACTTTACCTGGGGGCAATGGCCTTTAACCTCTTTTGCATGGCTGCCAACTCCCCAGGACTTCTGGCATCTTTGTCTAGTGGGCAACAGCTGTTAAGCTCTTTTGGCTTCTTCTATCTTAAGGAGCTCTTGCATGCTCCTTCCCCGCTGGCAACCTGCTAGCCGCTGCCTCGCACTGGTTCATATAAGCCAGCCAGAGGGAGCAGGGCGATGTTGCTGTGGCACCATTTTTTAAATGGGAATCATTGCCGAACTCTGCCATAATGGGTGACGGGGAGTGCCCACTACCACCGCTGATTCCAGTGCTGGATCTGCTGTCCAATCACGCTTGCCTGACTGACAGGGGCATGCATTCATGTGGCCTGAAGGCACAGCCCCATCAATGAGGCAGATGAGACAGCTGCCACTTCTGCACCTATTTTTTCCAATGCGCTTTCCCTGCCTGTAGAGTGGCCCTGTCCCCAGCTTCAGACACTTTATTATTGTCTGAGGGTTACGTTTTCACTGCAAAAATTATTAGAATAATATAAAGGAGATATTTATAACACAGAATCTGTATTATAAATATCTTTGTATTATTTTAATCATTATGACAGGTGAGGCTCTGCCTCCACTGACTGCACGTACCTGCTGGAGAAGCACTGAGGATCAGTGAGTTGGGTATTTACTACTAGGCATAGCTATCTGCAATTCCATGTCAGCACCAACTGTGCACAACTACCTGTAATGCCCTATCAGCATCTACTGTGATGTTAGTGTATTAGAATGCTTAATATTTGTAGACACTCCCTTACTAATCTGTGTAAGCCTGAATCTTCAGTGATGGTCCCTGGGACCAGGGGGATGCTGGGAAGTGGGTGGTCCAGTGTGCAGTGTGTCTGGAGTTGGTGATGGAATAAACAGCACAGCAGTGAACTCACATGTCTCTGTATCCTTATGACTGGATTTACAAACATATGAACAAAACATGGTGTCAGAAGAAGTTTAACTTGGACTGCTAGTGCTCTCAGAGTATGAAAGAATCTTGCAGAAGTCTGTAAGGCTGTGATACTCTGTGTCTGCAAAGCCTGCCGTGTGCTCCTCTCTTCAAACAGTCAGTAACCATGGATAAACTGGCTCCTCCAACCGGCATGCTGATGTCTGGTAACTTGTCTGAAAACTGGAAAAGATTTAAGCAAAGGTTTAATATATATCTTGCTGCATGAAATCTAGTAGACTTAATCACTTTGCCAAATGCTGTAAAATGAAAAGGGAAACAACCAATGTGCATGCTGTTAAACAAACAGAGGAATTCTTTGTGGATTGCATTGAACTTTGCAGTGCAGATAAGAAAGAATGGATTGTCCCTTTAACTGTGAATGAGATTGTCATTCCCTTTAAGCTTGATACTGGCGCACAGGTGAATTTAATATAGTTTCAAGACTATAAGACTTTTAGAGTAAAACCTAAAAATCATCCAGCCAAAGTGAAAGTTACAGGGTACACTGGGGAGGAAATTCCTGTGAAAGGTACATGCTTAGTGACACTGAAATATAAGGGACAACAGTTTAAAACATCTCTACTGATTGTGGATAAAAATGTGCAACCGATTCTAGGATTAAGTTACTGTGAGAAACTAAGCTTACTAAAGAAAGTTTTTATGGTGACATCACAAGTAGAAGATGACTGCAAATCGATGTTTACAGAATACAGAGACTTGTTTGAAGGTCTAGGTTGTTTGCCTGGAGAGCTTACAATAAATATAGACACGCAAGTTTCTTCAGTGATACACCCCTGTAGAAAAGTGCCTTTTGCGCTGAGAGAAAAACTGAAACAAGAGTTAAATCGCATGGAAGCCTTGGGTGTGATACAGAAAGTTGATGAGCCCACTGAATGGGTAAGCTCCTTAGTAATTGTTGAAAAGAGAAATGGACAACTCAGAATATGTCTAGATCCCAGAGATTTAAACAAAGCTATTAAACGAGAACATTTCAAACTACCAGTGACCACCAGTATATTGTCTGCCTGAAAAAGTTAAACACTCGTGTGGTGTTTTTTTTTTAAATTCTATAAACGCATTCTGCTGACAGACAGTGTCCAGCAGGTCCGTCTGCCTGGCTTTATTCTACCTAAGTTGCCCTCCCACAAGTGTGTACTCCGAAAGAGTGTTTAGTGCCGCCGCTCACCTTGTCAGCAATCGGCGTACGAGGTTACTTCCAGAAAATGTGGAGAAGATGATGTTCATTAAAATGAATTATAATCAATTCCTCCATGGAGACATTCACCAGCAGCAATTGCCTCCACAAAGTACACAGGGAGCTGTGATGGTGGATTCCAGTGGGGACGAATTGATAATCTGTGAGGAGGGGGATGTACACGGTGATGAATCGGAGGATGATGATGAGGTGGACATCTTGCCTTTGTAGAGCCAGTTTGTGCAAGGAGAGATTAATTGCTTCTTTTTTGGTGGGGGTCCAAACCAACCCGTCATTTCAGTCACAGTCGTGTGGCAGACCCTGTCACTGAAATGATGGGTTGGTTAAAGTGTGCATGTCCTGTTTATACAACATAAGGGTGGGTAGGAGGGCCCAAGGACAATTCCATCTTGCACCTCTTTTTTCTTTCATTTTTCTTTGCGTCATGTGCTGTTTGGGGAGTGTTTTTTGGAAGGGCCAGCCTGCGTGACACTGCAGTGCCACTCCTAGATGGGCCAGGTGTTTGTGTCGGCCACTAGGGTCGCTGAGCTTACTCACACAGCTACCTCATTGCGCCTCTTTTTTTCTTTGCGTCATGTGCTGTTTGGGGAGTGTTTTTTGGAAGGGCCATCCTGCCTGACACTGCAGTGCCACTCCTAGATGGGCCAGGTGTTTGTGTCGGCCACTAGGGTCGCTGAGCTTAGTCACACAGCTACCTCATTGCGCCTCTTTTTTTTCTTCTTTGCGTCATGTGCTGTTTGGGGAGTATTTTTTGGAAGGGCCATCCTGCCTGACACTGCAGTGCCACTCCTAGATGGGCCAGGTGTTTGTGTCGGCCACTTGGGTCGCTGAGCTTAGTCACACAGCTACCTCATTGCGCCTCTTTTTTTCTTTGCGTCATGTGCTGTTTGGGGAGTGTTTTTTGGAAGGGCCATCCTGCGTGACACTGCAGTGCCACTCCTAGATGGGCCAGGTGTTTGTGACGGCCACTTGGGTCGCTGAGCTTAGTCATCCAGCGACCTCGGTGCAAATTTTAGGACTAAAAATAATATTGTGAGGTGTGAGGTGTTCAGAATAGACTGAAAATGAGTGGAAATTATAGTTATTGAGGTTAATAATACTTTGGGATCAAAATGACCCCCAAATTCTATGATTTAAGCAGTTTTTTAGGGTTTTTTGAAAAAAACACCCGAATGCAAAACACACCCGAATCCGACAAAAAAAATTAGGTGAGGTTTTGCCAAAACGCGTTCGAACCCAAAACACGGCCGCGGAACCGAACCCAAAACCAAAACACAAAACCCGAAAAATTTCCGGTGCACATCTCTAATAAATATTCTGGACATAAGGGCCAGTTACAATGCCCTAAGGCAAGCAGAACCCCTGCTTCAAAACCAGCCGGTGCTGATTCAGTCAGACAACACCACGGCTGTCGCCATGTAAACCGACAAGGCGGCACAAGAAGCAGGATGGCGTTGGCAGAAGCCACAAGGATTCTCCGATGGGCGGAGTATCACGTGCTAACACTGTCAGCAGTGTTCATTCCGGGTGTGGAAAACTAGGAAGCAGACTTCCTCAGCAGGCACGACCTCCACACGGGAGAGTGGGGACTTCATCTAGAAGTTTTCATGCAGATTGTGAACCGTTGGGAACGGCCACAGGTGGACATGATGGCGTCCCGCCTCAACAAAAAGCTACAAAAGTATTGCGCCAGGTCAAGAGACCCTCGGGCGATAGCTGTGGACGCACTAGTGACACCGTGGGTGTACCAGTAGGTTTATGTGTTCCCTCCTCTTCCTCTCATACCCAAGGTACTGAGGATAGTAAGTAAGAGAGGAGTAAGAACTATACTCGTAGTTCCGGATTGGCCAGGTAGAACTTGGTACCCAGAACTACAAGAAATGATCTCGGAGGACCCATGGCCTCTGTGTCTCAGACGGACCTGTTACTGCAGGGGCCCTGTCTGTTCCAAGACATACCGCGGCTGCGTTTGAAGGCTTGGTGGTTGAACGCAGGATCCTAACGGAAAAGGGCGTTCCAGATGAAATGATTCCTACGCTGTTAAAGGCTAGGAAAGACGCTGCCTGAAGTTCAGACGTTGTTAAGGGAGTGCTGCATGTTCAGCCCCTTTTGTGCCTCCAGTGGCACCTTGGGATCTCAACGTAGTGTTGGTTTTCCTAAAATCACATTGTTTGAGCCACTTCAGAACGTGGAGTTGAAGTATCTCACGTGGGAAGTGGTCATATATATATATATAATCTCACGTGGGAAGTGGTCATATATATATATATTTGGCCTTGGCTTCGGCTAGGCGTGTGTCAGAATTGGCGGCTTTGTCATGTGAAAGCCCTTATCTGATCTTCCATAGGGACAGGGCAGAATTGAGGATTCGTCCCCAATTTCTCCCTAAGGTGGTATCAGCGTTTCATTTGAACCAACCTTTTGTAGTGCCTGCGGCTACTCGGTACTTGGAGGCCTCCAAGTTGCTGGATGTAGTCCGGGCCCTGATAATTTATGTTTCCAGGACAGCTAGAGTCAGAAATACTGACTCGCTGTTATCCTGCATGCACCCAACAAACTGGGTGCTCCTGCTTCTAAGCAGACTATTGCTCGCTGGATCTGTAGCACGATTCAACTTGCACATTCTGCGGCTGGACTGCCGCATCCTAAATCAGTAAAAGCCCATTCCACGAGGAAGGGGGCTCTTCTTGGGCGGCTGCCCAAGGGGTCTCGGCATAACAACTTTGCCGAGCTGCTACCTGGTTGGGGTCAAACACGTTTGCAAAATTCTACAAGTTTGATACCCTGGCTGAGGAGGACCTTGAGTTTGCTCATGCGGTACTGCAGAGTCATCTGCACTCTCCCGCCCGTTTGGGAGCTTTGGTATAATCCCCATGGTCCTTACGGGGTACCTAGCATCCACTAGGACGTCAGAGAAAATAAGAATTTACTCACCGGTAATTCTATTTCTCGTAGTCCGTAGTGGATGCTGGGAGCCCGTCCCAAGTGCGGACTCTCTGCAATACGTGTATATAGTTATTGCTTAACTAAAGGGTTTTGTTATGAGCCATCTGTTCATGAGGCTTATTTGTTGTTCATACTGTTAACTGGGTATAGTTATCACAAGTTGTACAGTGTGATTGGTGTGGCTGGTATGAGTCTTACCCGGGATTCCAAATCCTTTCCTTGTAGTGTCAGCTCTTCCGGGCACAGTTTCCCTAACTGAGGTCTGGAGGAGGGGCATAGAGGGAGGAGCCAGTGCACACCAGATAGTACCTAATCTTTCTTTTAGAGTGCCCAGTCTCCTACGGAGCCCGTCTATTCCCCATGGTCCTTACGGAGTACCCAGCATCCACTACGGACTACGAGAAATAGAATTACCGGTGAGTAAATTATTATTTATTTATTTTTTACTAAAATCATTTTGGAGAGGGTTAAATTAATGTTCTTCACCTAATTCACTCATAAAAAACCCAGACAATTTCGGAGCAGTTTTTGGGGGAAAAAATCGTCAGTTAAGTGGTTAAGCTATTTGCATGGCCGCCACCTCCCCAGGGCCTCTGGTGTCTTCTTCATGCAACTTTACCTGGGGGCAATGGCCTTTAACCTCTTTTGCATGGCTGCCAACTCCCCAGGACTTCTGGCATCTTTGTCTAGTGGGCAACAGCTGTTAAGCTCTTTTGGCTTCTTCTATCTTAAGGAGCTCTTGCATGCTCCTTCCCCGCTGGCAACCTGCTAGCCGCTGCCTCGCACTGGTTCATATAAGCCAGCCAGAGGGAGCAGGGCGATGTTGCTGTGGCACCATTTTTTAAATGGGAATCATTGCCGAACTCTGCCATAATGGGTGACAGGGAGTGCCCACTACCACCGCTGATTCCAGTGCTGGATCTGCTGTCCAATCACGCTTGCCTGACTGACAGGGGCATGCGTTCATGTGGCCTGAAGGCACAGCCCCATCAATGAGGCAGATGAGACAGCTGCCACTTCTGCACCTATTTTTTCCAATGCGCTTTTCCTGCCTGTAGAGTGGCCCTGTCCCCAGCTTCAGACACTTTATTATTGTCTGAGGGTTACGTTTTCACTGCAAAAATTATTAGAATAATATAAAGGAGATATTTATAACACAGAATCTGTATTATAAATATCTTTGTATTATTTTAATCATTATGACAGGTGAGGCTCTGCCTCCACTGACTGCACGTACCTGCTGGAGAAGCACTGAGGATCAGTGAGTTGGGTATTTACTACTAGGCATAGCTATCTGCAATTCCATGTCAGCACCAACTGTGCACAACTACCTGTAATGCCCTATCAGCATCTACTGTGATGTTAGTGTATTAGAATGCTTAATATTTGTAGACACTCCCTTACTAATCTGTGTAAGCCTGAATCTTCAGTGATGGTCCCTGGGACCAGGGGGATGCTGGGAAGTGGGTGGTCCAGTGTGCAGTGTGTCTGGAGTTGGTGATGGAATAAACAGCACAGCAGTGAACTCACATGTCTCTGTATCCTTATGACTGGATTTACAAACATATGAACAAAACATGGTGTCAGAAGAAGTTTAACTTGGACTGCTAGTGCTCTCAGAGTATGAAAGAATCTTGCAGAAGTCTGTAAGGCTGTGATACTCAGTGTCTGCAAAGCCTGCCGTGTGCTCCTCTCTTCAAACAGTCAAAAACCATGGATAAACTGGCTCCTCCAACCGGCATGCTGATGTCTGGTAACTTGTCTGAAAACTGGAAAAGATTTAAGCAAAGGTTTAATATATATCTTGCTGCATGAAATCTAGTAGACTTAATCACTTTGCCAAATGCTGTAAAATGAAAAGGGAAACAACCAATGTGCATGCTGTTAAACAAACAGAGGAATTCTTTGTGGATTGCATTGAACTTTGCAGTGCAGATAAGAAAGAATGGATTGTCCCTTTAACTGTGAATGAGATTGTCATTCCCTTTAAGCTTGATACTGGCGCACAGGTGAATTTAATATAGTTTCAAGACTATAAGACTTTTAGAGTAAAACCTAAAAATCATCCAGCCAAAGTGAAAGTTACAGGGTACACTGGGGAGGAAATTCCTGTGAAAGGTACATGCTTAGTGACACTGAAATATAAGGGACAACAGTTTAAAACATCTCTACTGATTGTGGATAAAAATGTGCAACCGATTCTAGGATTAAGTTACTGTGAGAAACTAAGCTTACTAAAGAAAGTTTTTATGGTGACATCACAAGTAGAAGATGACTGCAAATCGATGTTTACAGAATACAGAGACTTGTTTGAAGGTCTAGGTTGTTTGCCTGGAGAGCTTACAATAAATATAGACACGCAAGTTTCTTCAGTGATACACCCCTGTAGAAAAGTGCCTTTTGCGCTGAGAGAAAAACTGAAACAAGAGTTAAATCGCATGGAAGCCTTGGGTGTGATACAGAAAGTTGATGAGCCCACTGAATGGGTAAGCTCCTTAGTAATTGTTGAAAAGAGAAATGGACAACTCATAATATGTCTAGACCCCAGAGATTTAAACAAAGCTATTAAACGAGAACATTTCAAACTACCAACCAGAGATAAAATCATGCCGCAATTTGCGGGAGCAAAATGGTTCAGTAAATAGGACGCATCTTCAGGATTCTGGCAAATTAAGCTAGATGAGGCCAGCTCAAAGCTTTGTACATTTAATACACCAGAAGGTCGATACAGATTTCTTCGACTATCATATGGAATATTGTCTGCTCCAGAAGTATATCATAAAAAGATACACATGATTTTTGAATATACTCCAGGTGTTGAAACAATGATGGATGACATTATTGTCTGGGGATCTACAAAGGAAGAACATGATTCTAGATTGAGACAAGTAATGGAACTTGTCAAGAAAGTGAATCTAAAGCTAAACAAGGACAAATGTGAATTTGGCGTGAATACACTTACCTTTATGGGCGACATGGTCTCGGATCAAGGTGTAAAACCAGACCCAAGGAAAATATCAGCCATAGTGAACATGGAACATCCTAACAACAAAGACGACGTCAGAAGATTCCTAGGAATGATTACTTACTTAGGAAAGTTTATTTCTCAACTCTCTGAACGAACAGCCTCTCTTAGATGGTTGTTGGACAAAGATAACAAGTGGATGTGGTCCAAAAGTCTGATGGATGAAGAGATAGAAGCCTATGTTAATTTAATTGTAGCTTCTCTACCAGTGTCTCTTGCAAGACAAGAACAGATTCGGAAAGAAACTGAGACAGATGACACAATGAAAGTGTTGAAAGATATCATTCTGAAAGGTTGGCCAGCAGAAAAACATGCGTGCTCGCTGTCTATCCATGATTATTGGATGTACCGCAGTGACCTTACAGTTGTCGATGGTATTATTTACAAAGGCAATAGGTTTGTCCTACCTGCACGACTAAGAAAAACTATGCTGTGCAATATACATGAAGGCCACTTAGGAGAAGAAAAATGTAAGCGGAGAGCGCGTGAAGTTATGTATTGGCCAAGAATGAACCAAGACATAGCACAGACTACAGCTACATGTGAATTATGTCTTACGTATAGACCGAAACAACAAGTCAAGCCACTGAGTCCTCACGCAGTGCCAGAGAGACCGTACCAGAAAGTTGGCGCAGATTTGTTTTGATTGTAATGGGAAAACGTACATTGTTGTGACTGATTATTACTCTAACTACCCTGAGGTGAAGACACTACATACAATTACTAGTAAAGCCGTAATCAATTGCATGAAGTCAATCTTTGCAAGGCATGGTGTTCTCCTCAATAAAGGCGATGCACTAGATCTAATTCCATATCACCTACAGTGAGATCAACACTAGTAGACAAATTAAAGAATTATTGATTACTGTCTTAATGTATGATAAATATATAATTTCTGGACAGTAGAATAAAACACGCTGACACACATTTTTAATCTTTATTCACATTCATCAACTTTCATTGCACTCTTATATGTTTTGTCTATGTTAATGATTTTAACCTCTATGTTTCGCCTCAACTTGCAGTCTAAATAAAGACATCCTACACTATTTTTATGATAATAATAATAATAAAAGTTAAATTTTATGGAGAAGTGATAACCAGACCACCTCTCTCTGTGTGCACCGATAGTACAGCACTTTTTTTCTTCTCTTGTTGGCATTTACTCTAGCTGTAGTTGGTAGCACCCCCACAATAAATGGTAATTACCAATAATTTAGAGGGGTCTCTTATGGAACTTTTGTTCCTAATGTTTACCTAGCTAATTGTGTGTGTGCAGACACATCCCTATAACATGTATGATGATCCTGATAATGGTGAACAAACCACAATTTTAGAAAGGTCCAACATGGTCGATGAAACACAGACTATGTATGAAAGACCCAAAAGGGAAATACGCAGACCTGAGAGACTCATTGAAACGTGTTAGATGATGTTCTTAATATGACATTGTTAATTGTTGCATTGAAGCGTACAGGGCTTATCTTTAAAGAAAAGAGGATGTGATGTTAGTGTATTAGAATGCTTAATATTTGTAGACACTCCCTTTCTAATGCGTGTAAGCCTGAATCTTCAGTGATGGTCCCTGGGACCAGAGGGATGCTGGGAAGTGGGTGGTCCAGTGTGCAGTGTGTCTGGAGTTGGTTATGGAATAAACAGCACAGCAGTGAACTCACATGTCTCTGTATCCTTATTGTGATGTTAGTGAATTAGAATGCTTAATATTTGTAGACACTCCCTTACTAATCTGTGTAAGCCTGAATCTTCAGTGATGGTCCCTGGGACCAGGGGGATGCTGGTAAGTGGGTGGTCCAGTGGTGTGTGCCAGGAGTTGGTGATGGAATAAACAGCACAGCAGTGAACTCACATGTATCTGTGTCCTGATGACTGGATTTACAAACATATGAACAAAACATGGTGTCAGAAGAAGTTTCACTTGGACTGCTAGTGCTCTCAGAGTGTGAAAGAATCCTGCAGCAGTCTGTGACTGTGATACTCTGTGTCTGCAAAGCCTGCCGTGTGCTCCTCTCTTCAAACAGTGAGTAACCATGGATAAACTGGCTCCTCCAACCGGCATGCTGATGTCTGGTGACTTGTCTGAAAACTGGAAAAGATTTAAGCAAAGGTTTAATATATATCTTGCTGCATGTGGAGCTGATACAGAGGTTGACAAAATGAAGGCATCCATTTTCCTCCATGTGATAGGAGAGAATGTGCTGGACATTTATAATAGTTTTCAGTTTGATGAGGGGCAGAATATGGTGCTATCCTCTATAATGCAAAAGTTTGAAGATTACTTTGTGCCAAGGAAAAATGTGACATATGAAAGATATAAGTTTTTCACATGTGATCAGAAGTCTGGAGATGGATTTGATAAGTATGTTACAGAGCTGCAATCACTCAGTAAAACCTGTGAGTTTGGTGATTTAAAGGATTCACTGATTAGAGATCGTATTGTCTGTGGAATACCTGATAATGGACTCAGAGAGAGACTGCTGAGAGAGCAAGACCTAACACTAGACAAGGCAGTGACTATGTGTAGATCTGCAGAAATAACTAGATTTCAAGCCAAAACATTACACAAGGAAGTTGATGCTGATGTACATGTAGTGCAGAACACAGAGCCAAGCAAACCTCCATTCTCAAGAATGAAGCAGTCTAAGCCACAGTCTAATAAGGAAATGTGTAGTAGATGTGGAAATGCTCACAATCCTAAAATGTGCCCAGGCTTATGGTAAAACCTGCATGAAATGTGGTAGACTTAATCACTTTGCCAAATGCTGTAAAATGAAAAGTGAAACCAAAGTGCATGCTATTAAACAAACAGAGGAATTCTTTGTGGATTGCATTGAACTTTGCAGTGCAGATAAGAAAGAATCGATTGACCCTTTAACTGTGAACGAGATTGTCATTCCCTTTAAGCTTGATACTGGCGCTCAGGTGAATTTAATATTGTTTCAAGACTATAAGACTTTTAGAGTAAAACCTAAAATTCATCCAGTCAAAGTGAAAGTTACAGGGTACACTGGGGAGGAAATTCCTGTGAAAGGTACTTGCTTAGTGACACTGAAATATAAGGGACAACAGTTTAAAACATCTCTACTGATTGTGGATAAAAATGTGCAACCGATTCTAGGATTAAGTTCCTGTGAGAAACTAAGCTTGCTAAAGAAAGTTTTTATGGTGACATCACAAGTAGAAGATGACTGCAAATCGATGTTTACAGAATACAGAGACTTGTTTGAAGGTCTAGGTTGTTTGCCTGGAGAGCATACAATAAATATAGACACGCAAGTTTCTTCAGTGATACACCCCTGTAGAAAAGTGCAGTTTGCGCTGAGAGAAAAACTGAAACAAGAGTTAAATCGCATGGAAGCCTTGGGTGTGATACAGAAAGTTGATGAGCCTACTGAATGGGTAAGCTCCTTAGTAATTGTTGAAAAGAAAAATGGACAACTCAGAATATGTCTAGACCCCAGAGATTTAAACAAAGCTATTAAACGAGAACATTTCAAACTACCAACCAGAGATTAAATCATGTCGCAATTTGTGGGAGCAAAATGGTTCAGTAAATTGGACGCATCTTCAGGATTCTGGCAAATAAAGCTAGATGGGGCCAGCTCAAAGCTTTGTACATTTAATACACCAGAAGGTCGATACAGATTTCTTCGACTACCATATGGAATATTGTCTGCTCCAGAAGTATATCATAAAAAGATACACATGATTTTTGAACATATTCCAGGTGTTGAAACAATGATGGATGACATTGTTGTCTGGGGATCTACAAAGGAAGAACATGATTCTAGATTGAGACAAGTAATGGAACTTGTCAAGAAAGTGAATCTAAAGCTAAACAAGGACAAATGTGAATTTGGCATGAATACACTTACCTTTATGGGCGACGTGGTCTCGGATCAAGGTGTAAAACCAGACCCAAGGAAAATATCAGCCATAGTGTACATGGAACGTCCTAACAACAAAGACGACGTCAGAAGATTCCTAGGAATGATTACTTACTTAGGAAAGTTTATTTCTTAACTCTCTGAACGAACAGCCTCTCTTAGATGGTTGTTGGACAAAGATAACAAGTGGATGTGGTCACATGAACAAGAAGAAAGTTGGCAAAACTTGAAACAGATTATTACAGAGCAACCAGTGTAAAAATTCTTTGATACTGCGAAAAGAATAAGAATTTCAGCAGATGCTTTGCAATTTGGCCTAGGCTCAGTGCTGTTACAAGAACATGAGGATACATGGCAACCAGTAATCTATGCATCAAGAGGACTGACAAGTGCTGAAACAAGGTATGCTACTGTCAAAGTCAAAAATATTACATAGAGAGACCATATAAACTGCACACATATAAGTCGCTATACTTGCAAATATGCGCAGCGAGCACAGCAATATATGGAAACACACGCATTTGCTCGGACATGGCACTGAGATGGATTCGGCACTTGTTTCATACAGTACATGGTTATAATAATGTCAAGCACCAGACATTATGGAGATTTAGAATTGGCTGATGAATTAATGTCATGGATGTGTATCATTCGAACCGAACCAGATAAACACATCATGTTTGGTATTGAAGCAAGCAGAATAAGGTGTGGTTTAGTTTGAGACCTATTGTGTTGTCGTGGGACATTGCAGCGGATAGATATGATTATATGTATAAAAGTTAAGATCAGCTTTGTTGGGAACAATGGATGATCAACTAAGTTTTCAGGGCTGAACCTGATTAACATATACAAAGGAGAGAAAGAAAGACCCCTCCCCCAGGGACTGGTCAAACAGGAAGGTAGTGGTCAGGTGTGGCCTCAGAGAACAGATGTAATGTAGCTACACAGACACACACAGCTACCTGGCACCCAGCAGCATGGAGGCTACATCCCCAGGACATCCTCCAGGAAACAAAGGCTAAGTATCATAAAATCAATATCTCATGGCTGATTTGGCATAGAGTAGTTAAATGTGTGCTTTGTGGTGGGGTAGTTGTGGAAAGATGGGTAAGCATAGAGTGGTTGGTTTGGAGAAACAAATGGCTGGGGATGGTGAGGCTTGCGCAGCCGTGTGATGGTAACTTGTTTGTGCTGAATACTCTGTGGAATCTGTGATGGTAGCTGGGACATTAGACAACCGGTAGCATAGCATTTGTGGTGTTTGTTTGCCTATGGTGATTTAGAATAGATTGTGCTGGTTTGTTATAATATATCTTGTTAATCATAAATACCACCATGCAGTTGCGTTTGGGCATGTGCTTGTGGCAATGGCAGGCTGAGATGTGTGGTTACATTGTGATCTGGTCTTGTGATGAATATGCTCTGGTTATTGAGATACTGAAGTTGTTTGGGATGTGAAATTATGAGATGGTTCTAGGAAGTTGGATTACATTGTGAAAGGTGTTTTAGATGGTTTGGAATTGTAAAATCAGAACATATGCATTGTTTTGAGGCTTGGACATTTTGGAAGAAAATGGAGTCTTGTGTTTTCTGCTATGTGATTGTGGTGTAGTAGGAGTGCCATGTGTTTGGACCTGCAAACCTAAAATGGCTGCTGCTGGATGTCTTCCCCTCCCCCTTTCAGCCATGTGGTGTGGTCTTTGGAATCAAGAGGAGGTTTCCCAAAATGGAGTCTAGCTTCTGCCCCATGCGGCATTGTAGGGACAATTGTGTTGCTGGGTGTTGTGTATATAGGGACAGGCAGCATGGGTAAGCTCAAGTACTTTCTAAACAAAGATTCTCAGCATTGACTGACTGCGCAGCGATTGTTCCTCATGTGTAAGCTTCTCTGTAATCATTGTCTTTCTGTGAGCCAATCTCTCTCTCTCTCTCTCTCTCTCTCTCTCTCTCTCTCTGTGTCTATTTCTCTCTCTCTATTTTCTCTTCTCTCTCATATCTCCCCTAGACTAAAACTTTTATAGTATTGTATTGTATTGTATTGTATTAGACCAGGATAGTATTGTAGTTTATCCTTTAGTTAGGTGTTTGGTTAGGAAGTCTTTGTTATATTGTAGTGTATCATTTGTACTGTGTTACTCTTTTACAAGTATACTAGATATAATACAGATAATAGGCTTTGGAACCCTAATCCAGTATCTGTGTATTTTCTATTGTGTTAAGTGTTCACTTGAGCGTCGGTGACGCTCAATCAGCTTTGTAGTTAGTCAGGTTACACAAGGTTGCACTTACACCCTGTATTCACATTAAGGTATATAGCGCATTACATTGTTAAAAGGTTTAAATATAAAGGTATAGTGTTGTGAGCGTCTGCATCGCTGGTGACCTCCTCGTGGTCTCGAGCGTAAGCTACGCCATAGCGAATCATTACCCTAGACATAACCAATAACGTGTCCTGTGATCACTGGGCCGTGAGCGAACGTGACGCTTGAGCGTCTCGCCTACGGCTGAGCGATCGCTACGTAGATAGCGTACCATTACGGTACTTCTTAAGCAAACAGCGTACAGTGTTCTTTAACCTTTAACGTGTTTTTAACAAGATAAATATTTAGCTTTGTTAGATGGGGGCTCTGGTCCGCGATATCACGATCTTAATGATGCACTGTACATTACAAACGCGGCTGTAATTGACCGGCTAATGATGGACATCTCGCAAAATGCTGAAAAAAAAAAACAAAAACAAAAAAAACACCCACGTTAATGTATTGTGGTATCAGTAAGACGCTGATAGGAAATTTTAAGGGACAAGGCGTTTCTCATAATATTTAAGATGCTAAAATGTATTTTTATTGTCGCAAAACCAGGTTCAAATGGATCATATCGTGTTTGATTAAGATTAGATTGTTTATCTGTTTAAGTAGGTTTAAAAGTACATTTAAAAGTTACTTTGGGAACTAGCATGGTGATTTTCTTTATGGCAGGAGAGGCCGCATGGTCTGTCCACCATTTTGTGTGACCCTCATGGAGGTGGAAGGGGGGGAGCAGCGGCCATTTTGGGAAGGTCAAATGTTATTTTTTTTGAACGGCTGCTTTTCAGTTGACTCAGGAAATAATCAGCCATCCATTGTAAAAAAAAAAAAAAAAATCACCATTTATGAGTTACCAATGCATTTATTTAACCAGTGTCATAGTCAATTATAAATAGTTCAGATAGGGCTTAATGAAAAATGTTGTTTTGTTTTTTGTTGTGTTTTTTTTCTTTTTCCCCTCTCACCTCCAAGATTCTAGGATTCTCTGCTAGTTGTGAGATGGGCCATTGAAATGCAAATGAACTTGTGTGACTGGTTTGTTTTTTTTTCTCTCCCAGCAGTGAAGGAGATTGCATTCGCAGATAGTTTGAAAGCACATTCGTATGCAAATTGGAAGCACTGAATAAGGTCTCATATATGTAATAAGTGATTAGTACATATATGTAATGTCTATATGTCTGTGCTTACATCAATGTATGTTATTAGATTAATTTAGAATTGCATTTTCATCTGTGTACTTTCACATATCTCACCTTCCTGTTTGCCATTTGCATTGATAACGTGCTGAGAAAATTTGCTGCTATTTAAAAAAAAAAAAAAAAGGTAAGGGAGTAACTGAAAAAAAAAAAACCAAGCACACAGCATAGAAGATACTGTGTGGTGTTTGGTAAGCGTTTATATAGTGAAATATCGCTTATAGTAAGGCGATACAGAAGCCACAAGACAATAGCACACATTTGTTCAGTTTCCAAAATTTAGTTTAAATACCTTACTTTACTGTAACGCCTCTGGGGAGAGCTATCAGACTACGGGAAATGATTTTTCTGATCAGAAAACTATAAGAATGATAGTGGGTTGAAAACGGTATGAGTGTATTGAATCCCGCTTTGTGGACTTTGTGATCTATGTGATAAAACGGTATTGAATTCCGCTTTGTGGACTTTGTGATCTGTGTGATCTATGTGGAACGTGATGAGCACGATCTGAGTGAAAACGTGCAACAGAGTGTGATAAAGTTTTCGTTGTATTACGCTCTGGCTGTTTTGGAGCACAGTAGGGAGACTCCAATGATCCTACCATTTATGGGCAACAAGTGTCTATAAGTGGTACGATTGGACCGCACGGTTGTATGTGTGACCAATAACACAACGTGATATGAGGTCGTATATCCATGCGTAAATCTTGCCCTCATACGTGTTGTAGGGAGCACATGCAAGCGTGATTTGTGTAAAGAAAAAGGAAGGGAATTTTCTCAGGAAAATCTCTAGAGATAGGGCCTGCAACGGCTACACGTGTCTGCTAGAAGGCGGAACGGGGATACCCGGAGCAGAAGAAGTTCAGTGGAAGAGCTTTAAGGATTTCCAACGAAGTTCTGTGTTTGGTGCATTTTAGGAAGTTTTTCTGTGTTAAAAAGGTCCACAATGGCAGCCAAGTGCACAACACAGAGACGGTCGGAGGTCAGGATTCAGACTCCAGAGGCTTGCAGACCCCGAGGGTCTGCTCGGTTAGTAATGTGGGGGAAATATGGTCCCCACACTGAGACCTTTTGTGATGAATGGACACGAATGACTGCGGGGGATAAGGCACCATTTCCCGGGATAGGTAGTTTTGACTCAGAGGTGTTGCATAATTTAAGGCAAAGGATCAGTCTCATAAAATCCTGGAAACAACGAGTTAAACATGATGATTGTTTGCAGTTATGGCAACAGGAAAGTGAAATGCAAAGAAATGTAACTTACATATCTAACTTTCATCTTGAGAGGAGAGACATGGCATTGAAGAGGATTATGGTTGCAGGGAAATGGCACAATGTTGTACGATAAAAATGCACTTAGTAACTGTATTAAGAATGAAAGTGTTAAATGTAATAATGTTTATGAAAATGAAAGTGTAAAAATTACAAATGTTAACCTGTGCAAGTCGCACCCCATGTTAAACTTCCCTCAGGATTACCAACAAGAAAGTGAGCCCAGAACGATGTCGGCACCTCTTCCAGAAGCCATCCTACAAGACATCCAGGTGGACACGACCAAATTGGTAAAGGCAATAATCAAACCCCCTAACGGAGGGTCAGGTGAGGTCGTGTCCACAGGTACGTACAATGTTTTATATCACGCACAAACAAATGTACCCCATATTGTAAGACCAAAACAAGGTGATGTAATTGAGTTTAGTCCTGTCAGGGTGATCACAGTCCCCAATGGGAAGACTGATGATCAGGGAACCATTCCCGTCAAGGACAGTGCAATGCGCCATCCCTGGTCCCGGACAGAATTGAGATCAATCATGTCTGATTACCCAGATCCTAGGAAAGATCTAACTGTATGATCAAAGATTCACAGAAGGTATATCAACTCCCTAGACAACGACATAATCATGGTATCCAAGGAATCAGGTAGGTGCAGGGAAAGCGGTTGATGGTGATGAGCATCCAAGCGTTTGAGGAGGCATCAAATCAACAAAAACCCCAGGCCATTGGCACATGGAGGAACTTAAGGATTTGTGATCTGTGCAAAAGAGAAGGGCATTATGCCAGTAACTGCAACAGCCCACATAAAATCAGACCCCCTAGACATGAAAATGAGCAAAAGTTATGACACACCAAATTACAAGCAGGGATCATATAGGAAGAATTTTGGGCCACACCCATAATATATAGTCAGGAAAGGTGATCATTAGGACTGATGGTAAGCCTGAGGTAACGGTTAATAAATTGGGAGGTCATTCCCTGAAGACACAGGAATGACCAGGTGAAACGTTGTAAATGTATCTGTGAAATGTTTTTTTTTCTCTCTCTCTCTATCCCCATCTCTGATGAGTAGTGGTAAGAATTCACACATTGCATACCCACTTGGTCCTTGCAGAAGTCTACCAAACCCCAGCATGACCTCCGCCACAATGTATTTCTGGCCAGATACAGACAGTGGAGTAATGCAGGTGCTGGTGGGGAGGGACTGCTCAAGGAGACCAGTAGACACATAGATATGACAGCCTAATAAGTCTGACAATGTTTTTCTAATGCTAACAATGTTTTCTTAATGTTGACAATGTTTAAAAATGTTTTGTTTCTCTTTTCTCATTGGTGGTTATTGTCGAGTTATGTAATGTATATATGCACATGAATTGTTCTCTATCTCTTTTGTTTTTTTGTTGTCTCTCTCTTCTCACTCATGTTTCCATGGTTTAAAGATGGTATGTCACCCCTCAGTTGGACCAATGGTAATGCCAGATTTTTGCTCCTTACAGAAAGATCGTCGGTTAGGAAGGAATATTGCATCACCAGAATGATCGTTTTTGAAGACTGAAGAGACAGCACCTTTTGAGAGGACAGCAGAACAAGAAGAACGACAAGACGAGAGAACTTATTATCGTAACGAGTTCTCTCCCCCTCAAACTGATTTTCTTATACCCCATTTACAAATTTCTTCTTTTCTCCTCCTGTAAGATGGACTTGCCCCAAGAGACTGTGATATGGATTTTTCCCGTTAACCATGATGTTGACCAGAGCAGTCTGTTTCGGTGAGAGTACCAGTGAGGTCGAGAAAGGATCCAGAAAGGTCCTGATGACTGAGACGGAGGTGTAAATTTCCAATAGCAACTCAATCACCAAGCAAAGGCGAGTACCGGGCACGATCTAACAACCATGTTATTTGTAAACAATTGTGAAGGATTGTTAGTTCAAAAAAAAAAAAAAAAAAGAAAATTGTATCTGTAGGCTCTGTGATAATCTGGTTGAAGATGGATGCATAAAGAAATGCCAATCTAGTTTTAATATCCATATGGACCGGCATCCATTGAGTGACTATCACTCTCTAGTGGGTAACGTATTAAACAAGACCGATTGTTGGGTATGCTCTCAAGTACCTCAGGGTCACAGCAAATCAGGGCTAGTACCATTTCCTTTAACGTTAGGGGAGGTACTTGAGCTAAGTGGTGGGAGACCGGTGGACCGGAGGTTTAACATCTCCAGCCCTCCTAGTTTGAAGCTCCACCAATACCATGTGGATAGGTCCCTCATATGTTTTAACATCTCCAATCCTAGAAAACCGGGAAATTGGGAAGTGTCATGGAGCAACCTTACCATGACCTTTTCACACAGAGCAGATAGAATGCCTACAGATACAGAGCTCGTACGCCACATAGCCAGTAGAGGAAAATCTTTCCGGTATAGATATACCTTAGGAAGTAGGATTACTAGAGTTGGAGAGGTATCACCAGGATACTGTGCACATATCGTACAAACTGATACGTGCATTAAGCAGATGGAAGAATTAGGGTCAGGAGATTTCACCTGGAAGGTTTGTAACATGGTCATGTCCTTCTCCGTCCCATATGTTCTCCCCGATGATGCATATTTCATATGCGGGAGAAAGGCGTACAAGTGGCTTGCCCCAAACTCTGAAGGATTGTGTTATATTGGAAAAGTATTGCCTGAAGTGATGACTTTTACACATGACAAAATGAAGGACATACACCGTGGTGCCCAAGCTCCTTATACTCACACTCACTACGAGCACCTTGTTAAAAGACAACTGTCAGAAAGGTTAGAGCATCCGGCCTCTGATCTTATCCATGAATCCACCGGGATTCAGGTTCTGGTAGCGTTAGATTTCACTCGTACCGCTCGAGGAGTGATGAATTATAAATACATTTCCGCACTCGCCAATTTGTTAGATAATATCACTGAAATGTATGATGACACGTTTAGATACACTGGAAGAGAACTCCAAGCTTACAAAACAGAACTAGTTCAGCATAGGATGGTTCTTAATTACCTTACAGCAGTAACAGGCGGATATTGTGTTACATTGGCAACACAGTACGGCATAAAGTGTTGCACGTATATCACAAATAGCACCGAGGATCCGGTAGAGGTCATAGACCAAAAGATGGATGATATTCTGCAATTAAAATGGGAATTTCGTCGAAAACACAATCTCACCCTTGCTGCTGTAGGTAATGAGCTGACTGGTTGGGTGTCATGGTTGAACCCGCGAAATTGGTTCTCCGGTTTGGGAGAGTGGGCTCAAGGAGTCATAATGGATGTTGGAAAGTTTCTCCTGTGTATCTTAGGTGTTGTTATATCTATTGGATTGATATTTAGATGCGGGCAGGCTTTGATGAGGTGCAAACAAAGTACAAAAGTGATGAGCTTGAGGAGTGAGGAAACTGTAATTAACCTGGATTTGATTTATGACCCAATGCTAGAAACCATGACGTGATGATGTAATGAGTATACGGTCCGTCTTTCACCCATTTCTATGTTTTTCCTCCGAGGTACAAAGATCCACTTAGACGAAGGATTTGATGAGTCAAGGTGCCGACAACGGAAAGATGGGAGAAGGAGAGCAGACGGCCTGATATACAAGATTTTGATGGACAATGCCATGGGTACCCCAGTTTCCCTAGGAACTTTAAAATCACGCTAGCCCAACATTTTTTTGTAAATCCATGGACGTTGTTTGCTTTACTCACGACTTATGAGCAAAAGCACAAAGAAGAAGACTCCAATCAACCGACACCAATCAAGACCTCAATCGACAGATGTACATTTCCCTGACATAGAATATCATTGCATTTTCCATAAGTGTTCTTTATCTTCATCTCTACAACCCTCAGGTAATAACACACATAGACGATAGGGAATACAGGCACAGATATCAGCAACCACATACCTCCCCCATTCATGTATCATCAACTAAAATGTGCGTCCCCATTTTGTTGCAACCACAGCCGAAATGAGCTCGGTAGAGTTTGACAGCCCATCCACAGACCCTTAGTACGGGATAAGAAGGAATTCAAATGTATACTTCGCAATACCTCGAAGCTTGATTTACCACACGTACGGCACGATGATACATGACCCCCCAAACATGGATTCATACACACATGCTTCTGCTATCTCACTAGGTCATACCCTCTTCACACCTTCTCCTCTCTCCTCCCTTACCCAACCATGGAAATGTATTAACCCCTGACATATATTTTTCTCTTTTTGAAATGTTTTAGGAAGTGGCAGTTATTGGTGACTGCCAAAGGGTGGACTGTCAAAGTCAAAAATATTACATAGAGAGACCATATAAACTGCACACATATAAGTCGCTATACTTGCAAATATGCGCAGCGAGCACAGCAATATATGGAAACACACGCATTTGCTCGGACATGGCACTGAGATGGATTCGGCACTTGTTTCATACAGTACATGGTTATAATAATGTCAAGCACCAGACATTATGGAGATTTAGAATTGGCTGATGAATTAATGTCATGGATGTGTATCATTCGAACCGAACCAGATAAACACATCATGTTTGGTATTGAAGCAAGCAGAATAAGGTGTGGTTTAGTTTGAGACCTATTGTGTTGTCGTGGGACATTGCAGCGGATAGATATGATTATATGTATAAAAGTTAAGATCAGCTTTGTTGGGAACAATGGATGATCAACTAAGTTTTCAGGGCTGAACCTGATTAACATATACAAAGGAGAGAAAGAAAGACCCCTCCCCCAGGGACTGGTCAAACAGGAAGGTAGTGGTCAGGTGTGGCCTCAGAGAACAGATGTAATGTAGCTACACAGACACACACAGCTACCTGGCACCCAGCAGCATGGAGGCTACATCCCCAGGACATCCTCCAGGAAACAAAGGCTAAGTATCATAAAATCAATATCTCATGGCTGATTTGGCATAGAGTAGTTAAATGTGTGCTTTGTGGTGGGGTAGTTGTGGAAAGATGGGTAAGCATAGAGTGGTTGGTTTGGAGAAACAAATGGCTGGGGATGGTGAGGCTTGCGCAGCCGTGTGATGGTAACTTGTTTGTGCTGAATACTCTGTGGAATCTGTGATGGTAGCTGGGACATTAGACAACCGGTAGCATAGCATTTGTGGTGTTTGTTTGCCTATGGTGATTTAGAATAGATTGTGCTGGTTTGTTATAATATATCTTGTTAATCATAAATACCACCATGCAGTTGCGTTTGGGCATGTGCTTGTGGCAATGGCAGGCTGAGATGTGTGGTTACATTGTGATCTGGTCTTGTGATGAATATGCTCTGGTTATTGAGATACTGAAGTTGTTTGGGATGTGAAATTATGAGATGGTTCTAGGAAGTTGGATTACATTGTGAAAGGTGTTTTAGATGGTTTGGAATTGTAAAATCAGAACATATGCATTGTTTTGAGGCTTGGACATTTTGGAAGAAAATGGAGTCTTGTGTTTTCTGCTATGTGATTGTGGTGTAGTAGGAGTGCCATGTGTTTGGACCTGCAAACCTAAAATGGCTGCTGCTGGATGTCTTCCCCTCCCCCTTTCAGCCATGTGGTGTGGTCTTTGGAATCAAGAGGAGGTTTCCCAAAATGGAGTCTAGCTTCTGCCCCATGCGGCATTGTAGGGACAATTGTGTTGCTGGGTGTTGTGTATATAGGGACAGGCAGCATGGGTAAGCTCAAGTACTTTCTAAACAAAGATTCTCAGCATTGACTGACTGCGCAGCGATTGTTCCTCATGTGTAAGCTTCTCTGTAATCATTGTCTTTCTGTGAGCCAATCTCTCTCTCTCTCTCTCTCTCTCTCTCTCTCTCTGTGTCTATTTCTCTCTCTCTATTTTCTCTTCTCTCTCATATCTCCCCTAGACTAAAACTTTTATAGTATTGTATTGTATTGTATTGTATTAGACCAGGATAGTATTGTAGTTTATCCTTTAGTTAGGTGTTTGGTTAGGAAGTCTTTGTTATATTGTAGTGTATCATTTGTACTGTGTTACTCTTTTACAAGTATACTAGATATAATACAGATAATAGGCTTTGGAACCCTAATCCAGTATCTGTGTATTTTCTATTGTGTTAAGTGTTCACTTGAGCGTCGGTGACGCTCAATCAGCTTTGTAGTTAGTCAGGTTACACAAGGTTGCACTTACACCCTGTATTCACATTAAGGTATATAGCGCATTACATTGTTAAAAGGTTTAAATATAAAGGTATAGTGTTGTGAGCGTCTGCATCGCTGGTGACCTCCTCGTGGTCTCGAGCGTAAGCTACGCCATAGCGAATCATTACCCTAGACATAACCAATAACGTGTCCTGTGATCACTGGGCCGTGAGCGAACGTGACGCTTGAGCGTCTCGCCTACGGCTGAGCGATCGCTACGTAGATAGCGTACCATTACGGTACTTCTTAAGCAAACAGCGTACAGTGTTCTTTAACCTTTAACGTGTTTTTAACAAGATAAATATTTAGCTTTGTTACTCAGATAGAAAAATAACTTCTTGCGATCACATATGCATATGAGCGATTTCATCAGTTTGTGTATGGTCAAACATTTATAGTGGAAACTGACCACAAGCCATTGATAGCTATCATGACTAAATCATTACATGACTGTCCCATGAGAATTCAACTAATGCTTATCATACTACAGAAATATGATGTACACTTGCTGTACTGTCCCGGCAAATACATGTACATTGCTGATACACTTTCTCGTGCTGTGGACAAAAGTGAAGGTTCCAAAAGTCTGATGGATGAAGAGATAGAAGCCTATGTTAATTTGATCGTAGCTTCTCTACCAGTGTCTCTTGCAAGACAAGAACAGATTAGGAAAGAAACTTAGACAGATGACACAATGAAAGTGTTGAAAGATATCATTCTGAAAGGTTGGCCAGCAGAAAAACATGCGTGCCCGCTGTCTATCCATGATTATTGGATGTACCACAGTGACCTTACAGTTGTCAATGGTATTATTTACAAAGGCAATAGGTTTGTCATACCTGCACGACTAAGAAAAACTATGCTGTGCAATATACATGAAGGCCACTTAGGAGAAGAAAAATGTAAGCACAGAGCGCGTGAAGTTATGTATTGGCCAAGAATGAACCAAGACATAGCACAGACTACAGCTACATGTGAATTATATATTACGTATAGACCGAAACAACAAGTCGAGCCACTGAGTCCTCACGCAGTGCCAGAGAGACCGTACCAGAAAGTTGGCGCAGATTTGTTTGATTGTAATGGGAAAATGTACATTGTCGTGACTGATTATTACTCTAACTACCCTGAGGTGAAGACACTACATACAATTACTAGTAAAGCCGTAATTAATTGCATGAAGTCAATCTTTGCAAGGCATGGTGTTCCTATGGAAGTGTTCACTGACAATGGTCCTCAGTTGTCCAGTGCTGAATTTAGACAATTTGCTGATGAGTGGGAATTTGTCCATACTACGTCAAGTCCCCACTATCCACGCTCAAATGGGTTGGTGGAAAGTTCAGTAAAAACTGTAAAGAGTCTCATGAAAAAAGCTCAAGAAGGTAAAGAAGATTTCTACAAAAGTCTTTTAATCTACCGCAGTACACCTTTACAGAATGGACTTTCTCCTGCACAAATGCTGATGGGAAGGAGGATTAGAGCAAATCTCCCGATACATGATGAACTGCTTAATACACATAACTCAGCGTTGGTCAGACTGAGTAAGGAACGTCAACAGGCGAAACAGAAACTGTTCCATGACAGGCGAGCAAAAAGCTTATCTGATCTAAAATCGGGTGACCAAGTCCGTCTCAGAGATCACAAGAAAGGTATTTGGGTGCAGAAAGGTATTGTGCAAGCACAAGTAGCACCAAGATCTTATACTATACGTACAGAGCGTGGAATGGAAGTAAGAAGAAATCAGGTGGATTAAAGATCTCAGCCTAACCATAATGAAGACAACATGACTGAAGAATACCCTTCATCTGACATGTATGATGATCCTCATAATGGTGAACAAACCACGATTCTAGAAAGGTCCAACATGGTCGATGAAACACAGACTGTGTATGAAAGACCCAAAAGGGAAATACGCAGACCTGAGAGACTCATTGAAATGTGTTAGATGATGTTCTTAATATGACGTTGTTAATTGTTGCATTGAAGCGAACAGGGCTTATCTTTAAAGAAAAGAGGATCTGATGTTAGTGTATTAGAATGCTTAATATTTGTAGACACTCCCTTACTAATCTGTGTAAGCCTGAATCTTCAGTGATGGTCCCTGGGACCAGGGAGATGCTGGGAAGTGGGTGGTCCAGTGGTGTGTGCCAGGAGTTGGTGATGGAATAAACAGCACAGCAGTGAACTCACATGTCTCTGTGTCCTGATGACTGGATTTACAAACATATGAACAAAACACTTACTATGCACAGTTACCTGCAATTCCCTATCAGCACCTACAATGCACAGCTACCTGCAATTCCCTATCAGCACCTACCAAGCACAACTACCTGCAATTCCCTATCAGCATCTACTAAGCACAACTACTTGCAATTCCCTAACAGCACCTACAATGCACAGAGACCTGCAATTCCCTATCAGCACCTACTAGGCACAACTACCTGCAATTCCCTGTCAGTACCTACTAAGAACAACTACCTGCAATTCCCTATCAGCTCCTACTAAGCACAACTTTCTGCAAATTCCTACCAGCACTTACTAGGCACAACTACCTGCAATTCCCTATCAGCACTTACTAAGCACAACTACCTGCAGTTTCCTATCAGCACTTACTAAGCATATCTTCCTGCAATTCCGTTTTAGCACTTACTAAGAACAACTACCTGCAAATCCCTGCCATTTTTTTATTGATATTTTCTATTTATTATACCTCTAAATGTTTTTATAGTGAGTTGGTGGAAGCAGCGCCTGCAATCTAGGTGCAATGAAGTTAAGTAATGTAGTATTGGGGCTAAAAATTGAAGGTTAGCCCGACGGGTACATATTGTCTCATGAAAGATGTGATGCCTGCAGGAGCAGGGGGGCTCCTGCAGACCTCACAGGTCTGCAAGAAGGTCCAGAGACAACAGAGGAGGAGACGTGGGAGGTGACGACTCGGGAGAACCAAAGGCAGTGATGAAAAAGTTGTGCTTTCTCTGTGCAGGATAGGAAGTACGGGAAACCAAATAAAATAGTAATTCACCTGAGGGTTGATGATTTAGGCAGAATGACATTCAGGAACAAACAGATTTTGAACAATTAAAAGCTCAGTGGCCAGGCACCCACATACAGTAGTTTGGTTGACTTTAGTCCCAAGGCGACACAGGCATGGAAGGTCAGATGCAGCAATGCATAGAACAAGGAGTAAAGTCAACAACTTAATGAAGAATTGAATGCGTGACCTAGACGGTGAAGTAATACGTCACCCACAACTGAAATCAAGAATGGAATCCCTGTACAGAGCAGATAGCATGCATCTCTCTGAACTTGACATGTCTTGCTTTGTTGAGGACTTACCACAAGGGTTAGAGCAGTAGGAGGCTAGTTGGTTGCGGGCTAGGTCTTAGCTGTGGAGAGAAATGCAATTGCAAACTAAACATAACGCTTAAATAAGTACCTATCAGTGTGATATTCTCATTATTGAGATTGTGTGTCAGTCCCTGAATTGGGTCCTCTCTAGTGAATACTGTTGAAAAAAACTCATTTAGTGTGTCCGCTATGTCATTATCATTTTTGCTTAAGACTCCCAACTTGTCTTTTAAAGGGCCTATACTCTCCTTCTTTAATCTCTTGCTATTAATGTATTTAAAGAATTTTTTGGGATTCGCTTTGCTTTCCTTTGCTACTAGTTTTTCAGTTTCTACTTTAGCCGCTCTTATTTCCTTTTTGCAATTTTTGTTACATTCCTTATAGTGCTGAAATGACTCTGCTTCCCCGTCAGATTTGTATTTTTTAAATGCTCTACTGGAAACTGCCTTCACCGCCGGTTCCTCCTCAGTGACCGCAGCCGGGCACTGCACGATAATGGCACAGTGCAGCACCCGGCTTCCTGTCACTAAGGAGGAGACAGCATTAGGCGTCACTCCTGGAAGGGTGACATCTATGTGCAGCCTGCACCCCCACACCCCAATAGTGATGCCTCCATGACAAACCATACATCCTTTTTAAGCTTTGTTAAAGCTATAATTCATAAGAATTCATTAGCTTTAAACCTCTGAATGACAATCTGTTGCTCAATAACATCATCAAGTATTTGTATTACGTGATAAAGTGAGCGACATTGGCAGTGATTAGGCCACAAATCATTCTAGATTTACTCCTCGGATGTAGTTTACCCAAGAAGGCTTATCACGACAATTTTCTGTTAGTGTTAAATTGACAATCTTGTGAAATATATATTGATTTAATGGTGGCGGTGGTGTGTGTGTATATGATATAATAATAATAATAATAATAATAATTCATTTTGTAGTTAATAAACCTTAGCTGCAATCAACTTTTTATGTTGTAATAATGTTCCAGTTCCATTTTTCTTTATCTTAAAGACCATTTGATAAAGTGTTTATAGCCCATTATTTTGTGCCAAGTGGCATTCTTTTATGTTTATGTTACTGTTGCACAACTACCACTAACATTGTGTCCTTTATTCATTTGGTGATTAGGAGGTGGTATGTGCAGGAAATTGGAAAGGAAAGAATTTAAGGTATTGGGCTTTCACTGATATTTGCTTTCTTGGAAAAAAAAAGACGTACGTATTTCAAAGATGGAATAAATACTAATTTGAAATTTTATTACTATGCATTTAACAACTCAGCTTCTGTAGTTTGGATTCAATATATTGAGAGCTGCACAAAACATGTCTAAGGGGGTATTTAACAAAGTATGGAGAGAAATGAAGCTCTAACCAAACCGAGTCTGTATAATGAGAGTTAGAAGCTGATTGGTTAATGTTTTATATCATGCTTGCCTACTCTCCTGGAACAGCCAGGAGGTTCCTGAAAATTGGGCAGCACTCCCTGCAGCCCACAAAAGTTGGCAAGTCTTCTGCAGCCGGCATCCACCTCCAGCATTCTCCCACACTTGCCCACACCCCCCTGCAGCCGTCCGTGAAAGAGTGCGGTCCGGGGGACTGATGGCGCGATTTGCATCATCTTGGCCCCGTCTCCCGCTTTTTAATGACGGAAATCTAGGTATTGTATAGTAGGGGACGGGGTCAAAATGATGCAACCGTGCCTCCACACCCGCGCACTGCTCACCTATGCTAATGCCATGCCCCCTGTTATGCTGACTTTGCTGACCCCTCCCTGAGGGAGCACCCAGAAGGTCAGCAAGTATGCTTTATATCTCTCCATGCTTTGTTAAATACCCACCTAATGGTAAATTTACTAAGACTCATGTTTGGTCCAAGTATAAACACGCTGAGCATCACTGGGATACATGACAGTTTTTCAAAATGAAATATATTATTCACATTTACTAAGAATCATGTTTGATAGAATCATGTTTTCTGATGAACTATGCAGTCATGGGTAGTCAATTGTGTTGTGCCAATTTCTATTGTCTTGCCTGTGAGCAATGTGTTTTGCAGAAGCTTGCACAGATCACTGTGATCTGTGCAGTGCTTCACTGTGTGTAAATGTAAAGAGAGTGTTAAAATTCAGATTAAATAATTGCGTAGTGTCGGGATCCGGTCTGAAGATCGACACTGTCTAGGTCGACAATGTTTAGTTCGACCACTATTGGTCGACAGTCAGTAGGTTGACATGGTTTCAAGGTCGACATGGTTTCTAGGTCGACATGTTCTAGGTTGACAGGTCAAAAGGTCGACATGACTGTTTCACATTTTTGTTCTTTTTTAAACTTTTTCATACTTAGCGATCCACATGGACTACGATTGGAATGGTAATCTGTGCCGAGCGAAGCGGTATCGGAGCGAGGCACCTTGCGAGGGGACATGGTGCACTAATTGGACTTCCCGGTCACTGTATGGAGAAAACGACACAAAAATAATAATGAAAAACTCATGTCGACCTTTTGAACTGTCGACCTAGACCATGTCGACCTATAACCCCTGTCGACTTTCCAACCCTGTCGACCTATAGTGGTTGACTCAAACATTGTCGACCTAGAAACTGTTGATGCAATAATCCACACCCCGTAGGGTCCCCCTCCCAAAAAAAAAGGGACGGGGGCGCGCAATTTTCCCCCCTGATTTTTAACACTTTCTTTACATTTACACTGACACCCAGAGAAGCAAAGCACAGATCACACTGACCTGTGCAGGCATCTGCAAAAACGCTTCCCACAGGCAGGTCAATTTGAAAAGTCTATTTTAGTCCAACTTTGCTCCGTGTTTTATAAACATGATTCTTAGTAATTTTTTTCCGTATTGTATATGGAAAGTACTTGCGAGTTAGTTCGATCGTGTATTGGCCCTCATTCCGAGTTGATCGGTCGCAAGGCGAATTTAGCAGAGTTACACACGCTAAGCCGCCGCCTACTGGGAGTGAATCTTAGCTTCTTAAAATTGCGACCGATGTATTCGCAATATTGCGATTACTAACTACTTAGCAGTTTCAGAGTAGCTCCAGACTTACTCTGCCTGTGCGATCATTTCAGTGCTTGTCGTTCCTGGTTGACGTCACAAACACACCCAGCGTTCGCCCAGGCACTCCCACCGTTTCTCCGGCCACTCCTGCGTTTTTTCCGGAAACGGTAGCGTTTTCAGCCACACGCCCCTGAAACGCCGTGTTTCCGCCCAGTAACACCCATTTCCTGTCAATCACATTACGATCGCCGGAGCGAAGAAAAAGCCGTGAGTAAAAATACTTTCTTCATAGTAAAGTTACTTGGCGCAGTCGCAGTGCGAACATTGCGCATGCGCACTAAGCGGATTTTCACTGCGATGCGATGAAAAATACCGAGCGAACAACTCGGAATGAGGGCCATTGACTTCTATTTGCAGATTCTACCATGTTTTGCAGTTCAAATCGTGATTTCACTCCCGTGCTTGGCTTTAGTACATCTCCGAGTTTGAAAACCAGGCTACAATTGCAAGATAATGCAAACTTGGACCAACACGATTCTTAGTGTCAGCTCAGAGTTTTAAAGGAGCAGTACAATGAGGGTGTGTCTTATTGGGGAAACTCCAGATTCCGAGAGTTAAGGTTCAGTCACTGTTTTATGAAGAATTCTGAATATCATTATCAAGAGGATCACAACCAGCATATAGCGGAATTATTGCTCTGCTTACTGGGACTACATGTAAGCTTATATGTTAAAAGAATTATATTTTATTGGCATAACGTTCTGCACAGTGACATTAGTATTTTCCAGTTCCTATTCTGTTGTAGAGGTAAGCCGATGTTGGGGATTTTTGTAGGGCTGGTTTGTGACGTGTGAGATGTTAAATCCCTGATGAACTAACATGATTTATTGATCTTCCGTTTTTCAGCACATTTTTACAGATAAGGGGATTTAGAAGGATTAGCAGGAAACTTTGATAATATCCAAGGTAACGAATGAAACGGCAAATTAGGTTATACTCAAATGGGAAACTCCATGTACATGGACTATGGGGGACATTTACTAAGCAGTGATAAGAGTGGAGAAGTGAGCCAGTGGAGAAGTTGCCCCATCAACCAATCAGCAGCTCTGTATAACTTTATAGTATGCAAATTATAGATGTTAATTTAGTTGCTGATTGGTTGCCATGGGCACTTCTCCACTGGCTCACTTCTCCGCTCTTATCACTGCTTAGTAAATGTGCCCCTATGAAACAAAAGGCTTGTTTGTATGAGGTCATCTTCATATGAAGACGTGCTTTCTTAGGTTCTTTCTTTAAAATAGTAGACTGTAGTCAGAGTAGTTGAGATGAAAACTGAAGGACTATCATGAAAGTCTCCCAGCATAATCATAACAACTCTCTTTCTTGTCGTGATGCTGAATTCTAGAAATCTCTACATTCCATTTAAGAATCTTCCAGTCAATGTCGGATTGCCCTATGAAAACTGGGACACAGATATTTATACATACAACCAATTTGTCACATACAGTAAGTGTAAAATAAACAGTTACAACACATTCCACACCAAAAATTGTTACTTTCGTAAAACAAACAAACAAAAAAGGAAACATTAAAATGCAGAATAGGAATTATGATCTTAATTCAGGGTTGATCGCAAAAGCAAAATCTTTCTATAATGGGCAAAACCATGTGCACTGCAGGGGGGTCAGATATAATGTGCAGAGAGAGTTAGATTTGGGTGGGGTGTGTTCAAACTGAAATCTAAATTGCAGTGTAAAAATAAAGCAGCCAGTATTTACCCTGCACAAAAACAAAATAACCCACCCAAATCTACCTCTCTCTGCACGTGTTATATTTGCCCCACCTGCAGTGCACATGGTTTTGCCCATTCGAGAAAGATTTTGCTTTTGCAATCAACCCTGAATTAGGTATTATAGAAGCTAACACTCTAGTATACCCCTTTTCCACTAGCTTTAAAGACACGGATAAATGCGCGGGGGCGCGCATTTACCCGTGTTTTTCCCTAGTGGAAACGGCCCCCCCCTGAAAAATTCCCAGATCAAGTGATTCGGGAATCCTACCCGGGTAGCTTGCCGGGTTGAACACGTGTTCAACCCGGTAAGCTGTGTAGTGTGAACGGAAGCCGTGTCGATGCGACACGGCTCCTGTTCACAGTGTATGGAAGGGCGATGCTGGGAGATAATGTGATCTCCCAGCGCCGCCCCTGCCGCGTCACTAGCAGCGTCACCAACCCGGCAATATGCCGGGTTGGTGAACGCTGTGGGAAAGGGGGCTGTAGCACGGGTCGCAGCCGTGTCAGGCTCCCGACTGCAACCCGTGCTACAGGTGGAAAAGGGGTATTAGTCTGCATATACTCTAAATATTGCTGATTTTGCAGCCTCACTGAAACCAAAGTCTTTGATAATTTGGTCAATATTTGCACTTTTCTGTTGCTGATAATTAGTATTTCAGTTTGTTTACAAAGAAAAAACAGTTGGGTTATAGTAAAACAAACCTTTCCTACATACTGAGAGGTTTTTTTTACATTCGTTACTACACCTCATTCCATTAGAGAATGTCCAAATTAAGAAGGTTTTGCTTCATCCTGCTCAAATATGCACAAAACTAAAGTAATCACAGATTTCCCAAATATGTATCCTTTGTAACCCCTCGCTCCCGCTGGTCTCCGTAGGTTTTCTAATGAATGGGACTGCTGCCTCCAATACAGCTGTATGTTGGATGTCAGCCATTCCTCTCCCTTACAGTACTTGGCTCTTCAAACTACTCTATTGCTATAGTTTGTCATTTGGCCTTTGTGTAGATTTACTCACAATATTTAACAGTTACTTGCAAGTATAATAAAAAAAAACCCACTGCCAAATGTTTTTCTACCTACAAATGACGTGTACAGTATGTGCCGTACCGCAGATTTTTACTAAATATTGCTTGTATGTGCCCTCCTACATCTTTTGCTTTCTTCTGTGTTTATAGCCATGTATTTATATAATCAGGCAGATTTTTTTAACTGTAAAGAGCATAGCAGGGAAGTGTTGTAAGCAAGGGCAACTGAAAGAAACTATTTTGCCTATTAGTGTAAAGACACAACAAAAAAATAACTTTTTTTGCTGTCAATCTGTTCTTCAAAATGTGTGGGGCATATACTGATTGAAGCAATAAAAATGCTCATCATGAAAATGCAGTAGCTCATTACTGTTACACTTTACAATGGGACAGAAGAAACGTGCAGTAAAGCTGGGTACACACTTATTCATCCCGTCTGATCAGGTAAAACGCTCCCGATCAGCCGGGCTCTGTGTGTATCCTGCTGTACCCCCTGTGACCTCCTGTGTGGCGGGAGCAGCAGCGGAGGTGGGCAGGGAGGAGGGGGTAGCGGCTCCACTATGGGTATCGGGAGGTCGCATGTGCAGCACATAAGATGCGACCTCCAGGTCCCGACCGTTGTAGGAGAGTTATAAGCCATTTATCGGCTAACGCTCCTGCACCGGTACAGAGTACAAACCTATACAATCAGCAGCCGTTCGCCCGATATCGGGAGAACAGCCCGACAGTTGTATAGGTTGCAGCCAGCTTGAGTCTCAGTAAGCATCAGATAAAGGAAAAGGCATACAATGAAAAAAAAAAAGCCATCAAAAGGAAAAAGAGGTGACATCATCTGAAGTGATTGTTTTGCATGATATGCCTGCGCATACAACAATCTGAGGATTTAGGGCTCCATTTCTCATAAAAAAATGGTGGTGGTATATTGTGTTTAGTAACACTTATTAATATAACACCGCTACTTAACATTACTTACCTGTCCAATGAGGTCCAGCAGTTTCTCCCTTCTGGGCAGTATCCTCTCCTGTGGTGCCGACAGTCTAACACTGTCATCAACATTTTAATATCAAATGTGCATGAGCAGCAGCCATCTGGGGTAAATTTACTGAAGATAGATTTTAAATCGATCTAAATCAATATTGTGTTTCAGGGGCTTATTCACATTATTACTAACATTTAAAAACCAATATCAAAACTTGTCTGTTAGTAGATGTGTGTTTTAGCCCCTAAAACACAACATCGAATGAGATCGATTTAAGGTAGATTAAAATCAACCTTTGGTAAATTTACTCCCTAAAGTCATCTGGATATCAAAGTGCAAGCTGAGAGATTCCCTTCAAGACATCATGCAATCTATTGTTAGATTGTTTGAGATCATTGCTTACAGATTTCAAGTAATTAATCAGGAACGGCATCTGGAGAGAGACGTGGGGGTTGCTGAATTAGAAGACTGAATAGATGCTGTTGTGGGAGTGCTGGCATGCTGTAATCAGCGTCTGGCTGCTTTGTTGGAAAAGGAGATAGCAGAATTAAATTGCTGCCAAGAGAGCGTGGAGAATCTGGGCCACCATAATAGCTTGTACGAAGAACATCTCTATACTCATTGACAAGGAAAGCTAAATATTTTCATCCCTTACCTACTTAGAAATACATTAAGACTTTGACTGCTCAACCAAGCTCATTAAGTGGACTCTCCAAGAGGCATATATTATCAATAAAGATTTACCTCCAACCCAATTTCTGACAGCCACGCCCATAACCTGCCAGAGTCTGTAGCCTTCTTCATAGCATAGAGTATATCTAAGTTCTTTACACCTTATCCAACTGTCATCCCAGCATTCCCACGGAAAGCAAATTCATCATGCAGTCTCCAGATGGATGACTCTCATCAGATTCTAGATACTTTTAGTCAGTGACAAGCTGACACAATTCTGTAATCTTGATAGTTTGGGTTAGGAAACTTGGGGCTGGCCTCCTTATCAGGAGAGTGGATGAAGCTGGGCAGTTTTAAGAGACTCTTCCTCATGCAAACCTGCTACTAATAAACGGATGTGGAGGGAATGCAGAGCAGAGATGAGAAGCCAACTAGGGCACCTGGGGGCAGATGTCCTTAACAGGCTGCAGTAAGTAGCTGGAGACAGGGGCACCCTTGTAGGCTGAAGTGGCCAGCTGATGACAGGTGCCTTTAGCGGACTGAAGCGAACAGCTGGAAACAGACTGCGTCTTTGCAAACTGAAGCTGTCCACTGGAGACAGAAATTGCCTTTGCAGATTGAATCGGTTAGCTGGAGACAGATAATGGAACAGCGGCAAACTGACCTAGGAGCCAGGGAGATGGTCTATAAGTACAGAATTTGTTCTGTCACTAGTTAAAGTACAAGTCTAAGTTTAAGTAGGGCGCCCTAAGCACTGATAGGCTGAGCTGCAACGTGATCGGAGCAGCTGGTTGGTTAAAGGCGGTCCGGTGACTCACACCAAGGTGGCAGTGTACGTGCACCAAAAACACGGGTACCTCAAGGAGGGAGATGCTGACTCAGGAATAGCAGAGCAGCCACCCCTCACAGAGATGCCATACTCAGCCAGAAGTTACCTGGACAGCACACAGGAGACAGCACTGAATCGGGTAACAGGGACTAGGTCCCCAATGTGTGACACGACCCAACAGTTAAAGATCATGATAAAATCTTGCTGACATTGCTTACTCTAATACCATCATCATAATGTGGCACTACTATTCCTTATAATGACTACCATGACCCACCTGAGTCTACTGAATTGCCCTGTATTCAGTCATGAGGCTACCTTTGGCCTATCACAGTTGTCTTGCCAACTTAATGGAACTGACAGCACAGATCAATGACAACTGATCTGTAGAAGTATGAGCATATTCATAAATCATTTACTTTTGCAAAGTTTAATATAGGTTTTGTGTTCGATGACTAAGTTTAGTTTAGCTTCCTTTCCCTTCTTTAGCATCCTTTGCCTTTTTGGTGTCAACAGGCAGCCAACTAATTGCATGCGGCCTGGCGATACACCAGTTGCGGCTCATGAATCTGTGTCCCACTCTAACACTGTGCTTTCTTACTAAGCAGAGAATGGTACGGTGTAAACTGCTGGCTTCCGCTACATTTGACCTCCTCTACATACTGCATGGAGGTCACACACAGCAGTAATAGGCGAGACATCTGATCTGATGAGGAGGATGCACAGTTTGCTCTCCATTCCTATGCAGTATGTTTTCTGTGAGTGAAGAACATGTGGGTATTGTCAGTGAGTGGGGGGCACGTGGTGAGATGTGAGATGCATGTGGGAAGGTATGAGTATATGCCTCCCACTTGTCCTGGTTTGCGAAACTTGAAAAGGATGGGCTTACACAAATGTTGTCAGGGTTTATTTTGTTCAAACCCTTTTTCCTTTAGAAATTTTGAGAAGTATGTAAGTGGCATGTGGGGAGGTCTAAAATGGTAAGTTGGGGACAGGTAGAAAGATCTGATTACCATTCAGTGAGTTCTGAGGACATTCAAAGAGGTTTTCAGGGAATATTGGTCATGTGAGGAGGTGAGTAAAATGGGGGGCAGTCAGAGCAGTCTGTGTCGCACATGGAGTGATCTGTGTGGCAAATTGTGTGGTTAGCATTTAGATATGTTTAAGATCCTGTTTTGGTTTACATATTTACAATGTAATCATATCGTGTATAATATATTTTCTTTTTTTTTCTTTGTAGACCTGCGTAAAAGAGACCTTATATCCTCTCTTCTGTGTTGGGAAGGGGGTGGGGGCTGGATTCTTCTTGATCTCTTTACTGGCTACAAATCACTTGGACTATTCAAAACTCTCTTCTAAAATGATTTCCATATCATGTAAGTTGAAAGGCAAATCATAAGGCATAAGACTATGTCAAACTCCACAAGTAGGTTCCCAAACGAAGAGGTCTTCATGTGACTTTTGAGAATAATCTGAAAACCCCTAGGAGTTTGCATCAACTGAGGTTCTGCACCACTAGCTGCAAAGGTAAGAGCCATCTATACAGGGCCGGATTAACAATGGGGGCACATTTATTTCTTTTGGACAAATGCAGACTGAGTTTAATATACCCGCATCCTATTATTATAGATATATCACAGAGAGCCGTGCAGGCAGTGTGGTGGCCACCCCTCCCCTCCAGTCTCTCCTTCTCCGGGGTCCTGACTGAGCCTGTCACAAGCTCCGCCCCCAGACTACACGAGGAGCTGCAGCTGCTGCAGGAAGCCTGGTCCTGAAGGTATATGTAGTGTATACTGTTTGTGTGTGTGTTTATATGTGGTGGTGTGAGTATATGCTTGCAGCAGTGGTGTGTGTGTTGTACTGAGTGTATATTCTGCAGTGGTGTGTGTGTACTGCATGTGTGTAGTGTGTACTCTACTGTGTGTATATATATGTGGTGGTGTGTGTGTATATAAGCAGCAGTAGTGTGTGTGTGTACTGTATGTGTGTGCATATGTGGTGGTGTGTATTGGTGTACTGTGTGTGTATATGCAGCAGTAGTGTGTGTGTGTGTGTCTGTACTGTATGTGCGTAGTGTGTACTATGTGTGTGTATATGTGGTGGTGTGTGTATACTGTATGTGCATGTGGTGTGTACGTACGGTATGTGTGTGTAGTATGTACTGTGTGTGTGTATGTTGAGGTGGTGTACGTGTGTGTACTGTATGTGTGTGTATTTTACGTGCTATAGGCATTGAGGGACTCAATTTTGAAATATAAGCGGGTCCTGCAGGATGCGCTCTGACTCCCCAACCAATCAGCAGCATTCCCTGTCTCAGCCAATCACTGCCGGCAGCGTCCCCGTCTCCACATTCAATCACTGCCAGCAGCGCCTCCCATCTCCACATTTAAATGCCGCCTGAGACCCGGTCGGTCCTCCTGCAGCCGCGGCTCCGCCTCCAGCGTGTCCCGTTCACTGCTGGTCAGTGATCGGGCAGCCCACATCCCCCCCTACTTGGCGACTGAGTGTCACTCTCAGAAGTGGTGTCTTCTCTAACACTGTGTCCCGATCACTGTGGGCAGCAGTGATCGGAACAAGCAGTGCAGCACAGTCTGCACTGGAAACAGACGCTCAGCAGATGATCCCCTGCGGCGGAAGTGAAAGCCGGCCATTATGACTCTGCACCTGGAGGAGATCTCAGTGTAGGGGGGCCGATCTGAGTGGGTGAACTAAAGAGTTTGTGTGTCTGTGGGGAGGATAGCTTGCTGTGTGTATGAGGAAAGGTGACCCACGGTATATGTGAGGGGGCAGGGCGGTTTGAGGGGAGCTGAGTAATGGGGGGGTTTAGTCTGTGTGAGGACAGGACATCTTTCTGATGGGGTATTGGGTGAGGGTGGTGCACCGTATGTGTGTTTCTGGGGAGCTAAGGGGGGAGAGTGTGTGTGTGGAGGGGGTGTCTGTGTGAGGAAGGGATAGCTATAATAGGGTAGATAGCTGTGTGGGAGGGGGTGTCGTGGAGGACACCGAACTCTAACTTGCCTCCGGGCAATGGGAATAAACTTAAGACACTGGAGCCGGGGCTTTGCCCCATTCTGGCTGTCGCTGAGGAGCTGTGTGCACTGTGCAGTGGCGCGCTCCGGGTCACTGTGTGTGTGGATGGGAGTTCTGCTGCTCTATCTGATCTGCAGGACACGGAGTGAGAGGACTCGGGGCAGGCAGCATGAATTCCAGGCTCAGGGAGAATTGGAGGAAGTCTCTACTGCTGCATTCGCACCATCTGGTGTCAGTGGAATAGCTGAGGGTGCTGGCGCCATGGAGGTGCACTCACCAGGTGAGACATTGTAGCAGGCAGTGGTTCCATAATTATCCTGACAGTGTTCTAATTGTTATTTAGGGACATTTTGCATATTAGCATATTGGGCCCATCACCCAGCGTCTGCCCCAACTCGCTCTGTCCCGCCTTCCCCCTACCCCTGCTCTGTCATGGCTCCATCCCCACCACTCTGTCTGGTCCCCCTACCTCGGGTCCCTTACCCCATTCTCAACAGCTGGCCCTCCCCTTTTAGGTCTGTCCCATATCCATCACAATTGGAGCAGCTGGAGCGTACGCGCAAGATTCATCTGTGCACGCATAGAGGAGACGTGACACTGTCACCCACTGCCTCTCTGTCTCCCACTATCTCTCCCCATCACCCTCTCTATCCCCATCACCCTTTCCTGTCACCCAATGCCTCTCCGTCTCCTCCTATATCTACTTGTCACCTCACTCCCCTGTCACCGACGTCCTCTCCCCGTTATCCTCTATGTCACCCACACCCTGGCGTCACCCAATGACTCTCACTATCACAATCTCCTGTCACCCTCTGCCTCTCCCTGTCACCCTCTGCTTCTCCCCTGCATCACAATCTCCCCATCACCCACTCTGCTGGCACTCTCTGTCTCCACAAGGCATCACCCTCTACCTCTGGTTTTCTATTGCCAGTTACTACGGCAATAGAAAACTACCTTTCACCGTGATTTACTGGTATAATTACAAAACAGTGTACTTTCAACCCCCCAAATTTACCCCCTTGCTACCTCCAGCATTACCTCTGTACTGTCTGCCCTTCACCCACTCCTTGCCCCAATACTGCCCCAGCTGCAACCTACCACTATCCCCAGTACTGCCTCCAGTACCTACCTACACTTACACCCTTCCTATCCCCAGTATTGCCCCAGCTGCTGTCTTTCTTTACCCTCTCCTGCATGCCCTTATCTCCCTCTACCCCAACTGCTACCCACTCACAGCACTTCTCAAACTGTTGCCTGCTCTTACCTCCTCACTACCCCCAGCACTGCCTGCCCTTAACCCTCTCCCTGCCCCAAGTGTTCCCTGCTTCAACCCCTAGCTCTACCCCAACTGCTGCCTTCCCCCAGCACTACCTATAATGCATAAATTGTGATGGGACCCAGAACCCGTGTAGTAGGACCCCAATTTCTTAAAGTGAGGAGTCCCTGGACCCACAACTTTTTTTTGTTCAGCGCGATCACTGCACCCCATGCCCCTCATATCACTAGCCATATCCCTTGTTGCCGCACACAATTAGGCCCTTTGTAAATTTCAGCTCCAGGCCCATGTGGACCTTAATCTGGCACTGCATCTATATTGCCATCTTCCTAGTTAATAGGAAAGTTCCTGAACTAGTGGCCAAAATGAATACAAAGTATAAAAATACTAGTAGTGTGGTCAACTAAGACTGGACAGGAAAACTCCATGGATTATATGAAGATCTAGGTTAATCCGTATGACTGCATAGTAGCAGAATTAATTTTGGGGCCCTTGCACAAATGGGTTATAATCAGGAGCCAGGTCCTGGATGGTCAACGTAGGCAAAACAGGTTTATGCGAGTTACCTGGTCCACTCTGACTTTGTGTAACACTTGCACTGAAATGTCGTGAGTATGATGGGGAAGCATTTATTAATTTGTAGCTACTGTATATAAAAAGTACCTACATCATAAAATAGATCATGCTTCCTCCATCATTAAAAGCATTTTTAAATACCAATTAATAATGACTTAATATTGCCCTTTTAATAAAATTAATGAATAATATTGCTTTGGTAATAAAATGTAAATTTAATTTTTTCCACTAATAAATATCTAAAAACAGACTTCTTTTGCAATATATAATTATTGCTTTCATTATAGTCAGTAGTATATGGTTATTCCTCTCCTTCTGATTGTCCAGACAACATGCTTTTGAGGGGGTCTGTATCAGGTTACCGCCGTCCGGGATCCCGGCAGTCAGCATCCTGACGCCGGTATCCCACCCGCAGAATGCCGGCGAGGGGGGGGGGGGGGGCGGGACAGGGACGAACGAAAGAAGCCCCTTGCGGGCTCGGTGAAGACCACAGGTTCTATTCCCACTCTATGGGTGTTGTGGACATCCACAAGTGGGAAAAGTCCCTGTTGGTCAGTAAGGCGTCGGGATTGTGAGGGGACGGGAAGTAGGGGGAGGTAATCTGACCAGCGGTCTCCTGACCGCCAGTCACATAACTACATCCCTTTTGAGGCTATCTTGTCTGTCACAACCACTTCATTTATTCTGCGTTTTTCTGTCAGTTTGGTCTATAATAAATACGCAAAATCCAAAACCGACACTTGGTAAATACATCATTTGGACTAAATTTCTCTTCATTCACCAGAATGATTCCAGTGCCCTCCCATGGACCTACTATGCACTGCAAACCAATCAGAGACAGAACCTCCAAGTTACCTACATTTGGATCTTGTATAGCCTGCTAATATCATCTGCAATTACTCTAATCCCCAAACAGGAATAATTTAATCCCCTCTTCAGCAGACCTTTAGTAGAAAGAACTAGATGGTTTGAACCGTCCAGCATCATGAACTGCAGTGTAAGCCAGCACCCGTAATGGGGAGATGTATTGAGGGTGGAATATATTTTTGCTATTCAGGACAGGGACAGAATGCTTAGTAGGAAGGGGTTTGTTCAAAAGTGATATCCCCTTCAATGTGAAATGTCAAAATTGTTACAATTAAAGTCAGTGATGTGCGGTCAGGGGAGGCAGAGCCTCTCCTGTCATACTCCAGTATGCTCCAGAGTTTTAACTATAAAAATGATTAGAAAAATACAAAAAATATAAAATATCATCTTTGTATTATTCTGCTAGCGTTTGCCCGCATCTTCACTTGCGTGGATATCTGTTATTGATCAGCGGAATGAATTTTACAAAGGCAGCAGTGGCATCTAATAATGTGATGTATATTTTATATCGTACACATTGGTCACAAAATGTCTTTGTAAGCGATATTTGCTTTTTTTTTCTTCAGGGATCAACACAAAAAGATGCTTGTGTCTTCTAACTCATGAGCAAGTCATGTAAAGCTGCCCATAGGAGAAGCAGCTGGTCCTGAGATCTACGCCTGCAGCCCTGAGCGTTTGTCCCTGCGACAGTACACCACTATTTGCAGCAATAAGTAATTATATACCGCCCAAATGCTCTGATGTGTGTGGATGTAAGTTTATATACCTGTCCCTATAACAAATTATTTGTAGGTGGAATGGAATTTGGAAGTCAAGAGGTATTTCATTTTATTTTTCCCCGTGACTCGTGAAATGAAAAAGATCAGTATAGCATAAATAATAATCCAATGAATAGGTTAAATGCACTTCAGGCAAAGATTTTTCTAAGACAGTAAGGGGTGGTTGTAAAGGATGAACAATTGTGAAATAAGCAAAATAATTAGTTATTACAATTTACAAGGTACAATTTATGTTAAACGGTGCTGTAAATAAAGACATACATCATAATGTGTCCATAAAATTAATAGTGATTAGATATACAGTATGTACAAGTGAGTCAAAGTGCAGCTTTTCTTGACACCTGTGGGCAGGTACAAAAGTTGTTTGAACTGAAAAAAAAAAGGATTATTCAAATCCATCTTGCTAGTTTAAAGACCATTCTACTTTGTTGGTCACATCAGTAGCTTTGGGCCACCACTCTATGACATTATCTGATAAAGCAGAATTTAGCCTCGTCCTCTTCTGTGTTGGAATGATGTGTGAGATACAAGTCTGCTTGCTATATCGTATTACTAAAATTAGGAAGCTGTTGAGTTTATAGACTGATGAAAAAACGTCACGGGCCCTGATTTTCTGTTTCTCGCATGCTGAAAGACAACCTAAGAAATGAAACAATAGACATAGGGGCAGAAGGACAGAGGGGATAGCATCACATGCAAAAGATAAGTCTAATAAACAGAGATTAAGATGAAAACAGAAAGCTGTGTAAAATATTCCAATGTACAAAGTTCCATGTGTGATAAATGACTTAATTACTACGGTTTCTATTTGTGTGTATTTTATTTATGACACTTATGACTTGATACTTAGCCTGTTTAATATTGGCAATAAAAAATTAAAAAGGATTCTTTACAAAGCTGCATAACTAGAGTCCTACAATGTAAATAGCATTCCGTGATACTGTACAGACCCGTATTCACGGGCAGATGTGGGGAGAGATTTGTGCTGAGCGAACCGTTCAGCACACATCTCTTCCCCCGCTCAGCATAGCGCGATGTGTGCTGAGCGTGCGGGGGGAAGGCGCTCATTTCACCTAACAGGTGAAATGAGCGACCTGCTAGATTGAGCCTGCATGCAGGCCAATCTAGCACCAGCGATAGCGATACACGGGGCTGCGCCAGAGCCGGATTAAGGGGGGGTTCCTGGGGGTAAGTACCCCGGGCCCCTCTGTCTAAAAGGGCCCCCTGTCAGCCGCCACAGGTCGGATCTTCCGACCCGAGCTGCAGCGCTCCCGGATCCTCGCGGCACTGGCAGGCAAACTCGTAGCCGCCAGCGCCGCATAGAAGACAGGACAAGGCAGCTAAGTGCAGCAGGAGGCGGAGAAAGTGGCCAGCCTGCTGCACTTATAGATGCTGCTCCTGTCCCTGCCGGCGCTCCGCCGGGCGCCCACGTGCAATGTCTCGTCCCTGCTGCCGCCAGGTTCCCACATGGGGTGCACCCGGTTCCTGTCCCTGCCGCCGGGCTACCACGTGGGTTGCATCCAGTTCCTGCCACCGCTGGAGCCATGCAGTGCGCCCACTGGTAGGCTTTATTGTTGAATCCAAATCATCAAATATGTTCCTCTCCCACCCTACACTCCCCTCTCACCATGCATCCTCACCCACCCTGCACACCCTCCTCTCACCCTGCGTCCCCTCTCACCCTGCGTCCCCTCTCACCCTGCACACCCCCTTCTCATCCTGCGTCCTCTCACACCCTGCACACCCCTCTATCACCCTGTGTCCTCTCCCACCCTGCACACCCCCCTCTCACCCTACATCCTCACTCACTCTGCACACCCCCTCTCACCCTGAGTTCTCTCTCACCCTGCACACCCCTCTCTCACCCTGCATATCCCTCTCTCACCCTGCATCCCCTCTCACCCTACACACCCCCCTCTCATCCTGCATCCTCTCCCATCCTGCACACCCCTCTATCACCCTGTGTCCATTCCCACCCCGCACACACCCCCTCTCACCTTGCGTCCGCTCCCACCCTGCACAGTACAACCCCCTCTCACCCTGCACACCCCTCTATCACCCTACGTCCTCTCTCAGCCTGCACAGCACAACCCCCTTTCACCCTGCGTCCTTTCCCACCCTGCACAACCCCCTCTCACCCTGCGTCCTCTCCCACCCTGCACACACCCCTCTCACCCTGCGTCCTCTCCCAACCTGCACACCCCTACTCTCACCCTGCGTCCTCTCTCACCCTGTGTCCTCTCCCAACCTGCACACCCCCCCTCTCACCCTGCGTCCTCTCCCAACCTACACCCCCCCCCCTCTCACTCTGCGTCCTCTCGCCCTGCACACCCCTGGCTCACCTGGTGTCCCTCTCCCATACTGTGTCCCTGTCTTCCTCTTTCCCTCTCCCCAATATGTCCTATTCACACCCTGCATCCCCCCTCTCACCTGGTGCCCCTCTCTCACCCTACAACCCTCTCCCACCCAGAGTTCCAATCCCCAATATGTCCCTCTCTCACCCAGTGTCCCAATCGCCCACAATATGTCCCTCTCCCACCCTGTATCCTCTCCCATCCAGCATCCCCCCCTTCCTCTGTCCCTCTCCTTATTATGTCCTCCTCCCACCCACTGCCCCAGTCCTCCTCAGTCCTTCCTCCACCATGTGTCCTCCCTCTCATCCAGTCCTTGAGGACACGCCCCTTTTTCAGCGCGCATGCCTTTGACGTGCACACCTGTGACATGCGCAACAGTACATCCCGGAGTGGACACTATATCCCTTTAAATTTTCCATACCCTCACTTCAAAATACCCACTTCGACCGCTGTGTGTATGTGTGTATATATATATATATATATATATATACACACATACAATTTATCTGCCTGCCTCTTTATTAGGGGCCCCATTGTCTGAAGTGCCCCGGGCCCCCTATAGCCTTAATCCGGCTCTGTGCTGCGCATCGCTATCGCTGTGGGGGGTACACGCGGAGCGATCATGCTTAAAATCTAAGCAATCTAGTCAGATTGCTTAGATTATCGCTCCGTGAGTACCTCCAACTATTTGTGCACCTGTTTGGCTACTTTTTTGCTTTCACTCGTAGCTCAGAGTAACTTGGTTGGTGCAAGAATTTTTGTCTATATGATGAAAGGGTCCAGGAAGATCAGAACTTTTCTTGGTGAATGAAAGCACCTTACATTGTGTCTGCATACAGAAACAAGGCTTTATGTGGCAGTACGGGATAAAAATAATCTGTTTCAAGGCATGAAGAAAGCATTTGTTTATTTGCGTAAACACCAATGCGTTAAAGATATTAAATTGTTCACATTAAGTAAAAGCCCAAAGCTTATTAACCCCAAAGTCCCTTCACTTTGATAATTTTTTTGTATTATCACAGTCGGACTGGACCATGGGGTAAATGGAAAACCCTGGTGAGCCCCACTGCCTGAAGGCCCATCCTCTCCTCTAGGGATCAGGTTCCAGACTGTGCACTTAATACATATGTTATATTATACTGCACAGGACTATGTTGTATTTTCTACAATGCATTGCTGTTATAAATCTGGTATATCATGCATGCACTAGCAATATGTACTATATATATTAAATATACAAACTTGTAGCATTCGCACACATTTTGCACAATTTGTAGAACCACATCAACTAAACCACATAGAGAGGTCAAGTATATGGTACAGCACACCATTTGTAGCAAGAAAAAATGTTTTAATCCATCCAAAAAACATTCAAAGACTTTGTTATAATGAACCAACTTGGCATATTTCAAAAAATATTTTGACAAACTGCAGTCAGTAATCAGGGTATGTTATAGTCACTAGAGATGTGCACTTGAAATTTTTCGGGTTTTGTGTTTTTGTTTTGGGTTCGGTTCCGTGGCTGTGTTTTGGGTTCGACCGCGTTTTGGCAAAACCTCACCGAATTTTTTTTGTCGGATTCGGGTGTGTTTTGGATTCGGGTGTTTTTTTCAAAAAACACTAAAAAACAGCTTAAATCATAGAATTTGGGGGTCATTTTGATCCCAAAGTATTATTAACCTCAAAAACCATAATTTCCACTCATTTTCAGTCTATTCTGAATACCTCACACCTCACAATATTATTTTTAGTCCTAAAATTTGCACCGAGGTCGCTGGATGACTAAGCTAAGCGACCCTAGTGGCCGACACAAACACCTGGCCCATCTAGGAGTGGCACTGCAGTGTCACGCAGGATGGCCCTTCCAAAAAACACTCCCCAAACAGCACATGACGCAAAGAAAAAAAGAGGCGCAATGAGGTAGCTGTGTGAGTAAGCTAAGCGACCCTAGTGGCCGACACAAACACCTGGCCCATCTAGGAGTGGCACTGCAGTGTCACGCAGGATGGCCCTTCCAAAAAACACTCCTTAAACAGCACATGACGCAAAGAAAAAAAGAGGCGCAATGAGGTAGCTGTGTGAGTAAGCTAAGCGACCCTAGTGGCCGACACAAACACCTGGCCCATCTAGGAGTGGCACTGCAGTGTCACGCAGGATGGCCCTTCCAAAAAACACTCCCCAAACAGCACATGACGCAAAGAAAAAAAGAGGCGCAATGAGGTAGCTGTGTGAGTAAGCTAAGCGACCCTAGTGGCCGACACAAACACCTGGCCCATCTAGGAGTGGCACTGCAGTGTCACGCAGGATGGCTCTTCCAAAAAACAATCCCCAAACAGCACATGACGCAAAGAAAAAAAGAGGCGCAATGAGGTAGCTGTGTGAGTAAGATAAGCGACCCTAGTGGCCGACACAAACACCTGGCCCATCTAGGAGTGGCACTGCAGTGTCACGCAGGATGGCCCTTCCAAAAAACACTCCCCAAACAGCACATGACGCAAAGAAAAATTAAAGAAAAAAGAGGTGCAAGATGGAATTGTCCTTGGGCCCTCCCACCCACCCTTATGTTGTATAAACAGGACATGCACACTTTAACCAACCCATCATTTCAGTGACAGGGTCTGCCACACGACTGTGACTGAAATGACGGGTTGGTTTGGACCCCCACCAAAAAAGAAGCAATTAATCTCTCCTTGCACAAACTGGCTCTACAGAGGCAAGATGTCCACCTCATCATCATCCTCCGATATATCACCGTGTACATCCCCCTCCTCACAGATTATCAATTCGTCCCCACTGGAATCCACCATCTCAGCTACCTGTGTACTTTGTGGAGGCAATTGCTGCTGGTCAATGTCTCCACGGAGGAATTGATTATAATTCATTTTAGTGAACATCATCTTCTCCACATTTTCTGGAAGTAACCTCGTACGCCGATTGCTGACAAGGTGAGCGGCGGCACTAAACACTCTTTCGGAGTACACACTTGTGGGAGGGCAACTTAGGTAGAATAAAGCCAGTTTGTGCAAGGGCCTCCAAATTGCCTCTTTTTCCTGCCAGTATAAGTACGGACTGTCTGACGTGCCTACTTGGATGCGGTCACTCATATAATCCTCCACCATTCTTTCAATGGGGAGAGAATCATATGCAGTGACAGTAGACGACATGTCCGTAATCATTGTCAGGTCCTTCAGTCCGGACCAGATGTCAGCATCAGCAGTCGCTCCAGACTGCCCTGCATCACCGCCAGCGGGTGGGCTCGGAATTCTGAGCCTTTTCCTCGCACCCCCAGTTGCGGGAGAATGTGAAGGAGGAGATGTTGACAGGTCGCGTTCCGCTTGACTTGACAATTTTCTCACCAGCAGGTCTTTGAACCCCAGCAGATTTGTGTCTGCCGGAAAGAGAGATCCAAGGTAGGTTTTAAATCTAGGATCGAGCACGGTGGCCAAAATGTAGTGATCTGATTTCAACAGATTGACCACCCGTGAATCCTTGTTAAGCGAATTAAGGGCTCCATCCACAAGTCCCACATGCCTAGCGGAATCGCTCCGTGTTAGCTCCTCCTTCAATGTCTCCAGCTTCTTCTGCAAAAGCCTGATGAGGGGAATGACCTGACTCAGGCTGGCAGTGTCTGAACTGACTTCACGTGTGGCAAGTTCAAAGGGCAGCAGAACCTTGCACAACGTTGAAATCATTCTCCACTGCGCTTGAGACAGGTGCATTCCACCTCCTATATCGTGCTGAATTGTATAGGCTTGAATGGCCTTTTGCTGCTCCTCCAACCTCTGAAGCATATAGAGGGTTGAATTCCACCTCGTTACCACTTCTTGCTTCAGATGATGGCAGGGCAGGTTCAGGCGTTTTTGGTGTTGCTCCAGTCTTCTGTACGTGGTGCCTGTACGCCGAAAGTGTCCCGCAATTCTTCTGGCCACCGACAGCATCTCTTGCACGCCCCTGTCGTTTTTTAAAAAATTCTGCACCACCAAATTCAAGGTATGTGCAAAACATGGGACGTGCTGGAATTTGCCCATATTTAATGCACACACAATATTGCTGGCGTTGTCCGATGCCACAAATCCACAGGAGAGTCCAATTGGGGTAAGCCATTCCGCGATGATCTTCCTCAGTTGCCGTAAGAGGTTTTCAGCTGTGTGCGTATTCTGGAAACCGGTGATACAAAGCGTAGCCTGCCTAGGAAAGAGTTGGCGTTTGCGAGATGCTGCTACTGGTGCTGCCGCTGCTGTTCTTGCGGCGGGAGTCCATACATCTACCCAGTGGGCTGTCACAGTCATATAGTCCTGACCCTGCCCTGCTCCACTTGTCCACATGTCCGTGGTTAAGTGGACATTGGGTACAACTGCATTTTTTAGGACACTGGTGAGTCTTTTTCTGACGTCCGTGTACATTTTCGGTATCGCCTGCCTAGAGAAGTGGAACCTAGATGGTATTTGGTAACGGGGGCACACTACCTCAAGAAATTGTCTAGTTCCCTGTGAACTAACGGCGGATACCGGACGCACGTCTAACACCAACATAGTTGTCAAGGCCTCAGTTATCCGCTTTGCAACAGGATGACTGCTGTGATATTTCATCTTCCTCGCAAAGGACTGTTGGACAGTCAATTGCTTGGTGGAAGTAGTAAAAGTGGGCTTACGACTTCCCCTCTGGGATGACCATCGACTCCCAGCAGCAACAACAGCAGCGCCAGCAGCAGTAGGCGTTACACGCAAGGATGCATCGGAGGAATCCCAGGCAGGAGAGGACTCGTCAGAATTGCCAGTGACATGGCCTGCAGGACTATTGGCATTCCTGGGGAAGGAGGAAATTGACACTGAGGGAGTTGGTGGGGTGGTTTGCGTGAGCTTGGTTACAAGAGGAAGGGATTTACTGGTCAGTGGACTGCTTCCGCTGTCGCCCAAAGTTTTTGAACTTGTCACTGACTTATTATGAATGCGCTGCAGGTGACGTATAAGGGAGGATGTTCCGAGGTGGTTAACGTCCTTACCCCTACTTATTACAGCTTGACAAAGGCAACACACGGCTTGACAAATGTTGTCCGCATTTCTGTTGAAATACTTCCACACCGAAGAGCTGATTTTTTTGGTATTTTCACCAGGCATGTCAACGGCCATATTCCTCCCACGGACAACAGGTGTCTCCCCGGGTGCCTGACTTAAACAAACCACCTCACCATCAGAATCCTCCTTGTCAATTTCCTCCCCAGCGCCAGCAACACCCATATCCTCCTCATCCTGGTGTACTTCAACACTGACATCTTCAATCTGACTATCAGGAACTGGACTGCGGGTGCTCCTTCCAGCACTTGCAGGGGGCGTGCAAATGGTGGAAGGCGCATGCTCTTCACGTCCAGTGTTGGGAAGGTCAGGCATCGCAACCGACACAATTGGACTCTCCTTGTGGATTTGTGATTTCGAAGAACGCACAGTTCTTTGCGGTGCTTTTGCCAGCTTGAGTCTTTTCATTTTTCTAGCGAGAGGCTGAGTGCTTCCATCCTCATGTGAAGCTGAACCACTAGCCATGAACATAGGCCAGGGCCTCAGCCGTTCCTTGCCACTCCGTGTGGTAAATGGCATATTGGCAAGTTTACGCTTCTCCTCCGACAATTTTATTTTAGATTTTTGAGTCCTTTTTTTACTGATATTTGGTGTTTTGGATTTTACATGCTCTGTACTATGACATTGGGCATCGGCCTTGGCAGACGACGTTGCTGGCATTTCATCGTCTCGGCCATGACTAGTGGCAGCAGCTTCAGCACGAGGTGGAAGTCGATCTTGATCTTTCCCTAATTATGGAACCTCAACATGTTTGTTCTCCATATTTTAATAGGCACAACTAAAAGGCACCTCAGGTAAACAATGGAGATGGATGGATACTAGTATACTTATGGATGGACGAGCGACTGCCGACACAGAGGTAGCTACAGCCGTGGACTACCGTACTGTGTCTGCTGCTAATATAGACTGGATGATAATGAGATAAAATTAAAATATATATATATATATCACACTAGTACTGCAGCCGGACAGGTATATATTATGTAATGACGGGCCTGCTGGACACTGTCTGTCAGCACTGCAGACTCCTAAAGTAAGCTACTAGTATCAAGAAGATAGAAAAAAAAAATAAACCACGGGTAGGTGGTATACAATTATGGATGGACGAGCGACTGCCGACACAGAGGTAGCTACAGCCGTGGACTACCGTACTGTGTCTGCTGCTAATATAGACTGGATGATAATGAGATAAAATTAAAATATATATATATATCACACTAGTACTGCAGCCGGACAGGTATATATTATGTAATGACGGACCTGCTGGACACTGTCTGTCAGCACTGCAGACTCCTAAAGTAAGCTACTAGTATCAAGAAGATAGAAAAAAAAATAAACCACGGGTAGGTGGTATACAATTATGGATGGACGAGCGACTGCCGACACAGAGGTAGCTACAGCCGTGGACTACCGTACTGTGTCTGCTGCTAATATAGACTGGATGATAATGAGATAAAATTAAAATATATATATATATATATATATCACACTAGTACTGCAGCCGGACAGGTATATATTATGTAATGACAGACCTGCTGGACACTGTCTGTCAGCACTGCAGACTCCTAAAGTAAGCTACTAGTATCAAGAAGATAGAAAAAAAAATAAACCACGGGTAGGTGGTATACAATTATGGATGGACGAGCGACTGCCGACACAGAGGTAGCTACAGCCGTGGACTACCGTACTGTGTCTGCTGCTAATATAGACTGGATGATAATGAGATAAAATTAAAATATATATATATATATCACACTAGTACTGCAGCCGGACAGGTATATATTATGTAATGACAGACCTGCTGGACACTGTCTGTCAGCACTGCAGACTCCTAAAGTAAGCTACTAGTATCAAGAAGATAGAAAAAAAAATAAACCACGGGTAGGTGGTATACAATTATGGATGGACGAGCGACTGCCGACACAGAGGTAGCTACAGCCGTGGACTACCGTACTGTGTCTGCTGCTATATAGACTGGATGATAATGAGATAAAATTAAAATATATATATATATATCACACTAGTACTGCAGCCGGACAGGTATATATTATGTAATGACGGACCTGCTGGACACTGTCTGTCAGCACTGCAGACTCCTAAAGTAAGCTACTAGTATCAAGAAGATAGAAAAAATAAATAAACCACGGGTAGGTGGTATACAATTATGGATGGACGAGCGACTGCCGACACAGAGGTAGCTACAGCCGTGGACTACCGTACTGTGTCTGCTGCTAATATAGACTGGATGATAATGAGATAAAATTAAAATATATATATATATATGTAGGAAAAAAACTGTGTTCCCTAATGCACACCGAGTGAATAATATTACTATATAATAATAGTCAGATAATACGGAGATCTTAGTTGCGTATATCTGCAGATATAGGGTTAAGCCCCCAGGCCGATCGACAAGGCTTCTCCGTCACTGGGGGTCCCTAATACTAGGTATGGGCCTGGGGTGCAGGACCCCACAATGTCGGCACAGGTCGGCCACCCCAGGTCAGCACACAGGTGAAAATTAATAGGGGTTAATAAGAAGCACAGAAGTGCTATGTAAGTGGTGTGATTAAAATAATATATACAAAGTGATAGGAAAAATAATAAGTGTTAATAAAGTGTTAGGGTGTGCCGACCTGCAGCAGCCCACCCATACCGACACAGGGGCCACTGCACCCCACACCCACCCCATTCACTCGGTGTGCATTAGGGAACACAGTTTTTTTCCTACACAGAATTACCCCTCCCCTTTTAGCACCTGAGTGACATTACAATCTGATTGAGCAGCTTTCCACCTTGTGTATTGTATATAGAGAGGCACAAATGGGTCAGCATTAGGAGGGATTGCTGACTCTAGTAGTGCCAAAGGGGAAGCCAGGGGTATCCCCAGGTAAGCTGGCTCTCAGATGCTGTAGGTGCCATTACCATGTGGCCTTACACTGGGAATTTAACCCAGATATATATATGTAATTATTTATGGGGTGGGTGTGGGGTGCAGTGGCCCCTGTGTCGGTATGGGTGGGCTGCTGCAGGTCGGCACACCCTAACACTTTATTAACACTTATTATTTTTCCTATCACTTTGTATATATTATTTTAATCACACCACTTACATAGCACTTCTGTGCTTCTTATTAACCCCTATTAATTTTCACCTGTGTGCTGACCTGGGGTGGCCGACCTGTGCCGACATTGTGGGGTCCTGCACCCCAGGCCCATACCTAGTATTAGGGACCCCCAGTGACGGAGAAGCCTTGTCGATCGGCCTGGGGGCTTAACCCTATATCTGCAGATATACGCAACTAAGATCTCCGTATTATCTGACTATTATTATATAGTAATATTATTCACTCGGTGTGCATTAGGGAACACAGTTTTTTTCCTACACAGAATTACCCCTCCCCTTTTAGCACCTGAGTGACATTACAATCTGATTGAGCAGCTTTCCACCTTGTGTATTGTATATAGAGAGGCACAAATGGGTCAGCATTAGGAGGGATTGCTGACTCTAGTAGTGCCAAAGGGGAAGCCAGGGGTATCCCCAGGTAAGCTGGCTCTCAGATGCTGTAGGTGCCATTACCATGTGGCCTTACACTGGGAATTTAACCCAGATATATATATGTAATTATTTATGGGGTGGGTGTGGGGTGCAGTGGCCCCTGTGTCGGTATGGGTGGGCTGCTGCAGGTCGGCACACCCTAAAACTTTATTAACACTTATTATTTTTCCTATCACTTTGTATATATTATTTTAATCACACCACTTACATAGCACTTCTGTGCTTCTTATTAACCCCTATATTATGTAATGACGGACCTGCTGGACACTGTCTGCAGAATGCGTTTATAAAAACACCACACGACGAGTGTTTATTGTTTAACTTTTTCAGGCAGACAATCACAATATACTGGTGGTCAGCAGACAATCACAATACTGGTGGTCAGTGGTCACTGGTCAGTCACACTGGCAGTGGCACTCTGGCAGCAAAAGTGTGCACTGTACTTAAAATATGTACTCCTGCTATAACTGCTCCCCAGTCTCCCCCACAATTAAGCTGTGTGAGCAGTGAGCACTCAGCAGTCAGATAATGATATACAGTATATGATGCAGCACACTGGGCTGAGCACAGATATGGTATGTGTGACTGTGTCACACTGTGTATCGTTTTTTTTCAGGCAGAGAACGGATTCATTAAACTGGTGGCACTGGTCACTGCCACTGGTCACACTATCAGCAGCAAGTAGTACTCCTCCTATATTATGCTCCCCAAAATTTGTGTCTCTCTCTCTCTAGTACTATTAGTCACTCTAAACGGAGAGGACGCCAGCCACGTCCTCTCCCTATCAATCTCAATGCACATGTGAAAAATGGCGGTGACGCGCGGCTCCTTATATAGAATCCGAGTCTCGCGATAGAATCCGAGCCTCGCGAGAATCCGACAGCGGGATGATGACGTTCGGGCGCGCTCGGGTTAACTGAGCAAGGCGGGAGGATCCGAGCCTGCTCGGCCCCGTGTAAAAAAAGCTGAAGTTCGGCGGGTTCGGATTCAGAGAAACCGAACCCGCTCATCTCTAATAGTCACCCATCCATATTTAAAGTGCATTCAAAGTCGTCATGGCCTTGTAGTTGACGGAACCGTTTTGGTGTAGTGAACACCTTCATCCAGGACTGCTTAACATCTATTGCCAATTAAGGACATACTGTATATATACACCACACCAACACACATAAGTAACACACAACACTTGTTATCCTTTAGGTAATGAAAAAATGGAAATGCCATATAAGGAGTTCCGCTGGCTGTCTAAGAAAGAAGGCCTGGATCATACTATCCTGCTTAATTATTCAAATGGGATCCATAACTAGAGGCCATACCTGGAAGTATACCTACCCTGTGGTGTACATGTTTATTTAATCAATCAGGCAGTAGATGTCACTGCCACCGTACATCTCTGCGCTGTTGGTTCCGGCCACGTGACCTGTTTACCGGAAGTGACGAGATCGCCAACCAACAAGTAAAACTACTTGTACTAGAACATGCCAACCACAAGCTCCCAGGGGGATCGTTATAGGTACAGCAGGGTCCTCTCTCATATCGCATTTCAGCGTACCACATATATATCACAAATATAACAAAAATACATTATTGACATAACTATACAAAAATACAAAAGTACAATGACAATAACAACATTAACAACAACATTGCTGGACTTGGGGGGTAATTCCAAGTTGATCGCAGCAGGAATTTTTTTAGCAGTTGGGCAAAGCCATGTGCACTGCAGGGGGGGCAGATATAACATGTGCAGAGGGAGTTAGATTTGGGTGTGGTGTGTTCAATCTGCAATCTAAATTGCAGTGTAAAATAAAGCAGCCAGTATTTACCCTGCACAGAAACAAAATAACCCACCCAAATCTAACTCTTTCTGCACATGTTATATCTGCCTCCCCTGCAGTGCACATGGTTTTGCCCAACTGCTAACAAAAATCCTGCTGCGATCAACTCAGAATTACCCCCCTGGATCCTAATTAGTAACATCCTCCCAGTACATATTATCACTTTAGGTATTTCCACTGTGTATCTTCAAACTGAGGAATCTATAAATAGAGATCAGATTAGTGATTTATTTATAACAAACATAGATTAACAACACACAATATTTATGCTATTCAATATGAGGTTATAGATATCATAAAGATCATAGGAAAGGAGACAAGCTGAATTCTTCATTTAAACCATTAGGTGTCAATGCATGGAGCTTATATATCCATTAACACTCATGTTGCATCAGTAATCTGTGTCGATCACCCCACCACGTAGGGGAGGGATATGATCCACAGGCATAAATCGGAAGTCCTGAATAGTGTGGCCCACTGAATGGAAATGTCTCGCTACTGGAGGTGTTGTTGCGTCTACCCACAATGTAACTTTTTTAGCGAAGATCGATGCATCGCGATGCGTTCTTTCAGCATTCTTATGATTTTATCCACGTAAATCTTCTAACAAAGACATAGAATCACATAAATAACAAATTTGGTTTCACAATTAAGACGATGGTGAATAGGATATTTGATTCCAGTCAGGGGATGTATAAAGAAACTCACAGTTATCAAGTACGTACAGTAAGTACAGCCCGAGCGTTTATAAGCTCCCTTTTATAATCTCAACCATCCCTGGTAGTTATCCGTCATTGGACTAATGTCCGAATAGGTGATTCTTTCTTTCAGATTACGACTGTGTTTGTAACAAAAAAGGGGTGACTGTTGACAATCTGGACACACAATCAGGTCAGTTTGCAAAATATGCCAGTACTTACTAATAGCAGTTCTCAACACTTCAGAAGTTACAGAAAAGTTTCTGCAGAAAACCGTTTGTGGTTTTTCAGATTTTGTCTCCTTAGTTAATAGGTCTTCACGATTTAAATTGAGGCATTTTTTTGGATAGCTTCAGATACCTCATTAGGACTGTAGCCACATTGTATAAACTTATTGCCCATTACTTCCAGGGCAACCAGTAATTGTTCTTTATCCGATCTAATTCAGGTCACTCTGATCAGTTGTGAATATGGGAGCCCTCTTTTAAGAGGTTGGGGATGTAAGCTCAAAAACAGAAGTAATGTGTTTTTGTTCATCTCCTTTCTGAAAACACTTGTGAAAAACAACCCTTCCTTCACCAGGATGGTGACATTAAGAAAATTGAGTATGAACTGCTGTTGTATGTAAACCTAATCAAGCTTGGCATATTATTTAACTAATTTACAAAGTCAAGTAGAACGTTCATTCCACCAGTCCAAATCATAAAGAGGTCATCAATATATTGCTGATAAAAAGCAATAAATAAATAAAAAATGTTACCCATAATATGTTTCCTCTCATACAAATAAAGATTTGTATATGATGGGGCCATGTTTGACCCCATTGTCGTTCCTTTAGTTTGTAAATAAAACATATTGTTAAACAAAAAGTAATTTTTGTGTAGGATGACTTCTATCAGCAAAATTAAATAATCAACCGGAGGACCCATATAATGCGGACTGGTGGCAATAGCCTCCCTTATTGCATCAATACCCCTCACATTATCAAAATTGGTGTACAAACTCCCAACATCTAGGGTCACCAAAATACAATCAGGGGTGGCGAACCAAATGATCTCAATTTGTTTAGAAAATTGGTTGTATCCCTAATAAAATAGGGTGTTGCCTGCACCACTGATTGCAGGTGGAAATCCACAAATTGGGAGAGGGTTTGTCCCAAAGAGCTCCTAAACAAAATAATTAGTCTCCCAGGTGGGGAGACCAATGACTTGTATACTTTAGGCCAGTGGTTCTCAAACTCGGTCCTCAGGACCCCACACAGTGCATGTTTTGCAGGTAACCCAGCAGGTGCACAGGTGTATTAATTACTCGCTGACACATTTTAAAAGGTCCACAGGTGGAGCAAATTATTTCACTTGTGATTCTGTGAGGAGACCTGCAAAACATGCACTGTGTGGGGTCCTGAGGACCGAGTTTGAGAACCTGTGCTTTAGGCAATATATAGAAGAGGGGAATCTTGGGAAAATCCTGAAACAAAAATTTGACCATCTGTTCGTCAAGCCAGCAATTTATAAAAACCATTTGAATAATAGCATCAATTTCTTTCTTGAAGCTCTGCGTAGGGTCAGACTTTAGCATCTTATAGTTCTCTGGATCATTTAGCTGCCACATAGCTTCCGCAACATAATCAACTTTATTTAAAATCACAATTCCCCATCCTTATCAGCTGGGCAAATAATAATTTGTTGATTATCATGTAACGATCTGACAGCCAAACACTCATCTTTCGTCAAATTTGAACAAGTGTGTTGCAACCTCCCAAAGCAAGGCATGACATATTGTTTCACCAATCTAGAAAAAATCTCAATAGACGCATTATTGCAAGGTGGGTCAAAGGTACTACGGTATTTAAAAAGGGTATGAGAAACCTCCTTCCTGTTGACACCTTGTTTATTAAAGTGGTCAAGGAGGGCGGAGTTGTCTTTGAAATCTAAAAAATTCCACCACAAAATCAATGGGTTTCTTTCTAAATGTTTGTACAAAAGTTAAGCCTTTAGAGAGGACATCCATTTCCACTACTGTAGGTGTATACTTCGATAAATTAATTACCACTATTTCTGCTGTCCCTTCTTGGCTTTTGTTTCTTGACCTCTTGTGTTTGACTCCACCTCTCCAACAGGGGTTTTTGGGCCTCTGTTCCTGCTGCGCGTAAACACACGCTCCCGAGAAAAATAACCCTTCTGAGAGGTGATCAGTCACTTTGAGACGTATCGGAGTCAATATCAGTAAAACATCTATCGTATCTCCTTGTACCCTGTCCCACCTTCCATGATCTCTTATTGGTCTGATTGGTTAACCATGAATAAACTTTCAGGTGCTTTTATCATCCCTCACTTTTTTATATTTGGACCTTTTAAATGTCAAAAGCTCGCTTTTGAAGGTTGCAACACTAGCAGTCAATTTGGTTTGCCACTCCCCAGATTTATCAGTTCTAAGAGCCTCTACACCATTAGATTCACAATCAGAAATGTCCTTATTCATAACCTCTATATCATTGTTAACCTGCTGGACTACTAGTACCATGAGGTCAAAACTACACTGGTTCAGGATCATACACCATTGCCTACAAAAATCTTTATTGTTCCTCCCTATCGTCGGTTGATTTCTGATACATATTTCTGATATATATATCTCAAGGGGCCCAGACCATGCCCCTACCACCACAATGCCCCAGAGTGCCCTTCATGCCCTGGTCCACACTGTGTATTATAGATGAGTTTCAATCAATCACACAGTATTTCCAAAGTAAATGAAAGGTTGTAATTTATCAAGGGATTGGTTCTAAAGTGACAATAAGCAGAATTTGTTTGGTATGGTGATTTCTACCATGTTCATTACCATCTCTGCTCACAAATCAAGTTGGTTTAGCTTTTATAAAACTTGTCTTTTTAAATTTTGCAGCACATTTAAACAAAATTGCCTTGTAACTGGAAACTCCACATCCTCAATGGCTGTTAGAATGAATGGTTGCAAATGCACATCAATAGGCTTCCTCTGATCATACACAGTTAGGAAGGCGTGAGCCTAACCTTACAAAGCCTTACCTCCACGCAGGCCCGGTGCTAGGGTGTTTGGCGCCCTCCTGCAAACTATAAATTTGCGCCTCCCATACTTTACAAAGGGACAGTGCCCCCTGTAGCAGAGATGCTTATACACAATGCCACCTGTAGTAGTTACGCTTACGCACATAACGCCCTCTGTAGTAGTGATGCTTAAACACACAACGCCCCCTGCAAAGGCCCCCTTTAGTACTGACACTTAAACACACAACACCCCCTGTAGTAGTTACGCTTACACACAACACCCCCTCTAGTAGTGATGCTTACACACCACGCCCCCTGTAGTAATGATGCTTAAACACACAACGCCCCCTAGTAGTAGTGACGCTTACACACACAACGCCCCCTGTAGTAGTGACGATTAAACACACAACGCTTCCTAGTAGTAGTGACGCTTACACACACAACACCCCCTGTAGTAGTGACGATTAAACACACAACGCTTCCTAGTAGTAGTGACGCTTACGCACACAACATCCCCTGTAGTAGTGACACTTACACACAACGACCCCTGTAGTAGTGACACTTACACACAACGTCCCCTGTAGTAGTGATGCTTACACACAACGCCCCCTAGCAGTAGTGACGATTACACATACAACACCCCCTGTAGTACTGATGCTTATGCATACAACACCCCCTGTAGTAGTGACGCTTAAACACTGCCCAGTCACACATACACAGATGCTCACTCTCTTTCCATTCACTCACCTAAAGAAGTCTGGCTGCTGGAGCCGCTCATCATCCTGTGTAACAGGTTGCAGCCTGGTCCCGTGTAGCCCCCCCCCCCCCCCCCCCCCCTGTTCCATCTAGCTCTGCCCCCTTTTTGGCCAAGCTATGGACACTGCAGGGGGAGTAGGGGAAGGTTTCTAGCTGCTGGCGCCACTGCCTGTACAGTGTGACAGGCACGGCAGCCGGCAGCTGCAGGGGGAGACAGGGCAGCGCAGCAAAGGGATGCAGGGCAGGCAGAGCGCCTGTCCGGTCCGGCGCCTACCTTCACTGCATCCCTTTGCTGAGCAGGTAGCGCCGGGCCTGCCTCCATGTCTGCTGCCACGAGAACAAACTTCCCGCTCTTCACAAGTTTGGTGATAAGCTTGCAGGGTGCCTGAGGCTAAAGATTATTCTGATAAACCCCCCATGCAGGCTCGATCATCGGTCATACCCTGCGAATCTGCACCTGAAGCCAGGGGGTGTATATCAGATTGTGCATACCTCCCAACATGACCCATTCCAAGAGGGACAAACTGCTATCTACCTAGACTTCCCTCTTCATATATGATTGGAGTCACCTATGTTGAACTATTTAATTGTTAAGAAAGGTATTTCAGCACAGGTGCATAAATTAAGGTAGAAAGCATTTTGTCCCTTTTGAAATGGGTCATGTTGGGAGGTACAGATTGTGTATATTAAATTTAAACCAATGGTGTATATTAGATTTAAACTAATAGTTTAATAATGCCTGAGTGCTGTTTATAATTGAGAGACAATTATTGTATAAAATTTTCTTGTAGTAGAACAAAGACAACTTAAACAACCTTAAAATACACATAGAAAAATAAAATCTATAATTTATCTTGCAAAAATGCAATTGCATCATTACTACTTACACACAGGGACAGGACTCATGAGGACTCTCTTGTGTGTGTATTTCTCTAGAGCCAAATGCTCTCATTATATAACCGGTTACACAGAACCCAGACACCCAGGTGGGAAGAGCAGAAACTGGGATCCCTGGGTAACTTACAGCCCCCCTCCCCCATCTATCCTTTGGTAGTTCATGAAACCTGATACTCCTATGTCTCTGCCTGTACTGCATACTGTACTGCTCACATCCTGGTTGCCTGGTTCTGCTGCTGCACATGAGGGAGAGCTAGTGATATTAGTGTGCTCCAACTGGGGGAGCCCTTGACAGAGGTGGGCCCAGGGTACAGTATCCCCTGCGCAACCACCTTAATCTGGCTATGCCTGAAGCTATGGATGACTCTGTTTTTTCTGTGTCCACGTCGTTCTACATGTGTCATCAATGTCACCATCTGCAAAAGATGGCAACACAACATTGGAGGTTTAACCTCTGCAGAAGACCACACAGAAACACTAGTTGCAGAAGTGCTTTGTAAGGAATCTTGGGAAGTGGTTGTGATGTAAACCCCCACGTGGAGAACTGCCATGGGAATAACAAAAGCCTGCAAGGATTGTAAAAATTGATTCCCTGCAGAAGCAATGCGCGTGCGCATAGACACCTGATCAAGTGTTGCGGCTGGGAAAGACACACCTGCAATAAACTTTAATATGATAGGCACAAAGGCAGTAGCCATAGATGGGTGTGGTATGCAAGGTCGACCACACTTAGGTCGACCACTATTGGTCAACAGTAAGTAGGTCGACATGGTTTCTAGGTCGACAGGGACTCTAGGCAGACATGTAATAGGTCGACATGAGTTTTTGCATTTTTTTGGTGTCGTTTTATCCATACAGTGACCGGGATCTCCAATTAGTGCACCGTCCCTCGCATGGCTCGCTTTGCTCGCCATGCTTCGGGCAAGGTGCATAGCTGTGCTTGGCACAGGTTACCATTCCCAATTGTAGTCCACATGGATCGTAAAGTATGAAAAAGTTCAAAAACTGAAAAAATGTGAAAAACTCATTTCAACCTTTTTGTCATGTCAACCTAGAGTCCCTGTCGACCTAGAAACCATGTCAACCTACTTACTGTCGACCTAGACAGTGTCGACCTAAGTATAGATGCCTTCATGCACATAAATGCAGATTAGACTCAATCTGCAACAAAACTCAGGATGTCGTGGAAGCACTAGCCAAAAGAACATTCGTAGAGGCTGCAGTGACTTGGTGTGAAGGGACGAAGGACCTGCAAGGGCTGCTAGTGCAGTGGACCCTGCGATGTACAAAAATTGTAAGAAGAAGGAATCTAAGATCATTTGATATATATCACAATATGCGGGGAAGGTATGTGAAATAAAGTAGTTTATTGTCTGCCCCCGTAAAAAATTAGCCTACTTACAGTATAACAATTGGGGTAATTCACACCTGATCGCTAGGCTGTGTTTACGGACAGCGGGCGATCAGGTCTAAACTGCGCACGCATATGCACCGCAATGCGCAGGCGCGTCGCATGGGTACAAAGTGGATCGCCGCTCAGCAATGGGCTTGTGCGAAGGATCCATTTGCACAGGCGTTCGCAAGGAGATTGACAGGGAGAAGGCGTTTGTGGGTGGCAACTGACCCTTTTCTGGGAGTGTTTGGAAAAATGCAGGCGTGTCCAAGCATTTGCAGGGCGGGTGTCTGACATCAATTCCGGTCCTGAACAGGCTGAAGCGATCGCAGCGGCTGAGTAAGTCCTGGGCTGTGCAGACACTGCACAAAATCTATTTGTACAGTTCTGCTAAACATTTGTTCGCACACTTGCGCAGCTAAAATACACTCCCCCTTTTAGTCGGCGACTATCTGATCGCAGGAGTGCAAAAATCGCCTGCTTGCGATCAGGTCTGAATTAGGCCCAATGGAGATCATTCCAAGTTGATCCCTCGCTAGCAGTTTTTAGCAGCCGTGCAAATGCTATGCCGCCTCCCACTGGGGAGTGTATTTTAGCTTAGCAGAAGTGCGAATGTATGTGTAGCCGAGCACTGCAAAAACAGTTTGTGCAGTTTCAGAGTAGCTCTGAATCTACTCAGCGCTTGCGATCACTTCAGCCTATTCATGTCCGGATTTGACATCATACACCCGCCCAGCGAACACCCAGACACGTCTAGGTTTTTTCAGACACGCCTGCATTTTTGCAAACACTCTCTGAAAACGATCAGTTGACACCCAGAAACGCCCCCTTCCTGTCAATCTTCTTGCGGCCGTCAGTGCGACTGAAAACTTTGCTAAAACCTGAGCACAACCACGAAGGGCTTTGTACCCGTACGTCACGCATGCGCATTGCGGGGCATACGCATGCGCAGAAATGCAGTTTTTTCAGCTGATCGCTGCACTGCGAAAATCGGCAGCGAGCGATCAACTCAGAATGACCCCCAATGTTCTTATAACAAACAAGATATGGGAAGAACTTCCTGTATGCTGAAAGAGAAGATGTCAATCCTTTTTTAATATTACGCAGGTGTTCGGACATCTCAGTGTTCCAGCACATTTAAAGATATGCATCATTGTTGGTCTAATCACCTACATACAGTATTTTATGGTACTTAAAATGCACAAACTGTAGCAATTGGAAGAAAAATAATGCTGATAAGACACTAGCGAGATTGAAAATGCAAACTCTGATTAATTTAGGAACCCTTACTCCTAAGGCAGTTCACAAACTTTCATGAAAAAGTTTCTTATTGATAAACTCAGAAAAAAATATAAATTTAAGAAAATTGTGCTTTCCTGTCAACCTGTCATCCTTATGGTCAGTTATGTGGAGTTGTGCTACCAATTGTCCATATATTTTAAGATTGTCAGCCACCAGCTCTAATTTTGCCGGTCACCATGATTATAAATAATTTGATTTGGTCTTGGGCCACCAACCTGAGGACCTCTGCAAGTGCCACAAGGCACCCTGGGCCTAATTCAGACTCGCAGTCTAAATCCCTATGTCTAGTGCGCGCACGCAGTGGGTGCACTGTGCGTGCGCACCCCGGGAGCCCAGTGAGATGCTAAAAATGGAGGTGTGTCCAGACCATTGCGGGGGCAAGCCGTTGTGGCTGCGGGATGCAGCAAGTCGCCGGGTGCAAAACCATTTCCTCTGTGCAATACTTTTGCACCCTTGTGGGGGGGAAAGTAGGGCAGACATGCGGGGTGGACTAGTCCTGTGCTGGGCGTCCCCCTGCATGTCTGAGAAACTGATTGAAGATGTGCTAAATTTAGCACATTTACGATCAGATCTGAATTACCACCCAAGGGCTAAAACTTTGAATTTGAACTAAAATGGTTGCTCACGAAAGATTTAGATATGTTCATGCAATGAAAATTGTCTGTATTTCTGAAAATATTTTTTAATGTGTATCTTTTATTATATATTATGTTCATAATACAGTACATTAATGAGCGCAAAGGTTCCCAAATACAGTCCTCAAGGCAGTGGCGGAACTAGCGAGCGGTGGGCCCAGGTACAACAAAATGCTTTGCCCCCCCCCATCCCATCCAAGTCCACCCCTTTACCCCTGGAGAGGATCTGGTGAGTCGGACTTGCTCAGGGCCAGAGAAATGGATACCTAGCAACAGTGCCGTAACTAGACATTTTAGCACTGTGTGCAAGAAACGGCATCAGAGCCCCCCCATGTGAAACAGGGGCAGTGCGCGGTGTTGAAGTCGAAAATATTATAGCCACATGCATCACGTGCAAACACCACACAGAGTAGCCTCCGCACGCGTGCTTGTTCTGCCGTGCGTGCGCATACGTTGCGTATATTGGCTCACGAGGTCCTGCATATTAACGCGTGGTATGAGTAAATACGGTAGCATACGCATTCGCATGGAAAAGCCACAAAGACATATCTCATATTTAATACACATAGTACATAATTTACACATAGCCTACACGCACCACACCAGCAAGTTACATTTGCTTCAGAGGTATAACAACAGAGGGATTCGGCTTTACAGGATATGAGGGGACAAAATTAGGTTAGGAGGTGGTGTTTGGTATCCAGCTGTACAGTATTTCAAGGGCAATATTCCGATGGCAGTTTGCAGATAGTAGCACGCTCCTGCGCATAGATATGCGCAGGAGTATAATATTAATATCACACTGTATTTACTGTACTCTTGATATTCGGCGGGAACCCAGTGGAGGACATCTGCAAGTGCACCTGGACCAGGCATCACCCACCTATTCAAACCCACCTATGACCCCTCATGTACTGTAAATGACCAGTCCTTTGACCTATGGATGAAGAGATTACAGTTTCCTTTGTTTCACACTTTGGACTATTGTATAAAAGCCAAGCCTCCTGGCCGGCAGACACATTCTCTGAAGGTCATCTATTCAGATTGACTGAGGACCGGAACCGGGTGGCGCAGGTGAACAAACGTATGTATCATTGATTGTAGCCTTTTCTCTTATGTTATTGTATTTCTGTTGTACCCCCTTTTAAGTAAAAATTTGTTGCGGGGTTTGGGCCTAAACATTACATATACAAATGGTGTCGCATTTCCTTTCCTGTTAGGGGTTATAAAGTGTATTCCGCTGCACGTGTAGCTACTTTGTGCTTACAGCATGACGGCATGCTTACGCAACGTGTACGCATTTCATAGGGGTTACACACACACGCTTAGCGGTCGCAGCAGCCTGAACAGATTGTGTATTTAAGGTATTGCTATTCTTTCCTGAAAGTTAATTGAATTTAACAGCGGCATAGGCGCGCGCAAAAAATATAGGGGCGTGGCTTTGTGGGGAAGGGGTGTGGCCACAAAATAATACCAATTCATATAACGGTGCACAGTAGTCTCCATTATTAAAATTACGCCACACAGTAGCACCACTACACCAGGTAGAGCCCCTTTTACACCTTACGGCGGACAGATTCCCCTTTTTACACATTACGGCAGACAGCGTCTCCCTTTTTACACATTAATGCAGACAGCGTCCCCTTTTTACACATTACGGCAGACAGCATCCCCCTTTTTACACATAACGGCAGACAGCGTCCCCTTTTTACACATAACGGCAGACAGCGTCCCTTTTTTTACACATTAAGGCAGACTGCGTCCCCTTTTTACACATTACAGCAGACAGAGTCCCCCTTTTTACACATTAAGGCAGACAGCGTCCCCTTTTTTACACATTACGGCAGACAGTGTCCCCCTTTTTACACATTAAGACAGACAGCGTCCCCCTTTTTAAAAGAAAAATAATTATACTTACTGTCTCCGCTGGCAGTCAGGCTCCTCGTTGCAGCTTCTTCTGGCAGAGATCCTGGGCAGGGGAGAAGGAGGAGGGAGGTGGAGCCGCAGCAGCGCAGTGTGATTGGTGGAGGCGCTGCTGCTGCTGTCCCTCTCCTTCACCATAGGCTGTCCTCCGCTGCTGTGAATGCGCCTCCCAGCATTCACCGCGGCGGAGGACAGCCTATGGTAAAGGAGAGGGACAGCAGCGCCTCCACCAATTACACAGCGCTGCTGCGGCTCCCTCCTCCACCTCCCTCCTCCCCCATGGCCGCTGCGCTCCTCTCCTCGGCGGGCGGCTGTGTGCTGTGGGCGGCGGTTGTCCGCAACACACAGCGGCATGTAATGAGTCAGTTTGACTCATTACATGCTGCGCTGCTTTGGGCCCCTTGACAGTGGCGGGCCCCAGTGCAAGGCACTGCTTGCACTGGTGGTAGTTCTCCACTGCCTCAAGGCACTCTAACGGTCCAGGTTTTAAGTATATCCATGCTAGTACTTCAGTCAATTTGATTTAACCATCTGTGCTGAGCCATGGATATACTTAAAACCTGGACCGCTGGGGTGCCTTGAGAACCGTGATTGTGTATGTATGTGCTTGTACCTGTGATTCATAGCTTATCATATATGCTTATATCGTTAGCTTTGTTATGGAAACTCTGTGAGCAGTGACGGAGTCGTGGGGGGGGGGGGTGACACCAAGGCACGTGCTGCCCCCCCCCTCCACACACACACACACACACACACACACACACACACACACACACACACACACACACACATACCCCCACTGTTGTTTAGAGATTTTTTTTATACTGCAAACAGCACAGTCCAGCCATCAGCATGGGACTCGGAGGAGTTGGACCCAGTGCTGGTGAGGGACAGGCTAGCCACCATGACCACGAGAATGCCCAGCAAGCCATGAGGAGGGTGCTGACCTGAATCAGAAGATGACACCCTGGCCCTGCTTTCATCAGTCTGGGACTGGTGAGTAGCGGTGCTACTGTGTGCAGGGAGAAGGGCCAGGAGGTGGACGTTAAGAGGCTGCTGAGGAGGGATGTCTGGAATGGATGAGGATGGAGGTCTGCCGCTGCTAAGGGCTGTTGATGGAGTGCTGTAAGGAGAAGAGATGCAGTGCTGGATGGGCTGGGTGTGGAGTGGGTGAGGTTGAACTTAGAGAAAGCAGAAAGGTCAGGACAGAGGGGGAAGACTGCTGCCTATGTCATCTATTGCCTCCACAGTCACCAACTGTCTCCCTCTCACCCTCAGTCTCTCTCTGTCACCCGCTTACTCCCTGTCAACCTCAGTTTCTATCTGTCACCCACTTACTCCATGTCACCCTCAGTCTCTCACTGTCACCCACTTCATCCCTGTCACCCTCAGTCTCTCTGTCACCCACTATCTCCATGCAACCCTCAGTCTCTCTCGCTCTCTCTGTCACCCACTATCTCCCTGTCATCCACTCCCTCCATGTCACCCACTACCTCTCCAGTCACCCACGTTCTCCCTGTCACCCTCTGCCTCTCTGTCACCCTTGCTTCTCTGTCACCCACTGTCCCAATGGCACCCACTATCTCCCTGTCACCCTCTTCCTTTCACTATCACCTCTGCCACCCACATCACCTGCTGCCTCCCCAGCCATCCACTATCTGCCTGTCACCAACTGCCTGCCCCTGTCACCCTCTATCACCGCGTCACTCTCTGCCTATCTCTGTCACCCTATACCATCACCCACTGCCTCTCACTATCGCCCAAAGCCTACATGTCACCCTCTGCCTCCCTTTCACTCTCTTCCTTTCCCTGTCACCCCTGCCTCTCTCTGCCACACACATCTCCTGTTTCCTCCGCAGTCACCCACTATCTGCCAGTCATCTACTGTCTCCCTGCTACCCACTGCTTCCATGTCACCTGCCTCTCTCTGTCACTCACTACCGCCCCAGTCACCCACTATCTCCCTGTCACTCACTGCCTCTCCCTGTCACTCCCTACCCTCACCCACTGCCTCTCATTGTCACCCTCTGCCTCTCTCTGTAACCTACTGCCTTTCCCCACCCCCCTTTCCTGTCACTCACTGCCTCTCCCCCTCACCCACTGCTTCTCCATTTCACACTATCTTTCCCTGTCACCCATTACCTGGCTTTACCCGCTGCTTCTCACTATCACCCACTGCCTCTCCATCTCCCACTATCTCTCTCCATCATCCAGTGCCTCACTTTCTGCCTCTCTACGTCACTATCTCCCAATCACCCTCTATGTCCTGTCACCCTCTGCCTCTCCAAGGCATCACACTCTTCCCCATTATACAAATACTGTATTCCCTTTGAGGCCACACCCTTTGTTGAGAGGCCACACCCATGTTGAAAGGCCAAGCCCAATTTCCCAGGGGCGTGCTCGCTTTCTGAGTGGAAAAAATAATACCCCCACTTTTTCCCATGTCATGGTGCCCCCTGTCATTTTGGCCTGTATCCGCCCTTGTATATGAGGTAAAATATTTTTCTGCCCAGTTTTATTGTCATTTTTAGTAACCCTAGTGAATGATCTATATATGTTCCATCTTTCATTCATTTCTATTAAGTGCCGGGTGTCTGGTTGGTGTTCCACTGCATTCCATAGCCAGAGTGTCTATACGTCACTACCGGTTCCCAGCTTGTGTATCATTGTGTTTCACAACCGGAGGTCTGAACTGTGCATTTGGCATACCTTCCACCTGTCCCGATTCCAGTGGGACAGTCCCGCTATTTGGACACTGTCCCGCTGTCTCACCTGTGGGCCGTAGTGTTCCGTGGGAGGGAGGAAGGGGGGGGGGGGGGGGGACGACAGTTGGGAGGGCCAGTGTGATCACTGATGCTCTGATCTGCAAAGCAGCCAGTGACCACAGAATGATGCATGCGCACAGCATCTATCAGTGCTGGGAGGCGATCCAGGGGCTGCCCAGCTGCTCGGGTAGCACTGGTCACGCTCCCAAAAATGACAATTACGGTGTCGGATAGCAAGGTCCCGTCCCTCCAACTGAAGCCCTGCCCCTCCACCTGAAGTCCCGCCCCCTTTTGATTGCATGCATACCTTCAGCGCGCATGTCCCACACTCCCATTTTCTAAAGTTGGGAGGTATTCATTTGTCTTGCAAAGGCATTAAATCACTAGTACTGCATGCTGATGCACATTGGGGTTAATTCAGACCTGATCGCTAGGGTGCATTTCTTGTATCCATGCGATCAGGTAGTCGCTGCCTACAGGGAGAGGGGGAAATCACTGTGCAGGGGTGCGATTGCATGTGCAGGAGAGCTGCACAAACAGAAGTATGTGCAGTCTCTGCCTAGCCCAGGACTTACAGTGCGATGATCGGGGCCGGAGCTGACGTCAGAAACACTCCCTCCAAACCCCTGGTCCCTCCTGCGTTTTTCCGGACACTCCTCTCAGTTGCCACCCACAAACGGCCTCTTCCGGTCAGTGACCTTGCGATCACCCGTGCGATCGCTTTTTTTGCACCACCCCGTCTCTGCCCACCACTCCCTGTTGCTGCGGCCTGTCGCGCCTGCGCATTGCGGTGCATACGCATGTGCAGTTCAGACCTGATCGCCCGCTGTGCGTAAAATGCACAGCAGTGATCAGGTCTTAATTGGCCACATTGAAGGCATGTGAACGTATTCTGTTATACATTTATGGCTGTGCAAAGGCTGGATGGGTTCTATGGTGTACGTACACGCAGTGTCATCCGCAGTTGCAGTGGGGGGCTTGACTTCTTTAGCGCGGATTTTAACATTTGCGATTGCAAACTGGTGGCATGCAATAGCATATGCGATTGCTGATAAATTAGTACTTTAATGATGCTGAGTCACCCTAAGTTCTTTAATGATGCGGCTACAAGAGGAGACTCTAGGACAGAGGCAAGGCAGATAACCAGTCATAAACTTGTAAAGTCTGAGACTGGGCTGGAATCGGAGATGCTTGGGACCGGGATGGAACCAGGGATAATTGGGGCTGAGCTGGAACCGGAGATGCTTGGGACCGGACTGGAACCAGTGATGCTTGGGACCGGACTGGAACCGGTGAGGCTGGGAACTGTACTACAGACAGGAACCAGATTATGGACAAGAATCAGATTACGAATAGTGTGTCAGGCTAAAACAGAATGGGGCTGGTATTACTGTTATCTGCAGTGGAGACTCAAACAACAAGAAGACTGGGCCTAATTCAGAGTTGATCGCAGCAGCAAATTTTTTAGCAGTTGGGCAAAACCATGTGCACTGCAGGGGGGGGCAGATATAACATTTGCAGAGAGAGTAAAATTTGGGTGGGTTATTTTGTCTCTGTGCAGGGTAAATACTGGCTGCTTTATTTTTACACTGCAAATTAGATTTCAGGTTGAACACAACCCACCCAAATCTAACTCTCTCTGCACATGTTATATCTGCCTCCTCCTGCAGTGCACATAGGCCCTCATTCCGAGTTGTTCGCTCGCTAGCCGCTTTTCGCAGCAGTGCACACGCTAAGCCGCCGCCCTCTGGGAGTGAATCTTAGCTTAGCAGAATTGCGAACGAAGTATTCGCAATATTGCGAAAAGATTTTTCTTTGCAGTTTCTGAGTAGCTCGACACTTACTCTTCCAGTGCGATCAGTTCAGTGCTTGTCGTTCCTGGTTTGACGTCACAAACACACCCAGCGTCCGCCCAGACACTCCCCCGTTTCTCCAGCCACTCCCGCGTTTTTCCCAGAAACGGCAGCGTTTTTTCACACACTCCCATAAAACGGCCAGTTTCCGCCCAGAAACACCCACTTCCTGTCAATCACACTACGATCAGTAGAACGAAGAAAAAACCTCGTAATGCCGTGAGTAAAATACCAAACTTCTTAGCAAATTTACTTGGCGCAGCCGCAGTGCGAACATTGCGCATGCGCAGTTAGCTAAAAATCGCACCGATGCGAAGGAAAATAACGAGCGAACAACTCGGAATGAGGGCCATGGTTTTGCCCAACTGCTAACAAATTTGCTGCTGCGATCAACTCTGAATTAGGTTCATGTGCACTGCAGGGGGGGGGGGGCAGATATAACATGTGTAGAAAGAGTTAGATTTGGGTGGGTTATTTTGTCTCTGTGCAGGGTAAATACTGGCTGCTTTATTTTTACACTGCAATTTAGATTTCAGGTTGAACACACCCCACCCAAATCTAACTCTCTCTGCAAATGTTATATCTGCCCCCTCCTGCAGTGCACATGGGGGGTAATTCCAAGTTGATCGCAGCAGGAAATTTTTTAGCAGTTGGGCAAAACCATGTGCACTGCAGGAGAGGCAGATATAACATGTGCAGAGAGAGAGAGATTTGGAAGTGATGAGCGGGTTCGGTTTCTCGGAAACCGAACCCCCCCGAACTTCACCCATTTTACACGGGTCCGAGCCATACTCGGATTCTCCCGTATGGCTCGGTTAACCCGAGCACGCCCGAACGTCATCATCCTGCTGTCGGATTCTCGTGAGATTCGGATTCTATATAAGCAGCCGCGCGTCGCCGCCATTTTCACTCGTGCATTGGAAATGTTAGGGAGAGGACGTGGCTGGCGTCCTCTCCATTATTGTTGAACTTGATTGTGCACTATTGCTTAATTGTGGGGAGGGCTGGGGAGCAGCTGTATAATATAGGAGGAGTACAGTGCAGAGTTTTGCTGATGAGTGACCACCAGTTATCCGTTCTCTGCCTGAAAAAAACGCTCCATATCTGTGCTCAGTGTGCTGCATATATCTGTGCTCACACTGCTTAATTGTGGGGACTGGGGAGCAGCTGTATTATATAGCAGGAGTACAGTGCAGAGTTTTGCTGACAGTGACCACCAGTATACGTTGTCTGCCTGAAAAACACTCCATATCTGTGCTCAGTGTGCTGCTTTATTGTGGGGACTGGGGACCACCAGTATAATATTATATAGGAGGAGTACAGTGCAGAGTTTTGCTGACCAGTGACCACCAGTATATAATATATAGCATTACGGTACAGTAGGCCACTGCTGTACCTACCTCTGTGTCGTCATTAAGTATACTATCCATCTAGATTCTATACCTGTGGTGCATTTCAGTTGTGCAGTTTGCTGACACAGTGACCACCAGTATATATAGCAGTACGGTACGGAAGGCCACTGCTGTACCTACCTCTGTGTCGTCATTAAGTATACTATCCATCTACATTCTATACCTGTGGTGCATTTTAGTTTTGCAGTTTGCTGACACAGTGACCACCAGTATACTATATATAGCAGTACGGAAGGCCACTGCTGTTCCTACCTCTGTGTCATCATTAAGTATACTATCCATCTACATTCTATACCTGTGGTGCATTTTAGTTTTGCAGTTTGCTGACACAGTGACCACCAGTATACTATATATAGCAGTACGGTACGGGAGGCCACTGCTGTACCTACCTCTGTGTCGTCATTAAGTATACTATCCATCTACATTCTATACCTGTGGTGCATTTTAGTTTTGCAGTTTGCTGACACAGTGACCACCAGTATACTATATATAGCAGTACGGTACGGAAGGCCACTGCTGTACCTACCTCTGTGTCGTCATTAAGTATACTATCCATCTACATTCTATACCTGTGGTGCATTTCAGTTGTGCAGTTTGCTGACACAGTGACCACCAGTATACTATATATAGCAGTACGGTACGGAAGGCCACTGCTGTACCTACCTCTGTGTCGTCATTAAGTATACTATCCATCTACATTCTATACCTGTGGTGCATTTTAGTTTTGCAGTTTGCTGACACAGTGACCACCAGTATACTATATATAGCAGTACGGTACGGAAGGCCACTGCTGTACCTACCTCTGTGTCGTCATTAAGTATACTATCCATCTACATTCTATACCTGTGGTGCATTTTAGTTTTGCAGTTTGCTGACACAGTGACCACCAGTATACTATATATAGCAGTACGGAAGGCCACTGCTGTTCCTACCTCTGTGTCATCATTAAGTATACTATCCATCTACATTCTATACCTGTGGTGCATTTTAGTTTTGCAGTTTGCTGACACAGTGACCACCAGTATACTATATATAGCAGTACGGTACGGAAGGCCACTGCTGTACCTACCTCTGTGTCGTCATTAAGTATACTATCCATCTACATTCTATACCTGTGGTGCATTTTAGTTTTGCAGTTTGTTGACACAGTGACCACCAGTATACTATATATAGCAGTACGGTACGGAAGGCCACTGCTGTACCTACCTCTGTGTCGTCATTAAGTATACTATCCATCTACATTCTATACCTGTGGTGCATTTTAGTTTTGCAGTTTGCTGACACAGTGACCACCAGTATACTATATATAGCAGTACGGTATGGAAGGCCACTGCTGTACCTACCTCTGTGTCGTCATTAAGTATACTATCCATCTACATTCTATACCTGTGGTGCATTTTAGTTTTGCAGTTTGCTGACACAGTGACCACCAGTATACTATATATAGCAGTACGGTACGGAAGGCCACTGCTGTACCTACCTCTGTGTCGTCATTAAGTATACTATCCATCTACATTCTATACCTGTGGTGCATTTTAGTTTTGCAGTTTGCTGACACAGTGACCACCAGTATACTATATATAGAAGTACGGTACGGAAGGCCACTGCTGTACCTACCTCTGTGTCGTCATTAAGTATACTATCCATCTACATTCTATACCTGTGGTGCATTTTAGTTTTGCAGTTTGCTGACACAGTGACCACCAGTATACTATATATAGCAGTACGGTACGGAAGGCCACTGCTGTACCTACCTCTGTGTCGTCATTAAGTATACTATCCATCTACATTCTATACCTGTGGTGCATTTCAGTTGTGCAGTTTGCTGACACAGTGACCACCAGTATACTATATATAGCAGTACGGTACGGAAGGCCACTGCTGTACCTACCTCTGTGTCGTCATTAAGTATACTATCCATCTACATTCTATACCTGTGGTGCATTTTAGTTTTGCAGTTTGCTGACACAGTGACCACCAGTATACTATATATAGCAGTACGGTACGGAAGGCCACTGCTGTACCTACCTCTGTGTCGTCATTAAGTATACTATCCATCTACATTCTATACCTGTGGTGCATTTTAGTTTTGCAGATTGCTGACAGTGACCACCAGTATATATAGCAGTACGGTACGGAAGGCTACTGCTCTACCTACCTCTGTGTCGTCAAGTATACTATCCATCCATACCTGTGGTGCATTTCAGTTGTGCGCAGTATATATAGTAGTAGGCCATTGCTATTTATAGTTACTGGCATATAATTCCACACATTAAAAAATGGAGAACAAAAATGTGGAGGTTAAAATAGGGAAAGATCAAGATCCACTTCCACCTCGTGCTGAAGCTGCTGCCACTAGTCATGGCCGAGACGATGAAATGCCATCAACGTCGTCTGCCAAGGCCGATGCCCAATGTCATAGTAGAGAGCATGTAAAATCCAAAAAACAAAAGTTCAGTAAAATGACCCAAAAATCAAAATTAAAAGCGTCTGAGGAGAAGCGTAAACTTGCCAATATGCCATTTACGACACGGAGTGGCAAGGAACGGCTGAGGCCCTGGCCTATGTTCATGGCTAGTGGTTCAGCTTCACATGAGGATGGAAGCACTCATCCTCTCGCTAGAAAAATGAAAAGACTTAAGCTGGCAAAAGCACAGCAAAGAACTGTGTGTTCTTCTAAATCACAAATACCCAAGGAGAGTCCAATTGTGTCGGTTGCGATGCCTGACCTTCCCAACACTGGACGGGAAGAGCTTGCGCCTTCCACCATTTGCACGCCCCCTGCAAGTGCTGGAAGGAGCACCCGCAGTCCAGTTCCTGATAGTCAAATTGAAGATGTCACTGTTGAAGTACACCAGGATGAGGATATGGGTGTTGCTGGCGCTGAGGAGGAAATTGACAAGGAGGATTCTGATGGTGAGGTGGTTTGTTTAAGTCAGGCACCCGGGGAGACACCTGTTGTCCGTGGGACGAATATGGCCATTAACATGCCTGGTCAAAATACAAAAAAAATCAGCTCTTCGGTGTGGAATTATTTCAACACAAATGCGGACAACAGGTGTCAAGCCGTGTGTTGCCTTTGTCAAGCTGTAATAAGTAGGGGTAAGGACGTTAACCACCTCGGAACATCCTCCCTTATACGTCACCTGCAGCGCATTCATCATAAGTCAGTGACAAGTTCAAAAACTTTGGGTGACAGCGGAAGCAGTCCACTGACCACTAAATCCCTTCCTCTTGTAACCAAGCTCCTACAAACCACACCACCAACTCCCTCAGTGTCAATTTCCTCCTTACCCAGGAAAGCCAATAGTCCTGCAGGCCATGTCACTGGCAAGTCTGACGAGTCCTCTCCTGCCTGGGATTCCTCCGATGCATCCTTGAGTGTAACGCCTACTGCTGCTGGCGCTGCTGTTGTAGCTGCTGGGAGTCGATCGTCATCCCAGAGGGGAAGTCGGAAGACCACTTGTACTACTTCCAGTAAGCAATTGACTGTCCAACAGTCCTTTGCGAGGAAGACGAAATATCACAGCAGTCATCCTGCTGCAAAGCAGATAACTCAGGCCTTGGCAGCCTGGGCGGTGAGAAACGTGGTTCCGGTATCCACCGTTAATTCAGAGGCAACTAGAGACTTGATTGAGGTACTGTGACCCCGGTACCAAATACCATCTAGGTTCCATTTCTCTAGGCAGGCGATACCGAAAATGTACACAGACCTCAGAAAAAGACTCACCAGTGTCCTAAAAAATGCAGTTGTACCCAATGTCCACTTAACCACGGACATGTGGACAAGTGGAGCAGGGCAGACTCAGGACTATATAACTGTGACAGCCCACTGGGTAGATGTATTGCCTCCCGCAGCAAGAACAGCAGCGGCGGCACCAGTAGCAGCATCTCGCAAACGCCAACTCGTTCCTAGGCAGGCTACGCTTTGTATCACCGCTTTCCAGAAGAGGCACACAGCTGACAACCTCTTACGGAAACTGAGGAAGATCATCGCAGAATGGCTTACCCCAATTGGACTCTCCTGGGGATTTGTGACATCGGACAACGCCAGCAATATTGTGCGTGCATTACATCTGGGCAAATTCCAGCACGTCCCATGTTTTGCACATACATTGAATTTGGTGGTGCAGAATTATTTAAAAAACGACAGGGGCGTGCAAGAGATGCTGTCGGTGGCCCGAAGAATTGCGGGCCACTTTCGGCATTCAGCCACCGCGTACAGAAGACTGGAGCACCAGCAAACATTCCTGAACCTGCCCTGCCATCATCTGAAGCAAGAGGTGGTAACGAGGTGGAATTCAACCCTCTATATGCTTCAGAGGATGGAGGAGCAGCAAAAGGCCATTCAAGCCTATACATCTGCCCACGATATAGGCAAAGGAGGGGGAATGCACCTGACTCAAGCGCAATGGAGAATGATTTCAACGTTATGCAAGGTTCTGCAACCCTTTGAACTTGCCACACGTGAAGTCAGTTCAGACACTGCCAGCCTGAGTCAGGTCATTCCCCTCATCAGGCTTTTGCAGAAGAAGCTGGAGACATTGAAGGAGGAGCTAAAACAGAGCGATTCCGCTAGGCATGTGGGACTTGTGGATGGAGCCCTTAATTCGCTTAACCAGGATTCACGTGTGGTCAATCTGTTGAAATCAGAGCACTAAATTTTGGCCACCGTGCTCGATCCTAGATTTAAAACCTACGTTGTATCTCTCTTTCCGGCAGACACAAGTCTGCAGAGGTTCAAAGACCTGCTGGTGAGAAAATTGTCAAGTCAAGCGGAACGTGACCCGTCAACATCTCCTCCTTCACATTCTCCCGCAACTGGGGGTGCGAGGAAAAGGCTAAGAATTCCGAGCCCACCCGCTGGCGGTGATGCAGGGCAGTCTGGAGCGAGTGCTGACATCTGGTCCGGACTGAAGGACCTGCCAACGATTACTGACATGTTGTCTACTGTCACTTCATATGATTCTCTCACCATTGAAAGAATGGTGGAGGATTATATGAGTGACCGCATCCAAGTAGGCACGTCAGACAGTCCGTACGTATACTGGCAGGAAAAAGAGGCAATTTGGAGGCCCTTGCACAAACTGGCTTTATTCTACCTAAGTTGCCCTCCCTCCAGTGTGTACTCCGAAAGAGTGTTTAGTGCAGCCTCTCACCTTGTCAGCAATCGGCGTACGAGGTTACTTCCAGAAAATGTGGAGAAGATGATGTTCATCAAAATGAATTATAATCAATTCCTCCGTGGAGACATTCACCAGCAGCAATTGCCTCCACAAAGTACACAGGGACCTGAGATGGTGGATTCCAGTGGGGACGAATTAATAATCTGTGAGGAGGGGGATGTACACAGTGAAAGGGGTGAGGAATCGGAGGATGATGATGAGGTGGACATCTTGCCTCTGTAGAGCCAGTTTGTGCAAGGACAGATTGATTGCTTCTTTTTTTGGTGGGGGCCCAAACCAACCAGTCATTTCAGTCACAGTCGTGTGGCAGACCCTGTCGCTGAAATGATGGGTTCGTTAAAGTGTGCATGTCCTGTTTATACAACATAAGGGTGGGTGGGAGGGCCCAAGGACAATTCCATCTTGCAACTCTTTTTTCTTTAATTTTTCTTTGCATCATGTGCTGTTTGGGGACAATTTTTTTGAAGTGCCATCCTGCCTGACACTGCAGTGCCACTCCTAGATGTTCCAGGTGTTTGTGTCGGCCACTTGTGTCGCTTAGCTTAGTCACACAGCGACCTTGGTGCGCCTCTTTTTTTCTTTGCATCATGTGCTGTTTGGGGACAATTTTTTTGAAGTGCCATCCTGCCTGACACTGCAGTGCCACTCCTAGATGGGCCAGGTGTTTGTGTCGGCCACTTGTGTCGCTTAGCTTAGTCACACAGCGACCTTGGTGCGCCTCTTTTTTTCTTTGCATCATGTGCTGTTTGGGGACTATTTTTTTTGAAGTGCCATCCTGCCTGACACTGCAGTGCCACTCCTAGATGGGCCAGGTGTTTGTGTCGGCCACTTGTGTCGCTTAGCTTAGCCATCCAGCGACCTCGGTGCAAATTTTAGGACTAAAAATAATATTGTGAGGTATGAGGTGTTCAGAATAGACTGGAAATGAGTGGAAATTATGGTTATTGAGGTTAATAAAACTATGGGATCAAAATGACCCCCAAATTCTACGATTTAAGCTGTTTTTTAGGGTTTTTTGTAAAAAACACCCGAATCCAAAACACACCCGAATCCGACAAAAAATTTTCGGTGAGGTTTTGCCAAAACGCGTCCGAATCCAAAACACGGCCGCGGAACCGAATCCAAAACCAAAACACAAAACCCGAAAAATGTCCGGTGCACATCACTAAGATTTGGGTGTGGTGAGTTCAATCTGCAATCTAAATTGCAGTGTAAAAATAAAGCAGCCAGTATTTACCCTGCACAGAAACAAAAGAACCCACCCAAATCTAACTCTCTCTGCAAATGTTATATCTGCCCCCCCTGCAGTGCACATGGTTTTGCCCAATTGCTATCAAAAATCCTGCTACGATCAACTTGGAATTACCCCCATGGTTTTGCCCAACTGCTAACAAATTTGCTGCTGCGATCAACTCTGAATTAGGTTCATGTGCACTGCAGGGGGGGCAGATATAACATGTGCAGAGAGAGTTAGATTTGGGTGGGGTGTGTTCAAACTGAAATCTAAATTGCAGTGTAAAAATAAAGCAGCCAGTATCTACCCTGCACAGAAACAAAAGAACCCACCCAAATCTAACTCTCTCTGCAAATGTTATATCTGCCCCCCCCCCCACTGCAGTGCACATGGTTTTGCTCAACTGCTAACACATTTGCTGCTGCGATCAACTCTGAATTCCCCCCACTGTGTCTGTGTATATGACGTACTTGTACTGTGATAGGAAGCTGAGAAGATGCACACACTTTATAATATGCTTGCTTCCAGGAGAAAACTGGAAGTATCTGGGAAACAGAACAGAGGTGATAATATCCTTTCTCATACGTCCTAGAGGATGCTGGGGACTCCAAAAGGACCATGGGGGTATAGACTAGAGATGAGCGGGTTCGGTTTCTCTGAATCCGAACCCGCCAGAACTTCATGTTTTTTTTCACGGGTCCGAGCGACTCGGATCTTCCCGCCTTGCTCGGTTAACCCGAGCGCGCCCGAACGTCATCATGACGCTGTCGGATTCTCGCGAGGCTCGGATTCTATCGCGAGACTCGGATTCTATATAAGGAGCCGCGCGTCGCCGCCATTTTCACACGTGCATTGAGATTGATAGGGAGAGGACGTGGCTGGCGTCCTCTCCGTTTAGACACTTGATTTACTAATTTTGGGGAGCATTAGGAGTACTCAGTAGTGTACAGTGCAGAGTTTTGCTGATAGTGACCAGTGACCACCACTTTTATTTATAATCCGTTCTCTGCCTGAAAAAAGCGATACACAGCACACAGTGACTCAGTCACATACCATATCTGTGTGCACTGCTCAGGCTCAGGCCAGTGTGCTGCATCATCTATATATATTATATATCTGTCTGACTGCTCAGCTCACACAGCTTATAATTGTGGGGGAGACTGGGGAGCACTACTGCAGTGCCAGTTATAGGTTATAGCAGGAGCCAGGAGTACATAATATTATATTAAAATTAAACAGTGCACACTTTTGCTGCAGGAGTGCCACTGCCAGTGTGACTAGTGACCAGTGACCTGACCACCAGTATATAATATTAGTAGTATACTATCTCTTTATCAACCAGTCTATATTAGCAGCAGACACAGTACAGTGCGGTAGTTCACGGCTGTGGCTACCTCTGTGTCGGCACTCGGCAGCCCGTCCATAATTGTATATACCAGTGACCTAACCGTGGTTTTTTTTTCTTTCTTTATACATACATACTAGTTACGAGTATACTATCTCTTTATCAACCAGTCTATATATTAGCAGCAGACACAGTACAGTGCGGTAGTTCACGGCTGTGGCTACCTCTGTGTCGGCACTCGGCAGCCCGTCCATAATTGTATATACCACCTAACCGTGGTTTTTTTTTCTTTCTTTATACATACATACTAGTTACGAGTATACTATCTCTTTATCAACCAGTCTATATATTAGCAGCAGACACAGTACAGTGCGGTAGTTCACGGCTGTGGCTACCTCTGTGTCGGCACTCGGCAGCCCGTCCATAATTGTATATACCACCTAACCGTGGTTTTTTTTTCTTTCTTTATACATACATACTAGTTACGAGTATACTATCTCTTTATCAACCAGTCTATATATTAGCAGCAGACACAGTACAGTGCGGTAGTTCACGGCTGTGGCTACCTCTGTGTCGGCACTCGGCAGCCCGTCCATAATTGTATATACCACCTAACCGTGGTTTTTTTTTCTTTCTTTATACATACATACTAGTTACGAGTATACTATCTCTTTATCAACCAGTCTATATATTAGCAGCAGACACAGTACAGTGCGGTAGTTCACGGCTGTGGCTACCTCTGTGTCGGCACTCGGCAGCCCGTCCATAATTGTATATACCACCTAACCGTGGTTTTTTTTTCTTTCTTTATACATACATACTAGTTACGAGTATACTATCTCTTTATCAACCAGTCTATATATTAGCAGCAGACACAGTACAGTGCGGTAGTTCACGGCTGTGGCTACCTCTGTGTCGGCACTCGGCAGCCCGTCCATAATTGTATATACCACCTAACCGTGGTTTTTTTTTCTTTCTTTATACATACATACTAGTTACGAGTATACTATCTCTTTATCAACCAGTCTATATATTAGCAGCAGACACAGTACAGTGCGGTAGTTCACGGCTGTGGCTACCTCTGTGTCGGCACTCGGCAGCCCGTCCATAATTGTATATACCACCTAACCGTGGTTTTTTTTTCTTTCTTTATACATACATACTAGTTACGAGTATACTATCTCTTTATCAACCAGTCTATATATTAGCAGCAGACACAGTACAGTGCGGTAGTTCACGGCTGTGGCTACCTCTGTGTCGGCACTCGGCAGCCCGTCCATAATTGTATATACCACCTAACCGTGGTTTTTTTTTCTTTCTTTATACATACATACTAGTTACGAGTATACTATCTCTTTATCAACCAGTCTATATATTAGCAGCAGACACAGTACAGTGCGGTAGTTCACGGCTGTGGCTACCTCTGTGTCGGCACTCGGCAGCCCGTCCATAATTGTATACTAGTATCCAATCCATCCATCTCCATTGTTTACCTGAGGTGCCTTTTAGTTCTGCCTATTAAAATATGGAGAACAAAAATGTTGAGGTTCCAAAATTAGGGAAAGATCAAGATCCACTTCCACCTCGTGCTGAAGCTGCTGCCACTAGTCATGGCCGAGACGATGAAATGCCAGCAACGTCGTCTGCCAAGGCCGATGCCCAATGGCATAGTACAGAGCATGTCAAAACCAAAACACCAAATATCAGTAAAAAAAGGACTCCAAAACCTAAAATAAAATTGTCGGAGGAGAAGCGTAAACTTGCCAATATGCCATTTACCACACGGAGTGGCAAGGAACGGCTGAGGCCCTGGCCTATGTTCATGGCTAGTGGTTCAGCTTCACATGAGGATGGAAGCACTCAGCCTCTCGCTAGAAAACTGAAAAGACTCAAGCTGGCAAAAGCACCGCAAAGAACTGTGCGTTCTTTGAAATCCCAAATCCACAAGGAGAGTCCAATTGTGTCGGTTGCGATGCCTGACCTTCCCAACACTGGACGTGAAGAGCATGCGCCTTCCACCATTTGCACGCCCCCTGCAAGTGCTGGAAGGAGCACCCGCAGTCCAGTTCCTGATAGTCAGATTGAAGATGTCAGTGTTGAAGTACACCAGGATGAGGAGGATATGGGTGTTGCTGGCGCTGGGGAGGAAATTGACCAGGAGGATTCTGATGGTGAGGTGGTTTGTTTAAGTCAGGCACCCGGGGAGACACCTGTTGTCCGTGGGAGGAATATGGCCGTTGACATGCCAGGTGAAAATACCAAAAAAATCAGCTCTTCGGTGTGGAGGTATTTCACCAGAAATGCGGACAACAGGTGTCAAGCCGTGTGTTCCCTTTGTCAAGCTGTAATAAGTAGGGGTAAGGACGTTAACCACCTCGGAACATCCTCCCTTATACGTCACCTGCAGCGCATTCATAATAAGTCAGTGACAAGTTCAAAAACTTTGGGTGACAGCGGAAGCAGTCCACTGACCAGTAAATCCCTTCCTCTTGTAACCAAGCTCACGCAAACCACCCCACCAACTCCCTCAGTGTCAATTTCCTCCTTCCCCAGGAATGCCAATAGTCCTGCAGGCCATGTCACTGGCAAGTCTGACGAGTCCTCTCCTGCCTGGGATTCCTCCGATGCATCCTTGCGTGTAACGCCTACTGCTGCTGGCGCTGCTGTTGTTGCCGCTGGGAGTCGATGGTCATCCCAGAGGGGAAGTCGTAAGCCCACTTGTACTACTTCCAGTAAGCAATTGACTATTCAACAGTCCTTTGCGAGGAAGATGAAATATCACAGCAGTCATCCTACTGCAAAGCGGATAACTGAGTCCTTGACAACTATGTTGGTGTTAGACGTGCGTCCGGTATCCGCCGTTAGTTCACAGGGAACTAGACAATTTATTGAGGCAGTGTGCCCCCGTTACCAAATACCATCTAGGTTCCACTTCTCTAGGCAGGCGATACCGAGAATGTACACGGACGTCAGAAAAAGACTCACCAGTCTCCTAAAAAATGCAGTTGTACCCAATGTCCACTTAACCACGGACATGTGGACAAGTGGAGCAGGGCAGGGTCAGGACTATATGACTGTGACAGCCCACTGGGTAGATGTATGGACTCCCGCCGCAAGAACAGCAGCGGCGGCACCAGTAGCAGCATCTCGCAAACGCCAACTCTTTCCTAGGCAGGCTACGCTTTGTATCACCGCTTTCCAGAATACGCACACAGCTGAAAACCTCTTACGGCAACTGAGGAAGATCATCGCGGAATGGCTTACCCCAATTGGACTCTCCTGTGGATTTGTGGCATCGGACAACGCCAGCAATATTGTGTGTGCATTAAATATGGGCAAATTCCAGCACGTCCCATGTTTTGCACATACCTTGAATTTGGTGGTGCAGAATTTTTTAAAAAACGACAGGGGCGTGCAAGAGATGCTGTCGGTGGCCAGAAAAATTGTGGGACACTTTCGGCGTACAGGCACCACGTACAGAAGACTGGAGCACCACCAAAAACTACTGAACCTGCCCTGCCATCATCTGAAGCAAGAAGTGGTAACGAGGTGGAATTCAACCCTCTATATGCTTCAGAGGTTGGAGGAGCAGCAAAAGGCCATTCAAGCCTATACAATTGAGCACGATATAGGAGATGGAATGCACCTGTCTCAAGTGCAGTGGAGAATGATTTCAACGTTGTGCAAGGTTCTGATGCCCTTTGAACTTGCCACACGTGAAGTCAGTTCAGACACTGCCAGCCTGAGTCAGGTCATTCCCCTCATCAGGCTTTTGCAGAAGAAGCTGGAGGCATTGAAGAAGGAGCTAAAAGGGAGCGATTCCGCTAGGCATGTGGGACTTGTGGATGCAGCCCTTAATTCGCTTAACAAGGATTCACGGGTGGTCAATCTGTTGAAATCAGAGCACTACATTTTGGCCACCGTGCTCGATCCTAGATTTAAAGCCTACCTTGGATCTCTCTTTCCGGCAGACACAGGTCTGCTGGGGTTGAAAGACCTGCTGGTGACAAAATTGTCAAGTCAAGCGGAACGCGACCTGTCAACATCTCCTCCTTCACATTCTCCCGCAACTGGGGGTGCGAGGAAAAGGCTCAGAATTCCGAGCCCACCCGCTGGCGGTGATGCAGGGCAGTCTGGAGCGACTGCTGATGCTGACATCTGGTCCGGACTGAAGGACCTGACAACGATTACGGACATGTCGTCTACTGTCACTGCATATGATTCTCTCACCATTGAAAGAATGGTGGAGGATTATATGAGTGACCGCATCCAAGTAGGCACGTCACACAGTCCGTACTTATACTGGCAGGAAAAAGAGGCAATTTGGAGGCCCTTGCACAAACTGGCTTTATTCTACCTAAGTTGCCCTCCCACAAGTGTGTACTCCGAAAGAGTGTTTAGTGCCGCCGCTCACCTTGTCAGCAATCGGCGTACGAGGTTACATCCAGAAAATGTGGAGAAGATGATGTTCATTAAAATGAATTATAATCAATTCCTCCGCGGAGACATTGACCAGCAGCAATTGCCTCCACAAAGTACACAGGGAGCTGAGATGGTGGATTCCAGTGGGGACGAATTGATAATCTGTGAGGAGGGGGATGTACACGGTGATATATCGGAGGGTGAAGATGAGGTGGACATCTTGCCTCTGTAGAGCCAGTTTGTGCAAGGAGAGATTAATTGCTTCTTTTTTGGGGGGGGTCCAAACCAACCCGTCATATCAGTCACAGTCGTGTGGCAGACCCTGTCACTGAAATGATGGGTTGGTTAAAGTGTGCATGTCCTGTTTTGTTTATACAACATAAGGGTGGGTGGGAGGGCCCAAGGACAATTTTATCTTGCACCTCTTTTTTCTTTTCTTTTTCTTTGCATCATGTGCTGATTGGGGAGGGTTTTTTTGGAAGGGACATCCTGCGTGACACTGCAGTGCCACTCCTAGATGGGCCCGGTGTTTGTGACGGCCACTAGGGTCGCTAATCTTACTCACACAGTCAGCTACCTCATTGCGCCTCTTTTTTTCTTTGCGTCATGTGCTGTTTGGGGAGGGTTTTTTGGAAGGGACATCCTGCGTGACACTGCAGTGCCACTCCTAGATGGGCCCGGTGTTTGTGTCGGCCACTAGGGTCGCTAATCTTACTCACACAGCTACCTCATTGCGCCTCTTTTTTTCTTTGCGTCATGTGCTGTTTGGGGAGGGTTTTTTGGAAGGGACATCCTGCGTGACACTGCAGTGCCACTCCTAGATGGGCCCGGTGTTTGTGTCGGCCACTAGGGTCGCTTATCTTACTCACACAGCGACCTCGGTGCAAATTTTAGGACTAAAAATAATATTGTGAGGTGTGAGGTATTCAGAATAGACTGAAAATGAGTGGAAATTATGGTTTTTGAGGTTAATAATACTTTGGGATCAAAATGACCCCCAAATTCTATGATTTAAGCTGTTTTTTAGTGTTTTTGGAAAAAAACACCCGAATCCAAAACACACCCGAATCCGACAAAAAAAATTCGGTGAGGTTTTGCCAAAACGCGTTCGAACCCAAAACACGGCCGCGGAACCGAACCCAAAACCAAAACACAAAACCCGAAAAATTTCAGGCGCTCATCTCTAGTATAGACGGGATCCGCAGGAGACATGGGCACACTATAAGACTTTGAATGGGTGTGAACTGGCTCCTCCCTCTATGCCCCTCCTCCAGACCTCAGTTAGACTCTGTGCCCAGAGAGACTGTACACACACTAGGGGAGCTCTCCTGAGTTTCTCTGAAAATACTTTATGTTAGGTTTATTATTTTCAGGTAGAACTGTTGACTACAGGCTCCCCGCATCGTGGGAGTGAGGGGAGAGAAGCAGACCTACTTCTTCTGAGTTCAAGGGCTCTGCTTCTTAGGCTACTGGACACCATTAGCTCCAGAGGGTCTGATCACTTGGTTTGCCTAGCTGCTAGTTCCCGGAGCCGCGCCGTCACCCCCTCACAAAGCCAGAAGAAAGAAGCCGGGTGAGTATTAGAAAAACAGAAGACTTCAGTGACGGCAGAAGACTTCAGGATCTCTGAGGTACCGTGCAGCGGTCACGCTGCGCGCCATTGCTCCACACACAAGCGGCACTACAAGGGTGCAGGGCGCAGGGGGGGTGCCCTGGGCAGCAATATACCTCTTAGATAATGACATGGCATAGTGATATACAGTGCATAGGCACTGTATACGGACCCCCGCCAGTACAAAAATACGCAAAAATAACGGGACTGAAGCGCGCCGAGACGGGGGCGTGGCTTAACCCTCACAACTCTATACAGCGCCATTTTCTCCTCAGAGAGATGCTGGGCCCGCCAAAACACTGTTAAACAGCTAACAGTGTAAGATGAGGAGGGGGGGGGGGGGCACAGTTATTTAATGCAATATGGGTTCAAGCATGAAGCACTATATATATGTATATATAATGAGCGTGTGTAAAATGAGTTGGTTAAAGTTTCTGTGTTTTCCCTGTCAGAAATCTGGCCATTTTAGCAATGTTGGTGGGTGTTAGTACACGTGTGTCGACATTTGTGAGTGCTCTACCACAAACAGATATGGGAATCCCTCTGTCGGCATTGCCAACTCCAGATGGTACTTGATTCATGAAATTAAGTGTCAGCATGTCAGTAGTTGTAAGCTTTTCCAAAGTAAACACTGTTTGGGGGACACAGACGTAAGTGGGTGACCCTGTCGGCACCAACTATTATGACTGGGTGTAAAATAATGTAAAAAAAACAAAAAAATAAAATAAGAATTTACTCACCGGTAATTCTATTTCTCGTAGTCCGTAGTGGATGCTGGGAACTCCGTAAGGACCATGGGGAATAGCGGGCTCCGAAGGAGGCTGGGCACTCTAGAAAGATTGGTGTGCACTGGCTCCTCCCACTATGACCCTCCTCCAAGCCTCAGTTAGGACACTGTGCCCGGACGAGCTGACATAATAAGGAAGGATTTTGAATCCCGGGTAAGACTCATACCAGCCACACCAATCACACCGTACAACTCGTGATACTATATCCAGTTTGACAGTATGAAAACAACTGAGCCTCTCAACAGATGGCTCAACAATAACCCTTTAGTTAGCAATAACTATGTACAAGTATTGCAGACAATCCGCACTTGGGATGGGCGCCCAGCATCCACTACGGACTACGAGAAATAGAATTACCGGTGAGTAAATTCTTATTTTCTCTGACGTCCTAGTGGATGCTGGGAACTCCGTAAGGACCATGGGGATTATACCAAAGCTCCCAAACGGGCGGGAGAGTGCGGATGACTCTGCAGCACCGAATGAGAGAACTCAAGGTCCTCCTCAGCCAGGGTATCAAATTTGTAGAATTTTGCAAACGTGTTTGCCCCTGACCAAGTAGCTGCTCGGCAAAGTTGTAAAGCCGAGACCCCTCGGGCAGCCGCCCAAGATGAGCCCACCTTCCTTGTGGAATGGGCATTTACAGATTTTGGCTGTGGCAGGCCTGCCACAGAATGTGCAAGCTGAATTGTACTACAAATCCAGCGAGCAATAGTCTGCTTAGAAGCAGGAGCACCCAGCTTGTTGGGTGCATACAGGATAAACAGCGAGTCAGATTTTCTGACTCCAGCCGTCCTGGAAACATATATTTTCAGGGCCCTGACAACGTCCAGTAACTTGGAGTCCTCCAAATCCCTGGTAGCCGCAGGCACCACAATAGGCTGGTTCAGGTGAAACGCTGACACCACCTTAGGGAGAAACTGGGGACGAGTCCTCAATTCTGCCCTATCCATATGGAAATTCAGGTAAGGGCTTTTACATGATAAAGCCGCCAATTCTGACACTCGCCTGGCTGAAGCCAAGGCCAATAACATGACCACTTTCCACGTGAGATATTTTAGATCCACGGTTTTTAGTGGCTCAAACCAATGTGATTTTAAGAAACTCAACACCACGTTGAGATCCCAAGGTGCCACAGGAGGCACAAACGGGGGCTGAATATGCAGCACTCCTTTCACAAATGTCTGAACTTCAGGTACTGAAGCTAGTTCTTTTTGAAAGAAAATCGACAGAGCCGAGATCTGTACTTTAATGGAGCCTAGTTTTAGGCCCCTATTCACTCCTGCTTGCAGGAAATGCAGAAATCGACCCAGCTGAAATTCCTCTGTTGGGGCCTTTTTTGCCTCGCACCATGCAACATATTTCCGCCATATGCGGTGATAATGCTTTGCCGTAACATCTTTCCTGGCTTTAATAAGCGTAGGAATGACTTCTTCCGGAATACCCTTTTCCTTCAGGATCCGGCGTTCAACCGCCATCAGCCGCGGTAAGTCTTGGAACAGACAGGGCCCCTGCTGTAGCAGGTCCTGTCTGAGCGGTAGAGGCCACGGGTCCTCTGAGAGCATCTCTTGAAGTTCCGGGTACCACGCTCGTCTTGGCCAATCCGGAACCACGAGAATTGTGTTTACTCCTCGCTTTCTTATTATTCTCAATACCTTTGGTATGAGAGGCAGAGGAGGGAACACATAAACCGACTGGTACACCCACGGTGTCACTAGAGCGTCCACAGCTATCGCCTGAGTGTCCCTTGACCTGGCGCAATATCTTTTCAACTTTTTGTTGAGGCGGGACGCCATCATGTCCACCTGTGGTTTTTCCCAACGGTTTACCAGCATCTGGAAAACTTCTGGATGAAGTCCCCACTCTCCCGGGTGGAGGTCGTGTCTGCTGAGGAAGTCTGCTTCCCAGTTGTCCACTCCCGGAATGAACACTGCTGACAGTGCTAGAACATGATTCTCCGCCCATCGGAGAATTCTTGTGGCTTCTGCCATCGCCATCCTGCTTCTTGTGCCTCCCTGTCGATTTACATGGGCGACTGCCGTGATGTTGTCGGACTGGATCAGCACCGGCTGGTGTAGGAGCAGGGATTTTGCCTGACTTAGGGCATTGTAAATGGCCTTTAGTTCCAGAATATTTATGTGAAGGGATGTCTCCTGACTCGACCATAGTCCTTGGAAATTTCTTCCCTGTGTGACTGCCCCCCAGCCTCGAAGGCTGGCATCCGTGGTCACCAGGACCCAGTCCTGTATGCCGAACCTGCGGCCCTCTAGAAGATGGGCACTCTGCAGCCACCACAGTATAGACACCCTGGTTCTTGGAGACAGGGTTATTAAGCGATGCATCTGAAGATGCGATCCGGACCATTGGTCCAACAGGTCCCACTGAAAGATTCTGGCATGGAACCTGCCGAAGGGAATTGCTTCGTAAGAAGCTACCATCTTTCCCAGGACCCGCGTGCAGTGATGCACCGATACCTGTTTTGGTTTCAGGAGGTCTCTGACTAGAGATGACAACTCCCTGGCTTTCTCCTCCGGGAGAAACACTTTTTTCTGGACTGTATCCAGAATCATACCCAGGAACAGTAGCCGTGTCGTCGGAACCAGCTGTGACTTTGGGATATTCAGAATCCAGCCGTGCTGGTGCAGCACTTCCTGAGATAGTGCTACTCCCACCAACAACTGTTCCTTGGACCTCGCCTTTATTAGGAGATCGTCCAAGTACGGGATAATTAAAACTCCCTTTTTTCGAAGGAGTATCATCATTTCCGCCATAACCTTGGTAAATACCCTCGGTGCCGTGGACAGTCCAAACGGCAGCGTCTGGAATTGGTAATGGCAATCCTGTACCACAAATCTGAGGTACTCCTGGTGAGGATGGTAAATGGGGACATGCAAGTAAGCATCCTTGATGTCCAGGGATACCATGTAATCCCCCTCGTCCAGGCTTGCAATAACCGTCCTGAGCGATTCCATCTTGAACTTGAATTTTTTTATGTATGTGTTCAAGGATTTCAAATTTAAAATGGGTCTCACCGAACCGTCCAGTTTCGGCACCACAAATAGTGTGGAATAGTAACCCCGGCCTTGTTGAAGTAGGGGTACCTTGATTATCACCTGCAGGGAATACAGCTTGTGAATTGCCGCTAGCACCGCCTCCCTGTCTGAGGGAGCAATCGGCAAGGCAGATTTTAGGAACCGGTGGGGTGGAGACGCCTCGAATTCCAGTTTGTACCCCTGAGATACTATTTGAAGGATCCAGGGATCCACCTGTGAGCGAGCCCACTGATCGCTGAAATTCTTGAGGCGTCCCCCCACCGTACCTGGCTCCACCTGTGGAGCCCCACCGTCATGCGGCGGACTTGGAAGAGGAAGCGGGGGAGGACTTTTGCTCCTGGGAACCTGCTGTTTGTTGTTTTTCCCCTACCTCTGCCTCTGGACAGAAAAGACCCGCCTTTTCCACGCTTGTTTTTCTGGGTCCGAAAGGACTGAACCTGACGGCGCCTTCTTAGGCTGTGAGGGGACATGGGGCAAAAATGCTGACTTCCCAGACGTTGCTGTGGAAACTAGGTCCGAGAGACCATCCCCAAATAATTCCTCACCCTTATATGGCAAAATTTCCATGTGCCTTTTAGAATCTGCATCTCCAGTCCACTGGCGAGTCCATAAGCCTCTCCTAGCAGAAATGGACAATGCACTTACTTTAGATGCCAGCCGGCAGATTTCCCTCTGTGCATCTCTCATATATAAGACTGAGTCTTTGATATGGTCTATGGTTAGCAGGATCGTGTCTCTGTCTAATGTGTCAATATTTTCTGACAGTTTATCTGACCACGCAGCGGCAGCACTGCACATCCATGCTGACGCAATAGCTGGCCTAAGTATAATGCCTGAGTGTGTATATACAGACTTCAGGATAGCCTCCTGCTTTCTATCAGCAGGTTCCTTGAGGGCGGCCGTATCCGGAGACGGTAGTGCCACCTTTTTAGACAAACGTGTGAGCGCTTTATCCACCTTAGGAGGTGTTTCCCAACGTGACCTATCCTCTGGCGGGAAAGGGAACGCCATTAGTACCTTCTTAGGAATCACCAATTTTTTATCAGGGAAAGCCCACGCTTCTTCACACACTTCATTTAATTCATCTGATGGGGGAAAAACTACGGGTAGTTTTTTCTCCCCAAACATAATACCCTTCTTTGTGGTACCTGTATTTATATCAGAAATGTGTAACACCTCTTTCATTGCCTCAATCATGCAGTTAATGGCCTTAGTGGGCATCAGGTTAGACTCATCGTCGTCGACACTGGTGTCAGTATCAGTGTCGACATCTGGGTCTGCGGTCTGAGGTAGCGGGCGTTTTAGAGCCCCATATGACCTGTGAGACGCCTGGACAGGCACGAGCTGAGAAGTCGGCTGTCCCACATTTGGCATGTCGTCAAATTTCTTATGTAAGGAGTCTATACGTGCACTCATTTCTTTCCATAAGCTCAACCACTCAGGTGTCTGCCCCGCAGGGGGTGACATCCCTTCTAAAGGCATCTGCTCCGTCTCCACATCATTATCCTCATCAAACATGTCGACACAGCCGTACCGACACACCGCACACACACAGGGAATGCTCCAACAGAGGACAGGACCCACAAAAGCCCTTTGGGGGGACAGAGTGAGAGTATGCCAGCACACACCAGAGCGCTATATAATGCAGGGACTAACTGAGTTATGTCCCCTATAGCTGCTTTTCTATATAAAAGTATACTGCGCCTAAATTTAGTGCCCCCCTCTCTTTTTTACCCTTTTCTGTAGTGTAGACTGCAGGGGAGAGCCAGGGAGCTTCCTTCCAGCGGATCTGTGAAGGAGAAATGGCGCCAGTGTGCTGAGGGAGATAGCTCCGCCCCTTTTCCGCGGACTATTCTCCCGCTTTTTCCTATATTCTGGCAGGGGTATTTTCCACATATATAGCCTCTGGGGCTATATATTGTGGTATTTTTGCCAGCCAAGGTGTTATTATTGCTTCTCAGGGCTCCCCCCCCAGCGCCCTGCACCCTCAGTGACCGGAGTGTGAAGTGTGTGTAAGGAGCAATGGCGCACAGCTGCAGTGCTGTGCGCTACCTTGGTGAAGACTGATGTCTTCTGCCGCCGATTTTCCGGACCTCTTCTTGCTTCTGGCTCTGTAAGGGGGACGGCGGCGCGGCTCCGGGACCGAACACCAAGGCTGGGCCTGCGGTCGATCCCTCTGGAGCTAATGGTGTCCAGTAGCCTAAGAAGCCCAAGCTGGCTGCAAGCAGGCAGGTTCGCTTCTTCTCCCCTTAGTCCCTCGCTGCAGTGAGCCTGTTGCCAGCAGGTCTCACTGAAAATAAAAAACCTAATTTCTATACTTTCTTTCTAAAGGCTCAGGAGAGCCCCTAGTGTGCATCCAACCTCGGCCGGGCACAAAATCTAACTGAGGCTTGGAGGAGGGTCATAGTGGGAGGAGCCAGTGCACACCAGGTAGTCATAAATCTTTCTAGAGTGCCCAGCCTCCTTCGAAGCCCGCTATTCCCCATGGTCCTTACGGAGTTCCCAGCATCCACTAGGACGTCAGAGAAAACCCTATACCTGTATGTATATATATGTATGGTATGTTTGCATTGAGCTGTAGCTCGAGCACAGACGTGATAGTATATGTGGGGGCGTCCTAGTGAAATTAGGTATATGTTTCCCTCAGACCCCTCGGGGTCACAAAAATGTTATTTTGCCCAGTTACTACTCCCTGTTGTCGACACGAATACTATGCTCTATGTCGGCCATAATGTTTCCTGATTAGATCCACAACATTGGCATTCAGTACATGTTCATACACATTCAGAACACATTAATGTCACTAGGGACCCTGATGTTCCTGACAGATTTTATATATATATATATATATATATATATATATATATTTCTCTAACGTCCTAGTGGATGCTGGGGACTCTGAAAGGACCATGGGGGATAGCGGCTCCGCAGGAGACTGGGCACAAAAGTAAAAGCTTTAGGACTACCTGGTGTGCACTGGCTCCTCCCCCTATGACCCTCCTCCAAGCCTCAGTTAGATTTTTGTGCCCGAAGGAGAAGGGTGCAGTCTAGGTGGCTCTCCTGAGCAGCTTGGAAAAAAGTTTAGTTTTAGGTTTTTTATTTTCAGTGAGACCTGCTGGCAACAGGCTCACTGCACCGAGGGACTAAGGGGAGAAGAAGCGAACTCACCTGCGTGCAGAGTGGATTGGGCTTCTTAGGCTACTGGACATTAGCTCCAGAGGGACGATCACAGGCCCAGCCATGGATGGGTCCCAGAGCCGCGCCGCCGGCCCCCACAGAGCCAGAAGACTGAAGAGGTCCGGAAAATCGGCGGCAGAAGACGTCCTGTCTTCAATAAGGTAGCGCACAGCACCACAGCTGTGCGCCATTGCTCTCAGCACACTTCACACTCCGGTCACTGAGGGTGCAGGGCGCTGGGGGGGCGCCCTGAGACGCAATAAAAATACCTTTTTTGGCAAAAAATACATCACATATAGCTCCTGGGCTATATGGATGCATTTAACCCCTGCCAATTTTTCCATAAAAAAGCGGGAGAAAGGCCGCAGAGAAGGGGGCGGAGCCTATCTCCTCAGCACACTGGCGCCATTTTTTCCTCACAGCTCCGTTGGAGGAAGGCTCCCTGACTCTCCCCTGCAGTCCTGCACTACAGAAACAGGGTAAAACAAGAGAGGGGGGGCACTAATTTGGCAGATAAATACAGATGTAGCCACCTTTATCTTGAGTGGCAGCGGCGTTTGTCCCGTTCGACCATACGCAGCGTACTGTGGCGTAGCGAGGCGCGCCTAGCCACAGAGAGGCTATCTAATCGCACGGAGACAGACATTTGACGTTTGGCGTTACCTTTACGTGTAATACCTGCGATCAGCCACCAGATGTCGCTTTTTACAATCACCACTGCGCATGCGTGTGGTCTCCCGTAAAATACAATACTGACATACATAATAAGGACTACTTTACTAAGGCGTCTCATTACGCTGCATACAGTAAATACTGTACTCATTACGCTGCATTATTTAATACAGTACTGTATATACAGTACGACACCGACGCAAATACAGTAGTACAGCATACAGTATATGATCCATCTACAATACTTTATGAATACTGTATGTGAGCGTCCAAGTCCCGCAGACAAAACACAGTACTGTAAAACCAGTAGTGTACACTGTCGCAAATGGATGTGTGTTACAAGTTCACTATTGCCTCTCAAGATTAGGAATTTTCTACAGTATGTTATCGTCCTAATCCCGTAGCCATTACAGCATAATCAAAACCAACGGATTTATACATTTGTCTGCGGCGAAGTGGTGAAGTGTTTCACTTCCTATACTCAGAGTCCAGGGTTCGATTCCTTAAGTACGAATGCATGTTACTGTAGGTTTTTTCAGACACTTTATTATTTTTTTTATTCACATACTGTAAACCAGGGCATACAGTAGCTGCATGAGCGGTTCTATGCGATCGAGTCCGGCCCCCGCCCCATTGCTGTTGGTTTATGCCTTAGAGGACTCGGACGCTCGCATTTGTAAAGCACGGTGTTTTCCTCCGCCTCCGGCTAGCCTGCTGCCCTTCCCCCATGGGAGCCTGCACAGATCATGCAGTAGACAGGGAGGGAATGCAAATGCTGGTCATGTGCAATACACAAACGCCCACTGTAGTACTGTTTTGCTCACTTACAGTACTGTACTGTAGGTTGCATTTAGCGTAAAGAATCGCTCCTGCAGATGTACTTTGATTTACTGTACAGTATGTGAAACCTGTGTGCATCCTTCCATTGGATGTACTGTATTGGAGAGAAATTTTTTTTTTTTAAAGTGAATGTCACGGGAACACATTAAAAATAAGGTTGGCACTTCCTTCCCATTGGTGTTGGTTTACAGTATGCCGTAGTGTACTCGGACGCTCATGTAATTGCATTTCAAAGGCACAGTATTTTCCATCGTCTCCCCCCTACCCCCATCACCCTTCCCCCCTGGGGGCCTGCACAGGGAGGAAATTCAGGTCCTGTGCAATACACAAACGCTGAAGATCTACAGTACTGTTTTGCTCAGTTGGTAGCGTCAGAATACACTCATTTCATTCCCGCTGTTTAGGTGCATTTAGCGTAAAGAATCGCTCCTGCAGATGTACTTTGATTTATGTGAAATCTGTGTGCATCCTTCCATTGACTGTCTTACAGTGTAAATAAAAGAATACAGTGCATTATTACAGAAAAAAAAAAAAAAGAAAAGAAAGAAAGCACATCAGGTCTCGAACCCTGGACCCCCAGCGAGGGAGGTGGGAGCCTTCACCCCTAGCCCACGACGCCTCATGAGAGATTTCCAATTTCATGTGTGAAAGTACTGCAAACAGCGGCCGGCCCCCGCCCCATTGCTGTTGGTTTATGCCTTAGAGGACTCGGACGCTCGCATTTGTAAAGCACGGTGTTTTCCTCCGCCTCCGGCTAGCCCTCCATTCCCATTATGCATTAGCGAACTCAGACGCTCATATATTTTAAAAGCACGGTGTTTATACATTGTACTGTACATTCTTCCTTTTACACAATTACTGTAGTTGCGTCTCCATACACATACTGTACAGTACTCCATACTTTTTCCACCGCCTCCCGTTACGCCTACAGTATTGCCAGAGCTGTAGATCAATCCGCCGCTATACTGTACGATCGAAAGTACTGGATTAGTGGAGCATTAGCGACACAGTGGTGGAGATGTGTAATGCATGATGAGTATCTAGATCGCCTCAACGCGCCTGCCTGTGATGAAACTCAGCTATCGCATTAGCGTGACTAAACGCCCGTCTCGGCGGAGAAACAGTCAAGATAAAGGTGGCTACATCTGTATATACAGCAGCTATATCAGGGAAAAACACTTATATAAGGTTATCCCTATATATATATAGCGCTCTGGTGTGTGCTGGCAAACTCTCCCTCTGTCTCCCCAAAGGGCTAGTGGGGTCCTGTCCTCTATCAGAGCATTCCCTGTGTGTGTGCTGTGTGTCGGTACGTTGTGTCGACATGTATGAGGAGGAAAATGGTGTGGAGGCGGAGCAATTGCCTGTGTTAGTGATGTCACCCCCTAGGGAGTCGACACCTGACTGGATGGTCTTATGGAAAGAATTACGTGATAGTGTCAGCACTTTACAAAAGACTGTTGACGACATGAGACAGCCGGCAAATCAGTTAATACCTGTACAGGCGTCTCAAACACCGTCAGGGGCTATAAAACGCCCGTTACCTCAGGTCGATACAGACACTGACACGGACACTGACTCCAGTGTCGACGGTGAGGAAACAAACGTATTTTCCAGTAGGGCCACACGTTACATGATCACGGCAATGAAGGAGGTTTTGAACATTTCTGATACTACAAGTACCACAAAAAAGGGTATTATGTGGGGTGTGAAAAAACTACCCGTAGTTTTTCCTGAATCAGATGAATTAAATGAGGTGTGTGATGAAGCGTGGGTTTCCCTCGATAAAAAACTGCTAATTTCTAAAAAATTATTGGCATTATACTAGAGATGAGCGGGTTCGGTTTCTCTGAATCCGAACCCGCCAGAACTTCATGTTTTTTTTCACGGGTCCGAGCGACTCGGATCTTCCCGCCTTGCTCGGTTAACCCGAGCGCGCCTGAACGTCATCATGACGCTGTCGGATTCTCGCGAGGCTCGGATTCTATCGCGAGACTCGGATTCTATATAAGGAGCCGCGCGTCGCCGCCATTTTCACACGTGCATTGAGATTGATAGGGAGAGGACGTGGCTGGCGTCCTCTCCGTTTAGAATAGATTAGAGAGACACTTGATTTACTAATTTTGGGGAGCATTAGGAGTACTCAGTACAGTGCAGAGTTTTGCTGATAGTGACCACCAGTTTTATTTATAATCCGTTCCCTGCCTGAAAAAAGCGATACACAGCACACAGTGACTCAGTCACATACCATATCTGTGTGCACTGCTCAGGCTCAGGCCAGTGTGCTGCATCATCTATTATCTATATATAATATTATATATATCTGTCTGACTGCTCAGCTCACACAGCTTATAATTGTGGGGGAGACTGGGGAGCACTACTGCAGTGCCAGTTATAGGTTATAGCAGGAGCCAGGAGTACATAATATATTATATAGTGAGTGACCACCAGACACACAGTGCAGTTTATTTAATATATCCGTTCTCTGCCTGAAAAAAGCGATACACACAGTGACTCAGTCAGTCACATACCATATCTGTGTGCACTGCTCAGGCTCAGGCCAGTGTGCTGCATCATCTATATATATTATATATCTGTCTGACTGCTCAGCTCACACAGCTTATAATTGTGGGGGAGACTGGGGAGCACTACTGCAGTGCCAGTTATAGGTTATAGCAGGAGCCAGGAGTACATAATATTATATTAAAATTAAACAGTGCACACTTTTGCTGCAGGAGTGCCACTGCCAGTGTGACTAGTGACCAGTGACCTGACCACCAGTATATATAATATTAGTAGTATACTATCTCTTTATCAACCAGTCTATATTAGCAGCAGACACAGTACAGTGCGGTAGTTCACGGCTGTGGCTACCTCTGTGTCGGCACTCGGCAGCCCGTCCATAATTGTATATACCACCTAACCGTGGTTTTTTTTTCTTTCTTTATACATACATACTAGTTACGAGTATACTATCTCTTTATCAACCAGTCTATATATTAGCAGCAGACACAGTACAGTGCGGTAGTTCACGGCTGTGGCTACCTCTGTGTCGGCACTCGGCAGCCCGTCCATAATTGTATATACCACCTAACCGTGGTTTTTTTTTCTTTCTTTATACATACATACTAGTTACGAGTATACTATCTCTTTATCAACCAGTCTATATATTAGCAGCAGACACAGTACAGTGCGGTAGTTCACGGCTGTGGCTACCTCTGTGTCGGCACTCGGCAGCCCGTCCATAATTGTATATACCACCTAACCGTGGTTTTTTTTTCTTTCTTTATACATACATACTAGTTACGAGTATACTATCTCTTTATCAACCAGTCTATATATTAGCAGCAGACACAGTACAGTGCGGTAGTTCACGGCTGTGGCTACCTCTGTGTCGGCACTCGGCAGCCCGTCCATAATTGTATATACCACCTAACCGTGGTTTTTTTTTCTTTCTTTATACATACATACTAGTTACGAGTATACTATCTCTTTATCAACCAGTCTATATATTAGCAGCAGACACAGTACAGTGCGGTAGTTCACGGCTGTGGCTACCTCTGTGTCGGCACTCGGCAGCCCGTCCATAATTGTATATACCACCTAACCGTGGTTTTTTTTTCTTTCTTTATACATACATACTAGTTACGAGTATACTATCTCTTTATCAACCAGTCTATATATTAGCAGCAGACACAGTACAGTGCGGTAGTTCACGGCTGTGGCTACCTCTGTGTCGGCACTCGGCAGCCCGTCCATAATTGTATATACCACCTAACCGTGGTTTTTTTTTCTTTCTTTATACATACATACTAGTTACGAGTATACTATCTCTTTATCAACCAGTCTATATATTAGCAGCAGACACAGTACAGTGCGGTAGTTCACGGCTGTGGCTACCTCTGTGTCGGCACTCGGCAGCCCGTCCATAATTGTATATACCACCTAACCGTGGTTTTTTTTTCTTTCTTTATACATACATACTAGTTACGAGTATACTATCTCTTTATCAACCAGTCTATATATTAGCAGCAGACACAGTACAGTGCGGTAGTTCACGGCTGTGGCTACCTCTGTGTCGGCACTCGGCAGCCCGTCCATAATTGTATATACCACCTAACCGTGGTTTTTTTTTCTTTCTTTATACATACATACTAGTTACGAGTATACTATCTCTTTATCAACCAGTCTATATATTAGCAGCAGACACAGTACAGTGCGGTAGTTCACGGCTGTGGCTACCTCTGTGTCGGCACTCGGCAGCCCGTCCATAATTGTATATACCACCTAACCGTGGTTTTTTTTTCTTTCTTTATACATACATACTAGTTACGAGTATACTATCTCTTTATCAACCAGTCTATATATTAGCAGCAGACACAGTACAGTGCGGTAGTTCACGGCTGTGGCTACCTCTGTGTCGGCACTCGGCAGCCCGTCCATAATTGTATATACCACCTAACCGTGGTTTTTTTTTCTTTCTTTATACATACATACTAGTTACGAGTATACTATCTCTTTATCAACCAGTCTATATATTAGCAGCAGACACAGTACAGTGCGGTAGTTCACGGCTGTGGCTACCTCTGTGTCGGCACTCGGCAGCCCGTCCATAATTGTATATACCACCTAACCGTGGTTTTTTTTTCTTTCTTTATACATACATACTAGTTACGAGTATACTATCTCTTTATCAACCAGTCTATATATTAGCAGCAGACACAGTACAGTGCGGTAGTTCACGGCTGTGGCTACCTCTGTGTCGGCACTCGGCAGCCCGTCCATAATTGTATATACCACCTAACCGTGGTTTTTTTTTCTTTCTTTATACATACATACTAGTTACGAGTATACTATCTCTTTATCAACCAGTCTATATATTAGCAGCAGACACAGTACAGTGCGGTAGTTCACGGCTGTGGCTACCTCTGTGTCGGCACTCGGCAGCCCGTCCATAATTGTATATACCACCTAACCGTGGTTTTTTTTTCTTTCTTTATACATACATACTAGTTACGAGTATACTATCTCTTTATCAACCAGTCTATATATTAGCAGCAGACACAGTACAGTGCGGTAGTTCACGGCTGTGGCTACCTCTGTGTCGGCACTCGGCAGCCCGTCCATAATTGTATATACCACCTAACCGTGGTTTTTTTTTCTTTCTTTATACATACATACTAGTTACGAGTATACTATCTCTTTATCAACCAGTCTATATATTAGCAGCAGACACAGTACAGTGCGGTAGTTCACGGCTGTGGCTACCTCTGTGTCGGCACTCGGCAGCCCGTCCATAATTGTATATACCACCTAACCGTGGTTTTTTTTTCTTTCTTTATACATACATACTAGTTACGAGTATACTATCTCTTTATCAACCAGTCTATATATTAGCAGCAGACACAGTACAGTGCGGTAGTTCACGGCTGTGGCTACCTCTGTGTCGGCACTCGGCAGCCCGTCCATAATTGTATACTAGTATCCAATCCATCCATCTCCATTGTTTACCTGAGGTGCCTTTTAGTTGTGCCTATTAAAATATGGAGAACAAAAATCTTGAGGTTCCAAAATTAGGGAAAGATCAAGATCCACTTCCATCTCGTGCTGAAGCTGCTGCCACTAGTCATGGCCGAGACGATGAAATGCCAGCAACGTCGTCTGCCAAGGCCGATGCCCAATGTCATAGTACAGAGCATGTCAAATCCAAAACACCAAATATCAGTAAAAAAAGGACTCCAAAACCTAAAATAAAATTGTCGGAGGAGAAGCGTAAACTTGCCAATATGCCATTTACCACACGGAGTGGCAAGGAACGGCTGAGGCCCTGGCCTATGTTCATGGCTAGTGGTTCAGCTTCACATGAGGATGGAAGCACTCAGCCTCTCGCTAGAAAAATGAAAAGACTCAAGCTGGCAAAAGCAGCACAGCAAAGAACTGTGCATTCTTCGAAATCCCAAATCCACAAGGAGAGTCCAATTGTGTCGGTTGCGATGCCTGACCTTCCCAACACTGGACGTGAAGAGCATGCGCCTTCCACCATTTGCACGCCCCCTGCAAGTGCTGGAAGGAGCACCCGCAGTCCAGTTCCTGATAGTCAGATTGAAGATGTCAGTGTTGAAGTACACCAGGATGAGGAGGATATGGGTGTTGCTGGTGCTGGGGAGGAAATTGACCAGGAGGATTCTGATGGTGAGGTGGTTTGTTTAAGTCAGGCACCCGGGGAGACACCTGTTGTCCGTGGGAGGAATATGGCCGTTGACATGCCAGGTGAAAATACCAAAAAAATCAGCTCTTCGGTGTGGAGGTATTTCACCAGAAATGCGGACAACAGGTGTCAAGCCGTGTGTTCCCTTTGTCAAGCTGTAATAAGTAGGGGTAAGGACGTTAACCACCTCGGAACATCCTCCCTTATACGTCACCTGCAGCGCATTCATAATAAGTCAGTGACAAGTTCAAAAACTTTGGGTGACAGCGGAAGCAGTCCACTGACCAGTAAATCCCTTCATCTTGTAACCAAGCTCACGCAAACCACCCCACCAACTCCCTCAGTGTCAATTTCCTCCTTCCCCAGGAATGCCAATAGTCCTGCAGGCCATGTCACTGGCAATTCTGACGAGTCCTCTCCTGCCTGGGATTCCTCCGATGCATCCTTGCGTGTAACGCCTACTGCTGCTGGCGCTGCTGTTGTTGCCGCTGGGAGTCGATGGTCATCCCAGAGGGGAAGTCGTAAGCCCACTTGTACTACTTCCAGTAAGCAATTGACTGTTCAACAGTCCTTTGCGAGGAAGATGAAATATCACAGCAGTCATCCTACTGCAAAGCGGATAACTGAGTCCTTGACAACTATGTTGGTGTTAGACGTGCGTCCGGTATCCGCCGTTAGTTCACAGGGAACTAGACAATTTATTGAGGCAGTGTGCCCCCGTTACCAAATACCATCTAGGTTCCACTTCTCTAGGCAGGCGATACCGAGAATGTACACGGACGTCAGAAAAAGACTCACCAGTGTCCTAAAAAATGCAGTTGTACCCAATGTCCACTTAACCACGGACATGTGGACAAGTGGAGCAGGGCAGGGTCAGGACTATATGACTGTGACAGCCCACTGGGTAGATGTATGGACTCCCGCCGCAAGAACAGCAGCGGCGGCACCAGTAGCAGCATCTCGCAAACGCCAACTCTTTCCTAGGCAGGCTACGCTTTGTATCACCGCTTTCCAGAATACGCACACAGCTGAAAACCTCTTACGGCAACTGAGGAAGATCATCGCGGAATGGCTTACCCCAATTGGACTCTCCTGTGGATTTGTGGCATCGGACAACGCCAGCAATATTGTGTGTGCATTAAATATGGGCAAATTCCAGCACGTCCCATGTTTTGCACATACCTTGAATTTGGTGGTGCAGAATTTTTTAAAAAACGACAGGGGCGTGCAAGAGATGCTGTCGGTGGCCAGAAAAATTGCGGGACACTTTCGGCGTACAGGCACCACGTACAGAAGACTGGAGCACCACCAAAAACTACTGAACCTGCCCTGCCATCATCTGAAGCAAGAAGTGGTAACGAGGTGGAATTCAACCCTCTATATGCTTCAGAGGTTGGAGGAGCAGCAAAAGGCCATTCAAGCCTATACAATTGAGCACGATATAGTAGGTGGAATGCACCTGTCTCAAGTGCAGTGGAGAATGATTTCAACGTTGTGCAAGGTTCTGATGCCCTTTGAACTTGCCACACGTGAAGTCAGTTCAGACACTGCCAGCCTGAGTCAGGTCATTCCCCTCATCAGGCTTTTGCAGAAGAAGCTGGAGGCATTGAAGAAGGAGCTAAAAGGGAGCGATTCCGCTAGGCATGTGGGACTTGTGGATGCAGCCCTTAATTCGCTTAACAAGGATTCACGGGTGGTCAATCTGTTGAAATCAGAGCACTACATTTTGGCCACCGTGCTCGATCCTAGATTTAAAGCCTACCTTGGATCTCTCTTTCCGGCAGACACAGGTCTGCTGGGGTTGAAAGACCTGCTGGTGACAAAATTGTCAAGTCAAGCGGAACGCGACCTGTCAACATCTCCTCCTTCACATTCTCCCGCAACTGGGGGTGCGAGGAAAAGGCTCAGAATTCCGAGCCCACCCGCTGGCGGTGATGCAGGGCAGTCTGGAGCGACTGCTGATGCTGACATCTGGTCCGGACTGAAGGACCTGACAACGATTACGGACATGTCGTCTACTGTCACTGCATATGATTCTCTCAACATTGATAGAATGGTGGAGGATTATATGAGTGACCGCATCCAAGTAGGCACGTCACACAGTCCGTACTTATACTGGCAGGAAAAAGAGGCAATTTGGAGGCCCTTGCACAAACTGGCTTTATTCTACCTAAGTTGCCCTCCCACAAGTGTGTACTCCGAAAGAGTGTTTAGTGCCGCCGCTCACCTTGTCAGCAATCGGCGTACGAGGTTACATCCAGAAAATGTGGAGAAGATGATGTTCATTAAAATGAATTATAATCAATTCCTCCGCGGAGACATTGACCAGCAGCAATTGCCTCCACAAAGTACACAGGGAGCTGAGATGGTGGATTCCAGTGGGGACGAATTGATAATCTGTGAGGAGGGGGATGTACACGGTGATATATCGGAGGGTGAAGATGAGGTGGACATCTTGCCTCTGTAGAGCCAGTTTGTGCAAGGAGAGATTAATTGCTTCTTTTTTGGGGGGGGTCCAAACCAACCCGTCATATCAGTCACAGTCGTGTGGCAGACCCTGTCACTGAAATGATGGGTTGGTTAAAGTGTGCATGTCCTGTTTTGTTTATACAACATAAGGGTGGGTGGGAGGGCCCAAGGACAATTCCATCTTGCACCTCTTTTTTCTTTTCTTTTTCTTTGCATCATGTGCTGATTGGGGAGGGTTTTTTGGAAGGGACATCCTGCGTGACACTGCAGTGCCACTCCTAGATGGGCCCGGTGTTTATGTCGGCCACTAGGGTCGCTAATCTTACTCACACAGTCAGCTACCTCATTGCGCCTCTTTTTTTCTTTGCGTCATGTGCTGTTTGGGGAGGGTTTTTTGGAAGGGACATCCTGCGTGACACTGCAGTGCCACTCCTAGATGGGCCCGGTGTTTGTGTCGGCCACTAGGGTCGCTAATCTTACTCACACAGCTACCTCATTGCGCCTCTTTTTTTCTTTGCGTCATGTGCTGTTTGGGGAGGGTTTTTTGGAAGGGACATCCTGCGTGACACTGCAGTGCCACTCCTAGATGGGCCCGGTGTTTGTGTCGGCCACTAGGGTCGCTTATCTTACTCACACAGCGACCTCGGTGCAAATTTTAGGACTAAAAATAATATTGTGAGGTGTGAGGTATTCAGAATAGACTGAAAATGAGTGTAAATTATGGTTTTTGAGGTTAATAATACTTTGGGATCAAAATGACCCCCAAATTCTATGATTTAAGCTGTTTTTTAGTGTTTTTTGAAAAAAACACCCGAATCCAAAACACACCCGAATCCGACAAAAAAAATTCGGTGAGGTTTTGCCAAAACGCGTTCGAACCCAAAACACGGCCGCGGAACCGAACCCAAAACCAAAACACAAAACCCGAAAAATTTCAGGCGCTCATCTCTACATTATACCCTTTCCCGCCAGAGGTTAGGGCACGTTGGGAAACACCCCCTAGGGTAGATAAGGCACTCACACGCTTATCAAAACAAGTGGCGTTACCGTCTCCTGATACGGCCGCCCTCAAGGAACCAGCTGATAGGAAGCTGGAAAATATCCTAAAAAGTATATACACACATACTGGTATTATACTGCGACCAGCAATCGCCTCAGCCTGGATGTGCAGTGCTGGGGTGGCTTGGTCGGATTCCCTGACTGAAAATATTGATACCCTGGACAGGGACAATATATTATTGACTATAGAGCATTTAAAGGATGCATTTCTATATATGCGTGATGCACAGAGGGATATTTGCACTCTGGCATCAAGAGTAAGTGCGATGTCCATTTCTGCCAGAAGAGGGTTATGGACGCGACAGTGGTCAGGTGATGCGGATTCCAAACGGCATATGGAAGTATTGCCGTATAAAGGGGAGGAGTTATTTGGGGTCGGTCTATCGGACCTGGTGGCCACGGCAACGGCTGGGAAATCCACCTTTTTACCCCAGGTCACCTCTCAGCAGAAAAAGATACAGTCTTTTCAGGCTCAGTCCTTTCGTCCCCACAAGGGCAAGCGGGCAAAAGGCCACTCTTATCTGCCCCGGGCAGAGGAAGGGGAAAAAGACTGCAGAAGACAGCCTCTTCCCACGAACAGAAGCCCTCCCCCGCTTCTGCCAAGTCCTCAGCATGACGCTGGGGCCTTACAAGCGGACTCAGGCACGGTGGGGGCCCGTCTCAAGAATTTCAGCGCGCAGTGGGCTCACTCGCAAGTGGACCCCTGGATCCTGCAGGTAGTATCTCAGGGGTACAAATTGGAATTCGAGACATCTCCCCCTCGCCGGTTCCTGAAGTCTGCTTTACCAACGTCTCCCCCCGACAGGGAGGCGGTATTGGAAGCCATTCACAAGCTGTATTCCCAGCAGGTGATAATCAAGGTACCCCTCCTACAACAGGGAAAGGGGTATTATTCCACGCTGTTTGTGGTACCGAAGCCGGACGGCTCGGTGAGACACATTTTAAATCTGAAATCCTTGAACACTTACATAAAAAGGTTCAAGTTCAAGATGGAGTCACTCAGAGCAGTGATAGCGAACCTGGAAGAAGGGGACTATATGGTGTCTCTGGACATCAAGGATGCTTACCTCCATGTCCCAATTTGCCCTTCTCACCAAGGGTACCTCAGGTTTGTGGTACAGAACTGTCACTATCAGTTTCAGACGCTGCCGTTTGGATTGTCCACGGCACCCCGGGTCTTTACCAAGGTAATGGCCGAAATGATGATTCTTCTTCGAAGAAAAGGCGTCTTAATTATCCCTTACTTGGACGATCTCCTGATAAGGGCAAGGTCCAGAGAACAGTTAGAGGTCGGAGTAGCACTATCTCAAGTAGTACTACGACAGCACGGATGGATTCTAAATATTCCAAAATCGCAGCTGATTCCGACGACACGTCTGCTGTTCCTAGGGATGATTCTGGACACAGTACAGAAAAAGGTGTTTCTCCCGGAGGAGAAAGCCAGGGAGTTATCCGACCTAGTCAGGAACCTCCTAAAACCAGGACAAGTGTCAGTGCATCAATGCACAAGGGTCCTGGGAAAGATGGTGGCTTCTTACGAAGCGATTCCATTCGGCAGATTCCACGCAATAACTTTTCAGTGGGATCTGCTGGACAAATGGTCCGGATCGCATCTTCAAATGCATCAGCGGATAACCCTGTCTCCAAGGACAAGGGTGTCTCTCCTGTGGTGGTTACAGAGTGCTCATCTCCTAGAGGGCCGCAGATTCGGCATTCAGGATTGGGTCCTGGTGACCACGGATGCCAGCCTGAGAGGCTGGGGAGCAGTCACACAGGGAAAAAATTTCCAGGGCTTGTGGTCAAGCATGGAAACGTCACTTCACATAAATATCCTGGAACTAAGGGCCATTTACAATGCCCTAAGTCAGGCAAGGCCTCTGCTTCAGGGTCAGCCGGTGTTGATCCAGTCGGACAACATCACGGCAGTCGCCCACGTAAACAGACAGGGCGGCACAAGAAGCAGGAGGGCAATGACGGAAGTTGCAAGGATTCTTCGCTGGGCGGAAAATCATGTGATAGCACTGTCAGCAGTGTTCATTCCGGGAGTGGACAACTGGGAAGCAGACTTCCTCAGCAGACACGATCTTCACCCGGGGGAGTGGGGACTTCACCCAGAAGTCTTCCACATGATTGTGAACCGTTGGGAAAAACCAAAGGTGGACATGATGGCGTCCCGCCTCAACAAAAAACTAGACAGATATTGCGCCAGGTCAAGAGACCCTCAGGCAATAGCTGTGGACGCTCTGGTAACACCGTGGGTGTACCAGTCAGTGTATGTGTTCCCTCCTCTGCCTCTCATACCCAAAGTACTGAGAATCATAAGGAGAGGAGTAAGGACTATACTCGTGGCTCCGGATTGGCCAAGAAGGACTTGGTACCCGGAACTTCAAGAGATGCTCACGGAGGACCCGTGGCCTCTACCTCTAAGAAAAGACCTGCTTCAGCAGGGACCCTGTCTGTTCCAAGACTTACCGCGGCTGAGTTTAACGGCATGGCGGTTGAACGCCGGATTCTGAAGGAAAAAGGCATTCCAGATGAAGTCATCCCTACCCTGATCAAAGCCAGGAAGGATGTAACTGTGCAACATTATCACCGTATTTGGCGTAAATATGTTGCGTGGTGTGAGGCCAGGAAGGCCCCTACAGAGGAATTTCAACTGGGTCGATTCCTGCATTTCCTGCAAACAGGACTGTCTATGGGCCTCAAATTAGGGTCCATTAAGGTTCAAATTTCGGCCCTGTCAATATTCTTCCAAAAAGAACTAGCTTCAGTTCCTGAAGCTCAGACGTTTGTCAAGGGGGTACTGCATATACAGCCTCCTTTTGTGCCTCCAGTGGCACCTTGGGATCTCAATGTAGTTTTGGGATTCCTAAAATCACATTGGTTTGAACCACTCACTCACCACTGTGGACTTAAAATATCTCACATGGAAAGTGGTAATGCTGTTAGCCCTGGCTTCAGCCAGGCGTGTATCAGAATTGGCGGCTTTATCCTATAAAAGCCCTTACCTAATTTTTCATACGGACAGGGCAGAATTGAGGACTCGTCCTCAATTTCTCCCGAAGGTGGTTTCAGCATTTCACTTAAACCAGCCTATTGTGGTGCCTGCGGCTACTAGGGACTTGGAGGATTCCAAGTTGCTGGACGTAGTCAGGGCCCTGAAAATATATGTTTCCAGGACGGCTGAAGTCAGAAAATCTGACTCGCTGTTTATCCTGTATGCACCCAACAAGCTGGGTGCTCCTGCTTCTAAGCAGACGATTGCTCGTTGGATTTGTAGTACAATTCAGCTTGCACATTCTGTGGCAGGCCTGCCACAGCCAAAATCTGTAAAAGCCCATTCCACACGGAAAGTGGGCTCATCTTGGGCGGCTGCCCGAGGGGTCTCGGCTTTACAACTTTGCCTAGCAGCTACTTGGTCAGGGGCAAATACGTTTGCAAAATTCTACAAATTTGATACCCTGGCTGAGGAGGACCTGGAGTTCTCTCATTCGGTGCTGCAGAGTCATCTGCACTCTCCCGCCCGTTTGGGAGCTTTGGTATAATCCCCATGGTCCTTTCGGAGTCCCCAGCATCCACTAGGACGTTAGAGAAAATAAGAATTTACTTACCGATAATTCTATTTCTCATAGTCCGTAGTGGATGCTGGGCGCCCATCCCAAGTGCGGATTGTCTGCAATACTTGTACATAGTTATTGTTACAAAAATCGGGTTATTATTGTTGTGAGCCATCTTTTCAGAGGCTCCTCTGTTATCATGCTGTTAACTGGGTTCAAATCACAAGTTGTACGGTGTGATTGGTGTGGCTGGTATGAGTCTTACCCGGGATTCAAAATCCTTCCTTATTGTGTACGCTCGTCCGGGCACAGTATCCTAACTGAGGCTTGGAGGAGGGTCATAGGGGGAGGAGCCAGTGCACACCAGGTAGTCCTAAAGCTTTTACTTTTGGGCCCAGTCTCCTGCGGAGCCGCTATCCCCCATGGTCCTTTCGGAGTCCCCAGCATCCACTATGGACTATGAGAAATAGAATTATCGGTAAGTAAATTCTTATTATATATTAGAGATGAGCGCCTGAAATTTTTCGGGTTTTGTGTTTTGGTTTTGGGTTCGGTTCCGCGGCCGTGTTTTGGGTTCGACCGCGTTTTGGCAAAACCTCACCGAATTTTTTTTGTCGGATTCGGGTGTGTTTTGGATTCGGGTGTTTTTTTCAAAAAACCCTAAAAAACAGCTTAAATCATAGAATTTGGGGGTCATTTTGATCCCATATTATTATTAACCTCAAAAACCATAATTTCCACTCATTTTCAGTCTATTCTGAATACCTCACACCTCACAATATTATTTTTAGTCCTAAAATTTGCACCGAGGTCGCTGGATGACTAAGCTAAGCGACCCTAGTGGCCGACACAAACACCTGGCCCATCTAGGAGTGGCACTGCAGTGTCACGCAGGATGTCCCTTCCAAAAAACCCTCCCCAATCAGCACATGACGCAAAGAAAAAAAGAGGCGCAATGAGGTAGCTGTGTGAGTAAGATTAGCGACCCTAGTGGCCGACACAAACACCGGGCCCATTTAGAAGTGGCACTGCAGTGTCACGCAGGATGTCCCTTCCAAAAAACCCTCCCCAATCAGCACATGACGCAAAGAAAAAAAGAGGCGCAATGAGGTAGCTGTGTGAGTAAGATTAGCGACCCTAGTGGCCGACACAAACACCGGGCCCATTTAGGAGTGGCACTGCAGTGTCACGCAGGATGTCCCTTCCAAAAAACCCTCCCCAATCAGCACATATAGACATATAGCTAATATAGACTGGTTGATAAGGAGATGTCGTAGTATGTATGTATAAAGAAGAAAGAAAAAAAAACCACGGTTAGGTGGTATACAATTATGGACGGACTGCCGAGTGCCGACACAGAGGTAGCCACAGCCGTGAACTACCGTACTGTACTGTGTCTGCTGCTAATATAGACTGGTTGATAAAGAGATGTCGTAGTATGTATGTATAAAGAAGAAAGAAAAAAAAACCACGGTTAGGTGGTATACAATTATGGACGGACTGCCGAGTGCCGACACAGAGGTAGCCACAGCCGTGAACTACCGTACTGTACTGTGTCTGCTGCTAATATAGACTGGTTGATAAAGAGATGTCGTAGTATGTATGTATAAAGAAGAAAGAAAAAAAAACCACGGTTAGGTGGTATACAATTATGGACGGACTGCCGAGTGCCGACACAGAGGTAGCTACAGCCGTGAACTACCGTACTGTGTCTGCTGCGACTGGATGATAAATAATGATATAAAAAATATATATATATCACTACTGCAGCCGGACAGGTATATATATTATATAATGACGGACCTGCTGGACACTGTCTGTCAGCAGAATGAGTTTTTTATAGAATAAAAAAAAAAACACCACACAAGTGAAGTCACACGACGAGTGTTTAACTTTTTCAGGCAATCACAATATAGTATACTACTAACTATACTGGTGGTCAGTGTGGTCAGGTCACTGGTCAGTCACACTGGCAGTGGCACTCCTGCAGCAAAAGTGTGCACTGTTTAATTAATTTTAATATAATATGTACTCCTGGCTCCTGCTATAACCTATAACTGGCACTGCAGTGCTCCCCAGTCTCCCCCACAATTATAAGCTGTGTGAGCTGAGCACAGTCAGATATATAATATATACATAGATGATGCAGCACACTGGGCTGAGCAGTGCACACAGATATGGTATGTGACTGTCTTGTACTCCTGGCTCCTGCTATAACCTATAACTGGCACTGCAGTGCTCCCCAGTCTCCCCCACAATTATAAGCTGTGTGAGCTGAGCACAGTCAGATATATAATATATACATAGATGATGCAGCACACTGGGCTGAGCAGTGCACACAGATATGGTATGTGACTGAGTCACTGTGTGTATCGTTTTTTTCAGGCAGAGAACGGATATATTAAATAAAACTGCACTGTCTGGTGGTCACTGTGGTCAGTCACTAGTAAACTCTGCACTCTCTTCTACAGTACTCCTAAGCTCCAGTAAATCAGGTCAATCTCTCTCTCTCTCTCTCTCTCTCTCCTAATCTAAATCACTGTACTCCCTAACAGCTGCTCCCCGTCCCCAATCCTCCCCACAATTATAACTAAGTCACTCAGTCTTTACTCTTTTCTACTATAACGGAGAGGACGCCAGCCACGTCCTCTCCCTATCAATCTCAATGCACGTGTGAAAATGGCGGCGACGCGCGGCTCCTTATATAGAATCCGAGTCTCGCGAGAATCCGACAGCGTCATGATGACGTTCGGGCGCGCTCGGGTTAACCGAGCAAGGCGGGAAGATCCGAGTCGCTCGGACCTGTGAAAAAAAACATGAAGTTCGTGCGGGTTCGGATTCAGAGAAACCGAACCAGCTCATCTCTATTATATATATATATATATATATATATATATATATGAGATGTATATATAGATATATGTGTATATATGTGTATTTAAATGTGTACATTTATATTACAATTTATTATGAATGCTGAAGTAAAGTTATTCCTTCTCATGTGCTGGTCGCTCTGTTGATGAAGCTCTGCCGTGACAAGATGGTCTCGAATCCTCACGAGGAGTCCGAGTGTTTATTCTTCTCCCGCCGTGGATAGAATAAAGTGAATGTCAACCCCTGGTCTGCACGGGGCCCTGTCACAAAGGATCGTATACAGGAAGCTAAGTGATATTTTAATGATATGCTTTGATGATATTTGCATTACATACGCATGGGGGAGTGCTTGTATTCAGAAGAGAAATGGGATATTCCTTGGGTCTTATCTAGAACATTGCAGCTTGCTGCCGTGCGACTACAAGAGGTATGCACTGACTCCGAGAAATACTGGAGTATCTTCCCTATGAAGGGATAATCTGGGTTGAGGATGACTTGGTTAAGTTGATCTCGGCAGATACCACTGGTAAGTCTACCTTCTTGTGCTATGTTCCATCACAACGGTTGGTGACGCATTTTTTGTGGGATGCAGTCATTTTGACCGGTTGGATACCGTTTTTATTCCCCTTCTTTGTAGGTAGAGGGCGGTGAAAAGGTAAGAGCAGCCTTTTCAACTTCACAGAACCTGATATCGTCCTCTGTTTCTACCACATCCACCGCAGGTCGCTGGGTCTATCTTGCTAGAGCGCACACCAGTGGGAACTCGTCTAATACTCTTCAGTCAGTCCTGGAATGGACTTGACACAGTGAGTTAAGAATAGAGTCCAAAGGGGGACATACTCGAGTTTTCCAAATGATTCCCCCCACTGAGTTTTCAAGTAGATCTTACAGATTCTCCTCTGGAGAGGTAGTATGTGACGCCATACAAGAGTTGAGTCAGGAACAGGACATTGTCCTGCTGTCCCTGTCACAAAAACAAACAAAAAAAACTGTTATTCAAGCTTTTTCGTGCTTCTGAGCCCGGACAGCTCGGTCAGAACAATCCCAAAAAAAGATTTCTACTCAAGAAATTGAACTACAAGATGGAATCTCTCAGGGCAGGGATCTCCAACCTGTAAAAGAAGAAAGAGGGTTTAAATGCGGTGTCATCCGCATTAAGCTTACCTGGTTTTGCTATTCAGGATTGTCATTGCCATTTCATCAGAGTGATGGCAGTATGATGGTTTTCCTTCTATAGTAAGAGCCATTATTATTCTGTACTGGGACGCTCTCCTGACTACGGCGAGGTCAAGAAACAAGTGGTACAATTCGTTGTTTCTCTCTGACAGTTCTTCAATACAAAGAATCGCTGTTGATCCCAACGACGCAGAGGTCGGAGTTGGGAATAAGATTTGATACTGATCTGTTAAGAGTTGTTTTTTCCTGTGGAAAGAGATCTGATGATCCAGAGTCGGATCAGATTTGCAACAGTGTAAACCCGTCGATACGATCCGTTGATGCAGAAGATGGTTGCGGCCTACGAGGCCATTCGGTGAGCAGGTCAAATGCCAGAGTTGTTTTTGCGGGACCAGTTGGACATGTGGTCCGGGTTTTACCTGCACATGCACTGGAAACTAATCCTACTTTCCAGGACCAGGATATCTCTCCACAGTTCTCACCTCCTAGAGGGACGAAGGTTCGGGATCCAGGATTAGATCCTGGTCTTCATGGATACAAGTCTCCGAGGCTGGGGAGCAGTCTTTCCAGGGGGAAAGGTCAAGCCGGGAAGCTTGTCTGCAATAAGCTTTCTTGAATTAAGAGCTATTTACAACGGAACATCTTCTTCGTGTTCTGCTCGTCTTAATTCTGTCGGATGACTAAACAGCAGTGGCGTAAGTAAGCCGCAAGGGCGGAACGAGGAGCAAAGCTGAAATGGTAGAAGCCGCAAAAGTTTCCGATGAGCGGAAAGGCATGTAAACGCTCTATTAGAGGTCGTCGTTCCGGGTGAAGACAACGGAGAAATAGACTTCCTCAGCAGACACGATCTCCATCCAGGAGAGTGGGGTCTTCATCAAGAAGTTTTCACAGAAGTGACAAGTCTTTGGGGAATTCCTCGATTAGACATGATGGCGTCTTGCCTCAACAGGAAACTTCGGGGATATTGTTCCAGGTCAAGGGACACTCAATCTATAGCAATGGACGCCCTCGTAACACCTTGGGTGTTTCAGTCAGTCTATGTGTTCCCTCCACTTTCACTCTTTCCGAAGGTGATAAACATAAGAAAAACAAAGGTTCAGGCAATCCTCATTGTTCTGGTCTAGCCAAGGAGGGCTTGGTATCCAGATTTTCAAGACTTACTCATAGAAGATCCCTGGCCTTTTCCTCTACGAGAGGACCTGTTACAGCAAGGACCGGGCGTGTATCAAGACTTACCGGGGCTGCGTTTGACGGCTTGGCGGTTGAACGCCATATCCTAGCCCGAAAGGGTATTGCCGGTGAAGTCATTCTCACATTGCTTCAGGCTAGGAAGGAAGTAACGGCGAAGCTTTACCACCGTATTTGGAGGAAGTATGTGTCTTGGTGTGAATCCAAGAAGGCTCCTACGGAAGAATTTCAGCTGGAGCAGTTTTCTCCATTTTTCGCAAGCAGGTGTGGATGCGGGCCTAAAGTTAGGCTCCATTAAAGTGCAGATTTCGGGCTTATCAATTTTCTTTCAAAAAGAATTGGTCACCTTTCCAGAAGTTCAGACTTTCGTGAAAGGAGTGCTGCACATCCAACCTCCATTTGTGCCCCCATTGGCACCATGGGACCTTAACGTGGTGTTGCAGTTTCTTATGTTACACTGGTTGGAACCTTTACGAAAAGTTGGGTAAAAATTTCTCACTTGGAAAGTGGTCATGCTATTGGCCTTGGCGTCCGCAAGGCGGATGTCGGAATTGGCGGCTTTGTCTCACAAGAGCCCCTATTTGATCTTCGATGTGGATAGAGCGGAATTGAGAACTCTGCAACAATTTCTGCCAAAAGTGGTTTCTGCGTTTCACAGGAACCAGCCTATTGTGGTGCCTGGGGCTACTTAAGCCTTGGCTGATTCGAAGTCTCTCGATGTAGTCAGAGCTTTGAATATTTATGTTGCCAGAATGGCTCAGATTGGGGAAACAGACACTCTGTTTATCCTGTATGCTCCCAACAATAGTGGGGCCCCTGCTTCTAAGAGACTGTTACACGCTGGATCTGTGATACGATTCGGCATGCTCATTCTACGGCTGGATTGCCGGTACCGAAGTCGGTGAAGGCCCTTTCTACTAGGAAGGTGGGCTCTTCTTGGGGGAAATGCCCGAGAAGTCTCGGTGGTTTAACTTTGCCGAGCAGCTACATGGTCGGGTTCAAACACTTTTGCTAAGTTCTACTAGTTTGATACCCTGGCTGATGAGGACCTCATGTTTGCTCAATTGGTACTGCAGAGTCGTCCGCACTCTCCCGCCCGGTCTGGAGCTTTGGTATAAACCCCATGGTCCTTTTGGAGTCCCCAGCATCCTCTAGGACGTATGAGAAAATAGGATTTTAATACCTACCGGTAAACACTCACCGTGTTTAAACAATAAATTCTTTCCTCAAAATGTCCGTCTCCCTGGGCACAGTTTTCTAACTGAGGTCTGGAGGAGGGGTATAGAGGGAGGAGCCAGTTCACACCCATTCAAAGTCTTATAGTGTGCCCATGTCTCCTGCGGATCCCGTCTATACCCCCATGGTCCTTTTGGAGTCCCCAGCATCCTCTACGGACTAAGAGAAAAGGATTTACCGGTAGGTATTAAAATCCTATTTTAGAAGGAACATACAGTAGAATTAGAACTTCCACACAAAACAAATAGAGAAATGCTTGCAGGAGTGTCAGCGGTTAAACAGCAGTGCATGGAGTCAGCACACAAAGCTCACTGGAGAATATTACAGCAGGCTGAGAACTGGAGCCCACTGAAAAAACTTGTAATCAGTGAGTGCAGCTGGAGTCTGTACAGAGCTGGAGAGACAAGTAACACCTACAGTCAAGACTCGGGGGCTTTCGCTGACTAGATACTCTGGAGACAAATTAATATTCTGTAGCTTGAAAGTTCAGCAACGCAGATTCTTGCAAAGAGAACACCCAGCAATGTTGAAAGATATAAGAATCTTATCTGAAGATCAGGGGCCAGGCAGTTAGTACAGTCAGAGGCATCACCAGGTGTGGGTACACCCGGTGCGCACTCTGCATTACTACACCCCTCCCCCCTCTTCCCGCACTCACCCCGCCGGAGCCGCGGACGGACGAAAAAGGGGGCATGGCCTAATTTAAAGGGGGCGTGGCCTCGCGGGTCTCCTCTTCTTCACTAGGGGGTGTATCCAGCTTCCTCTGAAATGCTGGCTGCCCCCGGAGACTAGGCAGCGTACAGTGCCGGCTCCTTTTCTGTGACAGGAGCTGAGTGCTGTAGAGGATTATCACACTGCAGCACTTGGCTCCTGTCACTGCAGAAGAGCCAGCACTTGGTGTCACCCCTTCTGTGGGTGATACCTGGGTGCGGACCGCACCCCCCGCACCCGCCTTCTGACGCCACTGAGTACAGTATGTGACTTATTTCTCTGGCAGTTAAGTATTGAACAGGATAGGCTTACATAGAAGCTGCAGGTCATAGATTGGCTGACAGAGTTAGCTGAGGCAAGGAGCACTCTGACTGGAGGGAATGTGGTCAGCTGATAAGATCCAACATGGTGACATCAACAGTGGCGTAAGTTCGCCCCAGTCGCCCGGAGGCATGATAAAATGTTGGTGCCCCCCCACCACCCCTATACATATAGGGATATAGATATATATATATATATATATATATATAATACATACGCCATATGTAGATATCTGATACACAGGGTGAACAGTAGCAGCGTACTCAGGTGCCTTTCAAAATAGTATAGATACACACACACACACCTCTTTTCTTTGCACACACACGCCTTTTTCACTTAAAACACCCACACCTCTTTCACTTACACACACACACACACACACACCTTTTTCACTAACTCGCACGTCTCTTTCACTTACACACGTCTCTTTCATTTACACACACGCCTTTTTCACTTACACACACACGTCTTTCACTAACTCACACGCCTCTTTCACGTACACACACGCCTCTCACTTACACACGCCTTTTTCACTTACACACAATTACACACACACACACGTCACTTTCACTTACTCACAATTACACACACACGCCACTTTCACTTACATACACACGCCACTTTCACACAATTACACACACGCACACACACACACACACGTGTCACTTTCACTTACACACACACACAAATGCCTTTCACTTACACACACACACAATTGCACACACACCACTTTCACTTACACAAACACACACATGCCTCTTTCACTTACTTACACACACACACACACAATTACACACACATGCCACTTTTACTTACACACAATTACACACACACACATGCGTCTTTCACTTACACACACACCACTTTCACTTACACACAATTACACACACGTCACTTTCACACACACAATTACACAAACACACACATGCCACTTTTCCTTACACACAATTACACACACATGCCTCTTTCACTTAAACACACAACTTTCCTTTAAAAATCAGACACACACCTCACTTAAAAACATTCACACACATAAACACAGTGCTGCCAACATTTATTAAAGATACACCCCCCCCCCACACACACACACACACATAAACATACACATACTCCACACAATGCAGCAGCTGGAGGCAGGTGGTGCCAGTGCCTACCTGTTGCTATCCCCAGGACGGAGGAAGAGAGAGCTTCAGCAGGCCAGCTCTGTTGGAAGTCCTGTGAGCAGCTGTGCGCTAGAGCTCCCCCTAGCTGCAGCCAGCTGTCAGCTGAGCTCTCGTCTCTGTGCATAGATACGAGGAGGCAGCTGCTGCTGCTGCTGCTGCTGCTGCCGCCGCTGCCGCTGCCGTGTCCACAGCTCCTCCGTCCACTCGCGGCGATGGATTGTCGGGTGGGAGGCAATGGAGAAGTTCCCCCTGGAGGTCAGGAGCCCGGCGGCAGCCGACTCCATTGCCTCCCACAGTTCCGCCACTGGACATCAAGACATCAGCCACTTAGTGCATGAAACAGAATTTGAAAGTCTGGTTTGTGACAATACGTTATGCACAGATGCTGGTTATGGGAGCAGTTATGTGACTGAGGAAAATGCCTTTCCTGCTTTGAACACTACTTTTTATGTTCATTACATTATTTGCTATGTGAGTGTTATAATTCTTGAGGTATAATAAAAAATGAGTATAATACACTTTTCATTCAGTATGAAGTAGAATAGTGCAATATATATTGCTTGTTAATGCCTCTAAATGGAATGTTTAACACATACCCTGGAAGTTGCCAGAGACTCACGATTTTTCAGGTGCCGGAATTCCCGCAAGAGTAGGCGGATCTCCCGCATCCTTTCCGCTTCCTAGTGAAGTGGGCTGGATGGAAGATAATACTGGGTAATGAGGGGGGTGGGTCTAAATTATGCAGATTTTGTCATTTTAGCCCTGTTCCCTCCGCATGAACCTGCAAATCCAGGCATGTTGAAGTGACGGGGGCAGGGGCTACTGCCCTGGAGAGTCTGTACCGCCCCCAAATCTGTCACCTTCATCTCCTTTCATAGCTTCTCCTGGAGAGGAGATGAACAAAGTTGGCAAGAATGGTTTAACAACCAAGATAAAATGGTTACTCTGTTTCTTGAATCTGGTCTAACAGTTGCATACAAATTGATTGGGTAAGGTTAGTTTTTGTGGTTTATGGTTATACATATAGGGGCTAAAAAGCAAACATCTATCCAAGATTGATGTGCTGGAGCATTTGGGGGGTAGAGCGGAAGTGGCATTTGGCACCATTCTTCAAATTGGGGACGTGTTGTCCAAATTTTGAAGGCATCGTCGGATGCAGACTTCCTGGACCCGAGTTTCGCGATCCGATGGCCAGCCTGTGTAAACCTCAGCTTATGCAGACTGGGCAGTGTCTAAAACCAGGGACGACCTTGGGCTACTTTTCGTGGCATTTTGTGTGAGCGTGTACATGTGAAAGTGGGCACACACGCACATTGAGTCCACTACCCCATATTCCTTTAAAGTAAACCAAGCACTTCGGGTGTTGTAGGGGAGAGAGTAATACAGAGAGATGGAAGCTGTGCTTTGTACGCACATCCCGCTTTCTGTGAGCCCAGACTGGTCCACCAGACCATTGGCCCTTCTGGCATATGCTTTATTTCATATATGTGCTTGCTGCCTTCCCACAGCCACTGCTGTGTGTATCACTGACCAGATGGGCAGTCCGGCCCTGCCTAAAACCATCAGATGGTGATCCAAGGCTGTGTCCTCAGACGCAGCACTCGGATCCTCTCCTACAGACACTTCCTGCTGCCTAAGAATTTTAATGACACACAGAATTGTACAGCTGCTTTCTTGTGGCTGTGCAATTCCTTGCAAACATGAATCAGGCCCATTGTGCACACATAGGGCCTAATTCAAGGTTGATTGCAAAACAACATTTTCCACTAATGGGTAAAACTATGTGCACTGCAGGTAGGGCAGAAATAACATGTGCAGAGAGAGTTATGGGCCCAACACACTCAGCGATGCTTGCAATTTTGACAATGATCGATCTGAATGATCATCGATCATTGTCCAAATTGACTTGCATTGCAAATCGACGGAGAACCAACGATGAAAGACCGCGGGCCGCGCATCGTTCATCGTTGGTGCATAAACACTGAGCAATATGAACGATTACTCGTTCATATTGCCTGCACACATTGGCATCAGATTTGGGTGGGTTATATTCAGTGGTGCAAGTAGAAAAAATGTCTTACGGGTACTGTGTGCGCGCGCCTTCGGCGCGCGTGCAAAAAATGGGTGTGGCCAAATGCCACATGGGGCGTGGCCAATGAAAATGGGGGCGTGATACACATATGGGGGAGGGGCAGATACACGTATGACCCCAATAGTGTCAGATACACGTTGCCCCACAGTGCTAGATATACATTGCCCCACAGTGCCAGATACATATAACCCCACAGTGCCAGATACACATTGCCCCACAGTGCCAGATACACAAATGTCCCCAGAGTGCCAGATACACAAATGTCCCCAGAGTGTCAGATACACATTGCCTCACAGTGCCAGATACACATTGCCCCACAGTGCCAGATGCACATTGCCCCACAGTGCCAGATACACAAATGTCCCCAGAGTGCCAGATACACATTGCCCCACAGTGCCAGATGCACATTGCCCCACAGTGCCAGATACACAAATGTCCCCAGAGTGCCAGATACACATTGCCCCACAGTGCCAGATACACATTGCCCCACAGTGCCAGATACAGAAATGCCCCCAGAGTGCCATACATTGCCTCACAGTGTCAGATACACATTGCCCCACAGTGCTAGATACACAAATGCCCCCACTGTGTCAGATATACATTGCCCCCCGTGCCAGATACAGAAATGCCCCTACAGTGCCAGATATGCCCCCAGTGCCAGATATCCTCCAGTGCCAGGTATACATGCCCCCCTGTGCCAGATATCCCCCAGTGCCAGGTATATATGCCCCCCTGTGCCAGATATCCCCCAGTGCCAGGTATACATGCCCCCCCCAGTGCCAGATATCCCCCAGTGCCAGGTATAACATGCCCCCCCAGTGCCAGATATCCCCCAGTGCCAGGTATATATGCCCCCCTGTGCTAGATATGCCCCCAGTGCCAGATATCCCCCAGTGCCAGGTATACATGCCCCCCCAGTGCCAGATATCCCCCAGTGCCAGGTATACATGCCCCCCCAGTGCCAGATATCCCCCAGTGCCAGGTATAACATGCCCCCCCAGTGCCAGATATCCCCCAGTGCCAGGTATAACATGCCCCCCCAGTGCCAGATATCCCCCAGTGCCAGGTATACATGCCCCCCTGTGCCAGATATCCCCCAGTGCCAGGTATATATGCCCCCCTGTGCCAGATATGCCCCCAGTGCCAGGTATACATGCCCCCCTGTGCCAGATATCCCCCAGTGCCAGGTATATATGCCCCCCTGTGCCAGATATGCCCCCAGTGCCAGGTATATATGCCCCCCTGTGCCAGATATGCCCCCAGTGCCAGGTATACATGCCCCCCTGTGCCAGATATCCCCCAGTGCCAGGTATATATACCCCCCCTGTGCCAGATATGCCCCCAGTGCCAGATATCCCCCAGTGCCAGGTATAACATGCCCCCCCAGTGCCAGATATCCCCCAGTGCCAGGTATACATGCCCCCCTGTGCCAGATATGCCCCCAGTGCCAGGTATACATGCCCCCCTCTCCTACTCACCGCTGCCGTCGCTGTCCTCCTGTCTGTCATGTGAGGGAAGGAGAGTGCAGCCTGCGCCTCTCGTTCCCCTCAGTCTCCGGCGGGTGTCTCAGTTTAATTCAGCGCCGATCCGTGAGCCAATCAGAGCTCGCGGGTGCGAGCTCTGATTGGCTCACGGATCGGCGCTGAAGTAAACTGAAACACCCACCGGAGACTGAGGGGAACGAGAGGTGCAGGCTGCACTCTCCTGCCTCTCCTGCCCTCACATCAGCGGCGGTGCGGCGTGTGCGGCGGTGCGGCGTGGGGGAGGGAGGGAAGGAAGAGGAGCGGCGGCCCGTCGGTGTGGGTACGGCGTACCCACGGCTAAATTCTTACGGGTACGCCGTACCCACCCGTACCCGCCCACTTGCACCACTGGTTATATTGTTTCTGTGCAGGGTAATATTGGCTGCTTTATTTTTACACTGCAATTTAGATTTCAGTTTGAACACACCCCACCCAAATCTAACTCTCTCTGCACATGTTATATCTGCCCCACCTCCACTGCATTTGGTTTCTTTTGCCCATTAGAGGAAAATGTTGTTTTGCAATCAACCTTGAATTAGGCCATACTTCCCAACATGACCCTCTCCAGGAGGGACAGAATGCTCTGCTTCTGGACTTTTCTCTTTCTCTTTGATTGCCGACACCTGTTTTGAACAGGCTAATGGATAAGAAAGGTGTTTCAGCACAGGTGATGGCAATCATACATGAAGAGGGAAGTCCAGGAGCAGAGCATTCTGTCCCTCCTGGAGAGGGTCATGTTGGGAGGTATGATTAGGCCCATAATCCACAGCATTTTATAGGGAATATTTCAGTCATTCACATTGGTCCCAGCCTCAGTGGAGTTTACAATCTACAGTATGTTCCTTATCCCATGGACACAAATACACACTATGGTGTTTTCAGTGTGACGGGAAGCACTGGGAGTACATACAAGCGTCAAACAGATAGGCCATGCTTGGGAATTGAACTTATGGTGCTGTGAGGCAGCGCTGCTAACCACTATGCTATCTGTGCTGCCCCATTACTATAAAACTTTAATAATTCGTGAATTCTTCTATGTATTTTTTTAATAAGTAAAAAAAAAATTACAAAATTAAGCTTTGTCCCAATGAATTTGCTCAGCACTGTACTGTGCCTGGCTCTTCCTTTCCTTGTTCCGGACAGTATATTCCATTAATATCTGGCTGTTTCTTGAACACAAGAGATCAGAGATTGCAGAGTAATTACTGCAGCTGGTAGTCCTTTATTTCAGACATTTAAAAAAGTAATATCTGTAATTGCTACGATGCAGCTTGCTATGGTGCACCGTGGAAACAATATGTTCAGTAGACTAATCTCCAGGTTTCATCAAGTACTATTACAATAACCTCTATTTTTTCTGCCTTGATTTAATGTCTTGAACTAGCCTTAACCTAAGATAAGCAGAAGACAATATACTTATAAGTCATACAGCACAGTGCAGAGAGTGCATGTATTGTATATCTATCTTAGCAATTTAAAACATGCAAAACACACCTGATTTTCCCAGATCTCAAGCAGTATGTTTAATATATTTGTACACTAAGCTAATGGTTTCCAAACGCAGTCTTCAAGGCACCCCAACAGTCCAGGTTATGCACAGATGGTATAATGAAATTGGCTGAGGTACTAATTAAGTCACCTGTGAGTAAACATGGATATCCTTAAAACCTGAGGGTTTATTTACTAAGATTCGTGTTTCTGCCGAATTGGTGGGAGTTTAAACTCAAATTTTATCGTTCGTATTTTTCTGCAACTTTTTGAAATAATTTTCGGTAATTTACTAAACTGCAGAGTTTTCGTTTTTCGTATTTTCCGATGTCGATGTTATTCGTATTGTCGGGCAGTGTTTTACGGGAGTGATTAGTAAACCACCATACCTCCCAACTGTCCCGATTTCAGCGAGACAGTCCCGCTATTCGGACACTGTGCCGCTGTCCCTCCCGCGGGTCGCAGTGTCCCGCGGGCAGTTGGGGGAACCAGTGATCACTGAATAGATGCAAAGCAGCCGGTGATCACTGAATAGATGCGTGCGCATGCGCATGTCATCTGAACAGTGCGGGGAGGAGAGGAAGGGGCTGCCCAAGAAGCGCTAGGCATGCCCCCAATACAGAAAAAAACGGGGATCGTATTGCGATTCCCCGCACCCTATCCCGAGGCCCGCCCCTTAACCCGAGGCCCCATCCCCTTTTTGGCCACGCCCTTCAAGGTGACAAAAGTTGGGAGGTATGAAACACTGTCGGACATAACACAGTGAATCAGTGAGATTTCAGACCCCTTTCCACAGATATGCATGCACGGATCTCACTGATCCGTGCATGACTATCTGAACATGCTAGCAAAAAGTAGGTGTATTTGAAGCTCCTTTTTTTACGAATTCTATGCTTTCCCGGCAGCGTTTGGCTATTGTCGGCAGTGATTGAGAATACAAATTCTTAGTAAATTAGAGTTGTATCAAATAACAGCTGTGTTTGACCGATGGTCTATTCACTTGTATTTGTGAACTCAGCCAGGAAAAACAATACGAATAGCCCCAACACTGCCGAGATTTGTGTTTAGTAAATTTCTGTGATCACACTTAGGAGAAAAATACAAACTCGAATTAAATCGGGACCTTAGTAAATATACCCCCTAGAGTGTTGGGGTCCCTTAAGGACCGTTTTTGGAAACCACTGCACTAAGCAATGGGTGCAATAAAGACCCTATTAATTGGGTGAAAGGGCAGTGTTTAACACATAACTTTGTTTGGGTGCATAGCTTTAATATGTAAAGATAATTTAATGTACTTCCAGTGGAGTGCGGTCAGGAGTTTAGAGCTCTAATGCTCTAAGTAGGATTACATCCATATTGGGATTCCGGCATCGGCATTCTGAGGCAACATACTCGCTGTGGACACTGGGGGTAATTTAGATGTTGGTGTAGTTGCTTTGTCAATTGCAACAGTGACGTGCGGTGGGGTGAGGGAGAGCCTTCCTGTCATACTAACGAATACGCCAGAGTTTTGACTATATAAAATATATGAAAAATAGAAAGAATGTATTAGGAATATCTTCTTTGTATTATTGTAATTCTTTTTATAGTCAGTACTCTGGAGTAAAAGTCTGGTATATGCAATTGCGGGACATTTTCGCCAAAAAAAAAAAAAATTTGACAATGCAATTCAGTACTTTTCGTCAAAAAAACGGACTTTCCAAATTCGACTTTTTGAAATTCGACATTTGTCAAATTCGACATTTCTGCAATGGTACAAATGCGGCAATTCGACAAAAGTATATTCAATTGAAGATTGTAAATTCGACAACAGTGCTTTTAGACAGTAAATTCGTCATTTTCAATCCGCCACACTTTGCTGGCGGAATGTACCGTAATAAAAAAAATGTAAAAACATGTTTTTTTTTATTGGTAATAGCATATCTATTTATATTAGAAGGGATTAGGTACATGATTTGTCTATTTAGGAGGCACAAGTATTATTTATATATTTTTAAAAATATATATATATTTTTTTTTAAATGGAATGGGGTAAAAATCAGGAAAAAAAATGCGTGGGGTCCCCCCTCCAAAGCATAACCAGCCTCGGGCTCTTCGAGCCGGTCCTGGTTCTAAAGATCCGGGGGAAAAACTGACAGGGGATCCCCCGTATTTTTAAAACCAGCACCGGGCTCTGCGCCTGGTGCAAAAAATACGGGGGACAAAAAGCGTAGGGGTCCCCCGTATTTTTTACGCCAGCATCGGGCTCCACTAGCTGGGTAGATAATGCCACAGCCGGGGGACACTTTTATACTGGTCCCTGCGGCCGTGGCATTAAATACGCAACTAGTCACCCCTGGCCGGGGTAACCTGGAGGAGTGGGGACCCCTTCAATCAAGGGGTCCCCCCTCCAGCCACCCAAGGGCCAGGGCTGAAGCCCGAGGCTGTCCCCCCCATCCAAGGGCTGCGGATGGGGGGCTGATAGCCTTTTGAAAAATGAAAGAATATTCTTTTTTCCAGTAGTACTACAAGTCCCAGCAAGCCTCCCTGCAAGCTGGTACTTGGAGAACCACAAGTACCAGCATGCGGGAGAAAAACGGGCCTGCTGGTACCTGTAGTACTACTGGAAAAAAAATACCCAAATAAAAACAGGACACGCACACCGTGAGAGTAAAACTTTATTTCACACCTGCCGACACACACATACTTACCTATGTTGACACTCCGACACTGGCCACGACCCCCTCGTCAGTGAAGAATCCGAGGTACCTGTAAAAAAAATTATACTCACCAAAAACCAGAGTCCGGATCTTTTTTTATAATCCACGTACTTGTCAAAATAAAAAAACGAACACCCGGACCAGGCGGACTGAAAGGGGTCCCATGTTTACACATGGGACCCCTTTCCCCGAATGCAGAGACCCCCCGTGACTCCTGTCACAGAAAGGTCCCTTCAGCCAATCAGGAAGCGCCACTTCGTGGCACTCTCCTGATTGGCTCTGCGCGTCTAACATGGGACCCCTTTCAGTCCGCCTGATCCGGGTGTTCGTTTTTTTATTTTGACAAGTACGTGGATTATAAAAAAAGATCCGGACTCTGGTTTTTGGTGAGTATAAACATGGGACCCCTTTTGGTGAGTATAAACATGGGACCCCTTTCAGTCCGTCTGGTTCGGGTTAATGCGGTTTGTTTTTTTGCCAAGTACGTGGATTATAATAAAAGACCAGGACACTGGATCAGGTGAGTATAATTTTATTCACAGGTACCCCGGATCGTCGGCGACATTGGAGACGTGGCAGTCGGCGGGTCAACATAGGTAAGTATGTATGTGTCGGCATGTATGAAATAAACTTTTACTTTCACGGTGTCTGTGTCCTGTTTTTATTTGGGTATTTTTTTTACAGTAGAACCACAGGTACCAGCGGGCCCGTTTTTCTCCCGCATGCTGGTACTTGTGGTTCTCCAAGTACCAGCTTGCGGGGAGGCTTGCTGGGACTTGTAGTACTACTGGAAAAACAATATTCTTTAATTTTTCAAAAGGCTATCAGCCCCCCATCCGCAGCCCTTGGATGGGGGGGACAGCCTCGGGCTTCACCCCTGGCCCTTGGGTGGCTGGGGGGGGGACCCCTTGATTGAAGGGGTCCCCACTCCTCCAGGGTACCCCGGCCAGGGGTGACCAGTTGGATATTTAATGCCACGGCCGCAGGGTGCTGTATAAAAGTGACCCCCGGCTGTGGCATTATCTGTCCAGCTAGTGGAGCTGGTACAAAAAATACGGGGGACCCCTACTCTTTTTGTCCCCCATAATTTTTGCACCAGGACCAGGCGCAGAGCCCGGTGCTGGTTGTTAAAATAAGGGGGATCCCCTGTCATTTCCCCCCCCGTATTTTGGCAACCAGGACCGGCTCAAAGAGCCCGAGGCTGGTTATGCTTAGGAGGGGGGACCCCATGCAATTTTTTTTGGGTTTTTTTTACAGTTTTTTAAACATTTTAAAAATCTAATCAAAATCCGTCAAATCGGCCGTTTTTCGACAGCGGGACTGTCGAATCCGTTTTTTATTGAATATGTAGAACCCACCTGCCGGAATTCGACGGTCGAATTGTGTTGAATTAAAAAACGGGCGAAAAATTGCCGCGATTCGCCGCCAATTGCATATACCCCTATGGCAGGTGAGACAGTTCCTCCCCCGCCTATCTTTTCTGCACATCTCTGATCAATACTCACCAAATGTCCAACAGTATATACTACTACATCTTTGTATGATGCCCACATGAATCCTTTGACTCATATATTGTGTGTATATCTGGCTCTGGTACTAGCCAGTGCCTCCTGAGGCACACGTCACTGCATTGCAAAGTACCAATTGTAGGTGCTTTATGCATGTGTAGGACCCATTCTGCACATGTGCAAATAGGTCCTGCGATAACGGACACTGATCAGCATCAGATTGTCAGTGATTGATAGTCTGATGCTGTTGGAAGGTGAGGAGGGAGTGGCGACGACCTTCGTTTATCCATACTTAGGTGTGTTGCCACCGTTATAGAGGAGGTATGGGCACAAGTTCATCCCAGTCGCCCGGAGGCAAGTTGGAGTTTGTTGCCCCCCTCTTGAAAAAAAAAGAGAAGGGAAGACAAATATGGTGTGTGTGAATGTGTGTATATAAACACACACAACTTACAGGGACTGAGTTGGCTGGGCTCCAGTTACGCTGTGCGACAATGGCCGGTGGTCAGAGTCAGACTTACAAGATTCAGCCGTCTGCAGCATGCAGAGTCAGTGATCACCAATGTTTCCCATCTCACAGTCCAGCGGTAGCAGCGGGTGCACTGTCACTTGCTGCAGCGCAGGCTGAGCAGTAGCATGCAGGAGCCATCCTGTCCCCTGTTGTAGGTGTTAGCAGGGACCCTGAGACGGAGCTGATTAACTCTGTGGCAGGGAGAGCGCCACAGAGCTCCATTGGAAGAGCAGCAGTCACACTTGGATCCCACTGTGGACCACACAGATGCTGCTGTACATGCAGATGCCCCTCCAGGGCTTGGAGCCGGAGGCAGGTGTCTCCATTGCCTCTGGGAGTCACGCCCCTGAGGGGAGTGACGAGGCCACGATCTCCATCAGAGGATGGAGATTTCCTGGTCTCTAGGTAGCAGCTGCAACGGCTGGCATCCATGAACCTATGTGTCACACACCCAGACAATGGTGTCAGAGATGATCTGATACTGCGTCCTAGGATCAGTAATGCAGCAGGAGACGCCCTTTATCTGAGTTGTACCAACTGTTTATGACCTTGGTGCTGTGAGGCAGTGATGCTAACATGTGTAAATGAGAAAGTTAACTGTATAATAGACATTTGATGCTAATACCCCTTTTCCACTTGCTAGCACGGGTCGCAGCTGGGAGCCTGACACGGCTGCGACCCGTGCTATAGCCCCCTTCTACACTGAGCTCACCAACCCCACATATTGCCGGGTTGGTGATGCTGCTGCTGACGCAGCAGGGGCGGCGCTGGGAGATCACATGATCTCCCAGCACCGCCCTTCCATACACTGTGAACGGGAGCTGTGTTGCATCGATGCGGCTTCCGTTTACACTACACAGCTTACCGGATTGAACACGTGTTGATCACTTGATCCGGGAATTTGCAGGGGGGGCTGTTTCCACTAGAATAAAAACACGGGTAAATGCGCGCCCCCGTGTTTTTAGAGCTAGTGAAAAAGGGGTATTAGAGTGGACCTTTCGCCAGTTACATTCCATAGCCTCTACATAGGGGGACATGTACTAAGCAGTGATAAAAGTGGATGTGAGCCAGTGGAGAAGTTGCCCATGGCAACCAATCAGCTTCTCTGTATATTTTTAAAGTATGCAAATTCTAAATGTTACGTCAATGCTGATTGGTTGCCATGGGCAACTTCTCCACTGGCTCACTTCTCCACTTTTATCACTGCTTAGTACATGTCCCCCATAGGCTGCAAATGATTACCATATTGTTTATATTTGCATACTTAATATATAATTCTGCTTGTGTAGAAGATTAATGATCAACTATTTTCATGCACAACTATCTGACTATTTGCAGTGGCGTAACTTCATCCCAGGTGCCCGGAGGCAAGATAAATGTTGTGCCCCCTATCCCACGCCCCACCCCATGACCCGAAAAAAAATATTTGTATTTTAACTGAACTCCTCTATACTCGGCACTGCATCACTCTTCCCATTGTAGTTAAAAAAACACACACACACACACACCTTGGCACAGATAGAAAAATAATACAGCACATAGGACACCACAGCGAACATTATAAAGCACATAGGCCACCACAGCGAACATAATAAAACACGTTGGCACAGATAGAAAAATAATACAGCATATAGGCCACCACAGCGAACATTATAAAGCACATAGGCCACCACAGCGAACATTATAAAAGCACATAGGCCACCACAGCGAACATAATAAAACACGTTGGCACAGATAGAAAAATAATACAGCACATAGGCCACCACAGCGAACATTATAAAGCAAATAGGCCACCACAGCGAACATTATAAAGCACATAATCCACCACAGCAAACATTATAAAGCACATAGGCCACCACAGCGAACATAATAAAACACGTTGGCACAGATAGAAAAATAATACAGCACATAGGCCACCACAGCAAACATTATAAAGCAAATAGGCCACCACAGCAAACATTATAAAGCAAATAGGCCACCACAGCAAACATTATTAAGCACATAGGCCACCACAGCAAACAAAATAAAACACGTTGGCACAGATAGAAAAATAATACAGCACCTAGGCCACCACAGTGAAAATAATAAAACAGTGGGGGATATCCAATTACCCACGGCCAATGGCTGTGGGTAATTGTATTGCCGGGGGCTATCCTATTAGTCTCGATGCAGCGCTTATCAGGGATTAGCCACCCGAAGCATAATCCGCGATAAACTTAATCCCAAAGCCGCTATAATAGTTAATTTGTTGTGCCAGTGCCCACTGCTTCTCTCCTGACACCTATCGCCACAGAGTGATGGCGCATCAGTCACCACCCTCCACTTTGTGCACTGTCTCCAGTCCAGGCCGGCTCCTCAGTACAGCCAACTGCTAGGGTCACGGTCGGATGTCCAATGGCGAGGGGGGGGGGGGGGGGGGTTGTTCCTGTCCGGTTTGGGAAGGGTGTTAGTGAGATGGGGGCGGGAGGGAGAAAACTAAACTGGAGAAGGGCGGGCATTAGGCTGCATGTGGGGTGTCACTGTGAGGGGGCAATGATATGGGGGAAGACACTGGGACATTGGGGTGTCAATAATATGGTGGGGGACACTGTGCTGGAAAAGAGGAGGGCACTGGGATGAGTGGGGGAGGGGCAGTGAATTGGGTGGGGGGGGGGGGTAGAGGGAGCATTGGTATGGGGGGATTGGAGCACTGACCTGTAGACAGCCTGCCTGCCCACTCCAAACTGGCCCCACAGTTCACGTGAATGAAAAAAGACATCCAATGTAGTATGAATTAAAGTTGAACAATAAGTAACCTAATGACAACTACTCACTTTTTAGAGCCTTCCCCTTTTTTATCTTCGGCCTCCGCTTCCGTGACCCTGCATGGCTATCACCTTGCCTGAGAGTGCATCTCCCCAACGCATTGCTCCGGGTGCTGCAGTTGCCGGCCGGGGCTCTGTACATGGTGACGCAGCTCTCAGCTTCCGTCAGCCTTATGTGTGTGTGAGACACTGCTCCGCACTACGCTCGTCTGTCTCTAATATAATGCTCCATCAGCTCTCTCCTCTGACTGGGTGGCTGCTATCAGCGCGGCTACCGCCGCATCCCCAAGCAGGACAGCTGCGCCGATAGCATCCATTCATCAGAGGAGAGAGCTGATGGAGCAATATATTAGAGACAGACGAGCGTAGTGCAGTGTCCCACACACACACAGGCCAATAGTATCCAATGGAAGGAGCGGCCCTGCACATGATGGCCGTGACCACCACAACGCTGCTGACTCAGTTCCGGTGTCACACAGGGGGAGCACCGCGCTGATGCTAATGGGCACTCCGCCTCGGCTGGGTGGCTCAACGCTTCTTGTAAAACAGGAAGGGCATGGTCAGTGCAGGAGCCAGGTGCCCCCTTCAGAGCTGGAGCCCGGCGGCAACTGACTCCGTTGCCTCCGGGAGTTCCGCCCCTGACTATTTGATTATCTAGCAAGGCTGCTCACACAACTTACTGCATAGAACTATTGAGAACAGGGTGCAGTTTTCCATTATAAGAAGTTCACCAGATATTTTATGTGATTGTCTCAGTTTTTATAGGAAGAAATGCATAAGCAATACTTCTTTGGTACTATCACATTTAACGCATCTTACCACTATCTCCATAGAGCTCTTTGGAGACAGGGGACTTGACTAATTTGTCAAGTACCAAAAACTTTAACTTTTTACTGCTTGTAAAAACATAACACCTTCTTAGGAAGGCAATAGAGCAACTACAGATTCTGCAGCAAAGAGTCTTCCCTTCATCATCCCGGCCTGCTGCTCTATGGCTTACCTCCTTGAGCAAAGTCCACAAATGCATTGCCCTATCTCTTACTCATACTTGCTTAACCTTCCAGAATGGCTGAAAGGCTCCCAAAAATTAGGTGGCACTACCGCCACCCAGAAAAGGGAGTAAGTCTCCCTCAGTTTGGTCGCATTCCCCGCTTACCCCTGCTGCGTGAAGAAAAGTGGGCGGGATGATGACATGATTTGTCCTGAATCATGTCATCATAGCCCCGCCCCCTGCTTAGTAATGTCGGTAATGTGTACATTGCTTAGCAAGGGGCAGTGCCGCAATGATGCGTTTGCATCTCCACGCCCCCTGACTGCCCCCTTTTTCCAAGCCCCACCCCTGGTGAGCCGACCTGACTGCTCCCTCCTGGAGACATTGATAAATTAAGTGATGTTACAGCTGAGTGGGGGGTCAGGTATTTCCTAGCTTATCTCTCAATCACAGTGTTAATATAAAGCTGCCCAATGGGAGAAACCACATTGGAGGTTGTGGCTGCACGGTGTTCATTTGCTCTGTGGCCCAGACCCAGGTCATACAGTTGTGTATTATCAAGTTCCAGAAAATACCAGCTAAGCAATTGGGCCTGGCCTGTTGCCTGGCCTAAAAAGTGAGACTTGTCAGAGCTCATATAGGTGGTTGCAAGCAGTGCCGTAACTAGGCATTTTAGCGCTGTGTGCAAGAAACGACAGTGGCGCCCCCCCCCCATGTAAGATAAGGACAGTGCGGGGCGCAGACGCGCAAAAAATTTATAGGGGCGTGGCTTCACGGGGAAGGGGCGTGGCCACAAAATAATAGCAATTCATACTACGGTGCACAGTAGTCTACATTATTCAAATTACGCTGCACAGTAGCGCCACTACACCAGGTAGAGCCCCTTTTATACATTACAGCAGACAGCGTCCCCCTTTTTACACATTACAGCAGACAGTCCCCCTTTTTACACATTGCGGCAGCCAGTCCCCCTTTTTACACATTGCAGCAGCCAGGCCCTCTTTTTACACATTGCGGCAGCCAGTCCCCCTTTTTACACATTGCGGCAGCCAGGCCCCCTCTTTACACATTGCGGCAGCCAGTACCCCTTTTTACACATTGCGGCAGCCAGTCCTCCTTTTTACACATTGCGGCAGCCAGTCCCCCTTTTTACACATTACGGCAGCCAGGCCCCCTTTTTACACATTGCGGCAGCCAGGCCCCCTTTTTACACATTGCGGCAGCCAGGCCCCCTCTTTACACATTGCGGCAGCCAGTCCCCCTTTTTACACATTGCGGCAGCCAGTCCCCCTTTTTACACATTGCGGCAGCCAGTCCCCCTTTTTACACATTGCGGCAGCCAGTCCCCCTTTTTACACATTGCGGCAGCCAGTCCCCCGTTTTACACATTGCGGCAGCCAGGCCCCCTTTTTACACATTGTGGCAGCCAGGCCCCCTTTTTACAGCCAGTCCCCCTTTTTACACATTGCGGCAGCCATCCCCCTTTTTACACATTGCGGCAGACGGTGACCCCCTGAGAGAGAGAGAGAGAGAGAAAGAGAGATAAACTTACCATCTCCCTGCTGGCGGTAAGGCTCCTCGTGCAGCTCCCTCGGTGCAGGCAGTGAGGTGAGATGGAGGAGGAGGGATGGGGAGCAGGGAGCCGCAGCAGCGCTATGTCATTGGTAGTAAGCGCCGCTGCAGCATCCCCCTCTCCTTCCGTATTGGCTGCCCGGCGCTGCTGTGGATGCTGGGATGGAGGAACCGCATCCCAGCATCCACAGCAGCGCCGGGCAGCCAATACAGAAGGAGAAGGGGATGCTGCAGCGGCGCTTACTACCAATGACATAGCGCTGCTGCGGCTCCCTGCTCCCCCTCCCTCCTCCTCCTTCTCCGCTGCCCGGCGCTGGTCCTCTTCTCCCTCCACAGCGCGGCGCACGGCGCACACAGCAGAGGCGGCATGTAATGAGTCAATTTGACTCATTACATGCCGCTGGCCTTGCGCCCTCAGGGCAACTGCGCTGTGTGCCAAGCCCACTTGGCACACATGTAGTTACGGCCCTGGTTGCAAGGGCATAGCTACCATAGGTGCAGGGAGTGCAGCTGCTACGGGGCCCAGAGCTAAGAGGGACCCACCTTCCCTGTCACAGTTAGATGTGCTGTGTAAAATTTTCACTATTTGATGATACATAAGGGCATTGCGGCTGTATCTGCATCCGAAATGCCACGTTGATTTCCAGGAAAACACTGAACATAGCATTTTGTATGCAAATACAGTCACAGTCACACACACAATATAGGCATGCTGCATATCATTTTAATAAGCAGAACCTGCGTACTATTGCATTACATTGTGTCTACTACGCATTTTCCAGGAGAAAATCACAAAAAGACGCTTGTTGCTACAGTCATATGGCACTCTTGCGTTATGTGTAATGCGCCTTATGGCACACAGAGCAAAGATATATCTGTAATATGAACAGGGGCTCTGTAATGTGGTACAATATGAAGTGCAAGCACTATAGTGTGGCATAATATGAATTGTGGGCACTGTAATGTGGCACAGTATGAACTGGCAGCACTGTAATGTAATATAATATGAACTAGTGGCCCTGTATGTGATAATGTGAATTGGGGGTGCTGTGTTGCATATTGTGTGCTGGCAGCCTTACAATGTGACATAACGTGAGCTAGGGCATTACTATGGTTCATACAATAAACTAGGGCACTACTATTGGGCATAACATTAACGAGGGCACTACCATGGTTCAAAAATTAACTAGGGCACCAATAATATGGGGTATAAAATGAACAACTGCTGCAGAGAGGTGTCTCTCTAGAAGCATTGGGACAGGGTCCCCATTCAAAAGGTTGCTATGGAGCCTACAAAGTTCTGGTTACACCCCTGCGTGGTAGTCTCTGTCTCTCTCACACTGATATAATCCATCTCCCGTACTCCCATTTAGCCCTCACAGATCAATCACAGGTACAGCTGAGTTAATCAGTGATACCGATACGTTTGGAGAGTAGGCTTCTCCTTGATTACAGCCTTTGTGATGTGAGCTGAGGGGTAGGGGTTGATCTCCCGCATTTGGACTAGAGATGAGCGCCTGAAATTTTTCGGGTTTTGTGTTTTGGTTTTGGGTTCGGTTCCGCGGCCGTGTTTTGGGTTCGAACGCGTTTTGGCAAAACCTCACCGAATTTTTTTTGTCGGATTCGGGTGTGTTTTGGATTCGGGTGTTTTTTTCAAAAAACACTAAAAAACAGCTTAAATCATAGAATTTGGGGGTCATTTTGATCCCAAAGTATTATTAACCTCAAAAACCATAATTTACACTCATTTTCAGTCTATTCTGAATACCTCACACCTCACAATATTATTTTTAGTCCTAAAATTTGCACCGAGGTCGCTGTGTGAGTAAGATAAGCGACCCTAGTGGCCGACACAAACACCGGGCCCATCTAGGAGTGGCACTGCAGTGTCACGCAGGATGTCCCTTCCAAAAAACCCTCCCCAAACAGCACATGACGCAAAGAAAAAAAGAGGCGCAATGAGGTAGCTGTGTGAGTAAGATTAGCGACCCTAGTGGCCGACACAAACACCGGGCCCATCTAGGAGTGGCACTGCAGTGTCACGCAGGATGTCCCTTCCAAAAAACCCTCCCCAAACAGCACATGACGCAAAGAAAAAAAGAGGCGCAATGAGGTAGCTGACTGTGTGAGTAAGATTAGCGACCCTAGTGGCCGACACAAACACCGGGCCCATCTAGGAGTGGCACTGCAGTGTCACGCAGGATGTCCCTTCCAAAAAACCCTCCCCAATCAGCACATGATGCAAAGAAAAAGAAAAGAAAAAAAGAGGTGCAAGATGGAATTGTCCTTGGGCCCTCCCACCCACCCTTATGTTGTATAAACAAAACAGGACATGCACACTTTAACCAACCCATCATTTCAGTGACAGGGTCTGCCACACGACTGTGACTGATATGACGGGTTGGTTTGGACCCCCCCCAAAAAAGAAGCAATTAATCTCTCCTTGCACAAACTGGCTCTACAGAGGCAAGATGTCCACCTCATCTTCACCCTCCGATATATCACCGTGTACATCCCCCTCCTCACAGATTATCAATTCGTCCCCACTGGAATCCACCATCTCAGCTCCCTGTGTACTTTGTGGAGGCAATTGCTGCTGGTCAATGTCTCCGCGGAGGAATTGATTATAATTCATTTTAATGAACATCATCTTCTCCACATTTTCTGGATGTAACCTCGTACGCCGATTGCTGACAAGGTGAGCGGCGGCACTAAACACTCTTTCGGAGTACACACTTGTGGGAGGGCAACTTAGGTAGAATAAAGCCAGTTTGTGCAAGGGCCTCCAAATTGCCTCTTTTTCCTGCCAGTATAAGTACGGACTGTGTGACGTGCCTACTTGGATGCGGTCACTCATATAATCCTCCACCATTCTATCAATGTTGAGAGAATCATATGCAGTGACAGTAGACGACATGTCCGTAATCGTTGTCAGGTCCTTCAGTCCGGACCAGATGTCAGCATCAGCAGTCGCTCCAGACTGCCCTGCATCACCGCCAGCGGGTGGGCTCGGAATTCTGAGCCTTTTCCTCGCACCCCCAGTTGCGGGAGAATGTGAAGGAGGAGATGTTGACAGGTCGCGTTCCGCTTGACTTGACAATTTTGTCACCAGCAGGTCTTTCAACCCCAGCAGACCTGTGTCTGCCGGAAAGAGAGATCCAAGGTAGGCTTTAAATCTAGGATCGAGCACGGTGGCCAAAATGTAGTGCTCTGATTTCAACAGATTGACCACCCGTGAATCCTTGTTAAGCGAATTAAGGGCTGCATCCACAAGTCCCACATGCCTAGCGGAATCGCTCCCTTTTAGCTCCTTCTTCAATGCCTCCAGCTTCTTCTGCAAAAGCCTGATGAGGGGAATGACCTGACTCAGGCTGGCAGTGTCTGAACTGACTTCACGTGTGGCAAGTTCAAAGGGCATCAGAACCTTGCACAACGTTGAAATCATTCTCCACTGCACTTGAGACAGGTGCATTCCACCTACTATATCGTGCTCAATTGTATAGGCTTGAATGGCCTTTTGCTGCTCCTCCAACCTCTGAAGCATATAGAGGGTTGAATTCCACCTCGTTACCACTTCTTGCTTCAGATGATGGCAGGGCAGGTTCAGTAGTTTTTGGTGGTGCTCCAGTCTTCTGTACGTGGTGCCTGTACGCCGAAAGTGTCCCGCAATTTTTCTGGCCACCGACAGCATCTCTTGCACGCCCCTGTCGTTTTTTAAAAAATTCTGCACCACCAAATTCAAGGTATGTGCAAAACATGGGACGTGCTGGAATTTGCCCATATTTAATGCACACACAATATTGCTGGCGTTGTCCGATGCCACAAATCCACAGGAGAGTCCAATTGGGGTAAGCCATTCCGCGATGATCTTCCTCAGTTGCCGTAAGAGGTTTTCAGCTGTGTGCGTATTCTGGAAAGCGGTGATACAAAGCGTAGCCTGCCTAGGAAAGAGTTGGCGTTTGCGAGATGCTGCTACTGGTGCCGCCGCTGCTGTTCTTGCGGCGGGAGTCCATACATCTACCCAGTGGGCTGTCACAGTCATATAGTCCTGACCCTGCCCTGCTCCACTTGTCCACATGTCCGTGGTTAAGTGGACATTGGGTACAACTGCATTTTTTAGGACACTGGTGAGTCTTTTTCTGACGTCCGTGTACATTCTCGGTATCGCCTGCCTAGAGAAGTGGAACCTAGATGGTATTTGGTAACGGGGGCACACTGCCTCAATAAATTGTCTAGTTCCCTGTGAACTAACGGCGGATACCGGACGCACGTCTAACACCAACATAGTTGTCAAGGACTCAGTTATCCGCTTTGCAGTAGGATGACTGCTGTGATATTTCATCTTCCTCGCAAAGGACTGTTGAACAGTCAATTGCTTACTGGAAGTAGTACAAGTGGGCTTACGACTTCCCCTCTGGGATGACCATCGACTCCCAGCGGCAACAACAGCAGCGCCAGCAGCAGTAGGCGTTACACGCAAGGATGCATCGGAGGAATCCCAGGCAGGAGAGGACTCGTCAGAATTGCCAGTGACATGGCCTGCAGGACTATTGGCATTCCTGGGGAAGGAGGAAATTGACACTGAGGGAGTTGGTGGGGTGGTTTGCGTGAGCTTGGTTACAAGAGGAAGGGATTTACTGGTCAGTGGACTGCTTCCGCTGTCACCCAAAGTTTTTGAACTTGTCACTGACTTATTATGAATGCGCTGCAGGTGACGTATAAGGGAGGATGTTCCGAGGTGGTTAACGTCCTTACCCCTACTTATTACAGCTTGACAAAGGGAACACACGGCTTGACACCTGTTGTCCGCATTTCTGGTGAAATACCTCCACACCGAAGAGCTGATTTTTTTGGTATTTTCACCTGGCATGTCAACGGCCATATTCCTCCCATGGACAACAGGTGTCTCCCCGGGTGCCTGACTTAAACAAACCACCTCACCATCAGAATCCTCCTGGTCAATTTCCTCCCCAGCGCCAGCAACACCCATATCCTCCTCATCCTGGTGTACTTCAACACTGACATCTTCAATCTGACTATCAGGAACTGGACTGCGGGTGCTCCTTCCAGCACTTGCAGGGGGCGTGCAAATGGTGGAAGGCGCATGCTCTTCACGTCCAGTGTTGGGAAGGTCAGGCATCGCAACCGACACAATTGGACTCTCCTTGTGGATTTGGGATTTCGAAGAACGCACAGTTCTTTGCGGTGCTACTGCTTTTGCCAGCTTGAGTCTTTTCATTTTTCTAGCGAGAGGCTGAGTGCTTCCATCCTCATGTGAAGCTGAACCACTAGCCATGAACATAGGCCAGGGCCTCAGCCGTTCCTTGCCACTCCGTGTGGTAAATGGCATATTGGCAAGTTTACGCTTCTCCTCCGACAATTTTATTTTAGGTTTTGGAGTCCTTTTGTTACTGATATTTGGTGTTTTGGATTTGACATGCTCTGTACTATGACATTGGGCATCGGCCTTGGCAGACGACGTTGCTGGCATTTCATCGTCTCGGCCATGACTAGTGGCAGCAGCTTCAGCACGAGGTGGAAGTGGATCTTGATCTTTCCCTAATTTTGGAACCTCAACATTTTTGTTCTCCATATTTTAATAGGCACAACTAAAAGGCACCTCAGGTAAACAATGGAGATGGATGGATTGGATACTAGTATACAATTATGGACGGGCTGCCGAGTGCCGACACAGAGGTAGCCACAGCCGTGAACTACCGCACTGTACTGTGTCTGCTGCTAATATATAGACTGGTTGATAAAGAGATAGTATACTCGTAACTAGTATGTATGTATAAAGAAAGAAAAAAAAACCACGGTTAGGTGGTATATACAATTATGGACGGGCTGCCGAGTGCCGACACAGAGGTAGCCACAGCCGTGAACTACCGCACTGTACTGTGTCTGCTGCTAATATATAGACTGGTTGATAAAGAGATAGTATACTCGTAACTAGTATGTATGTATAAAGAAAGAAAAAAAAACCACGGTTAGGTGGTATATACAATTATGGACGGGCTGCCGAGTGCCGACACAGAGGTAGCCACAGCCGTGAACTACCGCACTGTACTGTGTCTGCTGCTAATATATAGACTGGTTGATAAAGAGATAGTATACTCGTAACTAGTATGTATGTATAAAGAAAGAAAAAAAAACCACGGTTAGGTGGTATATACAATTATGGACGGGCTGCCGAGTGCCGACACAGAGGTAGCCACAGCCGTGAACTACCGCACTGTACTGTGTCTGCTGCTAATATATAGACTGGTTGATAAAGAGATAGTATACTCGTAACTAGTATGTATGTATAAAGAAAGAAAAAAAAACCACGGTTAGGTGGTATATACAATTATGGACGGGCTGCCGAGTGCCGACACAGAGGTAGCCACAGCCGTGAACTACCGCACTGTACTGTGTCTGCTGCTAATATAGACTGGTTGATAAAGAGATAGTATACTCGTAACTAGTATGTATGTATAAAGAAAGAAAAAAAAACCACGGTTAGGTGGTATATACAATTATGGACGGGCTGCCGAGTGCCGACACAGAGGTAGCCACAGCCGTGAACTACCGCACTGTACTGTGTCTGCTGCTAATATAGACTGGTTGATAAAGAGATAGTATACTACTAATATTATATATACTGGTGGTCAGGTCACTGGTCACTAGTCACACTGGCAGTGGCACTCCTGCAGCAAAAGTGTGCACTGTTTAATTTTAATATAATATTATGTACTCCTGGCTCCTGCTATAACCTATAACTGGCACTGCAGTAGTGCTCCCCAGTCTCCCCCACAATTATAAGCTGTGTGAGCTGAGCAGTCAGACAGATATATAATATATATAGATGATGCAGCACACTGGCCTGAGCCTGAGCAGTGCACACAGATATGGTATGTGACTGACTGAGTCACTGTGTGTATCGCTTTTTTCAGGCAGAGAACGGATATATTAAATAAACTGCACTGTGTGTCTGGTGGTCACTCACTATATAATATATTATGTACTCCTGGCTCCTGCTATAACCTATAACTGGCACTGCAGTAGTGCTCCCCAGTCTCCCCCACAATTATAAGCTGTGTGAGCTGAGCAGTCAGACAGATATATATAATATTATATATAGATAATAGATGATGCAGCACACTGGCCTGAGCCTGAGCAGTGCACACAGATATGGTATGTGACTGAGTCACTGTGTGCTGTGTATCGCTTTTTTCAGGCAGAGAACGGATTATAAATAAAACTGGTGGTCACTATCAGCAAAACTCTGCACTGTACTGAGTACTCCTAATGCTCCCCAAAATTAGTAAATCAAGTGTCTCTCTAATCTATTCTAAACGGAGAGGACGCCAGCCACGTCCTCTCCCTATCAATCTCAATGCACGTGTGAAAATGGCGGCGACGCGCGGCTCCTTATATAGAATCCGAGTCTCGCGATAGAATCCGAGCCTCGCGAGAATCCGACAGCGTCATGATGACGTTCGGGCGCGCTCGGGTTAACCGAGCAAGGCGGGAAGATCCGAGTCGCTCGGACCCGTGAAAAAAAACATGAAGTTCTGGCGGGTTCGGATTCAGAGAAACCGAACCCGCTCATCTCTAATTTGGACTGTCCCAGAAAGGGTCAGTGTGCTGAAATTAAGAAACTATCCACTCAAAGTGGAATTTCTTTCTTTAGGATTATCCACATAGGAGCTGTTTGATTCCCACCCTCCTCCTCTGTTTTTACACTTACTGTTTCCATTTTCTGTAGATTGAGATATTCTCAGGACTGGAGCCCTGCAGACAGAGCCGGCCCTAACCAATATGATGCCCTAGGCAAGATTTTGGCTGGTGCCCCCTAGCACCACCGCTGGTTCTGCCTCTGACCCTGCACCTCTTTCCCAGCACCATCACCCCTTACCCATAGCAGTCCTTGTACCCCCTATATTTTAAATAGGAACAGTTCGCACATTTGACGCACAGCCCAAAAAGGGGCATCTTCTTGCTGGCAAGGGACATGGCCACACAATAGTAACCCCAATTCCAATTACGCCACACAGTACTGCAACTTTATTCACATTTTATCTTGCAATAGTGTCCATAATTCATATTGCATCCCACAGTAGTATCACTTTACCTTATAAACGTTACTCCTCACAGTAGAGCCCCTTATTCACATTACATCATACTGAATTGCTCCTTATTCACATTACACCACACCTTATTGCTCTTTATTCACATCAGATGACACAGTAGTGCCCTTTCTATATGCAACGCCACACAGTAGAGCACCTTATACACATAATGCCACACATTAGTAATGCATTTCTAGACAATTCCACACAGTAATGCCCCTTACACATATGAGACACATTAATGTCCTTATAAACATAATGCACCTTACACATTATGACAACCTTTATTAATGCCCTTTTACACATAATGTCCCTTACACATATGCCGCACATTATTAATGCCCTTATACACATAATGACACACATAGTGCCCCCTACACATTTGCTGCACATTATTAGTGCCCCTATACACATAATGACACACATACAGTAGTGCCCTGTTACACATATGCCGCACATTATTAATGCCCTTAAACACATAATGACACACATAGTGCCCTTTATACATATGTTGCACATTATTAATGCATTTTTACATGACACACATAATGCTCCTTACACATATTCTGAACACTACTGCACAACCAACCCACTCACATGCACACAGCACTCACACTTCCACTAACACTGTGACCTCTGCCTCTGCTTGGATACAGATGTGTCCTCACAAATCTTGCATCAATGCTAACGTCGGGCACTTTTTTTTTTAAATGAAATTGCATCTTATTTGCATTGCTATGTGGCTAGGATGCACAAGCAGCTTCTGCTGATTAAACTGATATGCAGCATGCCAATATACTGTGTGAGACTGTGGCTGTGTCTGCATATGAAATGCTACATACAGAATATAGGCATGCCGCATATCATTTTAATCAGCAGAAGCTGATGATGCCCCTAGGCATATGAAATGCCCTAGGCAATTGCCTAGTTTGCCTATGCCTATGGCCGTCTCTGCCTGCAGATGTCAAGATGCCATGCAAGATTCAAAAGCTGACAGCAATGGTGCCGAGGGGGAAAAGGGGAGCAGGTATTCTTTACCCGGGCCTGGGACTGTGACCACTGGAGTCCCGTGTAGTTGATGTTATAATATAAGGGTTCACTTTAATGTGACATAGGGCGGGATGTACTAATGTACATCGCCGCCCATCGCCGCCCTGCGCCACGATGCTGATCGCATATGTACTAACATATGCGATCAGCATTGCGGAGGACAGCTCTTCCGATAAGAGCTGTCCTCCGCGATGCACAGCGGCAGCCTGACTTCCGGGATTCGGCCCCAGGAGTCAGTCTGCGCATGCGCGGGGTGATGGGGGCGGCCGCAGGGCATGCTGGGCATGCTGGGAGCTAAAGCTGGCGAACCCCGCAGCGGCGCTGACCTGCCGGACGGGGCTTAGTACTAGAGATGAGCGCCGGAAATTTTTCGGGTTTTGTGTTTTGGTTTTGGGTTCGGTTCTGCGGCCGTGTTTTGGGTTCGAACGCGTTTTGGCAAAACCTCACCGAATTTTTTTTGTCGGATTCGGGTGTGTTTTGGATTCGGGTGTTTTTTTAAAAAAACACTAAAAAACAGCTTAAATCATAGAATTTGGGGGTCATTTTGATCCCAAAGTATTATTAACCTCAAAAACCATAATTTACACTCATTTTCAGTCTATTCTGAATACCTCACACCTCACAATATTATTTTTAGTCCTAAAATTTGCACCTAGGTCGCTGGATGACTAAGCTGGGCGACCCTAGTGGCCGACACAAACACCGGGCCCATCTAGGAGTGGCACTGCAGTGTCACGCAGGATGGCCCTTCCAAAAATCCCTCCCCAAACAGCACATGACGCAAAGAAAAAAAGAGGCGCAATGAGGTAGCTGTGTGAGTAAGATAAGCGACCCTAGTGGCCGACACAAACACCTGGCCCATCTAGGAGTGGCACTGCAGTGTCACGCAGGATGGCCCTTCCAAAAAACCCTCCCCAAACAGCACATGACGCAAAGAAAAAAAGAGGCGCAATGAGGTAGCTGTGTGAGTAAGATAAGCGACCCTAGTGGCCGACACAAACACCTGGCCCATCTAGGAGTGGCACTGCAGTGTCACGCAGGATGGCCCTTCCAAAAAACCCTCCCCAAACAGCACATGACGCAAAGAAAAAAAGAGGCGCAATGAGGTAGCTGTGTGAGTAAGATAAGCGACCCTAGTGGCCGACACAAACACCGGGCCCATCTAGGAGTGGCACTGCAGTTTCACGCAGGATGGCCCTTCCAAAAAACCCTCCCCAAACAGCACATGACGCAAAGAAAAAAAGAGGCGCAATGAGGTAGCTGTGTGAGTAAGATAAGCGACCCTAGTGGCCGACACAAACACCGGGCCCATCTAGGAGTGGCACAGCAGTGTCACGCAGGATGTCCCTTCCAAAAAACCCTCCCCAAACAGCACATGACGCAAAGAAAAAAAGAGGCGCAATGAGGTAGCTGTGTGAGTAAGATAAGCGACCCTAGTGGCCGACACAAACACCGGGCCCATCTAGGAGTGGCACTGCAGTGTCACGCAGGATGGCCCTTCCAAAAAACCCTCCCCAAACAGCACATGACGCAAAGAAAAATTAAAGAAAAAAGAGGTGCAAGATGGAATTGTCCTTGGGCCCTCCCACCCACCCTTATGTTGTATAAACAGGACATGCACACTTTAACCAACCCATCATTTCAGTGACAGGGTCTGCCACACGACTGTGACTGATATGACGGGTTGGTTTGGACCCCCACCAAAAAAGAAGCAATTAATCTCTCCTTGCACAAACTGGCTCTACAGAGGCAAGATGTCCACCTCATCATCATCCTCCGATATATCACCGTGTACATCCCCCTCCTCACAGATTATCAATTCGTCCCCACTGGAATCCACCATCTCAGCTCCCTGTGTACTTTGTGGAGGCAATTGCTGCTGGTCAATGTCTCCGCGGAGGAATTGATTATAATTCATTTTAATGAACATCATCTTCTCCACATTTTCTGGATGTAACCTCGTACGCCGATTGCTGACAAGGTGAGCGGCGGCACTAAACACTCTTTCGGAGTACACACTTGTGGGAGGGCAACTTAGGTAGAATAAAGCCAGTTTGTGCAAGGGCCTCCAAATTGCCTCTTTTTCCTGCCAGTATAAGTACGGACTGTGTGACGTGCCTACTTGGATGCGGTCACTCATATAATCCTCCACCATTCTTTCAATGTTGAGAGAATCATATGCAGTGACAGTAGACGACATGTCCGTAATCGTTGTCAGGTCCTTCAGTCCGGACCAGATGTCAGCATCAGCAGTCGCTCCAGACTGCCCTGCATCACCGCCAGCGGGTGGGCTCGGAATTCTGAGCCTTTTCCTCGCACCCCCAGTTGCGGGAGAATGTGAAGGAGGAGATGTTGACAGGTCGCGTTCCGCTTGACTTGACAATTTTCTCACCAGCAGGTCTTTCAACCCCAGCAGACTTGTGTCTGCCGGAAAGAGAGATCCAAGGTAGGCTTTAAATCTAGGATCGAGCACGGTGGCCAAAATGTAGTGCTCTGATTTCAACAGATTGACCACCCGTGAATCCTTGTTAAGCGAATTAAGGGCTCCATCCACAAGTCCCACATGCCTAGCGGAATTGCTCCGTGTTAGCTCCTCCTTCAATGTCTCCAGCTTCTTCTGCAAAAGCCTGATGAGGGGAATGACCTGACTCAGGCTGGCAGTGTCTGAACTGACTTCACGTGTGGCAAGTTCAAAGGGCATCAGAACCTTGCACAACGTTGAAATCATTCTCCACTGCGCTTGAGACAGGTGCATTCCACCTCCTATATCGTGCTCAATTGTATAGGCTTGAATGGCCTTTTGCTGCTCCTCCAACCTCTGAAGCATATAGAGGGTTGAATTCCACCTCGTTACCACTTCTTGCTTCAGATGATGGCAGGGCAGGTTCAGTAGTTTTTGGTGGTGCTCCAGTCTTCTGTACGTGGTGCCTGTACGCCGAAAGTGTCCCGCAATTCTTCTGGCCACCGACAGCATCTCTTGCACGCCCCTGTCGTTTTTAAAAAAATTCTGCACCACCAAATTCAAGGTATGTGCAAAACATGGGACGTGCTGGAATTTGCCCATATTTAATGCACACACAATATTGCTGGCGTTGTCCGATGCCACAAATCCACAGGAGAGTCCAATTGGGGTAAGCCATTCCGCGATGATCTTCCTCAGTTGCCGTAAGAGGTTTTCAGCTGTGTGCGTATTCTGGAAAGCGGTGATACAAAGCGTAGCCTGCCTAGGAAAGAGTTGGCGTTTGCGAGATGCTGCTACTGGTGCCGCCGCTGCTGTTCTTGCGGCGGGAGTCCATACATCTACCCAGTGGGCTGTCACAGTCATATAGTCCTGACCCTGCCCTGCTCCACTTGTCCACATGTCCGTGGTTAAGTGGACATTGGGTACAACTGCATTTTTTAGGACACTGGTGAGTCTTTTTCTGACGTCCGTGTACATTCTCGGTATCGCCTGCCTAGAGAAGTGGAACCTAGATGGTATTTGGTAACGGGGGCACACTGCCTCAATAAATTGTCTAGTTCCCTATGAACTAACGGCGGATACCGGACGCACGTCTAACACCAACATAGTTGTCAAGGCCTCAGTTATCCGCTTTGCAGCAGGATGACTGCTGTGATATTTCATCTTCCTCGCAAAGGACTGTTGGACAGTCAATTGTTTACTGGAAGTAGTACAAGTGGGCTTACGACTTCCCCTCTGGGATGACCATCGACTCCCAGCAGCAACAACAGCAGCGCCAGCAGCAGTAGGCGTTACACGCAAGGATGCATCGGAGGAATCCCAGGCAGGAGAGGAATCGTCAGAATTGCCAGTGACATGGCCTGCAGGACTATTGGCATTCCTTGGGAAGGAGGAAATTGACACTGAGGGAGTTGGTGGGGTGGTTTGCGTGAGCTTGGTTACAAGAGGAAGGGATTTACTGGTCAGTGGACTGCTTCCGCTGTCACCCAAAGTTTTTGAACTTGTCACTGACTTATTATGAATGCGCTGCAGGTGACGTATAAGGGAGGATGTTCCGAGGTGGTTAACGTCCTTACCCCTACTTATTACAGCTTGACAAAGGCAACACACGGCTTGACACCTGTTGTCCGCATTTCTGTTGAAATACCTCCACACCGAAGAGCTGATTTTTTTGGTATTTTCACCAGGCATGTCAACGGCCATATTCCTCCCACGGACAACAGGTGTCTCCCCGGGTGCCTGACTTAAACAAACCACCTCACCATCAGAATCCTCCTGGTCAATTTCCTCCCCAGCGCCAGCAACACCCATATCCTCCTCATCCTGGTGTACTTCAACACTGACATCTTTAATCTGACTATCAGGAACTGGACTGCGGGTGCTCCTTCCAGCACTTGCAGGGGGCGTGCAAATGGTGGAAGGCGCATGCTCTTCACGTCCAGTGTTGGGAAGGTCAGGCATCGCAACCGACACAATTGGACTCTCCTTGTGGATTTGGGATTTCGAAGAACGCACAGTTCTTTGCGGTGCTACTGCTTTTGCCAGCTTGAGTCTTTTCATTTTTCTAGCGGGAGGCTGAGTGCTTCCATCCTCATGTGAAGCTGAACCACTAGCCATGAACATAGGCCAGGGCCTCAGCCGTTCCTTGCCACTCCGTGTGGTAAATGGCATATTGGCAAGTTTACGCTTCTCCTCCGACAATTTTATTTTAGGTTTTGGAGTCCTTTTTTTACTGATATTTGGTGTTTTGGATTTGACATGCTCTGTACTATGACATTGGGCATCGGCCTTGGCAGACGACGTTGCTGGCATTTCATCGTCTTGGCCATGACTAGTGGCAGCAGCTTCAGCACGAGGTGGAAGTGGATCTTGATCTTTCCCTAATTTTGGAACCTCAACATTTTTGTTCTCCATATTTTAATAGGCACAACTAAAAGGCACCTCAGGTAAACAATGGAGATGGATGGATACTAGTATACTTATGGATGGACTGCCGAGTGCCGACACAGAGGTAGCTACAGCCGTGGACTACCGTACTGTGTCTGCTGCTAATATAGACTGGATGATAATGAGATGTAGTATATATAAAGAAGAAAGAAAAAAAATAACCACGGGTAGGTACTAGGTGGTATACAATTATGGATGGACTGCCGAGTGCCGACACAGAGGTAGCTACAGCCGTGGACTAACGTACTGTGTCTGCTGCTAATATAGACTGGATGATAATGAGATGTAGTATATATAAAGAAGAAAGAAAAAAAAACCACGGGTAGGTACTAGGTGGTATACAATTATGGATGGACTGCCGAGTGCCGACACAGAGGTAGCTACAGCCGTGGACTACCGTACTGTGTCTGCTGCTAATATAGACTGGATGATAATGAGATGTAGTATATATAAAGAAGAAAGAAAAAAAATAACCACGGGTAGGTACTAGGTGGTATACAATTATGGATGGACTGCCGAGTGCCGACACAGAGGTAGCTACAGCCGTGGACTAACGTACTGTGTCTGCTGCTAATATAGACTGGATGATAATGAGATGTAGTATATATAAAGAAGAAAGAAAAAAAAAACACGGGTAGGTACTAGGTGGTATACAATTATGGATGGACTGCCGAGTGCCGACACAGAGGTAGCTACAGCCGTGGACTACCGTACTGTGTCTGCTGCTAATATAGACTGGATGATAATGAGATGTAGTATATATAAAGAAGAAAGAAAAAAAATAACCACGGGTAGGTACTAGGTGGTATACAATTATGGATGGACTGCCGAGTGCCGACACAGAGGTAGCTACAGCCGTGGACTAACGTACTGTGTCTGCTGCTAATATAGAGTCTAGACTGGATGATAAATTATTGATGAGATGAAATCAATATAATATCACTGTACTGCAGCCGGACAGGTACTATATATATTTATTATGTAATGACTGATGACGGACCTGCTGGACACTGTCAGGTCAGCAGCACAGCACCGCAGACTGCCAATCTGCTACAGTAAGCTACTATAGTAGTATGTAATAGTATAAAGAATGAAAAAAAAAAAACCACGGGTAGGTGGCATACAATATTATATATATATATTATATACAATTTTATATATATATATATATATATTAAACTGGTGATGATTGATTATTAAACTGGTGGTCAGGTCACGTTGCAACTTGCAACTAGTACTCCGAGGCCTAAGCAGACAATCACAAAATAAAAAATATATTATTATACTGGTGGTCAGTGTGGTCACACAATGGCAGTGTGGCACTGACTCTGGCAGCAAAAATGTGCTGTGCACTGTACGTTATATGTACTCCTGAGTCCTGCTCTCAGACTCTAACTGCTCCCCACTGTCAGTGTCTCCCCCACAAGTCAGATAATTAATACAATACACTGCAGTCACACTATCTAATCTTCTTATCTATATCACTTCAGCAAGTAGTATATATAGTAGTATAGTAGTACTCCTCCTAAGTAATAATGCTCCCCAAAATTACTACTAGTACTGTGTCTCTCTCGTCTCTCTCTACTGTGTCTCTCTCTCTACTGTGTCTCTCTCTCTCTTCTCTAAACGGAGAGGACGCCAGCCACGTCCTCTCCCTATCAATCTCAATGCACGAGTGAAAATGGCGGCGACGCGCGGCTCCTTATATAGAATCCGAGTCTTGCGATAGAATACGAGCCTCGCGAGAATCCGACAGCGGGATGATGACGTTCGGGCGCGCTCGGGTTAACCGAGCAAGGCGGGAAGATCCGAGTCGCTCGGACCCGTGAAAAAAAATATGAAGTTCGGGCGGGTTCGGATTCCGAGGAACCGAACCCGCTCATCTCTACTTAGTACATCAGGAAAATGCGGTAAACAGGGGGTTTACTGCATTTTCCGCTTAGTACATCCCGCCCATAATCTGAAATGGGGGCACTCTATGGCATAATTTGAACTGGGAGCACTACATTGTGGTATATTGTGAACTGCATGCACTACAATGTGACATAAGTTTAGCTGGAGCTACGGGGTGGTATGATGTGAACTAGAGCACTACTGTAGAGCATAAAATGAACTAGGTACTACTATGGGACATAAAATGAACAACTGCGCAGAAAGAGGGGTCTAGAAGCCTTAGGCTGGAGGCCCCTTCAAACTGTTGCTATAGGGCCCACAAAGTTCTAGCTCTGCTGCTGTCTCCCACTTTCAATCCTAGATGCTGGAAAACTGTGACCACTGGGCAGAGGCGGATTTAGTCCTCATGGGGCCCTAAGCAAGATACCAATTTGGGGCCCCCCTTCCTCAAACAATCCATAGCACTATATCCTGTCAACACCGCCTCTGGCTCTGCCTGCTTCCCTCGCATGACCATGAGGCAGTAGCAGCAGCACCCTTGCAGTGGAGGGAGATTGCAGAGCCTCCTCTCAGGCAGCGTGAGGATTGTTTCTGCTCGTCTCCTGCCTCCACCGTCAGCTCTCCCAGTAGCTGCGGTGCTGCTGACGGTGGAGGCTAAAAATGAGCAGCGCCATCTGGGGCAGATCTATACCTTTCTTTTAGGGTTTAAAATTTTTATTAATTCATCATCAGGATAAAAACATACATATAAATGTACCTTATAAATACAGTGCCAGCACCACGTGTTGTCATTCCACTGTGCGTGTCCGGTATGAGTGTTCTTATACCGGACCTGCACGCTGAGCGTCCTCATACCGGACCCGCACGCTGGAGTGACAACACGTGGTTCTGGGACTGTATTTATAAGATAAGGGGGGTCATTCCGAGTTGTTCGCTCGTTATTTTTTTCCCGCAACGGAGCGAATAGTCGCTAATGCGCATGCGCAATGTCCGCAGTGCGCCTGCGCCAAGTAAATTTGCTATGCAGTTAGGTTTCTTACTCACGGCATTACGAGGTTTTTTCTTCGTTCTGGTGATCGTAATGTGATTGACAGGAAGTGGGTGTTTCTGGGCGGAAACTGGCCGTTTTATGGGTGTGTGTGAAAAAACGCTACCGTTTCTGGGAAAAACGCGGGAGTGGCTGGAGAAACGGAGGAGTGTCTGGGCGAATGCTGGGTGTGTTTGTGACGTCAAACCAGGAACGACAAGCACTGAACTGATCACAGGTGCCGAGTAAGTCTGGAGCTACTCAGAAACTGCTAAGAAGTGTCTATTCGCAATTCTGCTAATCTTTCGTCCGCAATTTTGATAAGCTAAGATTCACTCTCAGTAGGCGGCGGCTTGGCGTGTGCAAAGCTGCTAAAAGCAGCTTGCGAGCGAACAACTCGGAATGACCCCCAAGGTTATATGTATGTTTTTATTCTGATGACGAATTAATACAATTTGAAACGTTGAAGCATTACTGCTGTAAAGTGTGATTCGTCTCACTGAGTCTTTGTGTTTGTGGATCTCGCGGCAGGTACCTAGGAGGGTACAGGGGCAAGATCCAGTATACTACTAATGGCTAGTACTACATAAAATGTAAAATATATATATGTACAGGTTGAGTATCCCATATCCAAATATTCCGAAATACGGAATATTCCGAAATACGGACTTTTTTGAGTGAGAGTGAGAAAGTTATACCTTTGTTTTTTGATGGCTCAATGTACACAAACTCTGTTTAATATAGAGATGAGCGCCTGAAATTTTTCGGGTTTTGTGTTTTGGTTTTGGGTTCGGTTCCGCGGCCGTGTTTTGGGTTCGACCGCGTTTTGGCAAAACCTCACCGAATTTTTTTTGTCGGATTCGGGTGTGTTTTGGATTCGGGTGTTTTTTTCAAAAAACCCTAAAAAACAGCTTAAATCATAGAATTTGGGGGTCATTTTGATCCCATATTATTATTAACCTCAAAAACCATAATTTCCACTCATTTTCAGTCTATTCTGAATACCTCACACCTCACAATATTATTTTTAGTCCTAAAATTTGCACCGAGGTCGCTGGATGACTAAGCTAAGCGACCCTAGTGGCCGACACAAACACCTGGCCCATCTAGGAGTGGCACTGCAGTGTCACGCAGGATGTCCCTTCCAAAAAACCCTCCCCAAACAGCACATGACGCAAAGAAAAAAAGAGGCGCAATGAGGTAGCTGTGTGAGTAAGATTAGCGACCCTAGTGGCCGACACAAACACCGGGCCCATTTAGGAGTGGCACTGCAGTGTCACGCAGGATGTCCCTTCCAAAAAACCCTCCCCAAACAGCACATGACGCAAAGAAAAAAAGAGGCGCAATGAGGTAGCTGTGTGAGTAAGATAAGCGACCCTAGTGGCCGACACAAACACCTGGCCCATCTAGGAGTGGCACTGCAGTGTCACGCAGGATGGCCCTTCCAAAAAACCCTCCCCAAACAGCACATGACGCAAAGAAAAAAAGAGGCGCAATGAGGTAGCTGTGTGAGTAAGATAAGCGACCCTAGTGGCCGACACAAACACCGGGCCCATCTAGGAGTGGCACTGCAGTTTCACGCAGGATGGCCCTTCCAAAAAACCCTCCCCAAACAGCACATGACGCAAAGAAAAAAAGAGGCGCAATGAGGTAGCTGTGTGAGTAAGATAAGCGACCCTAGTGGCCGACACAAACACCGGGCCCATCTAGGAGTGGCACTGCAGTGTCACGCAGGATGTCCCTTCCAAAAAACCCTCCCCAAACAGCACATGACGCAAAGAAAAAAAGAGGCGCAATGAGGTAGCTGTGTGAGTAAGATAAGCGACCCTAGTGGCCGACACAAACACCGGGCCCATCTAGGAGTGGCACTGCAGTGTCACGCAGGATGGCCCTTCCAAAAAACCCTCCCCAAACAGCACATGACGCAAAGAAAAATTAAAGAAAAAAGAGGTGCAAGATGGAATTGTCCTTGGGCCCTCCCACCCACCCTTATGTTGTATAAACAGGACATGCACACTTTAACCAACCCATCATTTCAGTGACAGGGTCTGCCACACGACTGTGACTGATATGACGGGTTGGTTTGGACCCCCACCAAAAAAGAAGCAATTAATCTCTCCTTGCACAAACTGGCTCTACAGAGGCAAGATGTCCACCTCATCATCATCCTCCGATATATCACCCTGTACATCCCCCTCCTCACAGATTATCAATTCGTCCCCACTGGAATCCACCATCTCAGCTCCCTGTGTACTTTGTGGAGGCAATTGCTGCTGGTCAATGTCTCCGCGGAGGAATTGATTATAATTCATTTTAATGAACATCATCTTCTCCACATTTTCTGGATGTAACCTCGTACGCCGATTGCTGACAAGGTGAGCGGCGGCACTAAACACTCTTTCGGAGTACACACTTGTGGGAGGGCAACTTAGGTAGAATAAAGCCAGTTTGTGCAAGGGCCTCCAAATTGCCTCTTTTTCCTGCCAGTATAAGTACGGACTGTGTGACGTGCCTACTTGGATGCGGTCACTCATATAATCCTCCACCATTCTTTCAATGTTGAGAGAATCATATGCAGTGACAGTAGACGACATGTCCGTAATCGTTGTCAGGTCCTTCAGTCCGGACCAGATGTCAGCATCAGCAGTCGCTCCAGACTGCCCTGCATCACCGCCAGCGGGTGGGCTCGGAATTCTGAGCCTTTTCCTCGCACCCCCAGTTGCGGGAGAATGTGAAGGAGGAGATGTTGACAGGTCGCGTTCCGCTTGACTTGACAATTTTCTCACCAGCAGGTCTTTCAACCCCAGCAGACTTGTGTCTGCCGGAAAGAGAGATCCAAGGTAGGCTTTAAATCTAGGATCGAGCACGGTGGCCAAAATGTAGTGCTCTGATTTCAACAGATTGACCACCCGTGAATCCTTGTTAAGCGAATTAAGGGCTCCATCCACAAGTCCCACATGCCTAGCGGAATCGCTCCGTGTTAGCTCCTCCTTCAATGTCTCCAGCTTCTTCTGCAAAAGCCTGATGAGGGGAATGACCTGACTCAGGCTGGCAGTGTCTGAACTGACTTCACGTGTGGCAAGTTCAAAGGGCATCAGAACCTTGCACAACGTTGAAATCATTCTCCACTGCGCTTGAGACAGGTGCATTCCACCTCCTATATCGTGCTCAATTGTATAGGCTTGAATGGCCTTTTGCTGCTCCTCCAACCTCTGAAGCATATAGAGGGTTGAATTCCACCTCGTTACCACTTCTTGCTTCAGATGATGGCAGGGCAGGTTCAGTAGTTTTTGGTGGTGCTCCAGTCTTCTGTACGTGGTGCCTGTACGCCGAAAGTGTCCCGCAATTCTTCTGGCCACCGACAGCATCTCTTGCACGCCCCTGTCATTTTTTAAAAAATTCTGCACCACCAAATTCAAGGTATGTGCAAAACATGGGACGTGCTGGAATTTGCCCATATTTAATGCACACACAATATTGCTGGCGTTGTCCGATGCCACAAATCCACAGGAGAGTCCAATTGGGGTAAGCCATTCCGCGATGATCTTCCTCAGTTGCCGTAAGAGGTTTTCAGCTGTGTGCGTATTCTGGAAAGCGGTGATACAAAGCGTAGCCTGCCTAGGAAAGAGTTGGCGTTTGCGAGATGCTGCTACTGGTGCCGCCGCTGCTGTTCTTGCAGCGGGAGTCCATACATCTACCCAGTGGGCTGTCACAGTCATATAGTCCTGACCCTGCCCTGCTCCACTTGTCCACATGTCCGTGGTTAAGTGGACATTGGGTACAACTGCATTTTTTAGGACACTGGTGAGTCTTTTTCTGACGTCCGTGTACATTCTCGGTATCGCCTGCCTAGAGAAGTGGAACCTAGATGGTATTTGGTAACGGGGGCACACTGCCTCAATAAATTGTCTAGTTCCCTGTGAACTAACGGCGGATACCGGACGCACGTCTAACACCAACATAGTTGTCAAGGCCTCAGTTATCCGCTTTGCAGCAGGATGACTGCTGTGATATTTCATCTTCCTCGCAAAGGACTGTTGGACAGTCAATTGTTTACTGGAAGTAGTACAAGTGGGCTTACGACTTCCCCTCTGGGATGACCATCGACTCCCAGCAGCAACAACAGCAGCGCCAGCAGCAGTAGGCGTTACACGCAAGGATGCATCGGAGGAATCCCAGGCAGGAGAGGAATCGTCAGAATTGCCAGTGACATGGCCTGCAGGACTTTTGGCATTCCTGGGGAAGGAGGAAATTGACACTGAGGGAGTTGGTGGGGTGGTTTGCGTGAGCTTGGTTACAAGAGGAAGGGATTTACTGGTCAGTGGACTGCTTCCGCTGTCACCCAAAGTTTTTGAACTTGTCACTGACTTATTATGAATGCGCTGCAGGTGACGTATAAGGGAGGATGTTCCGAGGTGGTTAACGTCCTTACCCCTACTTATTACAGCTTGACAAAGGCAACACACGGCTTGACACCTGTTGTCCGCATTTCTGTTGAAATACCTCCACACCGAAGAGCTGATTTTTTTGGTATTTTCACCAGGCATGTCAACGGCCATATTCCTCCCACGGACAACAGGTGTCTCCCCGGGTGCCTGACTTAAACAAACCACCTCACCATCAGAATCCTCCTGGTCAATTTCCTCCCCAGCGCCAGCAACACCCATATCCTCCTCATCCTGGTGTACTTCAACACTGACATCTTTAATCTGACTATCAGGAACTGGACTGCGGGTGCTCCTTCCAGCACTTGCAGGGGGCGTGCAAATGGTGGAAGGCGCATGCTCTTCACGTCCAGTGTTGGGAAGGTCAGGCATCGCAACCGACACAATTGGACTCTCCTTGTGGATTTGGGATTTCGAAGAACGCACAGTTCTTTGCGGTGCTACTGCTTTTGCCAGCTTGAGTCTTTTCATTTTTCTAGCGGGAGGCTGAGTGCTTCCATCCTCATGTGAAGCTGAACCACTAGCCATGAACATAGGCCAGGGCCTCAGCCGTTCCTTGCCACTCCGTGTGGTAAATGGCATATTGGCAAGTTTACGCTTCTCCTCCGACAATTTTATTTTAGGTTTTGGAGTCCTTTTTTTACTGATATTTGGTGTTTTGGATTTGACATGCTCTGTACTATGACATTGGGCATCGGCCTTGGCAGACGACGTTGCTGGCATTTCATCGTCTTGGCCATGACTAGTGGCAGCAGCTTCAGCACGAGGTGGAAGTGGATCTTGATCTTTCCCTAATTTTGGAACCTCAACATTTTTGTTCTCCATATTTTAATAGGCACAACTAAAAGGCACCTCAGGTAAACAATGGAGATGGATGGATACTAGTATACTTATGGATGGACTGCCGAGTGCCAACACAGAGGTAGCTACAGCCGTGGACTACCGTACTGTGTCTGCTGCTAATATAGACTGGATGATAATGAGATGTAGTATATATAAAGAAGAAAGAAAAAAAATAACCACGGGTAGGTACTAGGTGGTATACAATTATGGATGGACTGCCGAGTGCCGACACAGAGGTAGCTACAGCCGTGGACTAACGTACTGTGTCTGCTGCTAATATAGACTGGATGATAATGAGATGTAGTATATATAAAGAAGAAAGAAAAAAAAACCACGGGTAGGTACTAGGTGGTATACAATTATGGATGGACTGCCGAGTGCCGACACAGAGGTAGCTACAGCCGTGGACTACCGTACTGTGTCTGCTGCTAATATAGACTGGATGATAATGAGATGTAGTATATATAAAGAAGAAAGAAAAAAAATAACCACGGGTAGGTACTAGGTGGTATACAATTATGGATGGACTGCCGAGTGCCGACACAGAGGTAGCTACAGCCGTGGACTACCGTACTGTGTCTGCTGCTAATATAGACTGGATGATAATGAGATGTAGTATATATAAAGAAGAAAGAAAAAAAATAACCACGGGTAGGTACTAGGTGGTATACAATTATGGATGGACTGCCGAGTGCCGACACAGAGGTAGCTACAGCCGTGGACTAACGTACTGTGTCTGCTGCTAATATAGAGTCTAGACTGGATGATAAATTATTGATGAGATGAAATCAATATAATATCACTGTACTGCAGCCGGACAGGTACTATATATATTTATTATGTAATGACTGATGACGGACCTGCTGGACACTGTCAGGTCAGCAGCACAGCACCGCAGACTGCCAGTCTGCTACAGTAAGCTACTATAGTAGTATGTAATAGTATAAAGAATGAAAAAAAAAAAACCACGGGTAGGTGGCATACAATATTATATATATATATATTATATACAATTTTATATATATATATATATATATATATATATATATATATATATATATATTAACTGGTGGTGATTGATTATTAAACTGGTGGTCAGGTCACGTTGCAACTTGCAACTAGTACTCCGAGGCCTAAGCAGACAATCACAAAATAAAAAATATATTATTATACTGGTGGTCAGTGTGGTCACACAATGGCAGTGTGGCACTGACTCTGGCAGCAAAAATGTGCTGTGCACTGTACGTTATATGTACTCCTGAGTCCTGCTCTCAGACTCTAACTGCTCCCCACTGTCAGTGTCTCCCCCACAAGTCAGATAATTAATACAATACACTGCAGTCACACTATCTAATCTTCTTATCTATATCACTTCAGCAAGTAGTATATATAGTAGTATAGTAGTACTCCTCCTAAGTAATAATGCTCCCCAAAATTACTACTAGTACTGTGTCTCTCTCGTCTCTCTCTACTGTGTCTCTCTCTCTACTGTGTCTCTCTCTCTCTTCTCTAAACGGAGAGGACGCCAGCCACGTCCTCTCCCTATCAATCTCAATGCACGAGTGAAAATGGCGGCGACGCGCGGCTCCTTATATAGAATCCGAGTCTTGCGATAGAATACGAGCCTCGCGAGAATCCGACAGCGGGATGATGACGTTCGGGCGCGCTCGGGTTAACCGAGCAAGGCGGGAAGATCCGAGTCGCTCGGACCCGTGAAAAAAAATATGAAGTTCGGGCGGGTTCGGATTCCGAGGAACCGAACCCGCTCATCTCTACTTAATACATCAGGAAAATGCGGTAAACAGGGGGTTTACTGCATTTTCCGCTTAGTACATCCCGCCCATAATCTGAAATGGGGGCACTCTATGGCATAATTTGAACTGGGAGCACTACATTGTGGTATATTGTGAACTGCATGCACTACAATGTGACATAAGTTTAGCTGGAGCTACGGGGTGGTATGATGTGAACTAGAGCACTACTGTAGAGCATAAAATGAACTAGGTACTACTATGGGACATAAAATGAACAACTGCGCAGAAAGAGGGGTCTAGAAGCCTTAGGCTGGAGGCCCCTTCAAACTGTTGCTATAGGGCCCACAAAGTTCTAGCTCTGCTGCTGTCTCCCACTTTCAATCCTAGATGCTGGAAAACTGTGACCACTGGGCAGAGGCGGATTTAGTCCTCATGGGGCCCTAAGCAAGATACCAATTTGGGGCCCCCCTTCCTCAAACAATCCATAGCACTATATCCTGTCAACACCGCCTCTGGCTCTGCCTCCTTCCCTCGCATGACCATGAGGCAGTAGCAGCAGCACCCTTGCAGTGGAGGGAGATTGCAGAGCCTCCTCTCAGGCAGCGTGGGGATTGTTTCTGCTCGTCTCCTGCCTCCACCGTCAGCTCTCCCAGTAGCTGCGGTGCTGCTGACGGTGGAGGCTAAAAATGAGCAGCGCCATCTGGGGCAGATCTATACCTTTCTTTTAGGGTTTAAAATTTTTATTAATTCATCATCAGGATAAAAACATACATATAAATGTACCTTATAAATACAGTGCGAGCACCACGTGTTGTCATTCCACTGTGCGTGTCCGGTATGAGTGTTCTTATACCGGACCTGCACGCTGAGCGTCCTCATACCGGACCCGCACGCTGGAGTGACAACACGTGGTTCTGGGACTGTATTTATAAGATAAGGGGGGTCATTCCGAGTTGTTCGCTCGTTATTTTTTTCCCGCAACGGAGCGAATAGTCGCTAATGCGCATGCGCAATGTCCGCAGTGCGACTGCGCCAAGTAAATTTGCTATGCAGTTAGGTTTCTTACTCACGGCATTACGAGGTTTTTTCTTCGTTCTGGTGATCGTAATGTGATTGACAGGAAGTGGGTGTTTCTGGGCGGAAACTGGCCGTTTTATGGGTGTGTGTGAAAAAACGCTACCGTTTCTGGGAAAAACGCGGGAGTGGCTGGAGAAACGGAGGAGTGTCTGGGCGAATGCTGGGTGTGTTTGTGACGTCAAACCAGGAACGACAAGCACTGAACTGATCACAGGTGCCGAGTAAGTCTGGAGCTACTCAGAAACTGCTAAGAAGTGTCTATTCGCAATTCTGCTAATCTTTCGTCCGCAATTTTGATAAGCTAAGATTCACTCTCAGTAGGCGGCGGCTTAGCGTGTGCAAAGCTGCTAAAAGCAGCTTGCGAGCGAACAACTCGGAATGACCCCCAAGGTTATATGTATGTTTTTATTCTGATGACGAATTAATACAATTTGAAACGTTGAAGCATTACTGCTGTAAAGTGTGATTCGTCTCACTGAGTCTTTGTGTTTGTGGATCTCGCGGCAGGTACCTAGGAGGGTACAGGGGCAAGATCCAGTATACTACTAATGGCTAGTACTACATAAAATGTAAAATATATATATATACAGGTTGAGTATCCCATATCCAAATATTCCGAAATACGGAATATTCCGAAATACGGACTTTTTTGAGTGAGAGTGAGAAAGTTATACCTTTGTTTTTTGATGGCTCAATGTACACAAACTCTGTTTAATATAGAGATGAGCGCCTGAAATTTTTCGGGTTTTGTGTTTTGGTTTTGGGTTCGGTTCCGCGGCCGTGTTTTGGGTTCGACCGCGTTTTGGCAAAACCTCACCGAATTTTTTTTGTCGGATTCGGGTGTGTTTTGGATTCGGGTGTTTTTTTCAAAAAACCCTAAAAAACAGCTTAAATCATAGAATTTGGGGGTCATTTTGATCCCATATTATTATTAACCTCAAAAACCATAATTTCCACTCATTTTCAGTCTATTCTGAATACCTCACACCTCACAATATTATTTTTAGTCCTAAAATTTGCACCGAGGTCGCTGGATGACTAAGCTAAGCGACCCTAGTGGCCGACACAAACACCTGGCCCATCTAGGAGTGGCACTGCAGTGTCACGCAGGATGTCCCTTCCAAAAAACCCTCCCCAAACAGCACATGACGCAAAGAAAAAAAGAGGCGCAATGAGGTAGCTGTGTGAGTAAGATTAGCGACCCTAGTGGCCGACACAAACACCGGGCCCATTTAGGAGTGGCACTGCAGTGTCACGCAGGATGTCCCTTCCAAAAAACCCTCCCCAAACAGCACATGACGCAAAGAAAAAAAGAGGCGCAATGAGGTAGCTGTGTGAGTAAGATTAGCGACCCTAGTGGCCGACACAAACACCGGGCCCATTTAGGAGTGGCACTGCAGTGTCACGCAGGATGGCCCTTCCAAAAAACACTCCCCAAACAGCACATGACGCAAAGAAAAAAAGAGGCGCAATGAGGTAGCTGACTGTGTGAGTAAGATAAGCGACCCTAGTGGCCGACACAAACACCGGGCCCATTTAGGAGTGGCACTGCAGTGTCACGCAGGATGTCCCTTCCAAAAAACCCTCCCCAAACAGCACGACGCAAAGAAAAAAAGAGGCGCAATGAGGTAGCTGTGTGAGTAAGATTAGCGACCCTAGTGGCCGACACAAACACCGGGCCCATTTAGGAGTGGCACTGCAGTGTCACGCAGGATGTCCCTTCCAAAAAACCCTCCCCAAACAGCACATGACGCAAAGAAAAAAAGAGGCGCAATGAGGTAGCTGTGTGAGTAAGATTAGCGACCCTAGTGGCCGACACAAACACCGGGCCCATCTAGGAGTGGCACTGCAGTGTCACGCAGGATGGCCCTTCCAAAAAACACTCCCCAAACAGCACATGACGCAAAGAAAAAAAGAGGCGCAATGAGGTAGCTGACTGTGTGAGTAAGATAAGCGACCCTAGTGGCCGACACAAACACCGGGCCCATTTAGGAGTGGCACTGCAGTGTCACGCAGGATGTCCCTTCCAAAAAACCCTCCCCAAACAGCACATGACGCAAAGAAAAAAAGAGGCGCAATGAGGTAGCTGTGTGAGTAAGATTAGCGACCCTAGTGGCCGACACAAACACCGGGCCCATTTAGGAGTGGCACTGCAGTGTCACGCAGGATGTCCCTTCCAAAAAACCCTCCCCAAACAGCACATGACGCAAAGAAAAAAAGAGGCGCAATGAGGTAGCTGACTGTGTGAGTAAGATAAGCGACCCTAGTGGCCGACACAAACACCGGGCCCATTTAGGAGTGGCACTGCAGTGTCACGCAGGATGTCCCTTCCAAAAAACCCTCCCCAAACAGCACATGACGCAAAGAAAAATAAAAGAAAAAAGAGGTGCAAGATGGAATTGTCCTTGGGCCCTCCCACCCACCCTTATGTTGTATAAACAAAACAGGACATGCACACTTTAACCAACCCATCATTTCAGTGACAGGGTCTGCCACACGACTGTGACTGATATGACGGGTTGGTTTGGACCCCCCCAAAAAAAGAAGCAATTAATCTCTCCTTGCACAAACTGGCTCTACAGAGGCAAGATGTCCACCTCATCATCATCCTCCGATATATCACCGTGTACATCCCCCTCCTCACAGATTATCAATTCGTCCCCACTGGAATCCACCATCTCAGCTCCCTGTGTACTTTGTGGAGGCAATTGCTGCTGGTCAATGTCTCCGCGGAGGAATTGATTATAATTCATTTTAATGAACATCATCTTCTCCACATTTTCTGGATGTAACCTCGTACGCCGATTGCTGACAAGGTGAGCGGCGGCACTAAACACTCTTTCGGAGTACACACTTGTGGGAGGGCAACTTAGGTAGAATAAAGCCAGTTTGTGCAAGGGCCTCCAAATTGCCTCTTTTTCCTGCCAGTATAAGTACGGACTGTGTGACGTGCCTACTTGGATGCGGTCACTCATATAATCCTCCACCATTCTTTCAATGTTGAGAGAATCATATGCAGTGACAGTAGACGACATGTCCGTAATCGTTGTCAGGTCCTTCAGTCCGGACCAGATGTCAGCATCAGCAGTCGCTCCAGACTGCCCTGCATCACCGCCAGCGGGTGGGCTCGGAATTCTGAGCCTTTTCCTCGCACCCCCAGATGCGGGAGAATGTGAAGGAGGAGATGTTGACAGGTCGCGTTCCGCTTGACTTGACAATTTTCTCACCAGCAGGTCTTTCAACCCCAGCAGACTTATGTGTGTCCCGGAAAGAGAGATCCAAGGTAGGTTTTAAATCTAGGATCGAGCACGGTGGCCAAAATGTAGTGCTCTGATTTCAACAGATTGACCACCCGTGAATCCTTGTTAAGCGAATTAAGGGCTCCATCCACAAGTCCCACATGCCTAGCGGAATCGCTCCGTGTTAGCTCCTCCTTCAATGTCTCCAGCTTCTTCTGCAAAAGCCTGATGAGGGGAATGACCTGACTCAGGCTGGCAGTGTCTGAACTGACTTCACGTGTGGCAAGTTCAAAGGGCATCAGAACCTTGCACAACGTTGAAATCATTCTCCACTGCACTTGAGACAGGTGCATTTCACCTCCTATATCGTGCTCAATTGTATAGGCTTGAATGGCCTTTTGCTGCTCCTCCAACCTCTGAAGCATATAGAGGGTTGAATTCCACCTCGTTACCACTTCTTGCTTCAGATGATGGCAGGGCAGGTTCAGTAGTTTTTGGTGGTGCTCCAGTCTTCTGTACGTGGTGCCTGTACGCCGAAAGTGTCCCGCAATTCTTCTGGCCACCGACAGCATCTCTTGCACGCCCCTGTCGTTTTTTAAAAAATTCTGCACCACCAAATTCAAGGTATGTGCAAAACATGGGACGTGCTGGAATTTGCCCATATTTAATGCACACACAATATTGCTGGCGTTGTCCGATGCCACAAATCCACAGGAGAGTCCAATTGGGGTAAGCCATTCTGCGATGATCTTCCTCAGTTGCCGTAAGAGGTTTTCAGCTGTGTGCGTATTCTGGAAAGCGGTGATACAAAGCGTAGCCTGCCTAGGAAAGAGTTGGCGTTTGCGAGATGCTGCTACTGGTGCCGCCGCTGCTGTTCTTGCGGCGGGAGTCCATACATCTACCCAGTGGGCTGTCACAGTCATATAGTCCTGACCCTGCCCTGCTCCACTTGTCCACATGTCCGTGGTTAAGTGGACATTGGGTACAACTGCATTTTTTAGGACACTGGTGAGTCTTTTTCTGACGTCCGTGTACATTCTCGGTATCGCCTGCCTACAGAAGTGGAACCTAGATGGTATTTGGTAACGGGGGCACACTGCCTCAATAAATTGTCTAGTTCCCTGTGAACTAACGGCGGATACCGGACGCACGTCTAACACCAACATAGTTGTCAAGGACTCAGTTATCCGCTTTGCAACAGGATGACTGCTGTGATATTTCATCTTCCTCGCAAAGGACTGTTGGACAGTCAATTGCTTACTGGAAGTAGTACAAGTGGGCTTACGACTTCCCCTCTGGGATGACCATCGACTCCCAGCAGCAACAACAGCAGCGCCAGCAGCAGTAGGCGTTACACGCAAGGATGCATCGGAGGAATCCCAGGCAGGAGAGGACTCGTCAGAATTGCCAGTGACATGGCCTGCAGGACTATTGGCATTCCTGGGGAAGGAGGAAATTGACACTGAGGGAGTTGGTGGGGTGGTTTGCGTGAGCTTGGTTACAAGAGGAAGGGATTTACTGGTCAGTGGACTGCTTCCGCTGTCGGCCCAAGTTTTTGAACTTGTCACTGACTTATTATGAATGCGCTGCAGGTGACGTATAAGGGAGGATGTTCCGAGGTGGTTAACGTCCTTACCCCTACTTATTACAGCTTGACAAAGGGAACACACGGCTTGACACCTGTTGTCCGCATTTCTGGTGAAATACTTCCACACCGAAGAGCTGATTTTTTTGGTATTTTCACCAGGCATGTCAACGGCCCTATTCCTCCCACGGACAACAGGTGTCTCCCCGGGTGCCTGACTTAAACAAACCACCTCACCATCAGAATCCTCCTGGTCAATTTCCTCCCCAGCGCCAGCAACACCCATATCCTCCTCATCCTGGTGTACTTCAACACTGACATCTTCAATCTGACTATCAGGAACTGGACTGCGGGTGCTCCTTCCAGCACTTGCAGGGGGCGTGCAAATGGTGGAAGGCGCATGCTCTTCACGTCCAGTGTTGGGAAGGTCAGGCATCGCAACCGACACAATTGGACTCTCCTTGTGGATTTGGGATTTCGAAGAACGCACAGTTCTTTGCGGTGCTACTGCTTTTGCCAGCTTGAGTCTTTTCATTTTTCTAGCGAGAGGCTGAGTGCCTCCATCCTCATGTGAAGCTGAACCACTAGCCATGAACATAGGCCAGGGCCTCAGCCGTTCCTTGCCACTCCGTGTGGTAAATGGCATATTGGCAAGTTTACGCTTCTCCTCCGACAATTTTATTTTAGGTTTTGGAGTCCTTTTTTTACTGATATTTGGTGTTTTGGATTTGACATGCTCTGTACTATGACATTGGGCATCGGCCTTGGCAGACGACGTTGCTGGCATTTCATCGTCTCGGCCATGACTAGTGGCAGCAGCTTCAGCACGAGGTGGAAGTGGATCTTGATCTTTCCCTAATTTTGGAACCTCAACATTTTTGTTCTCCATATTTTAATAGGCACAACTAAAAGGCACCTCAGGTAAACAATGGAGATGGATGGATACTAGTATACAATTATGGATGGACTGCTGAGTGCCGACACAGAGGTAGCTACAGCCGTGGACTACCATACTGTACTGTGTCTGCTGCTAATATAGACTGGTTGATAAAGAGATGTAGTAGTAGTATGTATGTATAAAGAAGAAAGAAAAAAAAACCACGGGGAGGTGGTATACAATTATGGACGGACTGCCCAGTGCCGACACAGAGGTAGCTACAGCCGTGGACTACCGTACTGTACTGTGTCTGCTGCTAATATAGACTGGTTGATAAAGAGATGTAGTAGTAGTAGTATGTATATATAAAGAAGAAAGAAAAAAAAACCACGGGTAGGTGGTATACAATTATGGACGGACTGCCCAGTGCCGACACAGAGGTAGCTACAAACGTGGACTACCGTACTGTACTGTGTCTGCTGCTAATATAGACTGGTTGATAAAGAGATGTAGTAGTAGTAGTATGTATGTATAAAGAAGAAAGAAAAAAAAACCACGGGTAGGTGGTATACAATTATGGACAGACTGCCCAGTGCCGACACAGAGGTAGCTACAGCCGTGGACTACCGTACTGTACTGTGTCTGCTGCTAATATAGACTGGTTGATAAAGAGATGTAGTAGTAGTATGTATGTATAAAGAAGAAAGAAAAAAAAACCACGGGTAGGTGGTATACAATTATGGACGGACTGCCCAGTGCCGACACAGAGGTAGCTACAGCCATGGACTACCGTACTGTACTGTGTCTGCTGCTAATATAGACTGGTTGATAAAGAGATGTAGTAGTAGTAGTATGTATGTATAAAGAAGAAAGAAAAAAAAAACCACGGGTAGGTGGTATACAATTATGGACGGACTGCCGAGTGCCGACACAGAGGTAGCTACAGCCGTGGACTACCGTACTGTACTGTGTCTGCTGCTAATATAGACTGGTTGATAAAGAGATGTAGTAGTAGTATGTATGTATAAAGAAGAAAGAAAAAAAAACCACGGGTAGGTGGTATACAATTATGGATGGACTGCCGAGTGCCGACACAGAGGTAGCTACAGCCGTGAACTACCGTACTGTGTCTGCTGCGACTGAATGATAAATAATGATATAAAAAATATATATATATCACTACTGCAGCCGGACAGGTATATATTATATAATGACGGACCTGCTGGACACTGTCTGTCAGCAGAATGAGTTTTTTATAGAATAAAAAAAAAACACCACACAAGTGAAGTCACACGACGAGTGTTTAACTTTTTCAGGCAATCACAATATAGTATACTATACTACTAACTATACTGGTGGTCAGTGTGGTCAGGTCACTGGTCAGTCACACTGGCAGTGGCACTCCTGCAGCAAAAGTGTGCACTGTTTAATTTTAATAATAATATGTACTCCTGGCTCCTGCTATAACCTATAACTGGCACTGCAGTGCTCCCCAGTCTCCCCCACAATTATAAGATGTGTGAGCTGAGCACAGTCAGATACGAGTGTTTAACTTTTTCAGGCAATCACAATATAGTATACTATACTACTAACTATACTGGTGGTCAGTGTGGTCAGGTCACTGGTCAGTCACACTGGCAGTGGCACTCCTGCAGCAAAAGTGTGCACTGTTTAATTTTAATAATAATATGTACTCCTGGCTCCTGCTATAACCTATAACTGGCACTGCAGTGCTCCCCAGTCTCCCCCACAATTATAAGATGTGTGAGCTGAGCACAGTCAGATATATACATAGATGATGCAGCACACTGGGCTGAGCAGTGCACACAGATATGGTATGTGTGTGACTGAGTCACTGTGTATCGTTTTTTTCAGGCAGAGAACGGATATATTAAATAAAACTGCACTGTCTGGTGGTCACTGTGGTCAGTCACTAGTAAACTCTGCACTCAGTCTCTACACAGTTCTACAGTACTCCTAATCTCCAGTAAATCAGGTCAATCTCTCTCTCTCTCTCTTCTAATCTAAATGGAGAGGACGCCAGCCACGTCCTCTCCCTATCAATCTCAATGCACGTGTGAAAATGGCGGCGACGCGCGGCTCCTTATATAGAATCCGAGTCTCGCGATAGAATCCGAGCCTCGCGAGAATCCGACAGCGTCATGATGACGTTCGGGCGCGCTCGGGTTAACCGAGCAAGGCGGGAAGATCCGAGTCGCTCGGACCCGTGAAAAAAAACATGAAGTTCGTGCGGGTTCGGATTCAGAGAAACCGAACCCGCTCATCTCTAGTTTAATACACAAAGTTATTAAAAATATTATATTAAATGACCTTCAGGCTGTGTATATAAGGTGTATATGAAACATAAATGAATTGTGTAAATGTACACACACTTTGTTTAATGCACAAAGTTATAAGAAATATTGGCTAAAATGACCTTCAGGCTGTGTGTATAAGGTGTATATGTAACATAAATGCATTCTGTGCTTAGACTTAGGTCCCATCACCATGATAACTCATTATGGTATGCAATTATTCCAAAATACGGAAAAATCCGATATCCAAAATACCTCTGATCCCAAGCATTTAGGATAAGGGGATATTCAACCTGTATATATATATATATATATATATATATATATATAAATATATATATATATATATAATGTGACAAGAACACTGGGATAGTGTTTGAGGGCAGGTATGTTTGTCCCAGGTTCTTGTCTTACATGTATTAGAAAAATGAAAACTTCTAGGAATATGTTTTGTTTTGTTAGAACCTTTTCAGTTTGTTGGAAAAGCTGGGTAAAAGCCCTGAAAGAGAGATGGGGCAAGTTCCAGACATTGGGCCCAGTTCGGGTCTTTGGCCTCACAGAAGGCTAATCAGGCTTTCAGCTGTGTAAGAGTGTTATAGAGCTGCTGGCCTGATTAGGGTGTGCAGACTGCCTGGGAAGACTGCAGGATCTCTGTGAGAGAAACACGCTTCCTGATACAAGTGAGGTAAACAGTGTACTGGAGAACTCTGTGTTTTTTGTTTAGTAATAGTTAGGAACATCTTGTGTTTAGTTAGTGCCGGACAGGCAAGGTATTTTCTTTTGCTGTTTGTTTTATTTTCTGTATAATACCAGTACCGGAAACTGGACTTGTGTGGTTCCTGAGCTGCTGCAGGCTGCCATTTATCCCAGGAAACGGCACCTTGTACCCTTACAGTGTTACAACTTGGTGGAGAATGCGAGCACTCCGTTCTGCGCATAAGTGAAAGCAGCAGCTTTGTGAGGCCTGCAGAAAACGGTGGTTTATGCAGATACAGCCCAGTGTGAAGTTACCGAGACTCGCCCTGAGGATTTGATATATGTCCTGGGTGAAAGCAGCTACAAAGCCGCCTGAAAAGTCTGTCGACATGGAGGAACTGCTCAAAGCCTTGCTGCAAGCTACAGCGGCTCAGCAGGAGGCCAACAGACAGCAGCAGGTGGCAATGGAGGAAAATTGGAGACTACAGCGAGGGGCCTTAACAGAAGTGATGCAGAGCCTTGCAGCCCGGATTGGAGATATGGCCGTCAGTGCTCCGACCAGCTCTAGTTCTATACGGGCCAGTCACTTCCTGCAGAAAATGACAGAGGCTGATGATGTGGAGGCCTACCTGACCACGTTTGAAAGGACTGCCGAGCGTGAGAACTGGCCGAAAGCACAGTGGGCCAGTCTGCTGGCACCTTTTCTGTCAGGTGAGCCCCAAAAAGCGTACTTTGATTTAAGCCCTGCTGAGGCTCGGGACTATGATAAACTAAAGACTGAGATCCTGACCCGCCTGGGAGTCACGCTGTCAGTACGAGCACAACGGGTGCACCGTTGGGTGTACGCCATGGAGAAGCCTCCTCGCTCCCAGATGCACGACCTTGTTCAGCTAACAAAAAAATGGTTACAGCCAGAGACATTAACTGGTCCCCACGTGGTTGAAAGAGTCGTCATGGACCGCTACTTGAGATCTTTGCCCATGGTCCTGCGCAAGTGGGTGAGCCATGGGAACCCGGGTACTGCTGACCAATTAGTGGACATGGTAGAGAGGTATTTGGCAGCAGAGGAACTACTGATGACCACCCAGCAACCCATAGATCCTCGACAGCGCCCTTCAGTAAAGACTGGTAAGACTGTTCCGTGGGAAAACGTTGCTGGGCGGTTAAGAGAACGCAAAGCTGGAGAGACTGTAAATACTGGCCCTGGAGACAGGCCAATGGGGCTAGAACGGTCTATGCTGCCCAAACGGGTTGATAATCGTGTGATTAAATGTTTTAGGTGTGGTATGGCAGGTCATGTTATTGCCAATTGCCCAGTCACGCAAGAACCCATGCAATGTGATGCTGCCTTTGAATGTCGCAGAATGTCTTTCTTTGCTAGGTTAGCCTGTACTGTGGTACCTTCACCTGAGCTGGAAAAACAAATGTGTGATGTGTTCTTAGAGGGTAACCGGGTAGAGGCCTTGCTAGATTCAGGAAGTTTAGTAACTCTCGTGAAAGCTGGGTTAGTGAACCCCTTAAAGGTCCAGCAAATACCTATTGGGGTAACTTGCATACATGGGGATACCCAACATTATGTCACTGCTGAAGTGAATATAGAAACTTGTTGTGGGTCAGCAATTGTTAAAGTAGGACTGGTCCCCACCTTGGTGCATGAGGCCATAATAGGGAGGGATTTTCCTCATTTTTGGAAACTGTGGGAATCACGGTTATCAACAGAGGGTCTATAACCGGAGTGCCAAGATACGGGAATTTGCTCCTGGAGATAGAGTTCTTGTTTTGGTACCCACTGTGGAAAGCAAATTCCTAGCTAAATGGCACGGTCCATTTGAGATTAGGGAAAAAGTGAATGAGGTTAATTACAAAGTATACCAGCCGGGAAAGAGAAAACCCGAACAAATCTACCATGTTAACTTAATCAAACCCTGGAAAGATAGGTTGTCTCTGTCAGCGGAGCCTTGCCCTTCGGTGTCTTCACCTCGGTTGCTTCCCACAGTAAAGGTGTCAGAGACATTATCAGCTGATCAGAACAATCAGGTTAAAGAATTTCTCATCCAAAATAGGGAGATATTTTCAGAGCTGCCTGGCCGAACGACCATAATAAAACATGACATTGTCACAGAACCAGGGGTCAGGGTTCATTTAAAGCCATATAGGATTCCTGAAGCTCAGCGAGAAGCTGTTTCTAAAGAAGTTAAAACCATGTTAGAACTTGGAGTCATAGAGGAATCTAACAGTGAGTGGTCCAGTCCCATAGTGCTCATCCCGAAGCCCGACGGTAGTATACGCTTCTGTAATGACTTTCGTAAGTTAAATGAGGTGTCCAAGTTTGACGCATACCCCATGCCCCGTGTGGATGAGCTTATAGAAAGGCTGGGAACAGCCAGGTTTCTCACCACGTTGGACCTGACCAAAGGTTACTGGCAAATACCTTTATCTGATAGCGCAAAAGAAAAAACAGCCTTTTCGGTTCCGGAGGGGCTGTACCAGTATAAGATGTTACCCTTTGGGTTGCATGGGGCTCCAGCAACCTTTCAACGGGCGATGGATAAAATTTTGAGGCCCCATAGAAAATATGCAGCTGCCTATTTGGATGATGTGGTAATTCACAGTACAGACTGGGGGTCCCATTTGGTTAAAGTACAAGCAGTACTGGACTCAATCAGAGAGGCAGGGTCAACTGCTAACCCAAAGAAGTGCTGCCTCGCAATGGAGGAGGTCAAATACTTGGGCTTCACCATAGGCAGAGGTCTGATTAGGCCCCAATTGAATAAAATTGATGCTATTCAAAACTGGCCTCGTCCAGTGAATAAAAAACAGGTAAGGGCTTTTTTGGGAAGAACTGGGTACAATAGACGGTTTATTCCCAATTTTGCGACCACAGCGGTGCCGTTGTCAGACCTTACCAAAGGGAAGCAGTCAAATATGGTGAAATGGAACCCTGATGCAGAGAATGCGTTCCAAGCGTTAAAAGTGGCTTTGTGTTCACAACCAGTGTTGATAACACCAGATTTTTCAAAAGAATTTGTGGTACAGACAGATGCCTCAGAGGTAGGGTTAGGCGCTGTGCTGTCCCAAACCAGAGATGGGGACGAACACCCTATCATTTTTTTGAGTAGGAAACTCAATGAGCATGAAAAAAGGTATGCCATTGTGGAAAAGGAGGCTTTGGACATTAAGTGGGCACTAGATACCTTGAGATATTACCTCTTGGGTAGACAATTCAGACTAGTGACGGATCATGCCCCTTTAAAATGGATGTATGTAAATAAAGGCAAGAATGCTCGTGTAACTAGATGGTTTCTAGCGTTGCAGGATTTTAAGTTTACTGTCGAACATAGACCGGGTACACAATTGGCCAACGCAGATGCATTGTCCCGCATCTTCTGTTTGGGGGCTACAAGTGTTCCGGCCCCTAGGTCGAAACAGGGGAGGGGGATATGTGACAAGAACACTGGGATAGTGTTTGAGGGCAGGTATGTTTGTCCCAGGTTCTTGTCTTACATGTATTAGAAAAATGAAAACTTCTAGGAATATGTTTTGTTTTGTTAGAACCTTTTCAGTTTGTTGGAAAAGCTGGGTAAGGGCCCTGAAAGAGAGACGGGGCAAGTTCCAGACATTGGGCCCAATTCGGGTCTTTGGCCTCACAAAAGGCTAATCAGGCTTTCAGCTGTGTAAGAGTGTTATAGAGCTGCTGGCCTGATTAGGGTGTGCAGACTGCCTGGGAAGACTGCAGGATCTCAGTGAGAGAAACACGCTTCCTGATACAAGTGAGCTAAACGGTGTACTGGAGAACTCTGTGTTTTTGTTTAGTAATAGTTAGGAACATCTTGTGTTTAGTTAGTGCCGGACAGGCAAGGTATTTTCTTTTGCTGTTTGTTTTATTTTCTGTATAATAAAACTGGCTGGGGCCAGTTGTACCGGAAACTGGACTTGTGTGGTACCTGAGCTGCTGCAGGCTGCCATTTATCCCAGGAAACGGCACCATGTACCCTTACAGTGTTACAATATATATTATGAAACAACAACAGGAAGAACAGACAAGCGCCTATGGTGTAGTAGTTTTTGAATATAATCGTCACACGCAAAAATAAACTTGCGTACCGTATTAGGGCTTGACATATAGTGTATCGCGCGTTCCAGGAAAAGTGGGCGTGGTCTCGTATATTATCAGACTATAAATATATTTTCACACCCCCTCTACGCACACAATTAGCAGCCTTACACATAACAGCCACAGTAGTGTTCCTTACGCACAATGTCTCCAGTATAGTGCCAGATACACATAATGTGCAGTGCCAGATAGATATGATATGCCCCCCAGCAGTGCCAGCTACACATGACATGCCCCGCAGCAGTGCCAGCTACACATGACATGCCCCGCAGCTATGCCAGCTACACATGACATGCCCCCCAGAAGTGCCAGCTACACACAATATGCCCCCCAGCAGTGCCAGCTACACATGATAGTGCTCACTTTTTAGGGCAGGGTGCTGATCACAGGGAGGGCGCATTTTTAAGTAGGAGGTCGAAATTATGTACATACTGTAATGCTTGGTGTTCACCTACCCACATGCCAGAGCATGGACAGTGCGCGCCGAAGGCGCACAGCAAAAATTTAGGGGCATTGATTCGTGGGGAAGGTGCGTGGCCACATAATAGTGGCAATTCGTAATACATCACACAGTAGTGCAGCTAATATACATTGCACCAGGTAGAACCTCCTACAAACTTTGCGCCAGGAAGAGTATGTTAGACACATTGCGCCAGGCAGAGCACGTTAGACACATTGCGCCAGGAAGAGCACTGAGACACATTGCGCCAGGAAGAGCACTGAGACACATTACGCCAGGCAGAGCACTGAGACACATTGCCTAGCCACAAACACCTAGCGAGAACACTACATGATATGCCTCCCAGCCTTGCCAGCTACACGTGACATGCCCTCCAGCTGTGCCAGCTACACATGACATGCCACCCAGCGGTGCCAGCAACACGTGACATGCCCCCCAGCAGTGCCAGCAACACGTGACATGTCCCCCAGCAGTGCCAGATACACGTGACATGCCCCCCAGCAGTGCCAGCAACACGTGACATGCCCCCCAGCAGTGCCAGCAACACCCTTGACATGCCCCACAGCAGTGCCAGCTACACGTGACATGCCCCCCCAGCAGTGCCAGATACATAAATGCCCCCATAGTGCTAAATAAATGCCCCCACAGTGCCAGATAAATAAATGCCCCCACAATGCCGATATGCCCCCCAGCAGTGCCAGATACATAAATAACCCCACAGTGCCAGATAAATAAATGCCCCCACAGTGCAGATATGCCCCCACAGTGCCAGATAAATATATGCCCCCACAGTGCCAGATAAATATATGCCCCCACAGTGCAGATATGCCCCCACAGTGCTAGATAAATAAATGCCCCCACAGTGCCAGATAAATAAATGCCCCCACAGTGCCAGATAAATAAATGCCCCCACAGTGCCAGATAAATATATGCCCCCACAGTGGCAGATAAATATATGCCCCCACAGTGCCAGATAAATAAATGCCCCCACAGTGCCACATACATAAATGCACCCACAGTGCAGATATGCCCCCACAGTGACAGATACATAAATGCCCCCACAGTGCCAGATAAATATATGCCCCCACAGTGCCAGATAAATGTTAGTGATGTGCACCGTACATTTTTCGGGTTTTGTGTTTTGGTTTTGGATTCGGTTCCGCGGCCGTGTTTTGGATTCGGACGCGTTTTGGCAAAACCTCCCTGAAATTTTTTTGTCGGATTCGGGTGTGTGTTGGATTCGGGTGTTTTTTTTTACAAAAACCCCTCAAAAACAGCTTAACTCATAGAATTTGGGGGTCATTTTGATCCCATAGTATTATTAACCTCAATAACCATAATTTCCACTCATTTTCAGTCTATTCTGAACACCTCACAATATTATTTTTAGTCCTAAAATTTGCACCGAGGTCGCTGGATGACTAAGCTAAGCGACCCAAGTGGCCGACACAAACACCTGGCCCATCTAGGAGTGGGGAATAGGGATGTATCTGCACACACACAATTAACCAGATAAGAATTTGGAACCAAGGTTCCTTGAAAGACCCCTATAAGTTATTGGTAATTACCATTTATCATGGGGGTGCTACCAACTACAGCTAGAATGAATACCAGAAAAAGAAGAGAAAAAGGCTGTACTATCGGTGCACAAAAAGAGAGGTGGTTTGGTTATCACTTCTCCATAAAATTTAACTTTTATTATTGTTTTCATAAAAATAATATAGGATATCTTTATTTAGACTGTAAGTTGAGGCGAAACATAGAGGTTAAAATCATTGACATAAACAAAACATATAGAGGTGCAATGAAAGTAAATAAATGTGAGTATAGATTAAAAATGTGTGTCAGCGTTCTTCACTCTAATGTCCAGAAAAATGTAATATTTATCTCACACTAAACCAGTGTTAAATTATTCTTTAGTTTATCCACATATTATTTGTGGGTATTAATCTCACTATGTATCACTTGTAAGATTTCCGTAACATAAGGGTATACTAGGAAGTGCAGGTTCTGTTTAATATTATAACATTAGTTCAGAAATTCCATAATAAGTCTTGGATCAAAGCAAATGAATCACTTATTGCTATTTCTAATTATAATGCCAGACACCTTTAACCATTATCCAGCAGATGATGATAACACTGGTTGCACTGTAGAATATGATACTAATAAATATAGTGAGCGCTATTAAATATATAGTCTACTATGAGTATGTTATATATCGTCTAAAGAATATATATATCTCCTCAGTAAAGGCAATATATTAGGTGTGATTATAATAAATGATACACCTTAGAGGATATATACCTTCATTGATTAACTATGTGATAGTTATGATAATCTGGTGCACGTATAATTATTGCCCTTAAAAGGGAAACATCCTCATTTATTTAGGGCTAGTGGCATCCTCCAACTAATCACATTTAAATCCATATATAAAAAATGATAGGTATATTTCAATTTATATATAGTGATACCTCATTATGAGGTGTATCATTAGACCACTCAATCTTGCACACCTTCTAAATGTACAAAATATATTTATTGTAAGGGAGATTTTATTTCTTCCACAAATTCATAGAAAACATTCAATTCAAATATTGATTTTATTGTTGCTCACTAGTCACACACCACAGCTGCGTGCTCATTGGGGGTCATTCCGAGTTGTTCGCTCGCAAGCGGATTTTAGCAGATTTGCTCATGCTAAGCCGCCGCCTACTGGGAGTGAATCTTAGCATCTTAAAATTGCGAATGATGTATTCGCAATATTGCGATTACACACCTCGTAGCAGTTTCTCAGGTCCCTGTGTACTTTCTGGAGGCAATTGCTGGTGAATGTCTCCACGGAGGAATTGATTATAATTCATTTTGATGAACATCATCTTCTCCACATTTTCTGGAAGTAACCTCGTACGCCGATTGCTGACAAGGTGAGCGGCTGCACTAAACACTCTTTCGGGGGAACACTGGAGGGTGGGCAACTTAAGTAAAATAAAGCCAGTTTCTGCAAGGGCCTCCAAATTGCCTCTTTTTCCTGCCAGTATACGTACGGACTGTCTGACGTGCCTACTTGGATGCGGTCACTCATATAATCCTCCACCATTCTTTCAATGGTGAGAGAATCATATGCAGTGACAGTAGACGACATGTCAGTAATCGTTGGCAGGTCCTTCAGTCCGGACCAGATGTCAGCACTCGCTCCAGACTGCCCTGCATCACCGCCAGCAGGTGGGCTCGGAATCCTTAGCCTTTTCCGCGCTCCCCCAGTTGCGGGGGAATGTGAAGGAGGAGCTGTTGACGGGTCACGTTCCGCTTGACTTGACAATTTTCTCACCAGCAGGTCTTTGAACCTCTGCAGACTTGTGTCTGCCGGAAAGAGAGATCCAACGTAGGTTTTAAATCTAGGATTGAGCACGGTGGCCAAAATGTAGTGCTCTGATTTCAACAGATTGACCACCCGTGAATCCTGGTTAAGCGAATTAAGGGCTCCCTCCACAAGTCCCACACGCCTAGCGGAATCGCTCTGTTTTAGCTCCTCCTTCAATGTCTCCAGCTTCTTCTGCAATAGCCTGATGAGGGGAATGACCTGACTCAGGCTGGCAGTGTCTGAACTGACTTCACGTGTGGCAAGTTCAAAGGGTTGCAGAACCTTGCACAACGTTGAAATCATTCTCCACTGCGCTTGAGTCAGGTGCATTCCCCCTCCTTTGCCTATATCGTAGGCAGATGTATAGGCTTGAATGGCCTTTTGCTGCTCCTCCATCCTCTGAAGCATATAGAGGGTTAAATTCCACCTCGTTACCACCTCTTGCTTCAGATGATGGAAGGGCAGGTTCAGGACTGTTTGCTGGTGCTGCAGTCTTCGGCACGCGGTGGCTGAATGCCGAAAGTGGCCCGCAATTATTCGGGCCACCGACAGCATCTCTTGCACGCCCCTGTTGTTTTTTAAATAATTCTGCACCACCAAATTCAATGTATGTGCAAAACATGGGACGTGCTGGAATTTGCCCAGATGTAATGCATGCACAATATTGCTGGCGTTGTCCGATGTCACAAATCCCCAGGAGAGTCCATTTGGGGTAAGCCATTCTGCGATGATGTTCCTCAGTTTCCGTAAGAGGTTGTCAGCTGTGTGCCTCTTCTGGAAAGCGGTGATACAAAGCGTAGCCTGCCTAGGAACGAGTTGGCGTTTGCGAGATGCTGCTACTGGTGTCGCCGCTGCTGTTCTTGCTGCGGGAGGCAATACATCTACCCAGTGGGCTGTCACAGTCATATAGTCCTGAGTCTGCCCTGCTCCACTTGTCCACATGTCCGTGGTTAAGTGGACATTGGGTACAACTGCATTTTTTAGGACACTGGTGACTCTTTTTCTGAGGTCTGTGTACATTTTCGGTATCGCCTGCCTAGAGAAATGGAACCTAGATGGTATTTGGTACCGGGGACACAGTACCTCAATCAAGTTTGTAGTTGCCTGTGAATTAACGGTGGATAACGGAAACACGTTTCTCACCGCCCAGGCTGCCAAGGCCTGAGTTATCCGCTTTGCAGCAGGATGACTGCTGTGATATTTCATCTTCCTCGCAAAGGACTGTTGGACAGTCAATTGCTTACTGGAAGTAGTACAAGTGGTCTTCCGACTTCCCCTCTGGGATGACGATCGACTCCCAGCAGCAACAAAAGCAGCGCCAGCAGCAGGGGGCGTTACACTCAAGGATGCATCGGAGGAATCCCAGGCAGGAGAGGACTCGTCAGACTTGACAGTGACATGGCCTGCAGGACTATTGGCTTTCCTGTGTAAGGAGGAAATTGACACTGAGGGAGTTGGTGGTGTGGTTTGCAGGAGCTTGGTTACAAGAGGAAGGGATTTAGTGGTCCGTGGACTGCTTCCGCTGTCCTCCAAAGTTTTTGAACTTGTCACTGACTTATGATGAATGCGCTGCAGGTGACGTATAAGGGAGGATATTCCGAGGTGGTTAACGTCCTTACCCCAACTTATTACAGCTTGACAAAGGCAACACACGGTTTGACACCTGTTGTCCGCATTTGTGTTAAAATAATTCCACACCGAAGAGGTGAGTTTTTTTGTAATTTGACCAGGCATGTCAATGGCCATATTCGTCCCAACAGGTGTCTCCCCGGGTGCCTGACTTAAACAAACCACCTCACCATCAGAATCCTCCTTGTCAATTTCCTCCTCAGCGCCAGCAACACCCATATCCTCACCCTGGTGTACTTCAACAGTGACATCTTCAATTTGACTATCAGGAACTGGACTGCGGGTGCTCCTTCCAGCACTTGCAGGGGGCGTGCAAATGGTGGAAGGCGCCACCTCTTCCCGTCCAGTGTTGGGAAGGTCAGGCATCGCACCCGACACAATTGGACTCTCCTTGGGGATTTGTGATTTAGAAGAACGCACAGTTCTTTGCTGTGCATTTGCCAGCTGAAGTCTTTTCATTTTTATAGCGAGAGGATGAGTGCTTCCATCCTCATGTGAAGCTGAACCACTAGCCATGAACATAGGCCAGGGCCTCAGCCGTTCCTTGCCACTCCGTGTCGTAAATGGCATATTGGCAAGTTTACGCTTCTCCTCAGACGCTTTTAATTTTGATTTTTGGGTCATTTTACTGATCTTTTGTGTTTTGGATTTTACATGCTCTGTACTATGACATTGGGCATCGGCCTTGGCAGACGACGTTGATGGCATTTCATTGTCTCGGCCATGACTAGTGGCAGCAGCTTCAGCACGAGGTGGAAGTGGATCTTGATCTTTCCCTATTGTACCTTCCACATTTTTGTTCTCCATTTTTTAATGTGTGGAATTATATGCCAGTATCAATAGCAATGGCCTACTACTATATATACTGCACACAACTGAAATGCACCACAGGTATGGATGATAGTATACTTGACGACACAGAGGTAGGTAGAGCAGTGGCCTACTGTACCGTACTGCTATATATTATATACTGGTGGTCAGCAAACTGTGCAAAACTGAAATGCACCACAGGTATGGATGGATAGTATACTTGACGACACAGAGGTAGGTAGAGCAGTGGCCTTCTGTACCGTACTCCTATATATTATATACTGGTGGTCAGCAAAATTATGCACTGTACTCCTACTATATACTACAATGCAGCACAGATACGGAGCGTTTTTCAGGCAGAGAACGTATAATACTGGTGGTCACTGGTCAGCAAAACTCTGCACTGTACTCCTCCTATATAATACTGCTGGTCCCCAGTCCCCACAATAAAGCAGTGTGAGCACAGATATATGCAGCACACTGAGCACAGATATGGAGCGTTTTTCAGGTAGAGAACATATAATACTGGTGGTCACTGGTCAGCAAAACTCTGCACTGTACTCCTCCTATATAATACTGCTGGTCCCCAGTCCCCACAATAAAGCAGTGTGAGCACAGATATATTCAGCACACTGAGCACAGATATGGAGCGTTTTTCAGGCAGAGAACGTATAATACTGGTGGTCACTGGTCAGCAAAACTCTGCACTGTACTCCTCCTATATAATACTGCTGGTCCCCAGTCCCCACATTAAAGCAGTGTGAGCACAGATATATGCAGCACACTGAGCACAGATATGGAGCGTTTTTCAGGCAGACAACGTATAATACTGGTGGTCACTGGTCAGCAAAACTCTGCACTGTACTCCTCCTATAATACTGCTGGTCCCCAGAATAAAGATATTTGCACTGCAGCCCCCTGAAACAAAGTGAGAGGACGCCAGCCACGTCCTCTCACTATCATTTCCAATGCACGAGTGAAAAATGGCGGCGACGCGCGGCTCCTTATATAGAATCCGAATCTCGCGAGAATCCGACAGCGGGATGATGACGTTCGGGCACGCTCGGGTTAACCGAGCAAGGCGGGAGGATCCGAGTCTGCCACGGACCCGTGTAAAAAGGGTGAAGTTCGGGGGGGGTTCGGATTCCGAGGAACCGAACCCGCTCATCACTAAAATATATGCCCCCACAGTGCAGATATGCCCCCACAGTGCCAGATACATAAATGCCCCCAGTGCCAGATAAATAAATGCCCCCACAGTGCCAGATAAATAAATGCCCCCACAGTGCCGATATGCTCCCCAGCAGTGCCAGATACATAAATGCCCCCACAGTGCCAGATAAATAAATGCCCCCACAGTACCAAATATATGCCCCCACAGTGCCAGATACATAAATGCCCCCAGTGCCAGATAAATAAATGCCCCCACAGTGCCAGATATATAAATGCCCCCACAGTGCCAGATAAATAAATGCCCCCACAGTGCCAGATAAATAAATGCCCCCACAGTGCAGATATGCCCCCACAGTGACAGATACATAAATGCCCCCACAGTGCCAGATAAATAAATGCCCCCACAGTGCCAGATAAATATATGCCCCCACAGTGCCAGATAAATATATGCCCCCACAGTGCAGATATGCCCCCACAGTGCCAGATACATAAATGCCCCCAGTGCCAGATAAATAAATGCCCCCACAGTGCCAGATAAATAAATGCCCCCACAGTGCCAGATACATAAATGCCCCCACAGTGCAGCTATGACAACACAGTGACAGATATGCCCCCACACAGTGCCAGTGCCCCCACAGTGCAGATGACCCCACAGTGCCAGATATGCCCCCACAGTGCAGATATGACCCAACAGTGACAGATATGCCCCCATACAGTGCCAGTGCCCCCACATTGCAGATGCCCTCACAGTGCCAGATATGCCCCCACAGTGCAGATATGACCCCAGTGACAGATATGCCCCCACACAGTGCCAGTGCCCACACACAGTGCCAGTGCCCCCACAGTGCAGATGACCCCACAGTGCCAGATATGCCCCCACACAGTGCCCGATGATCCCCACAATACCTGCATCGGCGCTGGGAGGGGGAGTGCTGCTGTCTGAGGGAACCGACTGTCTGTTCCCGACCGCTTGAGCACTCCATGCGCGCGGCGCCACCGGCACCACGCAGCGCACACACAGTCAAAGGCCGGGGACGGCGGGGAGAGCTGCAGTGTACAGGGCCGGCTCCAGGTACAACTATGGCAGCACCAGCGCGCGGCGCCCATTAAGGGTGTCGCCCCGCGCGGCCGCTCTAGTCGAACATGCCTGGAGCCGGCCCTGCATATCATTCCCTTAAGCACTTCATTAGCCCATTTCTCTGGTTGTAAACTACTGATTCCTGTGCTTTACTATAAAGCATTTACGCCTTAAAAATTACTGTGATTATCTCACAATGTCATCCCACTGTACAGAGGTTTTGTTAATGGATGCTCTTCTTCTTGTGTTTTTATTAAAGTCTTCAGTCAGGGCAGCAAAGCCATTCTTTTTCCATTATTTCAGGCATATTTTGTGGTTCTCAAACTCGGTCCTCAAGTACCCACAACAGTTCACGTTTTCCAGATCTCCTCCTAGAATCAAAAGTGAAATAATTAGCTCCACCTGTGAGCCTTTTAAAATGTATCAGTGAGTAATGAATATAAATGTAAACCTGCTAGGTGACCTGGAAAACATGAACTGTTAAGGGTCATCGAGGACCGAGTTTGAAAACCATTGTTTTAGACCATCCGCTTACAGGTCATAAACTCTGGGTAATCTAAATGCTCAAACTGGGCGAGATTTAGCTTTCCAACTGCATTTGTGTCATTTGCAATACAATTAACAGTATAGTTGAACACGAATATATAGTTAGACAGCAGTTGGTCATATCCGGTGACCAGGAGTACAGGGGAATAAAATGAGTTTCGCAATGAGACACATTGGATTTAGGAACTTTGTTTCATATGGAGAAACACTATGCTGCAATCATCCAGCACCAGTTAGAGAGAAGCCCCACATTAAATTATAGATGCTATAGAGTCTAGTATTAGCTATATATTGTCATAGTCCCTCCTACTGTATATTGGCTGTGTGGTTGTCTTGATAAGTTACGGTGTGGATTAATAGATTGACAATGTTGGGGGGATTGTAATGGAGTGCGAGTTTAGCTCTAAACTCGCATATTTTGCAAACGCGACCAATGTAATAGGGTGCGGGAGCATGCAAACTCGCATGTTAGCTGCAATCACAAAACTCGCAATGGCAAAACTCGCTTACAGATGTTTTGTCATTGCAGACATAGAACTCAGGCAATGTGATAGGGTGTGAGTTTACAACTCACACCTAAAACATTACCAAATTCTCTCCAATAAATAGACCACCTTGTGGGTGACCTTAATTAACCTTGTGGTCTGCAGTAGACCGCAGGTTCCCACCATATAGTACAATGGGGATTTTTTCCAAAAGGGCTCAGTTACAAGGAGCAGATTCAAAGAAGGAAGGGGTGCTGCAGGAGAGGAGGGAAGAAGTGACATAAAAAACTCAAAGCAGTCAGCCAACTACAGGAGAAAGTAGTGGTGTTTAATTTATCCAATTATTTTACCAACTGATACCGCGATGTCGGTTCTCTCAAAAGGTTTGTCATTTGTCAAAACTTACAAACTAACAGCTTTTGATTTTGAAATTTAATTATATCAATTACATAGTTCACTGAGACTTAAAGATGTTTTTTCTAAACAGGCTAAGTTCCACATTAAGTAGGGAGGCTTTAAACTAAAAAGCACATGTTATCCCCCTAGCACTAATGCAGCTATTGAAACATTTGTGGGTTTGGTCAAAATGGACACTTTACCTTTCATTGAGAAACAGAAAGTATCATACTATAATTTGTCTAAAGATGAAAATTAGGCACTTATGCCCCTCAGAAACAACACTGATGATGTAATACGCCTCTCTGATAAGGGGGGTGGCATTGTTCTCCTTAATAGGAGTGATTACATACAAGAGAATACGAGACAGTTATCTGATGTAGCGTGTTATAAATCTTTAACGTATGATCCCACTAACTCTTATAAAAAAAAGAGATTGATGCTATCTTTAGTCTTGGTGTCCTTAACAATTAGATTGATGAACCAACTGCACAGTTTTTAACACAAACACATCCAGGAGCTCCCCTTATTTACGTTTTACCGAAATACACAAAACATTGGTCAACCCATCGGGTAAACCAATAATCTCCTCCTGCGGCTCCTTATGCCAACCTCTTTCTCAATACATAGATTTTTGGTTACAACCGGTGGTACAGAACACACAGTACTATCTGAAGGAAACTACCATTTTTATTAACAAGGTAGAAAAGTTAGGCCCACTGTCATCTAACAGCCTATTGGTTACCCTTGACATTACAAGCCTATATACCAACATTGATCATGTAGGTGGTGTTGAGGCAGTCAGGAGTTTGATTACAGCCAGTCCAGATTATGGGGGTCCTAATGTAAAATTTCTTACTTTACTTCTAGACATTGTGTTGCGAAATAATTATTTTTTGCTCGAGAATTCTTATTATTTACAGTTACGTGGCACCGCGATGGGGTCAAACATGGCCTCTTCATATGCGAATCTGTATATGCATCATTATGAAACACAACAAATTATGGCTAATTCTACTTTTTCTGGATTTATATTTTTTTACGTCCGTTATATCGACGACCTTTTCATGGTGTGGACTGGTGGTGAGAAACTCCTGATTAAGTTTATAGACTCTCTCAATGGTCTGGATACCAAGATTAGATTTACACTAGCTTCAGTACAATTTCAGTTAATTACCTTAATGTTTGTATACAGAAGGAAGGCAATAAATTACTGACAAGATACCGATAACAATACACTGCTATTGGCGGATACCTTTCACCCGGCTCCCCTTAAACAGGGACTTTCATTTTCTCAACTACTTTGAGTTGTAAGAGTCACCTCAGATTAGGATGAGTTACCCCAGGCGCTTAAGAAGATGGGAACTCGTTTTCGCCAGAAGGGTTATACACGGAATGAAATCGATACGGCCATAACAAAATGTATAAATACTTAACGGGTGTATACCCTGACTAACAAAGATAAGGTTGTAAAACCAGAATGTATGATCTTTTCCTCTACATACTCAATAGCCTCACGGCATATACGTGATACTCTATTGAAACACTGGCACATAATTCACTCTGATGCCACATTATTTTGCTATAAGAGGAGCAGAAACACCAAGGACATTGTGGCAGCATCTGACATTGGTCCAATTAAATCAAAGAACTCAAACACATTCAGATGCCATAGGTGTGCTAACTGTAAGTTTTTGTCCCTGGGAGACACGCTCTTGACCATAGGAACAATATTAAATATCAAATACGATGCCACCTAGACTGTGATAGTCGATATGTGGTCTATTTAATAACATGTCCTTGCCACTTACTGTATGCGGGTAAGACAATACGGTCCCTCAAGGAGAGGATTTCTATGCATCGCTCCTCAATTAAAAAGCTTATACTATAATGGATTATAATACTCCACTGGTGTCTGCTGTGATTGGCCGGGGGTGGAATGCAAACTCTACAATGACACTTTTGGTGGTGGCGGCTGCAGCGGGACTGGAGGTGTGCGTGCGGGGAGCGGGTGAGCATGATTAATGTTGTTAGTTTGGGCTTAAATAACACACTTCTGACACTTGATGGTTGTCCATGATGAAGGTGCCAGTGGAGCACCAAAACGGCTGTTGACCTACCATCTCACACATGCTGCATTTATCACTCAGCTGCAATGCACAGTAGCAGAAAGGTACGTCATGTGCTTAGTTCTGATACCCTCAGCCATGTCTCTGTTGTTTTTGTTCAGCTCTTTGTATTTATACTTTTGTACAAAGTGTTTCAACTTTTTATAAAGAATTCCTTGCATCTATCGGAGGTGCCGGCCTTTTATTTGAGAATACACACACATATATACACACACACACACACACACACACACACACACACACACACACACACACACACACACACACAATTGTTATATTCAGTCAGTAGGTCAACAGTAACTGTGCTGACATTAAAAATGTTGACACCACAATGTAGACATCAAAAATGTCAATATAGTTCAGACTGTCTTCAAGGACTTAGGTCAAAATCAGAAAACTGTCAACTGCTTCACAAGGTGCAGGGGGAGGAGGGCTGCCGAGATGAGGGACAGAGACAGACCATATTAGCATTAGGGTTAGGCTACTGATAGTTATGGTTAGGGCTGAAATTTACTAAAAATGTAGCTTACATGCCAGTTGTTGACATTCACAATTTAGACATTATAGCAATGTTAATATAATGTCCATATCTCCATGGTGAATGTCTACATTCAGACCATGCTGACAATCTGGTGACGACATTCTGAATGTCAACATTTTGTACCATATACAAACAGGCTGCATCAGGTTACAGAGCGGGTTATATTTCTATTTCCAGGTGTATGGATTTTCTGCCCCTTATTCCCTTACCTTATCCCCTGAGTTATCTTTGCTACAGTTACAGTAGGTCCATATATAATTGGATACTGACACAATTTCCTAATTTTGGATCTGTGCGCCACCACAATTGGTTTGAAATTAAAACAAAGGAGATGCAACTGAAGTGCAGACTTTTAGCTTTATTTCAAGGGGTTGAACAAAAATATCATGTGAAACTTCTAGGAATTACAACCATTTTTATACACAATCCCCTATTTTCAGGGGTCAACCTCTAATTGATGTGTTCACAATTAAATTGAGAAAGCATCGTGGAGCAAAGCCACACACATGCTGGGCGGCCTTGCCATGTGCTGGGTGGCCCCCCAGCATGTGAGTAGATGGATGCAGATCTTGCTGTAGGAAGCATTCATCACTCTGCAATTACACAATATTACACTTCTTTGCCCTTAAAATCTCTGAGTTGCTTTTACAGTATGCTTTGGGTCATTGTCCATCTGTACTGTGAAGCACCGTCCAATCAACTTTGCAGAATTCGACTGAATCTAAGCAGGCAATATAACTCTATGCACATCACAATTCATCCGGCGACATTTGTCTTGTCACATCAATAAACACTAGTGACCCAGTGCCATTGGAAGACATTCAGGAGCATGCACTCACACTGCCTCCACAGTGTTTTACAGAACATGTGGTATGCTTCAGATCATGAGCCATTTTCCATACTTTTTTCTTCCCATCATTCTGGTACAGGTGGACCTCAGTGCCATCTGGCCAAAGAATGGTGTTTCAGAACTGGGTTGGCTTTTTAGATGGATTTTTTTTTTCAAAGTCTAATATGGCCCTTTTATATTTGAAGCTTGGTGAACCCTTTGTATTTGCTTTTGTTAAGTCTTCTCTTTATGGTAGATATGGCTGGATTAAGATGTGTTGGGGCCCCAGGGCAACCAATTGTGCGGCCATACCAATTAAATTGTCAGTTTTACAATTTAATGACACCATTTAAAAGTATAATGTACAACAAACAGGATTTTAATTAGTGATGAGCGGGTTCGGTTTCCGAGAAACCGACCCCCCCCGAACTTTACCCTTTTTACACGGGTCCGAGCCATACTCAGATTCTCCCGTATGGCTCGGCTAACCCGAGCGCGCCCGAACGTCATCATCCCGCTGTCGGATTCTCGCGAGATTCGGATTCTATATAAGCAGCCGCGTGTCGCCGCCATTTTCACACGTGCATTGAGATTGATAGGGAGAGGACGTGGCTGGCGTCCTCTCCGTTTATATAGTTATAGTTAGTTGATCTGATTGCTACTGCTTAGCTTATTGTGGGGAGGATTGGGGAGCAGCTGTTAGGAGGAGTACAGTGCAGAGTTTTGCTAGTTTTTTTTTATCCGTTCTCTGCCTGAAAAAAACGCTCCATACCATATCTGTGCTCAGCCTCAGTGTGCTGCATGATATATCTGACTGTGCTGAGTGCTCACACTGCTTAATTGTGGGGGAGACTGGGGAGCAGCTATAGCAGGAGTACAGTGCACAGTTTTGCTGACAGTGACCACCAGTATACATTTGTCTGCCTGAAAAACACTCCTGTGGTGTCTTTTTTTCTTTATACTATAAGTATAAACGCAGTCTGCTGACAGTGTCCACCAGGTCCATTATACTGTATATAGCAGTACGGTAGGCCACTGCTGTACCTACCTCTGTGTCTTCAGTCACTCGTCGTCATACATAAAGTATACTATCCATCCATCTACATTGTATACCTACCTGTGGTGTCTTTTTTTCTTTATACTATAAACGCAGTCTGCTGACAGTGTCCACCTGGTCCATTATACTGTATATAGCAGTACGGTAGGCCACTGCTGTACCTACCTCTGTGTCTTCAGTCACTCGTCGTCATACATAAAGTATACTATCCATCCATCTACATTGTATACCTGTGGTGTCTTTTTTTCTTTATACTATAAGCGCAGTCTGCTGACAGTGTCCACCAGGTCCATTATACTGTATATAGCAGTACGGTAGGCCACTGCTGTACCTACCTCTGTGTCTTCAGTCACTCGTCGTCATACATAAAGTATACTATCCATCCATCTACATTGTATACCTGTGGTGTCTTTTTTTCTTTATACTATAAACGCAGTCTGCTGACAGTGTCCACCAGGTCCATTATACTGTATATAGCAGTACGGTAGGCCACTGCTGTACCTACCTCTGTGTCTTCAGTCACTCGTCGTCATACATAAAGTATACTATCCATCCATCTACATTGTATACCTGTGGTGTCTTTTTTTCTTTATACTATAAACGCAGTCTGCTGACAGTGTCCACCAGGTCCATTATACTGTATATAGCAGTACGGTAGGCCACTGCTGTACCTACCGCTGTGTCTTCAGTCACTCGTCGTCATACATAAAGTATACTATCCATCCATCTACATTGTATACCTGTGATGCCTTTTAGTTGTGCACATTAAAATATGGAGAACAAAAATGTGGAGGTTAAAAAAATAGGGAAAGATCAAGATCCACTTCCACCTCGTGCTGAAGCTGCTGCCACTAGTCAAGGCCGAGACGATGAAATGCCATCAACGTCGTCTGCCAAGGCCGATGCCCAATGTCATAGTACAGAGCATGTAAAATCCAAAACACAAAAGATCAGTAAAAAAATGACCCAAAAATCAAAATTAAAAGCGTCTGAGGAGAAGCGTAAACTTGCCAATATGCCATTTACGACACGGAGTGGCAAGGAACGGCTGAGGCCCTGGCCTATGTTCATGGCTAGTGGTTCAGCTTCACATGAGGATGGAAGCACTCATCCTCTCGCTAGAAAAAAGAAAAGACTTAAGCTGGCAAAAGCACAGCAAAGAACTGTGCGTTCTTCGAAATCACAAATCCCCAAGGAGAGTCCAATTGTGTCGGTTGCGATGCCTGACCTTCCCAACACTGGACGGGAAGAGCTTGCACCTTCCACCATTTGTACGCCCCCTGCAAGTGCTGGAAGGAGCACCCGCAGTCCAGTTCCTGATAGTCAAATTGAAGATGTCACTGTTGAAATACACCAGGATGAGGATATGGGTGTTGCTGGCGCTGGGGAGGAAATTGACAAGGAGGATTCTGATGGTGAGGTGGTTTGTTTAAGTCAGGCACCCGGGGAGACACCTGTTGTCCGTGGGACGAATATGGCCATTGACATGCCTGGTCAAAATACAAAAAAAATCAGCTCTTCGGTGTGGAATTATTTCAACAGAAATGCGGACAACAGGTGTCAAGCCGTGTGTTGCCTTTGTCAAGCTGTAATAAGTAGGGGTAAGGACGTTAACCACCTCGGAACATCCTCCCTTATACGTTACCTGCAGCGCATTCATCATAAGTCAGTGACAAGTTCAAAAACTTTGGGTGACAGCGGAAGCAGTCCACTGACCACTAAATCCCTTCCTCTTGTAACCAAGCTCCTGCAAACCACACCACCAACTCCCTCAGTGTCAATTTCCTCCTTACCCAGGAAAGCCAATAGTCCTGCAGGCCATGTCACTGGCAAGTCTGACGAGTCCTCTCCTGCCTGGGATTCCTCCGATGCATCCTTGAGTGTAACGCCTACTGCTGCTGGCGCTGCTGTTGTTGCTGCTGGGAGTCGATCGTCATCCCAGAGGGGAAGTCGGAAGACCACTTGTACTACTTCCAGTAAGCAATTGACTGTCCAACAGTCCTTTGCGAGGAAGATGAAATATCACAGCAGTCATCCTGCTGCAAAGCAGATAACTGAGGCCTTGGCAGCCTGGGCGGTGAGAAACGTAGTTCCGGTATCCATCGTTAATTCAGAGCCAACTAGAGACTTGATTGAGGTACTGTGTCCCCGGTACCAAATACCATCTAGGTTCCATTTCTCTAGGCAGGCGATACCGAAAATGTACACAGACCTCAGAAAAAGACTCACCAGTGTCCTAAAAAATGCAGTTGTGCCCAATGTCCACTTAACCACGGACATGTGGACAAGTGGAGCAGGGCAGACTCAGGACTACATGACTGTGACAGCCCACTGGGTAGATGTATTGCCTCCCGCTGCAAGAACAGCAGCGGCGGCACCAGTAGCAGCATCTCGCAAACGCCAACTCGTTCCTAGGCAGGCTACGCTTTGTATCACCGCTTTCCAGAATACGCACACTCTTACGGCAACTGAGGAAGATCATCGCAGAATGGCTTACCCCAATTGGACTCTCCTGGGGATTTGTGGCATCGGACAACGCCAGCAATATTGTGCGTGCATTACATCTGGGCAAATTCCAGCACGTCCCATGTTTTGCACATACCTTGAATTTGGTGGTGCAGAATTATTTAAAAAACGACAGGGGCGTGCAAGAGATGCTGTCGGTGGCCAGAAGAATTGCGGGCCACTTTCGGCGTACAGGCACCGCGTACAGAAGACAGGAGCACCACCAAAAACACCTGAACCTGCCCTGCCATCATCTGAAGCAAGAGGTGGTAACGAGGTGGAATTCAACCCTCTATATGCTTCAGAGGATGGAGGAGCAGCAAAAGGCCATTCAAGCCTATACATCTGGCCACGATATAGGCAAAGGAGGTGGAATGCACCTGACTCAAGCGCAGTGGAGAAATTATTTCAACGTTGTGCAAGGTTCTGCAACCTTTTGAACTTGCCACACGTGAAGTCAGTTCAGACACTGCCAGCCTGAGTCAGGTCATTCCCCTCATCAGGCTTTTGCAGAAGAAGCTGGAGACATTGAAGGAGGAGCTAAAACAGAGCGATTCCGCTAGGCATGTGGAACTTGTGGATGGAGCCCTTCAATTCGCTTAACCAGGATTCACGGGTGGTCAATCTGTTGAAATCAGAGCACTACATTTTGGCCACCGTGCTCGATCCTAGATTTAAAAACTACGTTGTATCTCTCTTTCCGGCAGACACAAGTCTGCAGAGGTTCAAAGACCTGCTGGTGAGAAAATTGTCAAGTCAAGCGGAACGTGACCCGTCAACATCTCCTCCTTCACATTCTCCCGCAACTGGGGGTGCGAGGAAAAGGCTACGAATTCCGAGCCCACCCGCTGGCGGTGATGCAGGGCAGTCTGGAGCGAGTGCGGACATCTGGTCCGGACTGAAGGACCTGCCAACGATTACTGACATGTCGTCTACTGTCACTGCATATGATTCTCTCACCATTGAAAGAATGGTGGAGGATTATATGAGTGACCGCATCCAAGTAGGCACGTCAGACAGTCCGTACGTATACTGGCAGGAAAAAGAGGCAATTTGGAGGCCCTTGCACAAACTGGCTTTATTCTACCTAAGTTGCCCTCCCTCCAGTGTGTACTCCGAAAGAGTGTTTAGTGCCGCCGCTCACCTTGTCAGCAATCGGCGTACGAGGTTACTTCCAGAAAATGTGGAGAAGATGATGTTCATTAAAATGAATTATAATCAATTCCTCCGTGGAGACATTCACCAGCAGCAATTGCCTCCGGAAAGTACACGGGGACCTGAGATGGTGGATTCCAGTGGGGACGAATTAATAATCTGTGAGGAGGGGGATGTACACAGTGAAAGGGGTGATGAATCGGACGATGATGATGAGGTGGACATCTTGCCTCTGTAGAGCCAGTTTGTGCAAGGAGAGATTGATTGCTTCTTTTTTGGTGGGGGCCCAAACCAACCAGTCATTTCAGTCACAGTCGTGTGGCAGACCCTGTCGCTGAAATGATGGGTTCGTTAAAGTGTGCATGTCCTGTTTATACAACATAAGGGTGGGTGGGAGGGCCCAAGGACAATTCCATCTTGCACCTCTTTTTTCTTTCATTTTTCTTTGCGTCATGTGCTGTTTGGGGAGTATTTTTTTGAAGGGCCATCCTGCGTGACACTGCAGTGCCACTCCTAGATGGGCCAGGTGTTTGTGTCGGCCACTTGGGTCGCTTATCTTCGTCACACAGCTACCTCATTGCGCCTCTTTTTTTCTTTGCGTCATGTGCTGTTTGGGGAGTATTTTTTTCAAGTGCCATCCTGTCTGACACTGCAGTGCCACTCCTAGATGGGCCAGGTGTTTGTGTTGGCCACTTGGGTCGCTTAGATTAGTCACACAGCTACCTCATTGCGCCTCTTTTTTTCTTTGCGTCATGTGCTGTTTGGGGAGTATTTTTTTGAAGGGCCATCCTGCGTGACACTGCAGTGACACTCCTAGATGGGCCAGGTGTTTGTGTCGGCCACTTGGGTCGCTTATCTTAGTCACACAGCTACCTCATTGCGCATCTTTTTTTCTTTGCGTCATGTGCTGTTTGGGGAGTATTTTTTTGAAGGGCCATCCTGCGTGACACTGCAGTGCCACTCCTAGATGGGCCAGGTGTTTGTGTCGGCCACTTGGGTTGCTTAGCTTAGTCACACAGCTACCTCGGTGCAAATTTTAGGACTAAAAATAATATTGTGAGGTGTGAGGTGTTCAGAATAGATAAAAATGAGTGGAAATTATGGTTATTGAGGTTAATAATACTATGGGATCAAAATGACCCCCAAATTCTATGATTTAAGCTGTTTTTTAGGGTTTTTTTGAAAAAAACACCCGAATCCAAAACACACCCGAATCCGACAAAAAAATTTCGGTGAGGTTTTGCCAAAACGCGTCCGAATCCAAAACACGGCCGCGGAACCGAACCCAAAACCAAAACACAAAACCCGAAAAATTTCCGGTGCACGTCACTAATTTTAATACCTACCGGTAAATCCTTTTCTCCTAGTCCGTAGAGGATGCTGGGGTCCACTTCAGAACCATGAGGTATAGACGGTTCCGCAGGAGCCATGGGCACTTTAAGACTTTTTCAGAGTGTGAACTGGCTCCTCCCTCTATGCTCCTCCTCCAGACCTCAGTATAGGAACTGTGCCCAGGGAGACGGACATTTTGAGGAAAGGATTTACTTTTAATTTAACGGTGAGATTCATACCAGCTCACACATCAACCATGCTGCACAACATGGCATTCAACATAACCCATGCCAACTGGCATGAACAATTGCAGCAACATGCTGAAAATAATTATAACAACACTTGTGTAACTACAAAACTAACCACTGCAGGTAAAGTACGCACTGGGTCGGGTGCCCAGCATCCTCTACGGACTAGGAGAAAAGGATTTACCGGTAGGTATTAAAATCCTGTTTTCTCATACTTCCTAGAGGATGCTGGGGTCCACTTCAGTACCATGGGGTTATACCAAAGCTCCAGTACGAGCGGGAGAGTGCGGATGACCCTGCAGCACCGATTGACCAAACTTGAGGTCCTCATCGGCCAAGGTGTCATACTTGTAAAACTTTGCAAATGTGTTTGCCCCTGACTAAGTAGCTGCTCGGCAAAGTTGTAATGCCGAGAACCCCCGGGCAGACGCCCAGGATGATCCCACCTTTCTAGTAGAATGGGCATTTACCGAATTCGGTATCGGCAATCCTGCCGTGGAATGAGCGTGCTGAATCGTCCCTCTGATCCAGCGCGCAATGGTCTGCTTAGAAGCAGGACACGCAATCTTGTTGGGAGCATACAGGACAAACAGAGCCTCTGTTTTCCGTATCCGAGCTGTTCTAGTGACATAAATTTTCAAAGCTCTGACCACATCAAGAGACTTTGACGCAGTGAAGGTGTCTGTAGCCACTGGCACCACAATAGGTTGGTTTATATGGAAAGACGAAACCACCTTCGGAAGAAATTGCTGATGAGTTCTTAACTCTGCCCTATCTTCATGGAAGATCAGGTAAGGGCTCTTGTGAGACAAGGCCCCCAACTCAGACACCCGCCTTGCGGATGTCAAGGCCAACAGCATGACCACTTTCCAAGTGAAAAACTTCAATTCTATCTCCTGTAGAGGTTCAAACCAATCTGATTGAAGGAACTGCAACACCACATTAAGGTCCCATGGTGCCACCGGAGGCACAAATGGAGGTTGGATGTGCAGCACCCCTTTCACGAACGTCTGAACTTCTGGAAGGGAGGCCAATTGTTTTTGAAAGAAAACTGATAAGGCCGAAATCTGGACCTTGATTGAACCCAATTTTAGGCCCACATCCACACCTGCCTGCAGAAAATGGAGAAAACGTCCCAACCGAAACTCTTCCGTAGGAGCCTTCTTGGATTCACACCAAGACACATATTTTCTCCAAATACGGTGGTAATGTCTAGACGTTACTCCTTTCCTGGCCTGAATAAGAGTGGGGATGACTTCTTTGGGAATACCCTTTCGGGCTAGGATCCGGCGCTCAACAGCCATGCCGTCAAGCGTAGCCGTGGTAAGTCTTGATACACGCATGGCCCCTGCTGCAGCAGGTCCTTGCGAAGAGGAAGAGGCAGAGGATCTTCTATGAGCAACGCCTGAAGATCTGGATACCAAGCCCTCCTTGGCCAGTCTGGGGCAATGAGGATCGCTCGAACCCTTGTTTTTCTTATGAGCTTGAGAACTTTTGGTATTAGTGGAAGTGGAGGGAAGACATACACCGACCGAAACACCCACTGTGACACCAGTGCATCCACTGCTATTGCTTGAGGGTCTCTCGACCTGGAACAATATCTCTGAAGCTTCTTGATGAGACGAGCCGCCATCATGTCTACTTGAGGAACTCCCCAAAGACTTGTCACCTCTGCGAAGACTTCTTGGTGGAGGCCCCACTCTCCTGGATGGAGATCGTGTCTGCTGAGGAAGTCTGCTTCCCAGTTGTCCACTCCCGGAATGAAAATTGCCGACAGAGCCTTTGCATGTCTTTCTGCCCAGAGGAGGATCTTTGTCACCTCTGCCATTGCCGCTCTGCTTTTCGTTCCACCCTGACGGTTTATGTACGCGACTGCTATTACATTGTCCGACTGGATCTGCACGGGTTGATCTTGAAGAAGATGCACCGCTTGTAGAAGGCCGTTGTAAATGGCTCTCAATTCCAGAACATTTATGTGAAGACAGGTTTCCTGACTTGACCATTTTCTTTGGAAGCTTTTTTCCTGTGTGACTGCTCCCCAGCCTCGGAGACTTGCATCCGTGGTTACTAGGACCCAGTCCTGAATCCCGAACCTGCGTCCCTCTAGTAGGTGAGAACTGTGTAGCCACCACAGGAGCGAAATCCTGGCTTTTGACGACAGGATTATCTTCCAGTGCATGTGTAGGTGGGATCCCGACCACTTGTCCAACAGGTCCCACTGGAATACTCTGGCATGGAATCGGCCAAATTGTATGGCCTCGTAGGCCGCTACCATCTTTCCCAACAACCGAATGCATTGATGGATCGACACTCTTGTTGGTTTCAAAATTTGTTTGACCATTCTCTGGATTTCCAGAGCCTTTTCTACTGGATGAAATACCTCTGTACTTCTGTGTCCAGTATCATCCCCAGAAAGGACAATCTTGTCGTCGGTTCCAACTGCGACTTTGGAAAATTCATGATCCAACCGTGTTGTTGGAGTATGGACCGGGAGAGTGCAGTGTTCTGCACCAACCGTTCCCTGGATCTCGCCATTATCAGGAGATCGTCCAGGTAAGGGATTATATTGACCCCTTGCTGTCGAAGGAGGACCATCATCTCTGCCATCACCTTGGTGAATACCCTCGGTGCCGTGGAGACTCGGAACGGCATCGTCTGGAACTGGTAATGGCAATCCTGTACTGCGAATCTCAGACAAGTTTGATGAGGAGGATAAATGGGAACATGTAAGTAGGCATCTTTTATGTCCACTGACACCATGAAGTCCCCTTCCTCCAGACTGGAAATCACTGCCCTCAGAGATTCCATCTTAAACTTGAACCTTTTCAGGTAGAGATTTAGAGATTTCAGGTTTAAAATTGGTCTGACCGAGCCGTCCGGCTTCGGAACTACGAAGAGGCTTGAATAAAACCCTTCTCCCTGTTGAGACAAGGGCACCAGGACAATGACTTGATCCCGACATCATTTTTGAATTGCAGCTGTTACTACTTCTCTGTCCGGGAGAGAAGCTGGCAAGGTCGATTTGAAAAATCGTCATGGGGGGACGTCTTGAAACTCCAGTTTGTATCCATGGGACACTATTTGCAAAACCCATGGGTCCAGGTCAGATTGAACCCAGAGCTGACTGAAAAGTTTCAGACGTGCTCCCACCCGAGCTGACTCCCGCAAGGGAGCCCCAACGTCATGCTGCAGATTTGGCAGAAGCAGGGGTTGATTTCTGATCCTGTGATCCTGGGGACGCTGTGGACTTTTTTCCTCTTCCCCTCCCTCTACCTGCAAAGAAAGGGGAACCTTTACCCTTTTTGTATCTGTTGGGCCGAAAGGACTCCATCTGAGAGTGATGTGTCTTTTTCGCCGGCGCAGGAGCATAAGGCAAGAATGTCGACTTACCAGCGGTAGCTGCAGAGACTAAAGCATCCAGCCCATCTCCAAACAAGGCCTCACCTTTATACGGGAGAGCCTCCATATTTCTTTTGGAATCTGCGTCAGCATTCCATTGGCGAATCCACAACGCCCTCTGATCTGAGACTGCCATGGTAGCGGCTTTTGAACCCAAGAGCCCAATATCTTTAATGGCTTCTAGCATGTATGCAGCAGCGTCTTTGATATGACCTAACGTTAGGAGTATCTCGTCTCTATCTATCGTGTCAATTTCAGATAACAAATTGTCTGACCATTTTTCGATAGCACTACTCACCCACGCACAAGCAATGGTGGGTCTGAGTAGCGTACCATTGGCCACATAAATAGATTTTAACGTAGTCTCCAACTTGCGGTCTGCTGGCTCCTTTAGTGAAGCCGTCCCAGGCGCAGGGAGAATCACCTTTTTAGTTAATCGTGACAGGGCACTGTCTAAAACGGGGGGTGACTCCCACCTTTTCCTGTCCTCTGCCGGGAAAGGATAAGCAACTTGAATTCTTTTGGGAATCTGAAATTTCTTTTCAGGGTTTGCCCAAACTCCCTCAAAGAGAGTATTTAGCTCGTGAGAAGGAGGGAAAGTTACATTAATTTTCTTTTCCTTATAAAAATAATCCTTCTCCTGAGGTAAAGGAGGGGCTTCCGTAACTTCTAAGACCTCCTTTATAGCAACAATCATATATTGAATGCTTTTTGCCAATTTAGGATCTATTCCCCTGGAATCACTAGTGTCGTGTCGACACAGGAATCAGAGTCCGTGTCGGTATCAGTTTGTACTATTTGTGCAAATGGCCTCTTATGTGACCCAGAGGGGTCCCCTGTGGATGAAAAGGCAGAACTAAGAAAAATCACATCTTCCACTGATTTTCTCCAGTTTTCTGCATGAGACTCAGACTTATCCAATCTCTTACTGATATGATTCACACTATCACGTAATTCTTTCACCCATTCAGGCTCATGGTGTGCCGGCAGCGCCACCACATTACAACTCTGTGTCCCTAAAATGGCTCCCTCAGGGTAAGAGCTTCCTGCCTCAGACATGTCACACATGTGCACAACCACACCACAGACACTCCGGAACTTATAGGGGACAGACCCACAGTAAAATCTGTCAGAAGGACACAGAAAGGATTTTGCCAGTTCACAACTCAGCGCTAGTGATATAATCCCTGTGTAACACAAAATGCCCACAGACCTGTAGCGCTTTTATAATGACAAATTCACCATACAGCACCAATTTATACTGTGCCCCCCCCTGTTTTGCACCCTGATACTTGGTTCAGAAGTGGAGGAGGACCAGCGTTCTTCTCTGCAGCTTGCTAGGAGAAAAAATGGCACTGAGCAGTGTGCTGGCTGACTGAGGAGGAAGCCCCTCCACCGTAATGGCGCGTTTCCTCTCAGACTTTTCAATACTATTTTTTATACTGTGGGGGTAGGACTGTGCCTCAGCATCTTATGTCCCCTTGTTAGCCAGTTTTGAGTAGGTTCATGCTGCCCAGGGCGCCCCCCCCCCCCCTGCACCCTGCTGTGCCTGTGTTGATGGGTAGCATGGCGGGCAGCATTCCCGCCCGCTGCGCGGTACCTTTTAGCCATCACAATGACTGAAGATCCTCCTCTGTACACTCACCTGTCTTCTGACTTCTGGCTCTGTAAGGGGGGTGACAGCGGGCTGTGGGAGTGAGCGCATAGCCGCAGCTAGTGTTCAGTACCCTTCAGGAGCTAATGGTGTCCTGTCAGCCAGAAGCAGAGCCATTAAACTATTCAGGAAGTTGGTTCCTACTTCTGCCCCCTAAGTCCCACGAAGCAGAGAGATTGTTGCCAGCAGTCCTCCCGGAAAATAAAAAACCTAACATAAAGTCTTTCAGAGAAACTCAGTAGAGCTCCCCTGGAGTGCATCCAGTCTGCCTGGGCACATTTTCTAAACTGAGGTCTGGAGGAGGGGCATAGAGGGAGGAGCCAGTTCACACTATGAAAAAGTCTTAAAGTGCCCATGGCTCCTGCGGAACCGTCTATACCCCATGGTACTGAAGTGGACCCCTGCATCCTCTAGGACGTATGAGAAAATGTGTTGAACACACTGTAGTGCCTTTTGAGCATTTTATGCTACACAGAAACCCCTGTTTACATAGGTCACATGGCACCTCATGCAGGTCATGAACCTATGTGTTTGGGCCAATCAATATGTAGGAGCCACTGGGCAACTGCCCCAGCTACCCTGTTGTTAATCCGGCATTGATGGTAAACTTGGATAATAATATCCCTACCTCTTGGAGTTTTTCACTTGGCTGGATGTTGTGAAGGGATTTTTCTTTACCATGGAAAGGATCCTGCAATCATCTATCACTCTTATCTTCAATCGACGTCCAGGTCTTAGTGTGTTGCTGAGCTCACCAGTACGTTCTTTTTTTTCTCAGAATGTACCAAACTGTTGATTTTGCCACTTCTAAGGTTCCAGCTACCTAATGGATTTTATTGTTGTTTTTGCAGTCTGAGAATGGCTTCCTTCACGTGCATTGAGAGTTCATTTGACCACATGTTATGGGTTCACAGCAACAGCTTCCAAATGCAAATGTCGCACTAGCAATCAACTACAGACCTTTTGCCTGCTTAACTGATGAATAAATAACAAAGGAATAGCCCAGACCTTTCCAACAGCCTTTGAGTTAATTGTCATATCACTTTTGGTACATTGAAAAATAATAGGATTTTAATACCTACCGGTAAATCCTTTTCTCTTAGTCCGTACACACTTCTGGGGACACTTCAAGAACCATGGGGTATAGACGGGATCCGCAGGAGACATGGGCACTTTAAGACTTTCAAAGGGGTGTGAACTGGCTCCTCCCTCTATGCCCCTCCTCCAGACTCCAGTTATAGGAACTGTGCCCAGAGAGACGGCCATTTCGAGGAAAAGGATTTATTGTTAAACTAAGGTGAGATACATACCAGCTCACACCTCAAGCACGCCGTACAACATGTCATTCAACAACGCAAGTCAACGGCATGAACAACATCAGCAACAGGCTGACCATAAACGTAACACAACATGTGTGTAACCATAACTAATAACTAATAACTGCAGATACAGTACGCACTGGGACGGGCGCCCAGCATCCTCTATGAACTAAGAGAAAAGGATTTACCGGTAGGTATTAAAATCCTATTTTCTCATACGTCCTAGAGGATGCTGGGGACACTTCAAGAACCATGGGGTTTATACCAAAGCTTTAGAACAGGCGGGAGAGCGCGGGTGACTCTGCAGCACCGATTGACCAAACATGAGGTCCTCATCAGCCAGGGTATCAAACTTGTAGAACTTCGCAAAGGTGTTTGAACCTGACCAAGTAGCCGCTCGGCAAAGTTGTAAAGCCGAGACCCCCCGGGCAGCCGCCCAGGATGAGCCCACCTTTCTGGTAGAATGGGCCTTCACCGATTTCGGTAACGGCAATCCAGCCGTAGAATGAGCCTGCTGAATCGTATGACAGATCCAGCGCGCAATAGTCTGCTTGGAAGCAGGAGCTCCAATTTTATTGTGAGCATACAGGACAAACAGAGCCTCTGTTTTCCTAAACTGAGCCGTTCTGGTGACATAAATTTTCAAAGCTCTTACTACATCGAGAAGCTTCGATTCCAGCAAGGCGTCAGTAGCCACTGGCACCACAATATGCTGGTTCAAGTGGAACGATGAAACCACTTTCGGCAGAAACTGCTGACGAGTCGTCAATTCTGCTCTATCTTCATGGAAGATCAAAAAGGGCTCTTGTGAGATAAGGCCGCCAATCCAGACACCCGCCTGGTGGATGCCAAGGCCAACAGCATGACAACTTTCCAAGTGAGGAATTTCAACTCCACCTTATGTAAAGGTTCAAACCAATGAGATTGAAGGAATTGCAACACCACGTTAAGATCCCACGGTGCCACAGGGGTCACAAAGGGAGGTTGGATGTGCAACACGCCTTTCACAAAAGTCTGAACTTCTGGAAGGGAGGCCAATTGTTTTTGGAAGAAAATCGATAAGGCTGAAATTTGTACTTTAATGGAGCCCAACTTTAGGCCCGCATCCACACCTGCTTGTAGAAAATGGAGAAAACGTCCTAACTGAAATTCTTCTGTAGGAGCCTTCTTGGATTCACACCAAGACACATATTTTCTCCAAATACGGTGGTAATGTTTCGCCGTCACTCCTTTTCTAGCCTGAAGAAGTGTGGGAATGACTTCACTGGGAATACCTTTTCGGGCTAGGATCCGGCGTTCAACCGCAAAGCCGTCAAACGTTGCCGTGGTAAGTCTTGATATATGCACGGCCCCTGCTGTAACAGATCCTCTCGTAGAGGAAGAGGCCAGGGATCTCCTATGAGTAATTCCGGAAGATCTGGATACCAAGCCCTCCTTGGCCAGTCCGGAACAATGAGGATCGCCTGAACTTTTCTTCTTATGATCAGTAGCACCTTTGGAATGAGTGGAAGCGGAGGGAACACATACACCGACTGAAACACCCATGGTGTCAATAGGGCGTCCACTGCTATAGCTTGAGGGTCCCTCGTCCTGGAACAATATCTCTGAAGTTTCTTGTTGAGGCGAGAGGTAATCATGTCTATTTGAGGAATTCCCCAACGACTTGTCACTTCTGCAAAGGCCTCTTGATGAAGACCCCACTCTCCTGGATGGAGATCGTGTCTGCTGAGGAAGTCTGCTTCCCAGTTGTCCACTCCTGGAATGAGGATCGCTGACAGAGCGCTTGTATGTCTTTCCGCCCAGCGGAGAACTTTTGTGGCCTCTGCCATTGCCGCTCTGCTCTTTGTTCCGCCCTGGCGGTTTATGTGCGCTAATGCTGTTATATTGTCCGACTGGATCAGGACGGGCAGATTGCGAAGAAGATGTTCCGCTTGAAGAGGGCCGTTATAAATGGTCCTTAACTCCAGAACGTTTATGTGTAGACAAATTTCCTGGCTTGACAATCTTCCCTGGAAAGTTTCCCCCTGTGTGACTGCTCCCCAGCCACGGAGACTCGCATCCGTGGTCACTAGGATCCAGTCCTGGATCCCGAATCTGCGCCCCTCTAGGAGGTGAGAACTGTGCAGCCACCACAGGAGTGAGATTCTGGTCTTGGAGGACAGGATTATTTTTCAGTGCATGTGCAGATGGGATCTGTTTACTTGTCCAACAGGTCCCACTGAAACACTCTGGCATGGAATCTGCCAAATTGAATGGCCTCGTAGGCCGCCACCATCTTCCCCAGCAAGCGAGTGCATTGAAGGATTGACACTCTCGCTGGTTTCAGAATTTGTTTGACCAGACTCTGAATTTCTAGAGCCTTTTCCACTGGAAGAAAGACTCTCTGTAATTCTGTGTCCGGAATCATTCCCAAAAACGACAGCCGTTTTGTCGGAATTAACTGTGACTTTGGCAAGTTTAGGAGCCAACCATGTTGTTGCAAAACTGTCAGGGAGAGCGTAATGTCCTGCACCAGTTTGTCCTTGGATCTCGCCTTTATCAGGAGATCGTCCAAGTACGGGATAATTGTGACTCCTTGATTGCGCAGGAGAACCATCATTTCCGCCATTACCTTGGTGAAAATCCTCGGAGCCGTGGACAGAACAAACGGCAATGTCTGAAATTGGTAATGACAATCCTGAATGGCAAACCTCAGGTAAGCCTGATGCGGAGGATATATGGGGACGTGTAAGTAGGCCTCCTTTATGTCGACCGACACCATAAAATCCCCTTCCTCCAGACTGGAGATCACTGCTTGGAGAGATTCCATCTTGAATTTGAATTTTCTTAGGTAGAAATTGAGGTATTTTAGGTTCAGAATTGGTCTGACAGAGCCATCCGGCTTTGGGACCACGAACAGACTCGAATAAAAGCCTTCTCCCTGTTGTGACGGAGGAACCCTGATAATGACTTGATTTTGACACAACTTTTGTATTGCATCGCATACTATCTCCCTGTCCGGAAGAGAAGCTGGTAAGGCAGATTTGAAAAATCGACGAGGGGGAATGTCTTCAAACTCTAGTTTGTACCCCTGGGACACTATTTCTAATACCCATGGGTCCAGGTCCGAACGAACCCAGAACTGACTGAAGAGTTTGAGACGTGTCCCCACCGGTGCGGACTCCCGCAGAGGAGTCCCAGCATCATGCGGTGGATTTGGCAGAAGCCGGGGAGGACTTCTGCTCCTGGGAACCCGCCACGGCCGGAGATCTTTTCCCTTTTCCTCTTCCTCTATTAGCAAGGAAGGAATAACCTCTGCCTTTTTTGTATTTATTTGGCCGAAAGGACTGCATCTGATAGTGGTGAGCTTTCTTTTGTTGTGGGGGAACATAAGGCAAAAAAGTCGACTTACCCGCGGTAGCCGAAGATACCAAATCAGCGAGGCCGTTACCAAACAATACACCACCTTTATACGGTAGAGACTCCATAGCTTTTTTAGAGTCAGCCTCAGCATTCCATTGATGAATCCACAATGCCCTCCTAGCTGAAACTGCCATGGCATTTCTCTATCCCCAGACAGAAAGGGATACGCCACCTGAATCCTTTTGGGAATCTGAAACTTTTTGTCAGGATTTTCCCACAGCTTTTCAAAAACAGTATTCAGTTCATGAGAGGGAGGAAACGTTACCTCAGGTTTCTTTCCCTTATACATACAGACCCTTATATCAGGAACAGTAGGGTCCTCAGTGATATGCAATACGTCTTTTATCGCCACAATCATGTACTGAATGTTCTTTACCAATTTTGGGTCTAATCTGGCATCACTATAGTCGACACTGGAGTCAGTGTCCGTGTCGGTATCTGTGTCTGCCAACTGAGCAAATGTGACCCCGAGGGGGTCTGGACTTGTGATAACACAACCTCCACAGATTTCTTCCATGCCTGGTTTTGAGACTCAGATTATCTAATCTCTTACTAATAAGAGCCACATTAGCATTCAAAGCATTCAACACATTTACCCAATCAGGAGTCGGCGGTGCCGACAGAGTCACTCCCACAGCCGTTTCTGTCCCTAATACAGTCTCCTCCTGGGAAGAGCACTCAGCCTCAGACATGCCGACACACATGTACCGACACCTACAGACACACTGGGCATATAGGGGACAGACCCACAGTAAAGCCTGTCAGAGAAATACAAAGGGAGTTTGCCAGCTCACAACCCAGCGCTTATCGCGCTTATCCCGGTTCTGAAACTCTTATATATTGCCTCAGACCTGTAGCGCTTATATAATTAACTTATTTAGCACCAAATTAACTGTGCCCCCCCCCCTGTTTTGCACCCTGTTACTTGTACAGCAGTGTTGAGGAAGGACCAGTGTCTCTGCAGCTCTGTGAAGAGAAAATGGCGCTGAGTAGAGCTGTGAGGGCTAAGCCCCGCCCTCTTAATGGCGCGTATCAGCCCCGCTATTTTTTAACATTTATACTGGCGGGGGTTAGGATTTAGTGCCTAGGCACTTATACCACTCTTTGCCAGTCTCATATGAGGTTTTATATGCTGCCCAGGGCGCCCCCCCCGCGCCCTGCACCCTGTAGTGCCGCTGTGCGTGGGAGCATGGCACGCAGCGCGATCGCTGTGCGGTACCTCAAAGCTATCACTGAAGTCTTCTGATCTTCTTCTACTCACCTGTCTTCTGACTTCTGGCTCTGCAAAGGGGGGTGACGGTGGGCTCAGGGAATGAACCCCTAGGCGTACCTAGTGTTCCAAACCCTCAGGAGCTAATGGTGACCTGTAGCCAAGAAGCAGAGCCTTTAACTCACTGGAAGTAGGTCTGACTTCTCTCCCCTAAGTCCCACGAAGCAGGGAGATTGTTGCCAGCAGTCTCCCTGAAAATAAAAAACCTAACATAAGTCTTTTTCAGAGAAACTCAGTAGAGCTCCTCAGAGTGCATCCAGTCTGCCTGGGCACAATTCTAAAACTGGAGTCTGGAGGAGGGGCATAGAGGGAGGAGCCAGTTCACACCCCTTTGAAAGTCTTAAAGTGCCCATGTCTCCTGCGGATCCAGTCTATACCCCATGGTTCTTGAAGTGTCCCCAGCATCCTCTAGGACGTATGAGAAAAGGGGTTTAAACACCTGTAATTCCTAAACCCTTCCTCTAATTTGGATGTGAATGCTCTCAATTTAAAGTTGATAGTCAGCGCTTTAAAATCATATTCATTATTATACTTACTCAAATTGTCAGTGTCCAAATATATATATTGCCCTAACTGTATATTTTATTATGTAAATAGTTAATGTTCTCTTTTAAATAAACACTTTATGATCAAGCAGAATAAGGAGAGTATTCACCTCTAAGGCATTAATCTCATACTGTATATTTAAGCTCATTTACCTTTCCTACTTAATTTATCACTATTCAGTGTACAGTATTGGATTTTTCTCTAAGTCATCTGCTGGAGAATACCTGCTATTTGCCCAGAGGATCCACATAATGGATCCTCTGGGCATAATCACTTTGTGTGTGTGTATGTATATACACACATATATATATATATACACACACATATATATATATATATATACACACACACACACACACACACACACACACACACACACACACACACACACACACATATATATATACACACACATACACACACACACACACACACACACACACACACACACACACACACACACACACACACACAGTATATCTTTACAATTGGAAACAGTAGTGATATAGTGATAAGACAAAATGGGTAATAACAGACAGGCATAGCGGTGGGAAGGCCCTGCTCGCAAGCTTACTTTCTAAATCAATAACACCTAGTCTAAGGGGTAAATTTACTAAGATGGGAGTTCTATTTAAGATGGGATGTTGCCCATAGCAACCAATCAGATTCTACTTATCATTTATCTAGCACCTTATAGAATATAATACCTGGAATCTGCTGGTTGCTACGGGCAACACCCCATCTTAAATAGAACTCCCAACTTAGTAAATTGACCCCTAAGTGAGTACATTTGACATTTTTTACTGTTCCCTTCTTCAGTAGGCTGTATTGAAATCTCTTATATTCTTGGGTATCTATCTGATTTGAGGATGAACAATAAAACAGGTAGTTAGGAATGTCTGTAGATTACCAAAATCGGATTAGGGTGTGTTTTGGATTCGGGTGTTTTTTTTTCAAAACCCCCTCAAAAACAGCTTAAATCATAGAATTTGGGGGTAATTTTGATCCTATAGTATTATTAACCTCAATAACCACAATTTCCACTCATTTCCTTTTCCAGTCTATTCTGAACACCACACACCTCACAATACTATTTTTAGCCCTAAAATTTGCACCGAGGTCGCTGGATGACTAAGCAAAGCGACTCAAGAGGGCGGCACAAACACCTGGCCCATCTAGGAGTGGTACTGCAGTGTCAGACAGGATGGCACTTCAAAAAATTGGCCCCAAACAGCACATGAAGCAAAGAAAAGAGAAAAAGAGGTGCACTGTGGTCGCTGGACGGCTAAGCTAAGCGACACAAACACCTCAATATCACAGGAATTATTCGTTCTAATCAATGGTATTATTGGTCCAAATCACTGGAAGAAAATGACAAAATCACAGGAATTATTCGTAAACATTTGTAGAAAGTCGCTGCTTTCTGATTACAGAAATGCTCAGATATTCCTGCAAATCCACAATCCCTTTCCAGAGGAAAAAGAAATTGAGAAACCTTTGTTAGAGAACGTTTGTTCTCTTTCCCTTACAAAGGAACAAACCACTTTCCAAGAAGACTGATGTTTTTGGGATTATGGAGACATAATGTTTTTGAATATAAATCCTTAAGCAGGTGGTGTATTAGAGCAAAAGAGTGCAAGAGACCAGCCATGCAGTTTCTGAAATATTATGACAAACTGTTACTGTATTTCATAAGCACTCATTCCTAACTCTGCTAAGTACTGTTTGGTATAATGTATCTGGCTTCCATGAGATAGTTGTCCATTATTTCAGCTTCCATTGACCTTTTTGAAAGCGGTAGAAGTTATCGATTCTTTTTATTTATTTTTATTTTCCCCTATTTTTAATTTTCTCCTGCATAGCCCAGTAAAATGTTGCAATGTTAAGTATTGACTTGTGCCTTCTGGGGGTCCACTTCTTCACCAAACCCAGCCAAATCTCATCCTAACCCTCTGTTCCACGTTCTCTATGTACCCCATCTGTGTCACCCATGTCTGTCTACCCCTCCCCTTTAGATTGTAAACTCTTACGAGCAGGGCCCTCTTCCCTCATGTGCTTATCCTTTGTCTTACTTTAATAATCTTCAACTGTACCACATCCAGCAGTCTTCTGCCACCTGATACTTATTCCAGTGTCATCTGCTGATGTAACTATGTGTTTCTCTGACGTCCTAGTGGATGCTGGGGACTCCGTAAGGACCATGGGGAATAGACGTGCTCCGCAGGAGACTGGGCACTCTAAAAGAAAGATTAGGTACTATCTGGTGTGCACTGGCTCCTCCCTCTATGCCCCTCCTCCAGACCTCAGTTAGAATCTGTGCCCGGCCAGAGCTGGATGCACCTAGTGGGCTCTCCTGAGCCTGCTAATAAAGAAAGTAATGTTAGGTTTTTTATTTTCAGTGAGATCTGCTGGCAACAGACTCACTGCTACGTGGGACCGAGGGGAGAGAAGCAAACGTACCTGTTCAAAGCTAGGTTGCGCTTCTTAGGCTACTGGACACCATTAGCTCCAGAGGGTTCGAACACAGGCAAAGGTCCTCGGTCGTCCGTTCCCGGAGCCGCGCCGCCGTCCCCCTCGCAGAGCCAGAAGATCAGAAGTTGGTGATGAAATCGGCGGCTGAAGACTCCTGTCTTCGTTAAGGTAGCGCACAGCACCGCAGCTGTGCGCCATTGCTCCCACTGCACACCACACACTCCGGTCACTGTAGGGTGCAGGGCGCTGGGGGCGGGGGGGGGGGGCGCCCTGGGCAGCAATAAGAATACCTTTGGCATAAAAAAGACACATAATACAGTCTGTGGCTGTATATGTGTATAACCCCCGCCATTTTTTAGTCAGAAACAGCGGGACAGAAGCCCGCCGCTGAGGGGGCGGGGCCTTCTTCCTCAGCACACCAGCACCATTTCTCTTCACAGCTCCGCTGGAAGGACGCTCCCCAGGCTCTCCCCTGCAGTCTCCTGGCACTAAGAGGGTAAAAAGAGAGGGGGGGCACATAAATTTAGGCAAAAGGTGTATTGATACAGCAGCTATTGGGAAAAATTCACTTCTGGTAGTGTGTATCCCTGTGTACATAGCGCTGTGGTGTGTGCTGGCATACTCTTTCTCTGTCTCCCCATAGACCTTGTGGGGTCCTGTCCTCAGTCAGAGCATTCCCTGTGTGTGTGCTGTGTGTCGGTACGGCTGTGTCGACATGTTTGATGAGGAGGGTTACGTGGAGGCGGAGCAAGTGCAGATAAATGTGGTGTCGCCCCCGTCGGTGCCGACACCTGATTGGATGGATATGTGGAAGGTCTTAAATGACAATCTCAGTTGGTTGACACAGATGTCGACACGGAGTCCGACTCCAGCGTCGACGAGGATGAGGCACTATTACAGCCCAAAATGCCTAAGGCCATCCGATACATGATTATTGCAATGAAAAATGTATTACACATTTCAGAGGCTGACCCTGTCCCTGACAAGAGGGTAAATATGTTTGGGGAGAAAAAGCAGCCAGTGACTTTTCCCCCGTCACATGAATTAAATGAGTTATGTGAAGAAGCGTGGTCTTCCCCTGATAAGAAAGTGGTGATTCCCAAGAGAATACTAATGGCGTACCCTTTCCCGCCAACGGATAGGTTACACTGGGAATCCTCCCCTAGGGTTGACAAGGCCCTGACGCGCTTATCTAAAAGAGTGGCCCTGCCGTCTCAGGATACGGCCGCCCTAAAGGAACCTGCGTATAGGAAGCAGGAAGGTATCTTGAAGTCTGTGTATACACACTCTGGTACTCTACTGAGACCGGCTATTGCTTCAGCTTGGATGTGCAGTGCTGTTGCAGCATGGACAGATACTCTGTCAGAGGGGTTGGATACCCTGGACAGGGATACCGTATTGCTAACACTTAGCCATATTAAAGATGTCGTCTTATATATGCGGGATGCCCAGAGGGACATTTGCCTGCTGGGCTCTCGAATAAATGCAATGTCCATTTCTGCCAGGAGGGTCTTATGGACTCGGCAATGGACAGGGGATGCCGACTCTTAAAAACACATGGAGGTTTTGCCTTATAAGGGTGAGGAATTGTTTGGGGACGGACTCTCGGACCTCGTATCCACAGCGACAGCTGGAAAGTCGATTTTTTTGCCACAGGTTTCCTCACAGCCTAAGAAAGCACCGTATTACCAAATGCAGTCCTTTCATTTTCAAAAAAGCAAGAGAGTCAGAGGTGCATCCTTTCTTGCCAGAGGCAGGGGTAGAGGAAAGAAGCTGCACCATGCAGCCAGTTCTCAGGAACAAAAGTCCTCCCCTGCTTCCACTAAGTCCACCGCATGACGCTGGGGCTCCACAGGCGGAGCCAGGAGCGGTGGGGGCGCGTCTCCGAATTTTCTGCAACCAGTGGGTTCGCTCACAAGTGGATCCTTGGGCTATACAAATTGTATCTCAGGGATACAAGCTGGAATTCGAAGTGACGCCCCCTCACCGTTACCTAAAATCCGCCTTGCCAGCTTCTCCCACGGGGAGGGAGATAGTCCTGACGGCTATTCACAAGCTGTACCTCCAGCAAGTGATAATAATGGTACCCCCCCTTCAGCAGAGAAGGGGTTACTATTCCACACTGTTTGTGGTACCGAAACCGGACGGTTCGGTAAGACCCATTCTAAATTTAAAATCCTTGAACATTTACATGAAAAAGTTCAAGTTCAAAATGGAATCGCTCAGAGCGGTCATTGCCAGCCTGGAAGAGGGGGATTTTACGGTATCTCTGGACATCAAGGATGCGTACTTGCATGTCCCCATTTATCCGCCTCACCAGGAGTACCTCAGGTTTGTGGTGCAGGACTGTCATTATCAATTCCAGACGTTGCCGTTTGGTCTATCCACGGCACCGAGAGTCTTTACCAAGGTAATGGCGGAGATGATGGTACTCCTCCGGAAGCAAGGAGTTACAGTTATCCCGTACTTGGACGATCTCCTCATAAAGGCGAGGTCCAGAGAGCAGTTGTTGGTCAGCGTAGCGCACTCTCAGGAAGTGTTGCTACGGCACGGCTGGATTCTGAATATTCCAAAGTCGCAGCTGATTCCTACGACGCGTCTGCCCTTCCTGGGCATGATTCTGGACACAGAACAGAAGAAGGTATTTCTCCCGGAGGAGAAGGCTCAGGAGTTAGTGACCATGGTCAGGGATCTCCTGAAACCAAAGCAGGTGTCGGTGCATCACTGCACGCGAGTCCTGGGAAAGATGGTAGCGTCATACGAAGCCATTCCTTTCGGCAGGTTCCATGCCAGGATTTTTCAGTGGGATCTGTTGGACAAGTGGTCCGGATCGCATCTTCAGATGCATCGGCTGATCGCCCTGTCCCCGAGGGCCAGGGTGTCTCCTCTGTGGTGGCTGCAGAGTGCTCAACTTCTCGAGGGCCGCAGGTTCGGCATACAGGACTGGGTCCTGGTGACCACGGATGCAAGCCTCCGCGGATGGGGGGCAGTCACTCAGGGAAGAAACTTCCAGGGGCTGTGGTCAAGTCAGGAGACTCGTTTGCACTAGAGATGAGCGCCTGAAATTTTTCGGGTTTTGTGTTTTGGTTTTGGGTTCGGTTCCGCGGCCGTGTTTTGGGTTCGACCGCGTTTTGGCAAAACCTCACCGAATTTTTTTTGTCGGATTCGGGTGTGTTTTGGATTCGGGTGTTTTTTTTAAAAAAACAATAAAAAACAGCTTAAATCATAGAATTTGGGGGTCATTTTGATCCCATATTATTATTAACCTCAAAAACCATAATTTCCACTCATTTTCAGTCTATTCTGAATACCTCACACCTCACAATATTATTTTTAGTCCTAAAATTTGCACCAAGGTCGCTGGATGACTAAGCTAAGCGACACTAGTGGCCGACACAAACACCTGGCCCATCTAGGAGTGGCACTGCAGTGTCACGCAGGATGTCCCTTCCAAAAAACCCTCCCCAATCAGCACATGACGCAAAGAAAAAAAGAGGCGCAATGAGGTAGCTGACTGTGTGAGTAAGATAAGCGACCCTAGTGGCCGACACAAACACCGGGCCCATTTAGGAGTGGCACTGCAGTGTCACGCAGGATGTCCCTTCCAAAAAACCCTCCCCAATCAGCACATGACGCAAAGAAAAAAAGAGGCGCAATGAGGTAGCTGACTGTGTGAGTAAGATTAGCGACCCTAGTGGCCGACACAAACACCGGGCCCATTTAGGAGTGGCACTGCAGTGTCACGCAGGATGTCCCTTCCAAAAAACCCTCCCCAATCAGCACATGACACAAAGAAAAAAAGAGGCGCAATGAGGTAGCTGACTGTGTGAGTAAGATTAGCGACCCTAGTGGCCGACACAAACACCGGGCCCATTTAGGAGTGGCACTGCAGTGTCACGCAGGATGTCCCTTCCAAAAAACCCTCCCCAATCAGCACATGACGCAAAGAAAATAAGAGGCGCAATGAGGTAGCTGACTGTGTGAGTAAGATTAGCGACCCTAGTGGCCGACACAAACACCGGGCCCATTTAGGAGTGGCACTGCAGTGTCACGCAGGATGTCCCTTCCAAAAAACCCTCCCCAAACAGCACATGACGCAAAGAAAAATAAAAGAAAAAAGAGGTGCAAGATGGAATTGTCCTTGGGCCCTCCCACCCACCCTTATGTTGTATAAACAAAACAGGACATGCACACTTTAACCAACCCATCATTTCAGTGACAGGGTCTGCCACACGACTGTGACTGATATGACGGGTTGGTTTGGACCCCCCCCAAAAAAGAAGCAATTAATCTCTCCTTGCACAAACTGGCTCTACAGAGGCAAGATGTCCACCTCATCATCACCCTCCGATATATCACCGTGTACATCCCCCTCCTCACAGATTATCAATTCGTCCCCACTGGAATCCACCATCTCAGCTCCCTGTGTACTTTGTGGAGGCAATTGCTGCTGGTCAATGTCTCCGCGGAGGAATTGATTATAATTCATTTTAATGAACATCATCTTCTCCACATTTTCTGGATGTAACCTCGTACGCCGATTGCTGACAAGGTGAGCGGCGGCACTAAACACTCTTTCGGAGTACACACTTGTGGGAGGGCAACTTAGGTAGAATAAAGCCAGTTTGTGCAATGGCCTCCAAATTGCCTCTTTTTCCTGCCAGTATAAGTATGGACTGTGTGACGTGCCTACTTGGATGCAGTCACTCATATAATCCTCCACCATTCTTTCAATGGTGAGAGAATCATATGCAGTGACAGTAGACGACATGTCCGTAATCGGTGTCAGGTCCTTCAGTCCGGACCAGATGTCAGCATCAGCAGTCGCTCCAGACTGCCCTGCATCACCGCCAGCGGGTGGGCTCGGAATTCTGAGCCTTTTCCTCGCACCCCCAGTTGCGGGAGAATGTGAAGGAGGAGATGTTGACAGGTCGCGTTCCGCTTGACTTGACAATTTTCTCACCAGCAGGTCTTTCAACCCCAGCAGACTTGTGTCTGCCGGAAAGAGAGATCCAAGGTAGGCTTTAAATCTAGGATCGAGCACGGTGGCCAAAATGTAGTGCTCTGATTTCAACAGATTGACCACCCGTGAATCCTTGTTAAGCGAATTAAGGGCTCCATCCACAAGTCCCACATGCCTAGCGGAATCGCTCCGTGTTAGCTCCTCCTTCAATGTCTCCAGCTTCTTCTGCAAAAGCCTGATGAGGGGAATGACCTGACTCAGGCTGGCAGTGTCTGAACTGACTTCACGTGTGGCAAGTTCAAAGGGCATCAGAACCTTGCACAACGTTGAAATCATTCTCCACTGCGCTTGAGACAGGTGCATTCCACCTCCTATATCGTGCTCAATTGTATAGGCTTGAATGGCCTTTTGCTGCTCCTCCAACCTCTGAAGCATATAGAGGGTTGAATTCCACCTCGTTACCACTTCTTGCTTCAGATGATGGCAGGGCAGGTTCAGTAGTTTTTGGTGGTGCTCCAGTCTTCTGTACGTGGTGCCTGTACGCCGAAAGTGTCCCGCAATTTTTCTGGCCACCGACAGCATCTCTTGCACGCCCCTGTCGTTTTTTAAATAATTCTGCACCACCAAATTCAAGGTATGTGCAAAACATGGGACGTGCTGGAATTTGCCCATATTTAATGCACACACAATATTGCTGGCGTTGTCCGATGCCACAAATCCACAGGAGAGTCCAATTGGGGTAAGCCATTCCGCGATGATCTTCCTCAGTTGCCGTAAGAGGTTTTCAGCTGTGTGCGTATTCTGGAAACCGGTGATACAAAGCGTAGCCTGCCTAGGAAAGAGTTGGCGTTTGCGAGATGCTGCTACTGGTGCCGCCGCTGCTGTTCTTGCGGCGGGAGTCCATACATCTACCCAGTGGGCTGTCACAGTCATATAGTCCTGACCCTGCCCTGCTCCACTTGTTCACATGTCCGTGGTTAAGTGGACATTGGGTACAACTGCATTTTTTAGGACACTGGTGAGTCTTTTTCTGACGTCCGTGTACATTCTCGGTATCGCCTGCCTAGAGAAGTGGAACCTAGATGGTATTTGGTAACGGGGGCACACTGCCTCAATAAATTGTCTAGATCCCTGTGAACTAACGGCGGATACCGGACGCACGTCTAACACCAACATAGTTGTCAAGGCCTCAGTTATCCGCTTTGCAGCAGGATGACTGCTGTGATATTTCATCTTCCTCGCAAAGGACTGTTGAACAGTCAATTGCTTACTGGAAGTAGTACAAGTGGGCTTACGACTTCCCCTCTGGGATGACCATCGACTCCCAGCAGCAACAACAGCAGCGCCAGCAGCAGTAGGCGTTACACGCAAGGATGCATCGGAGGAATCCCAGGCAGGAGAGGACTCGTCAGAATTGCCAGTGACATTGCCTGCAGGACTATTGGCATTCCTGGGGAAGGAGGAAATTGACACTGAGGGAGTTGGTGGGGTGGTTTGCGTGAGCTTGGTTACAAGAGGAAGGGATTTACTGGTCAGTGGACTGCTTCCGCTGTCACCCAAAGTTTTTGAACTTGTCACTGACTTATTATGAATGCGCTGCAGGTGACGTATAAGGGAGGATGTTCCGAGGTGGTTAACGTCCTTACCCCTACTTATTACAGCTTGACAAAGGGAACACATGGCTTGACACCTGTTGTCCGCATTTCTGTTGAAATAGTTCCACACCGAAGAGCTGATTTTTTTGGTATTTTCACCAGGCATGTCAACGGCCATATTCCTCCCACGGACAACAGGTGTCTCCCCGGGTGCCTGACTTAAACAAACCACCTCACCATCAGAATCCTCCTGGTCAATTTCCTCCCCAGCGCCAGCAACACCCATATCCTCCTCATCCTGGTGTACTTCAACACTGACATCTTCAATCTGACTATCAGGAACTGGACTGCGGGTGCTCCTTCCAGCACTTGCAGGGGGCGTGCAAATGGTGGAAGGCGCATGCTCTTCACGTCCAGTGTTGGGAAGGTCAGGCATCGCAACCGACACAATTGGACTCTCCTTGTGGATTTGGGATTTCGAAGAACGCACAGTTCTTTGCGGTGCTACTGCTTTTGCCAGCTTGAGTCTTTTCATTTTTCTAGCGAGAGGCTGAGTGCCTCCATCCTCATGTGAAGCTGAACCACTAGCCATGAACATAGGCCAGGGCCTCAGCCGTTCCTTGCCACTCCGTGTGGTAAATGGCATATTGGCAAGTTTACGCTTCTCCTCCGACAATTTTATTTTAGGTTTTGGAGTCCTTTTTTTACTGATATTTGGTGTTTTGGATTTGACATGCTCTGTACTATGACATTGGGCATCGGCCTTGGCAGACGACGTTGCTGGCATTTCATCGTCTCGGCCATGACTAGTGGCAGCAGCTTCAGCACGAGGTGGAAGTGGATCTTGATCTTTCCCTAATTTTGGAACCTCAACATTTTTGTTCTCCATATTTTAATAGGCACAACTAAAAGGCACCTCAGGTAAACAATGGAGATGGATGGATACTAGTATACAATTATGGACGGACTGCCGAGTGCCGACACAGAGGTAGCTACAGCCGTGAACTACCGTACTGTGTCTGCTGCTAATATAGACTGGTTGATAAAGAGATGTCGTAGTATGTATGTATGAAGAAGAAAGAAAAAAAAACCACGGTTAGGTGGTATACAATTATGGACGGACTGCCGAGTGCCGACACAGAGGTAGCCACAGCCGTGAACTACCGTACTGTACTGTGTCTGCTGCTAATATAGACTGGTTGATAAAGAGATGTCGTAGTATGTATGTATGAAGAAGAAAGAAAAAAAAACCACGGGTAGGTGGTATACAATTATGGACGGACTGCCGAGTGCCGACACAGAGGTAGCCACAGCCGTGAACTACCGTACTGTACTGTGTCTGCTGCTAATATAGACTGGTTGATAAAGAGATGTAGTAGTATGTATGTATAAAGAAGAAAGAAAAAAAAACCACGGGTAGGTGGTATACAATTATGGACGGACTGCCGAGTGCCGACACAGAGGTAGCCACAGCCGTGAACTACCGTACTGTACTGTGTCTGCTGCTAATATAGACTGGTTGATAAAGAGATGTCGTAGTATGTATGTATGAAGAAGAAAGAAAAAAAAAACCACGGTTAGGTGGTATACAATTATGGACGGACTGCCGAGTGCCGACACAGAGGTAGCCACAGCCGTGAACTACCGTACTGTACTGTGTCTGCTGCTAATATAGACTGGTTGATAAAGAGATGTCGTAGTATGTATGTATAAAGAAGAAAGAAAAAAAAAACCACGGTTAGGTGGTATACAATTATGGACGGACTGCCGAGTGCCGACACAGAGGTAGCCACAGCCGTGAACTACCGTACTGTACTGTGTCTGCTGCTAATATAGACTGGTTGATAAAGAGATGTCGTAGTATGTATGTATGAAGAAGAAAGAAAAAAAAAACCACGGTTAGGTGGTATACAATTATGGACGGACTGCCGAGTGCCGACACAGAGGTAGCCACTGCCGTGAACTACCGTACTGTACTGTGTCTGCTGCTAATATAGACTGGTTGATAAAGAGATGTCGTAGTATGTATGTATAAAGAAGAAAGAAAAAAAAAACACGGTTAGGTGGTATACAATTATGGACGGACTGCCGAGTGCCGACACAGAGGTAGCCACAGCCGTGAACCACCGTACTGTACTGTGTCTGCTGCTAATATAGACTGGTTGATAAAGAGATGTAGTAGTATGTATGTATAAAGAAGAAAGAAAAAAAAACCACGGGTAGGTGGTATACAATTATGGATGGACTGCCGAGTGCCGACACAGAGGTAGCTACAGCCGTGAGCTACCGTACTGTGTCTGCTGCGACTGGATGATAAATAATGATATAAAAAATATATATATATCACTACTGCAGCCGGACAGGTATATATATTATATAATGACGGACCTGCTGGACACTGTCTGTCAGCAGAATGAGTTTTTTATAGAATAAAAAAAAAAAACACCACACAAGTGAAGTCACACGACGAGTGTTTAACTTTTTCAGGCAATCACAATATAGTATACTACTAACTATACTGGTGGTCAGTGTGGTCAGGTCACTGGTCAGTCACACTGGCAGTGGCACTCCTGCAGCAAAAGTGTGCACTGTTTAATTTTAATATAATATGTACTCCTGGCTCCTGCTATAACCTATAACTGGCACTGCAGTGCTCCCCAGTCTCCCCCACAATTATAAGCTGTGTGAGCTGAGCACAGTCAGATATATAATATATACATAGATGATGCAGCACACTGGGCTGAGCAGTGCACACAGATATGGTATGTGACTGTCTTGTACTCCTGGCTCCTGCTATAACCTATAACTGGCACTGCAGTGCTCCCCAGTCTCCCCCACAATTATAAGCTGTGTGAGCTGAGCACAGTCAGATATATAATATATACATAGATGATGCAGGCATGCAGCACACTGGGCTGAGCAGTGCACACAGATATGGTATGTGACTGAGTCACTGTGTGTACCGTTTTTTTCAGGCAGAGAACGGATATATTAAATAAAACAACTGCACTGCTGGTGGTCACTGTGGTCAGTCACTAAACTCTGCACTCTCTTCTACAGTATCAGCCTCAGGTCAATCTCTCTCTCTCTCTCTCCTAATCTAAATGGAGAGGACGCCAGCCACGTCCTCTCCCTATCAATCTCAATGCACGTGTGAAAATGGCGGCGACGCGCGGCTCCTTATATAGAATCCGAGTCTCGCGAGAATCCGACAGCGTCATGATGACGTTCGGGCGCGCTCGGGTTAACCGAGCAAGGCGGGAAGATCCGAGTCGCTCGGACCCGTGAAAAAAAACATGAAGTTCGTGCGGGTTCGGATTCAGAGAAACCGAACCCGCTCATCTCTAGTTTGCACATAAACATACTGGAATTAAGGGCCATATACAACGCCCTGAGTCAAGCGGAGCCCCTGCTTCGAGACCAACCAGTGCTGATTCAGTCAGACAACATCACGGCAGTCGCCCATGTAAACCGACAGGGCGGCACAAGAAGCAGGGTGGCGATGGCGGAAGCCACAAGGATTCTTCGTTGGGCGGAGAATCACGTACAAGCACTGTCAGCAGTGTTCATTCCGGGAGTGGACAACTGGGAAGCAGACTTCCTCAGCAGGCACGACCTCCACCCGGGAGAGTGGGGACTTCATCAAGAAGTCTTCGAGCAGATTGCAAATCGGTGGGAACGGCCACAGGTGGACATGATGGCGTCCCGCCTAAACAAAAAGCTAAAAAATATTGCGCCAGGTCAAGGGACCCTCAGGCGATAGCTGTGGACGCACTGGTAACTCCGTGGGTGTTCCAGTCGGTATATGTGTTTCCTCCTCTTCCTCTCATACACAAGGTACTGAGAATAGTAAGAAAAAGAGGAGTGAGAACGATACTCATTGTTCCGGATTGGCCAAGAAGGACTTGGTACCCAGAACTTCAAGAGATGGTCACAGAGGACCCATGGCCTCTGCCTCTCAGACAGGACCTGTTGCAGCAGGGGCCCTGTCTGTTCCAAGACTTACCGCGGCTGCGTTTGACGGCATAGCGGTTGAACGCCGGATCCTAGCGGAAAAGGGTATACCAGATGAAGTAATTCCTACGCTGATAAGAGCTAGGAAGGACGTGACAGCAAAGCATTATCACCGCATATGGCGGAAATATGTTGCTTGGTGTGAGGCCAGGAAGGCCCCTACAGAGGACTTCCAGTTGGGTCGTTTTCTGCATTTCCTACAGTCAGGTGTGACTATGGGCCTCAACTTAGGGTCCATAAATGTTCAGATCTCGGCCCTATCCATTTTCTTTCAAAAAGAACTGGCTTCACTGCCTGAGGTTCAGACGTTTGTAAAAGGAGTGCTGCATATTCAGCCTCCTTTTGTGCCACAAGTGGCACCTTGGGATCCTAACGTTGTGTTGGATTTCCTGAAATCCCACTGGTTTGAGCCACTTAAGACCGTGGAGCTAAAATATCTCACGTGGAAAGTGGTCATGCTATTGGCCTTAGCTTCGGCTAGGCGTGTGTCAGAATTGGCGGCTTTGTCATGTAAAAGCCCCTATCTGATCTTCCATATGGACAGGGCAGAATTGAGGACTTGTCCCCAATTTCTCCCTAAGGTGGTATCATCGTTTCATTTGAACCAACCTATTGTGGTGCCTGCGGCTACTAGGGACTTGGAGGATTCCAAGTTGCTGGACATAGTCCGGGCTTTGAAAATTTATGTTTCCAGAACGGCGGGAGTCAGAAAGTCTGACTCGCTGTTTATTCTGTATGCAGCCAACAAGGTTGGCGCTCCTGCTTCGAAGCAGACTATTGCTCGCTGGATCTGTAGCACGATTCAGCTGGCTCACTCTGCGGCTGGATTCCCGCATCCAAAATCAGTAAAAGCCCATTCCACAAGGAAGGTGTGCTCTTCTTGGGCGGCTGCCCGAGGGGTCTCGGCTTTACAGCTTTGCCGAGCTGCTACTTGGTCGGGTTCAAACACATTTGCTAAGTTCTACACGTTTGATACCCTGGCTGAGGAGGACCTTGAGTTTGCTCATTCGGTGCTGCAGAGTCGTCCGCACTCTCCCGCCCGTTTGGGAGCTTTGGTATAATCCCCATGGTCCTTACGGAGTCCCCAGCATCCACTAGGACGTCAGAGAAAAATAAGAATTTACTCACCGGTAATTTTATTTCTCGTAGTCCGTAGTGGATGCTGGGTACTCCGTAAGGACCATGGGGAATAGACGGGCTCCGCAGGAGACTGGGCACTCTTTAAAGAAAGATTAGGTACTACATCTGGTGTGCACTGGCTCATCCCTCTATGCCCCTCCTCCAGACCTCAGTTAGGGAAACTGTGCCCGGAAGAGCTGACATTACTAGGAAAGGATTTGGAATCCAGGATAAGACTCATACCAGCCACACCAATCACACCGTACAACTTGTGATAACTATACCCAGTTAACAGTATGAACAACAGCTGAGCCTCATTAAACAGATGGCTCAGAACAATACCCTATAGTTAAGCAATAACTATATACAAGTATTGCAGAAGTCCGCACTTGGGACGGGCTCCCAGCATCCACTACGGACTACGAGAAATAGAATTACCGGTGAGTAAATTCTTATTTTCTCTGACGTCCTAGTGGATGCTGGGTACTCCGTAAGGACCATGGGGATTATATCAAAGCTCCCAAACGGGCGGGAGAGTGCGGATGACTCTGCAGCACCGAATGAGCAAACTCAAGGTCCTCCTCAGCCAGGGTATCAAACTTGTAGAATTTTGCAAACGTGTTTGATCCCGACCAGGTAGCAGCTCGGCAAAGTTGTAAAGCCGAGACCCCTCGGGCAGCCGCCCAAGAAGAGCCCACCTTCCTCGTGGAATGGGCTTTGACTGATTTAGGATGCGGCAGTCCAGCCGCAGAATGTGCAAGTTGAATCGTGCTACAGATCCAGCGAGCAATAGTCTGCTTAGAAGCAGGAGCACCCAGCTTGTTGGGTGCATGCAGGATAAACAGCAAGTCAGTTTTTCTGACTCTAGCCGTCCTGGAAACATAGATTTTCAGGGACCGGACTACGTCCAGCAACTTGGAAGCATCCAAGTCCCGAGTAGCCGCAGGCACCACAATAGGTTGGTTCAAATGAAACGCTGATACCACCTTAGGGAGAAATTGGGGATGAGTCCTCAATTCTGCCCTGTCCATATGGAAGATCAGATAAGGGCTTTTACATGACAAAGCCGCCAATTCTGACACACGCCTAGCCGAAGCCAAGGCCAAAAGCATGACCACTTTCTACGTGAGATACTAAAACTCCACGGTCTGAAGTGGCTCAAACCAATGTGATTTTAGGAAATCCAACACTACGTTGAGATCCCAAGGTGCCACTGGAGGCACAAAAGGGGGCTGAATATGCAGCACTCCCTTAACAAACGTCTGAACTTCAGGCAGTGAAGCCAGTTCTTTTTGAAAGAAAATAGACAGAGCCGAAATCTGGACTTTAATGGATCCCAATTTTAGGCCCATAGTCACTCCTGACTGTAGGAAGTGCAGAAATCGACCCAGCTGAAATTCCTCTGTTGGGGCCTTCATAGCCTCACACCAAGCAACATATTTTCGCCATATGTGGTGATAATGTTTTGCTGTCACATCCTTCCTAGCTTTTATCAGCGTAGGAATGACTTACACTGGAATGCCCTTTTCCATTAGGATCCGGCGTTCAACCGCCATGCCGTCAAACGCAGCCGCGGTAAGTCTTGGAACAGACAGGGCCCCTGCTGTAGCAGGTCCTGTCGGAGCGGCAGAGGCCAAGGGTCCTCTGAGATCATTTCTTGTAGCTCCGGGTACCAAGTTCTTCTTGGCCAATCCGGAACGATGAGTATAGTTCTTACTCCTCTCTTTCTTATTATCCTCAGTACCTTTGGTATGAGAGGAAGAGGAGGGAACACATAAACCGACTGGTACACCCACGGTGTCACTAGAGCGTCCACAGCTATCGCCTGAGGGTCCCTTGACCTGGCGCAATATCTTTTTAGCTTTTTGTTGAGGCGGGACGCCATCATGTCCACCTGTGGCCTTTCCCAACGATTTACAATCAGCTGGAAGACTTCTGGATGAAGTCCCCACTCTCCCGGGTGGAGGTCGTGCCTGCTGAGGAAGTCTGCTTCCCAGTTGTCCACTCCCGGAATGAACACTGCTGACAGTGCTATCACGTGATTCTCCGCCCATCGGAGAATCTTTGTGGCTTCTGCCATAGCCATCCTGCTTCTTGTGCCGCCCTGTCTGTTTACATGGGCGACCGCCGTGATGTTGTCTGACTGAAGCAGCACCGGCTGGTTTTGAAGCAGGGGTTTTGCTTGACTTAGGGCATTGTAAATGGCCCTTAGTTCCAGAATATTTATGTGTAGGGAAGTCTCCTGACTCGACCATTGTCCTTGGAAGTTTCTTCCCTGAGTGACTGCCCCCCAACCTCGGAGGCTTGCATCCGTGGTCACCAGGACCCAGTCCTGAATGCCGAATCTGCGGCCCCCGAGAAGATGAGCACTCTGCAGCCACCACAGCAGAGACACCCTGGCCCTCGGGGACAGGGTGATCAGCCGATGCATCTGAAGATGCGATCCGGGACCACTTGTCTAACAGATCCCACTGAAAGATCCTTGCATAGAAACATAGAAACATAGAATTTGTCGGCAGATAAGAACCACTTGGCCCATCTAGTCTGCCCCTTTTTTTTTTTACATTATTTTTATCTCTAACCTTATTTGATCCTTATTTCTTTGTAAGGATATCCTTATGTCTATCCCATGCATGTTTAAATTGCTCTACTGTCTTAGCCTCTACCACCTCTGATGGGAGGCTATTCCACTTGTCCACCACCCTTTCTGTGAAATAATTTTTCCGGAAATTTCCCCTGAACCTCCCCCCCCTCCAGCCTCAGTGCATGTCCTCGTGTCCTATTGCTTCTCTTCATTTGGAGAATGTTTCCCTCCTGGACTTTGTTAAAACCCTTGATATATTTGAAAGTTTCTATCATGTCCCCCCTTTCCCTTCTCTGCTCCAAACTATACATATTGAGATTTCTTAGTCTTTCTGGTTATGTTTTGTGATGTAGGCCATGCACCATTTTAGTTGCCCTCCTTTGTACAGTTTCTAATGTATTAATATCCTTTTGAAGATATGGCCTCCAGAACTGAATACAGTATTCTAGATGAGGCCGTACCAATGACCTATACAGTGGCATTATTACTTCTTTCTTTCTGCTGCTGATTCCTCTCCCAATGCAGCCAAGCATCTGACTAGCCTTCCTCATTGCCTTGCTACATTGCTTACCTGCCTTTAAGTCATCTGAAATAGTGACTCCTAGATCCCTTTCCTCCTCAGTAGTTTCCAGTATAGTGCCATTAATACTATATTTAGCTTTAGGATTTTTGAGACCCAAGTGCATGATTTTGCATTTTTTGGCATTAAACTGTAATTGCCAGACTCTTGACCATTCCTCTAGTCTACCTAGATCCTCAATCATTTGTTTTACCCCACCTGGTGTGTCTACCCTGTTACATACCTTTGTGTCATCTGCAAAAAGGCATGGAACCTGCCGAAGGGAATTGCTTCGTAAGAAGCTACCATCTTTCCCAGGACTCGCGTGCAGTGATGCACCGACACCTGTTTTGGTTTCAGGAGGTCTCTGACCAGAGATGACAACTCCTTGGCCTTCTCCTCTGGGAGAAACACCTTCTTCTGTTCTGTGTCCAGAATCATGCCCAAGAACAGCAGACGCGTCGTAGGAACCAGCTGCGACTTTGGGATATTCAGAATCCAGCCGTGCTGTTGTAGCACTTCCTGAGATAGTGCTACTCTGACCAACAACTGCTCCTTGGACCTCGCCTTTATAAGGAGATCGTCCTAGTACGGGATAATTATAACTCCCTTCCTTCGAAGGAGTATCATCATTTCGGCCATTACCTTGGTAAATACCCTCGGTGCCGTGGACAGACCAAACGGCAACGTCTGGAATTGGTAATGGCAGTCCTGTACCACAAATCGGAGGTACTCCTGGTGAGGTGGGTAAATGGGGACATGTAGGTAAGCATCCTTGATGTCCAGTGATACCATAAAATCCCCCTCTTCCAGGCTTGCAATAACCGCCCTTAGCGATTCCATTTTGAACTTGAACTTCCTTATATAAGTGTTCAAGGATTTCAAATTTAGAATGGGTCTCACCGAACCATCCGGTTTCGGTACCACAAACATTGTGGAATAGTAACCCCGTCCCTGTTGAAGGAGGGGAACTTTGATTATCACCTGCTGGAGGTACAGCTTGTGAATTGCCGCCAGTACTACCTCCCTTTCCTTGGGAGTGGCTGGCAAGGCTGATTTGAGGTAACGACGAGGGGGAGACGTCTCGAACTCCAGCTTGTATCCCTGAGATACCACTTGTAGAACCCAGAGATCTTCCTGTGAGCGAACCCACTGGTCGCTGAAGTTCCGGAGACGGGCCCCCACCGCACCTGACTTTACCTGTGGAGCCCCAGCGTCATGCGGTGGACTTAGTGGAAGCAGGGGAGGATTTTTGTTCCTGGGAACTGGCTGTCTGGTGCAGCTTTTTCCCTATACCCCTGCCTCTGGGCAGAAAGGACGCGCCTCTGACCCGCTTGCCTTTCTGGGGCCGAAAGGACTGTACTTGATAATACGGTGCTTTCTTAGGCTGTGAGGGAACCTGGGGTAAAAAAGCTGACTTCCCAGCTGTTGCTGTGGACACGAGGTCCGAGAGACCGTCCCCAAATAATTCCTCACCCTTATAAGGCAAAACCTCCATGTGCCTTTTAGAATCAGCATCACCTGTCCACTGCCGAGTCCATAATACTCTCCTGGCAGAAATGGACATAGCATTAATTCTAGATGCCAGCCGGCAAATGTCCCTCTGTGCATCCCTCATATATAAGACTACGTCTTTAATATGCTCTATGGTTAGCAAAATAGTATCCCTGTCAAGGGAATCAATGTTATCTGACAGGGAATCAGACCATGCTGCTGCAGCACTACACATCCATGCTGAAGCAATAGCAGGTCTCAGTATAGTACCTGAGTGTGTATACACAGACTTCAGGATAGCCTCCTGCTTTCTATCTGCAGGCTCCTTTAAGGCGGCCGTATCCTGAGACTAGAGATGAGCGGGTTCGGTTTCTCTGAATCCGAACCCGCCCGAACTTCATGGTTTTTTTCACGGGTCCGAGCGACTCGGATCTTCCCGCCTTGCTCGGTTAACCCGAGCGCGCCCGAACGTCATCATGACGCTGTCGGATTCTCGCGAGGCTCGGATTCTATCGCGAGACTCGGATTCTATATAAGGAGCCGCGCGTCGCCGCCATTTTCACACGTGCATTGAGATTGATAGGGAGAGGACGTGGCTGGCGTCCTCTCCATTTAGATTATAAGAGAGAGAGATTTACTGGAGCTTAGGACTAGGAGGAGTACTGTAGAAGTGTAGAGAGTGCAGAGAGTTTACTAGTGAGTGACCACCAGACAGTGCAGTTTATTTAATATATCCGTTCTCTGCCTGAAAAAAGCGATACACACAGTGACTCAGTCACATACCATATCTGTGTGCACTGCTCAGGCTCAGCCCAGTGTGCTGCATCATCTATATATATTATATATCTGTCTGACTGCTCAGCTCACACAGCTTATAATTGTGGGGGAGACTGGGGAGCACTGCAGTGCCAGTTATAGGTTATAGCAGGAGCCAGGAGTACATAATATTATATAGTGAGTGACCACCAGACAGTGCAGTTTATTTAATATATCCGTTCTCTGCCTGAAAAAAGCGATACACACAGTGACTCAGTCACATACCATATCTGTGTGCACTGCTCAGGCTCAGCCCAGTGTGCTGCATCATCTATATATATTATATATCTGTCTGACTGCTCAGCTCACACAGCTTATAATTGTGGGGGAGACTGGGGAGCACTGCAGTGCCAGTTATAGGTTATAGCAGGAGCCAGGAGTACATAATATTATATTAAAATTAAACAGTGCACACTTTTGCTGCAGGAGTGCCACTGCCAGTGTGACTGACCAGTGACCTGACCACACTGACCACCAGTATAGTTAGTAGTATACTTATATTGTGATTGCCTGAAAAAGTTAAACACTCGTCGTGTGACTTCACTTGTGTGTTGTTGTTTTTTTTATTCTATAAAAATAAAACTCATTCTGCTGACAGACAGTGTCCAGCAGGTCCGTCATTATATAATATATAATATATACCTGTCCGGCTGCAGTAGTGATATATATATATTTTTTATATCATTTATCATCCAGTCGCAGCAGACACAGTACGGTAGTTCACGGCTGTGGCTACCTCTGTGTCTGCACTCGGCAGGCAGTCCGTCCATAATTGTATACCACCTAACCGTGGTTTTTTTTTCTTCTTTATACATACATACTACTACGACATCTCTTTATCAACCAGTCTATATTAGCAGCAGACACAGTACAGTACGGTAGTTCACGGCTGTGGCTACCTCTGTGTCTGCACTCGGCAGGCAGTCCGTCCATAATTGTATACCACCTAACCGTGGTTTTTTTTTCTTTCTTCTTTATACATACATAGTTACATAGACATCTCTTTATCAACCAGTCTATATTAGCAGCAGACACAGTACAGTACGGTAGTTCACGGCTGTGGCTACCTCTGTGTCTGCACTCGGCAGGCAGTCCGTCCATAATTGTATACCACCTAACTGTGGTTTTTTTTTCTTTCTTCTTTATACATACATAGTTACATAGACATCTCTTTATCAACCAGTCTATATTAGCAGCAGACACAGTACAGTACGGTAGTTCACGGCTGTGGCTACCTCTGTGTCTGCACTCGGCAGGCAGTCCGTCCATAATTGTATACCACCTAACCGTGGTTTTTTTTTCTTTCTTCTTTATACATACATAGTTACATAGACATCTCTTTATCAACCAGTCTATATTAGCAGCAGACACAGTACAGTACGGTAGTTCACGGCTGTGGCTACCTCTGTGTCTGCACTCGGCAGGCAGTCCGTCCATAATTGTATACCACCTAACCGTGGTTTTTTTTTCTTTCTTCTTTATACATACATAGTTACATAGACATCTCTTTATCAACCAGTCTATATTAGCAGCAGACACAGTACAGTACGGTAGTTCACGGCTGTGGCTACCTCTGTGTCTGCACTCGGCAGGCAGTCCGTCCATAATTGTATACCACCTAACCGTGGTTTTTTTTTCTTTCTTCTTTATACATACATAGTTACATAGACATCTCTTTATCAACCAGTCTATATTAGCAGCAGACACAGTACAGTACGGTAGTTCACGGCTGTGGCTACCTCTGTGTCTGCACTCGGCAGGCAGTCCGTCCATAATTGTATATCACCTAACCGTGGTTTTTTTTTCTTTCTTCTTTATACATACATAGTTACATAGACATCTCTTTATCAACCAGTCTATATTAGCAGCAGACACAGTACAGTACGGTAGTTCACGGCTGTGGCTACCTCTGTGTCTGCACTCGGCAGGCAGTCCGTCCATAATTGTATACCACCTAACCGTGGTTTTTTTTTCTTTCTTCTTTATACATACATAGTTACATAGACATCTCTTTATCAACCAGTCTATATTAGCAGCAGACACAGTACAGTACGGTAGTTCACGGCTGTGGCTACCTCTGTGTCTGCACTCGGCAGGCAGTCCGTCCATAATTGTATACCACCTAACCGTGGTTTTTTTTTCTTTCTTCTTTATACATACATACTACTACGACATCTCTTTATCAACCAGTCTATATTATTAGCAGCAGACACAGTACAGTACGGTAGTTCACGGCTGTGGCTACCTCTGTGTCTGCACTCGGCAGGCAGTCCGTCCATAATTGTATACCACCTAACCGTGGTTTTTTTTTCTTTCTTCTTTATACATACATAGTTACATAGACATCTCTTTATCAACCAGTCTATATTAGCAGCAGACACAGTACAGTACGGTAGTTCACGGCTGTGGCTACCTCTGTGTCTGCACTCGGCAGGCAGTCCATAATTGTATACTAGTATCCATCTCCATTGTTTACCTGAGGTGCCTTTTAGTTGTGCCTATTAAAATATGGAGAACAAAAATGTTGAGGTTCCAAAATTAGGGAAAGATCAAGATCCACTTCCACCTCGTGCTGAAGCTGCTGCCACTAGTCATGGCCGAGACGATGAAATGCCAGCAACGTCGTCTGCCAAGGCCGATGCCCAATGTCATAGTACAGAGCATGTCAAATCCAAAACACCAAATATCAGTAAAAAAAGGACTCCAAAACCTAAAATAAAATTGTCGGAGGAGAAGCGTAAACTTGCCAATATGCCATTTACCACACGGAGTGGCAAGGAACGGCTGAGGCCCTGGCCTATGTTCATGGCTAGTGGTTCAGCTTCACATGAGGATGGAAGCACTCAGCCTCTCGCTAGAAAACTGAAAAGACTCAAGCTGGCAAAAGCACCGCAAAGAACTGTGCGTTCTTCGAAATCCCAAATCCACAAGGAGAGTCCAATTGTGTCGGTTGCGATGCCTGACCTTCCCAACACTGGACGTGAAGAGCATGCGCCTTCCACCATTTGCACGCCCCCTGCAAGTGCTGGAAGGAGCACCCGCAGTCCAGTTCCTGATAGTCAGATTGAAGATGAAGATGTTGAAGTACACCAGGATGAGGAGGATATGGGTGTTGCTGGCGCTGGGGAGGAAATTGACCAGGAGGATTCTGATGGTGAGGTGGTTTGTTTAAGTCAGGCACCCGGGGAGACACCTGTTGTCCGTGAGAGGAATATGGCCGTTGACATGCCTGGTGAAAATACCAAAAAAATCAGCTCTTCAGTGTGGAGGTATTTCAACAGAAAAGCGGACAACAGGTGTCAAGCCGTGTGTTGCCTTTGTCAAGCTGTAATAAGTAGGGGTAAGGACGTTAACCACCTCGGAACATCCTCCCTTATACGTCACCTGCAGCGCATTCATAATAAGTCAGTGACAAGTTCAAAAACTTTGGGCGACAGCGGAAGCAGTCCACTGACCAGTAAATCCCTTCCTCTTGTAACCAAGCTCACGCAAACCACCCCACCAACTCCCTCAGTGTCAATTTCCTCCTTCCCCAGGAATGCCAATAGTCCTGCAGGCCATGTCACTGGCAATTCTGACGAGTCCTCTCCTGCCTGGGATTCCTCCGATGCATCCTTGCGTGTAACGCCTACTGCTGCTGGCGCTGCTGTTGTTGCTGCTGGGAGTCGATGGTCATCCCAGAGGGGAAGTCGTAAGCCCACTTGTACTACTTCCAGTAAGCAATTGACTGTCCAACAGTCCTTTGCGAGGAAGATGAAATATCACAGCAGTCATCCTGCTGCAAAGCGGATAACTGAGGCCTTGACAACTATGTTGGTGTTAGACGTGCGTCCGGTATCCGCCGTTAGTTCACAGGGAACTAGACAATTTATTGAGGCAGTGTGCCCCCGTTACCAAATACCATCTAGGTTCCACTTCTCTAGGCAGGCGATACCGAGAATGTACACGGACGTCAGAAAAAGACTCACCAGTGTCCTAAAAAATGCAGTTGTACCCAATGTCCACTTAACCACGGACATGTGGACAAGTGGAGCAGGGCAGGGTCAGGACTATATGACTGTGACAGCCCACTGGGTAGATGTATGGACTCCCGCCGCAAGAACAGCAGCGGCGGCACCAGTAGCAGCATCTCGCAAACGCCAACTCTTTCCTAGGCAGGCTACGCTTTGTATCACCGCTTTCCAGAATACGCACACAGCTGAAAACCTCTTACGGCAACTGAGGAAGATCATCGCGGAATGGCTTACCCCAATTGGACTCTCCTGTGGATTTGTGGCATCGGACAACGCCAGCAATATTGTGTGTGCATTAAATATGGGCAAATTCCAGCACGTCCCATGTTTTGCACATACCTTGAATTTGGTGGTGCAGAATTTTTTTAAAAACGACAGGGGCGTGCAAGAGATGCTGTCGGTGGCCAGAAGAATTGCGGGACACTTTCGGCGTACAGGCACCACGTACAGAAGACTGGAGCACCACCAAAAACTACTGAACCTGCCCTGCCATCATCTGAAGCAAGAAGTGGTAACGAGGTGGAATTCAACCCTCTATATGCTTCAGAGGTTGGAGGAGCAGCAAAAGGCCATTTAAGCCTATACAATTGAGCACGATATAGTAGGTGGAATGCACCTGTCTCAAGCGCAGTGGAGAATGATTTCAACGTTGTGCAAGGTTCTGATGCCCTTTGAACTTGCCACACGTGAAGTCAGTTCAGACACTGCCAGCCTGAGTCAGGTCATTCCCCTCATCAGGCTTTTGCAGAAGAAGCTGGAGACATTGAAGGAGGAGCTAACACGGAGCGATTCCGCTAGGCATGTGGGACTTGTGGATGGAGCCCTTAATTCGCTTAACAAGGATTCACGGGTGGTCAATCTGTTGAAATCAGAGCACTACATTTTGGCCACCGTGCTCGATCCTAGATTTAAAGCCTACCTTGGATCTCTCTTTCCGGCAGACACAAGTCTGCTGGGGTTGAAAGTAGAGATGAGCGGGTTCGGTTTCTCTGAATCAGAACCCGCCAGAACTTCATGTTTTTTTTCACGGGTCCGAGCGACTCGGATCTTCCCGCCTTGCTCGGTTAACCCGAGCGCGCCCGAACGTCATCATGACGCTGTCGGATTCTCGCGAGGCTCGGATTCTATCGCGAGACTCGGATTCTATATAAGGAGCCGCGCGTCGCCGCCATTTTCACACGTGCATTGAGATTGATAGGGAGAGGACGTGGCTGGCGTCCTCTCCATTTAGATTATAAGAGACTGAGAGAGATTTACTGGAGCTGACAAGGAGGAGTACTGTTACTGTAGAAGTGTAGAGACTGAGTGGAGAGAGTTTACTAGTGAGGACAGTGCAGTTTACTTTATAATCCGTTCTCTGCCTGAAAAAAGCGATACACAGCACACAGTGACTCAGTCACATACCATATCTGTGTGCACTGCTCAGGCTCAGGCCAGTGTGCTGCATCATCTATTATCTATATATAATATTATATATATCTGTCTGACTGCTCAGCTCACACAGCTTATAATTGTGGGGGAGACTGGGGAGCACTACTGCAGTGCCAGTTATAGGTTATAGCAGGAGCCAGGAGTACATAATATATTATATAGTGAGTGACCACCAGACACACAGTGCAGTTTATTTAATATATCCGTTCTCTGCCTGAAAAAAGCGATACACACAGTGACTCAGTCAGTCACATACCATATCTGTGTGCACTGCTCAGGCTCAGGCCAGTGTGCTGCATCATCTATTATCTATATATAATATTATATATATCTGTCTGACTGCTCAGCTCACACAGCTTATAATTGTGGGGGAGACTGGGGAGCACTACTGCAGTGCCAGTTATAGGTTATAGCAGGAGCCAGGAGTACATAATATATTATATAGTGAGTGACCACCAGACACACAGTGCAGTTTATTTAATATATCCGTTCTCTGCCTGAAAAAAGCGATACACACAGTGACTCAGTCAGTCACATACCATATCTGTGTGCACTGCTCAGGCTCAGGCCAGTGTGCTGCATCATCTATTATCTATATATAATATTATATATATCTGTCTGACTGCTCAGCTCACACAGCTTATAATTGTGGGGGAGACTGGGGAGCACTACTGCAGTGCCAGTTATAGGTTATAGCAGGAGCCAGGAGTACATAATATATTATATAGTGAGTGACCACCAGACACACAGTGCAGTTTATTTAATATATCCGTTCTCTGCCTGAAAAAAGCGATACACACAGTGACTCAGTCAGTCACATACCATATCTGTGTGCACTGCTCAGGCTCAGGCCAGTGTGCTGCATCATCTATTATCTATATATAATATTATATATATCTGTCTGACTGCTCAGCTCACACAGCTTATAATTGTGGGGGAGACTGGGGAGCACTACTGCAGTGCCAGTTATAGGTTATAGCAGGAGCCAGGAGTACATAATATATTATATAGTGAGTGACCACCAGACACACAGTGCAGTTTATTTAATATATCCGTTCTCTGCCTGAAAAAAGCGATACACACAGTGACTCAGTCAGTCACATACCATATCTGTGTGCACTGCTCAGGCTCAGGCCAGTGTGCTGCATCATCTATTATCTATATATAATATTATATATATCTGTCTGACTGCTCAGCTCACACAGCTTATAATTGTGGGGGAGACTGGGGAGCACTACTGCAGTGCCAGTTATAGGTTATAGCAGGAGCCAGGAGTACATAATATATTATATAGTGAGTGACCACCAGACACACAGTGCAGTTTATTTAATATATCCGTTCTCTGCCTGAAAAAAGCGATACACACAGTGACTCAGTCAGTCACATACCATATCTGTGTGCACTGCTCAGGCTCAGGCCAGTTTGCTGCATCATCTATTATCTATATATAATATTATATATATCTGTCTGACTGCTCAGCTCACACAGCTTATAATTGTGGGGGAGACTGGGGAGCACTACTGCAGTGCCAGTTATAGGTTATAGCAGGAGCCAGGAGTACATAATATATTATATAGTGAGTGACCACCAGACACACAGTGCAGTTTATTTAATATATCCGTTCTCTGCCTGAAAAAAGCGATACACACAGTGACTCAGTCAGTCACATACCATATCTGTGTGCACTGCTCAGGCTCAGGCCAGTGTGCTGCATCATCTATTATCTATATATAATATTATATATATCTGTCTGACTGCTCAGCTCACACAGCTTATAATTGTGGGGGAGACTGGGGAGCACTACTGCAGTGCCAGTTATAGGTTATAGCAGGAGCCAGGAGTACATATTATATTAAAATTAAACAGTGCACACTTTTGCTGCAGGAGTGCCACTGCCAGTGTGACTGACCAGTGACCTGACCACACTGACCACCAGTATAGTTAGTAGTATACTTATATTGTGATTGCCTGAAAAAGTTAAACACTCGTCGTGTGACTTCACTTGTGTGTTTTTTTTTTTTTTTATTCTATAAAAATAAAACTCATTCTGCTGACAGACAGTGTCCAGCAGGTCCGTCATTATATAATATATAATATATACCTGTCCGGCTGCAGTAGTGATATATATATATTTTTTATATCATTTATCATCCAGTCGCAGCAGACACAGTACGGTAGTTCACGGCTGTGGCTACCTCTGTGTCTCTGCACTCGGCAGGCAGTCCGTCCATAATTGTAATACCACCTAACCGTGGATTTTTTTCATTCTTCTTTATACATACATAGTTACATAGACATCTTCTCTTTATCAACCAGTCTATATTAGCTGCAGACACAGTACAGTACGGTAGTTCACGGCTGTGGCTACCTCTGTGTCTGCACTCGGCAGGCAGTCCGTCCATAATTGTATACCACCTAACCGTGGTTTTTTTTCATTCTTCTTTATACATACATAGTTACATAGACATCTTCTCTTTATCAACCAGTCTATATTAGCTGCAGACACAGTACAGTACGGTAGTTCACGGCTGTGGCTACCTCTGTGTCTGCACTCGGCAGGCAGTCCGTCCATAATTGTATACCACCTAACCGTGGATTTTTTTCAGTCTTCTTTATACATACATAGTTACATAGACATCTTCTCTTTATCAACCAGTCTATATTAGCTGCAGACACAGTACAGTACGGTAGTTCACGGCTGTGGCTACCTCTGTGTCTGCAGTCGGCAGGCAGTCCATAATTGTATACTAGTATCCATCTCCATTGTTTACCTGAGGTGCCTTTTAGTTGTGCCTATTAAAATATGGAGAACAAAAATGTTGAGGTTCCAAAATTAGGGAAAGATCAAGATCCACTTCCACCTCGTGCTGAAGCTGCTGCCACTAGTCATGGCCGAGACGATGAAATGCCAGCAACGTCGTCTGCCAAGGCCGATGCCCAATGTCATAGTACAGAGCATGTCAAATCCAAAACACCAAATATCAGAAAAAAAAGGACTCCAAAACCTAAAATAAAATTGTCGGAGGAGAAGCGTAAACTTGCCAATATGCCATTTACCACACGGAGTGGCAAGGAACGGCTGAGGCCCTGGCCTATGTTCATGGCTAGTGGTTCAGCTTCACATGAGGATGGAAGCACTCAGCCTCTCGCTAGAAAAATGAAAAGACTCAAGCTGGCAAAAGCAGCACAGCAAAGAACTGTGCATTCTTCGAAATCCCAAATCCACAAGGAGAGTCCAATTGTGTCGGTTGCGATGCCTGACCTTCCCAACACTGGACGTGAAGAGCATGCGCCTTCCACCATTTGCACGCCCCCTGCAAGTGCTGGAAGGAGCACCCGCAGTCCAGTTCCTGATAGTCAGATTGAAGATGTCAGTGTTGAAGTACACCAGGATGAGGAGGATATGGGTGTTGCTGGCGCTGGGGAGGAAATTGACCAGGAGGATTCTGATGGTGAGGTGGTTTGTTTAAGTCAGGCACCCGGGGAGACACCTGTTGTCCGTGGGAGGAATATGGCCGTTGACATGCCAGGTGAAAATACCAAAAAAATCAGCTCTTCGGTGTGGAGGTATTTCACCAGAAATGCGGACAACAGGTGTCAAGCCGTGTGTTCCCTTTGTCAAGCTGTAATAAGTAGGGGTAAAGACGTTAACCACCTCGGAACATCCTCCCTTATACGTCACCTGCAGCGCATTCATAATAAGTCAGTGACAAGTTCAAAAACTTTGGGTGACAGCGGAAGCAGTCCACTGACCAGTAAATCCCTTCCTCTTGTAACCAAGCTCACGCAAACCACCCCACCAACTCCCTCAGTGTCAATTTCCTCCTTCCCCAGGAATGCCAATAGTCCTGCAGGCCATGTCACTGGCAATTCTGACGAGTCCTCTCCTGCCTGGGATTCCTCCGATGCATCCTTGCGTGTAACGCCTACTGCTGCTGGCGCTGCTGTTGTTGCCGCTGGGAGTCGATGGTCATCCCAGAGGGGAAGTCGTAAGCCCACTTGTACTACTTCCAGTAAGCAATTGACTGTTCAACAGTCCTTTGCGAGGAAGATGAAATATCACAGCAGTCATCCTACTGCAAAGCGGATAACTGAGGCCTTGACAACTATGTTGGTGTTAGACGTGCGTCCGGTATCCGCCGTTAGTTCACAGGGAACTAGACAATTTATTGAGGCAGTGTGCCCCCGTTACCAAATACCATCTAGGTTCCACTTCTCTAGGCAGGCGATACCGAGAATGTACACGGACGTCAGAAAAAGACTCACCAGTGTCCTAAAAAATGCAGTTGTACCCAATGTCCACTTAACCACGGACATGTGGACAAGTGGAGCAGGGCAGGGTCAGGACTATATGACTGTGACAGCCCACTGGGTAGATGTATGGACTCCCGCCGCAAGAACAGCAGCGGCGGCACCAGTAGCAGCATCTCGCAAACGCCAACTCTTTCCTAGGCAGGCTACGCTTTGTATCACCGCTTTCCAGAATACGCACACAGCTGAAAACCTCTTACGGCAACTGAGGAAGATCATCGCGGAATGGCTTACCCCAATTGGACTCTCCTGTGGATTTGTGGCATCGGACAACGCCAGCAATATTGTGTGTGCATTAAATATGGGCAAATTCCAGCACGTCCCATGTTTTGCACATACCTTGAATTTGGTGGTGCAGAATTTTTTAAAAAACGACAGGGGCGTGCAAGAGATGCTGTCGGTGGCCAGAAAAATTGCGGGACACTTTCGGCGTACAGGCACCACGTACAGAAGACTGGAGCACCACCAAAAACTACTGAACCTGCCCTGCCATCATCTGAAGCAAGAAGTGGTAACGAGGTGGAATTCAACCCTCTATATGCTTCAGAGGTTGGAGGAGCAGCAAAAGGCCATTCAAGCCTATACAATTGAGCACGATATAGGAGGTGGAATGCACCTGTCTCAAGTGCAGTGGAGAATGATTTCAACGTTGTGCAAGGTTCTGATGCCCTTTGAACTTGCCACACGTGAAGTCAGTTCAGACACTGCCAGCCTGAGTCAGGTCATTCCCCTCATCAGGCTTTTGCAGAAGAAGCTGGAGGCATTGAAGAAGGAGCTAAAAGGGAGCGATTCCGCTAGGCATGTGGGACTTGTGGATGCAGCCCTTAATTCGCTTAACAAGGATTCACGGGTGGTCAATCTGTTGAAATCAGAGCACTACATTTTGGCCACCGTGCTCGATCCTAGATTTAAAGCCTACCTTGGATCTCTCTTTCCGGCAGACACAAGTCTGCTGGGGTGCAAAGACCTGCTGGTGACAAAATTGTCAAGTCAAGCGGAACGCGACCTGTCAACATCTCCTCCTTCACATTCTCCCGCAACTGGGGGTGCGAGGAAAAGGCTCAGAATTCCGAGCCCACCCGCTGGCGGTGATGCAGGGCAGTCTGGAGCGACTGCTGATGCTGACATCTGGTCCGGACTGAAGGACCTGACAACGATTACGGACATGTCGTCTACTGTCACTGCATATGATTCTCTCAACATTGATAGAATGGTGGAGGATTATATGAGTGACCGCATCCAAGTAGGCACGTCACACAGTCCGTACTTATACTGGCAGGAAAAAGAGGCAATTTGGAGGCCCTTGCACAAACTGGCTTTATTCTACCTAAGTTGCCCTCCCACAAGTGTGTACTCCGAAAGAGTGTTTAGTGCCGCCGCTCACCTTGTCAGCAATCGGCGTACGAGGTTACATCCAGAAAATGTGGAGAAGATGATGTTCATTAAAATGAATTATAATCAATTCCTCCGCGGAGACATTGACCAGCAGCAATTGCCTCCACAAAGTACACAGGGAGCTGAGATGGTGGATTCCAGTGGGGACGAATTGATAATCTGTGAGGAGGGGGATGTACACGGTGATATATCGGAGGGTGAAGATGAGGTGGACATCTTGCCTCTGTAGAGCCAGTTTGTGCAAGGAGAGATTAATTGCTTCTTTTTTGGGGGGGTCCAAACCAACCCGTCATATCAGTCACAGTCGTGTGGCAGACCCTGTCACTGAAATGATGGGTTGGTTAAAGTGTGCATGTCCTGTTTTGTTTATACAACATAAGGGTGGGTGGGAGGGCCCAAGGACAATTCCATCTTGCACCTCTTTTTTCTTTTCTTTTTCTTTGCATCATGTGCTGATTGGGGAGGGTTTTTTGGAAGGGACATCCTGCGTGACACTGCAGTGCCACTCCTAGATGGGCCCGGTGTTTGTGTCGGCCACTAGGGTCGCTAATCTTACTCACACAGTCAGCTACCTCATTGCGCCTCTTTTTTTCTTTGCGTCATGTGCTGTTTGGGGAGGGTTTTTTGGAAGGGACATCCTGCGTGACACTGCAGTGCCACTCCTAGATGGGCCCGGTGTTTGTGTCGGCCACTAGGGTCGCTAATCTTACTCACACAGCTACCTCATTGCGCCTCTTTTTTTCTTTGCGTCATGTGCTGTTTGGGGAGGGTTTTTTGGAAGGGCCATCCTGCGTGACACTGCAGTGCCACTCCTAGATGGGCCCGGTGTTTGTGTCGGCCACTAGGGTCGCTAATCTTACTCACACAGCTACCTCATTGCGCCTCTTTTTTTCTTTGCGTCATGTGCTGTTTGGGGAGGGTTTTTTGGAAGGGACATCCTGCGTGACACTGCAGTGCCACTCCTAGATGGGCCCGGTGTTTGTGTCGGCCACTAGGGTCGCTTATCTTACTCACACAGCGACCTCGGTGCAAATTTTAGGACTAAAAATAATATTGTGAGGTGTGAGGTATTCAGAATAGACTGAAAATGAGTGTAAATTATGTTTTTTGAGGTTAATAATACTTTGGGATCAAAATGACCCCCAAATTCTATGATTTAAGCTGTTTTTTAGTGTTTTTTGAAAAAAACACCCGAATCCAAAACACACCCGAATCCGACAAAAAAAATTCGGTGAGGTTTTGCCAAAACGCGTTCGAACCCAAAACACGGCCGCGGAACCGAACCCAAAACACAAAACCCGAAAAATTTCAGGCGCTCATCTCTACCTGAGACGGCAGTGCCACCTTTTTTGATAAGCGTGTGAGCGCCTTGTCCACCCTAGGGGATGTCTCCCAGCGTAACCGATCCGATGGCGGGAAAGGGTACGCCATTAGTAACCGTTTAGAAATCACTAATTTCTTATCCGGGGAACACCACGCTTCTTCACACAATTCATTTAACTCATCAGATGGGGGAAAAGTCACTGGCTGCTTTTTCTCCCCAAACATAATACCCTTTTTTGTGGTAACCGGGTTAATGTCAGAAATGTGCAACACATTTTTCATTGCCGTAATCATGCATCGGATGGCCCTTGTGGATTGTACATTAGTCTCATCCTCGTCGACACTGGAGTCAGACTCTGTGTCGACATCTGTGTCTGCCATCTGAGGTAGCGGGCGTTTTTGAGCCCCTGATGGCCTCTGAGACGCTTGGGCAGGCGCGGGCTGAGATGCCGGCTGTCCCAAAGCTGTTACGTCATCGAACCTTTTATGCAAGGAGTTGACACTGTCGGTTAATACCTTCCACATATCCATCCACTCTGGTGTCGGCCCCGCAGGGGGTGACATCACAACTATCGGCTCCTGCTCCGCCTCCACGTAAGCGTCCTCTTCAAACATGTCGACACAGCCGTACCGACACACCACACACACACACACACACACACACACACACACACACACACACACACACACACACACACACACACACAGGGAATGCTCTGACTGAGGACAGGACCCCACAAAGTCCTTTGGGGAGACAGAGAGAGAGTATGCCAGCACACACCACAGCGCTATATAACCAGGGATTTACACTAAAGTGAGTGATTTTTCCCTATAGCAGCTTATTATACACAGTTTGCGCCTAAATTTAGTGCCCCCCCCCCCTCTCTTTTTTACCCTTGAAGCCTGGAAACTGCAGGGGAGAGCCTGGGGAGCTGCCTTCCAGCGGAGCTGTGAAGAGAAAATGGCGCCCGTGTGCTGAGGAAGATAGCCCCGCCCCTTTCTCAGCGGACTTCTCCCGCTTTTTTATATGCTTTATGGCGGGTGATTATGCACATATACAGTTTAGTAGCTGTATTATGTGCTATTTAGCCATGGAAGGTACTCTAATTGCTGCCCAGGGCGCCCCCCCCCCCCCAGCGCCCTGCACCCATCAGTGACCGGAGTGTGTGGTGTGCAGAGGGAGCAATGGCGCACAGCTGCAGTGCTGTGCGCTACCTTAATAAAGACCGGAGTCTTCAGCCGCCGATTTTCAACTTCTCTTCGGTTCTTCTGGCTCTGCAAGGGAGACGGCGGCGCGGCTCCTGGACCGGACGACCGAGGACTGGGCCTGTGTTCGATCCCTCTGGAGCTAATGGTGTCCAGTAGCCTAAGAAGCCCAAGCTAGCTGCAAGCAGGTAGGTTCGCTTCTCTCCCCTCAGTCCCACGTAGCAGTGAGTCTGTTGCCAGCAGATCTCACTGAAAATAAAAAACCTAACAAATACTTTCTTTCTAGGAAGCTCAGGAGAGCCCCTAGAGTGCATCCAGCTCTGGCCGGGCACAGATTCTAACTGAGGTCTGGAGGAGGGGCATAGAGGGAGGAGCCAGTGCACACCAGATGTAGTACCTACTCTTCCTTTAAAGAGTGCCCAGTCTCCTGCGGAGCCCGTCTATTCCCCATGGTCCTTACGGAGTACCCAGCATCCACTAGGACGTCAGAGAAATAAGAATTTACTCACCGGTAATTCTATTTCTCGTAGTCCGTAGTGGATGCTGGGCGCCCGTCCCAAGTGCGGACTTCTTCTGCAATACGTGTATATAGTTATTGCTTACTAAAGGGTTATTGTTATGAGCCATCCGTTGATTGAGGCTCAGTTGTTGTTCATACTGTTAACTGGGTATGGTTATCACAAGTTATACGGTGTGATTGGTGTGGCTGGTATGAGTCTTACCCTGGATTCCTAATCCTTTCCTTGTAGTGTCAGCTCTTCCGGGCACAGTTTCCCTAACTGAGGTCTGGAGGAGGGGCATAGAGGGAGGAGCCAGTGCACACCAGATAGTACCTAATCTTTCTTTTAGAGTGCCCAGTCTCCTGCGGAGCCCGTCTATTCCCCATGGCCCTTACGGAGTCCCCAGCATCCACTACGGACTACGAGAAATAGAATTTCTCTGACGTCCTAGTGGATGCTGGGAACTCCGTAAGGACCATGGGGAATAGCGGCTCCGCAGGAGACTGGGCACAAAAGTAAAGCTTTAGGACTACCTGGTGTGCACTGGCTCCTCCCCCTATGACCCTCCTCCAAGCCTCAGTTAGATTTTTGTGCCCGGCCGAGAAGGGTGCATTCTAGGAGGCTCTCCTGAGTTTCTTAGTAAAAGTTTAGTTTTAGGTTTTTTATTTTCAGTGAGACCTGCTGGCAACAAGCTCACTGCATCGAGGGACTAAGGGGAGAAGAAGCGAACCTGCCTGCTTGCAGCCAGCTTGGGCTTCTTGGCTACTGGACACCATTAGCTCCAGAGGGACCGAACACAGGCCCAGCCTCAGAGTCCGGTCCCAGAGCCGCGCCGCCGGCCCCCTTACAGAGCCAGAAGCAAGAAGAGGTCCGGAAAATCGGCGGCAGAAGACATCAGTCTTCACCAAGGTAGCGCACAGCACTGCAGCTGTGCGCCATTGCTCCTCAGGCACACTTCACACTCCGGTCACTGAGGGTGCAGGGCGCTGGGGGGGGGCGCCCTGAGCAGCAATAGAAACACCTTGGCTGGCGAAAATACATCACATATAACCCCCAGGGCTATATGGATATATTTTAACCCCTGCCAGAATACAGCAAAAAGCGGGAGAAAAGTCCGCCGAGAAGGGGGCGGAGCCTATCTCCTCAGCACACGGGCGCCATTTTCCCTCACAGCTTCGCTGGAAGGACGTCTCCCTGACTCTCCCCTGCAGTCCTGCACTACAGAAAAGGGTAAAACAAGAGAGGGGGGCACTAATTAGGCGCAGTATAAATAAAACAGCAGCTATAAGGGGAAAAACACTTCTATAAGGTTATCCCTGTAAATATATAGCGCTCTGGTGTGTGCTGGCATACTCTCCCTCTGTCTCCCCAAAGGGCTAGTGGGGTCCTGTCCTCTATCAGAGCATTCCCTGTGTGTGTGCTGTGTGTCGGTACGATTGTGTCGACATGTATGAGGAGGAAAATGGTGTGGAGGTGGAGCAATTGCCTGTAATGGAGATGTCACCCCCTAGGGAGTCGACACCTGAGTGGCTGAGCTTATGGAAGGAATTACGTGACAGTGTCAGCTCTTTACAAAAGACGGTTGATGACATGAGACAGCCGGCTACTCAGCTCGTGCCTGTCTAGGCGTCTCAAAAGCCATCAGGGGCTCTAAAACGCCCGTTACCTCAGATGGCAGATACAGACGCCGACACGGATACTGACTCCAGTGTCGACGATGAAGAGACGAATGTGACTTCCAGTAGGGCCACACGTTACATGATTGATGCTATGAAAAATGTTTTACATATTTCTGATAATACAAGTACCACTAAAAAGGGTATTATGTTTGGTGAGAAAAAACTGCCTGTAGTTTTTCCTGCATCTGAGGAATTAAATGAAGTGTGTGATGAAGCGTGGGTTTCCCCCGATAAAAAACTGATAATTCCTAAAAGGTTATTAGCATCATACCCCTTCCCGCCAGAGGATAGGGCACGTTGGGAAACACCCCCTAAGGTGGATATAGCGCTCACACGTTTGTCAAAACAGGTGGCACTACCGTCTCCTGATAGGGCCGCCCTTAAGGAACCTGCTGACAGAAAGCAGGAGAATATCCTAAAATGTATATACACTCACACGGGTGTTATACTGCGACCAGCAATCGCCTCAGCTTGGATGTGCAGTGCTGGGGTGGCTTGGTCGGATTCCCTGACTGACAATATTGATACCCTAGATAGGGACAGTATATTACTGACTATAGAGCATTTGAAAGATGCATTTCTATATATGCGTGATGCACAGAGGGATATTTGCCGACTGGCATCAAGAGTAAGTGCGCTGTCCATTTCTGCCAGAAGAGGGTTATGGACGAGGCAGTAGTCAGGTGATGCTGATTCCAAAAGGCATATGGAAGTATTGCCTTACAAAGGGGAGGCGTTATTTGGGGTAGGTCTATCAGACCTGGTGACCACGGCAACTGCTGGGAAATCCAAATTTTTACCCCAGGTAGCCTCTCAACATAAGAAGACGCCGTATTATCAGGCGCAGTCTTTTCGGCCCCATAAGGGCAAGCGGGCAAAAGGCTCCTCATTTCTGCCCCGTGGCAGAGGGAGAGGAAAAAGGCTGCAGCAAACAGCCAGTTCCCAGGAACAGAAGCCCTCTCCCGTTTTCTGCCAAGTCCTCAGCATGACGCTGGGGCTTTACAAGCGGACTCAGGCACTCCCCTAAAGTCTGCTTTACCGACGTCTCCCTCCGACAGGGAGGCGGTATTGGAAGCCATTCACAAGCTGTATTCCCAGCAGGTGATAATCAAGATACCCCTCCTGCAACAGGGACAGGGGTATTATTCCACGCTGTTTGTGGTACCGAAGCCGGACGGCTCGGTGAGACCTATTTTAAATCTGAAATCCTTGAATACATACACAGGTTCAAATTCAAGATGGAGTCACTCAGAGCGGTGATTGCGAACTTGGAAGAAGGGGATTATATGGTGTCTTTGGACATCAAGGAGGCTTACCTCCATGTCCCAATTTACCCTTCTCACCAAGGATACCTCAGGTTTGTGGTACAGAACTGTCACTATCAGTTTCAGACGCTGCCGTTTGGTTTGTCCACGGCACCCCGGGTCTTTACCAAGGTAATGGCCGAAATGATGATACTCCTTCGAAGGAAGGGAGTTTTAGTTATCCTGTACTTGGACGATCTCCTGATAAGGGCAAGATCCAGGGAACAATTGGTAGTCGGGGTAGCACTATCTCAAGTAGTGTTGCGGCAGCACGATTGGATTCTCAATATTCCAAAATCGCAGCTGATCCCGACGACACGTCTTCTATTCCTAGGGATGATCCTAGACACAGTCCAGAAAAAGGTGTTTCTCCCGGAGGAGAAAGCCAGGGAGTTATCCGAACTAGTCAGAAACCTCCTAAAAACCAGGCCAAGTGTCAGTGCATCAATGCACAAGGGTCCTGGGAAAAATGGTGGCTTCCTACGAAGCAATCCCTTTCGGCAGATTCCACGCAAGAACTTTCCAGTGGGACCTGCTGGACAAATGGTCCGGATCGCATCTTCAGATGCATCAGCGGATAACCCTGTCAACAAAGACAAGGGTGTCTCTCCTGTGGTGGTTGCAGAGTGCTCATCTTCTAGAGGGCCGCAGATTCGGCATTCAGGACTGGGTCCTGGTGACCATGGATGCCAGCCTGCGAGGCTGGGGAGCAGTCACACAGGGAAGAAATTTCCAGGGATTGTGGTCAAGCCTGGAGACATCACTTCACATAAATATCCTGGAGCTGAGGGCCATTTACAATGCCCTAAGCCAAGCAAGACCTCTGCTTCAAGGTCAGCCGGTGCTGATCCAGTCGGACAACATCACGGCAGTCGCCCACGTGAACAGACAGGGCGGCACAAGAAGCAGGAGGGCAATGGCAGAAGCTGCAAGGATTCTTCGCTGGGCGGAAAATCATGTGATAGCACTGTCAGCAGTGTTCATTCCGGGAGTGGACAACTGGGAAGCAGACTTCCTAAGCAGGCACGACCTCCACCCGGGAGAGTGGGGACTTCACCCAGAAGTCTTCCACATGATTGTAAACCGTTGGGAATAACCAAAGGTGGACATGATGGCGTCCCGCTTCAACAAAAAATTGGACAGGTATTGCGCCAGGTCAAGGGACCCTCAGGCAATAGCTGTGGACGCTCTGGTAACACCATGGGTGTACCAGTCAGTGTATGTGTTTCCCTCCTCTGCCTCTCATACCCAAGGTACTGAGAATTATAAGACGGAGAGGAGTAAGAACTATACTCGTGGCTCCGGATTGGCCAAGAAGGACTTTGTACCCGGAACTTCAAGAGATGCTCACAGAGGACCCGTGGCCTCTACCTCTAAGAAGGGACCTGCTCCAGCAAGGACCCTGTCTGTTCCAAGACTTAACGCCGGATCCTGAAGGAAAAAGGCATTCCGGAAGAAGTCATTCCTACCCTGATCAAAGCCAGGAAGGATGTGACCGCAAAGCATTATCACCGCATTTGGCGGAAATATGTTGCGTGGTGCGAGGCCAGGAAGGCCCCAACGGAGGAATTTCAACTGGGTCGATTCCTGCATTTCCTGCAAACAGGAGTGTCTATGGGCCTAAAAATTAGGATCCATTAAGGTTCAGATTTCGGCCCTGTCGATTTTCTTCCAGAAAGAACTGGCTTCAGTTCCTGAAGTTCAGACGTTGTCAAGGGGGTGCTGCATATACAGCCTCCTTTTGTGCCTCCAGTGGCACCTTGGGATCTCAATGTAGTTTTGGGGTTCCTAAAATCACATTGGTTTGAACCGCTTAAATCTGTGGATTTGAAATATCTCACATGGAAAGTGGTCATGCTGTTGGCCCTGGCTTCGGCCAGGCGCGTGTCAGAATTGGCGGCTTTATCTTATAAAAGCCCTTACCTGATTTTTCATACAGACAGGGCAGAATTGAGGACTCGTCCACAATTTCTCCCTAAGGTGGTTTCAGCGTTTCACCTGAACCAGCCTATTGTGGTACCTGCGGCTACTAGGGACTTGGAGGACTCCAAGTTGCTGGACGTTGTCAGGGCCCTGAGAATATATGTTTCCAGGACGGCTGGAGTCAGAAAATCTGACTCCCTGTTTATCCTGTATGCACCCAACAAGCTGGGTGCTCCTGCTTCTAAGCAGACTATTGCTCGTTGGATTTGTAGTACAATTCAGCTTGCACATTCTGTGGCAGGCCTGCCACAGCCAAAATCTGTAAAAGCCCATTCCACAAGGAAGGTGGGCTCATCTTGGGCGGCTGCCCGAGGGGTCTCGGCTTTACAACTTTGCCGAGCAGCTACTTGGTCAGGGGCAAACACGTTTGCTAAATTCTACAAATTTGATACCCTGGCTGAGGAGGACCTGGAGTTCTCTCATTCGGTGCTGCAGAGTCATCCGCACTCTCCCGCCCGTTTGGGAGCTTTGGTATAATCCCCATGGTCCTTACGGAGTTCCCAGCATCCACTAGGACGTCAGAGAAAATAAGAATTTACTTACCGATAATTCTATTTCTCGTAGTCCGTAGTGGATGTTGGGCGCCCATCCCAAGTACATAGTTATTGTTAACTAAATCGGGTTATTGTTATTGTGAGCCATCTTTCCAGAGGCTCCTCTGTTATCATGCTGTTAACTGGGTTCAGATCACAAGTTGTACGGTGTGATTGGTGTGGCTGGTATGAGTCTTACCCGGGATTCAAAATCCTTCCTTATTGTGTACGCTCGTCCGGGCACAGTATCCTAACTGAGGCTTGGAGGAGGGTCATAGGGGGAGGAGCCAGTGCACACCAGGTAGTCCTAAAGCTTTACTTTTGTGCCCAGTCTCCTGCGGAGCCGCTATTCCCCATGGTCCTTACGGAGTTCCCAGCATCCACTACGGACTACGAGAAATAGAATTATCGGTAAGTAAATTCTTATTTACCGGTGAGTAAATTCTTATTATTTACCCTGTACTTGTCCTATACTGTCATCAACTGTAAGTTGCTGTTTTCCTGTTTGATTATTTATGTACTCTGTAATTGGGCACTGCAGAACCCTTGTGGCGCCATATAAAAAATAAAGGATAATAATAATAATAATAATAATAATAATATTAATAATAATAATAATATGGGGTGTATAATCCCCAGGTGTATCTCACACATCACACAGTACAGTATATAGAGTGTATAATCCCCAGGTGTATCTCACACATCGCTCAGTACAGATTACAGGATGTATAATCACCAGGTGTATAACACAAGTCGCACAGTACAGTATTGTGTGTGTGGTAAGCAATTAATGTACAGGCGCTAACTCTAAAGAATGGAAGATGGAGACTTCCCTTAGTTCCTATATAACGAGGCGATGTGCAGTCCTTCCAAGGTCCTATCCCGGACGGATCTTCTGCCGGATAAGACTCCGATGTTCCACGAATTTATATAGAAAGGAATAAAAAGAACCATATGGTGTAGTACGCAAAGGAAACAGATAATGAGTATGTAGTAGAATGCCTCGTGCCTCCTCCCAAAAGTGACACCCGAACAATGGTGTAAAGGACAGAACAAATGGCTCAATTACCAGATTGTGGATAGGACCTTGGAAGGACTGCACATCGCCTCGTTATATAGGAACTAAGGGAAGTCTCCATCTTCCATTCTTTAGAGTTAGCGCCTCCACATTAATTACTTACCACACACACAATTCTAGAATCAGGGGTTTTGGAGAAATTCCCCTATTAGCAAATATAGACGGGCTGCCAACAAAAAGCGCACATTAGGACACACCAACACCAGTACATACAGCACAGTACAGTATACATACTGGTCACAACAATGCAGCCGATATTGAGCACTGATCAGGATACTAGAAGTGACACAGAGCTGCAAGATAGAGCAATGGCCTACTGTACTATATATGTATACTGCTGGTCACCAAAATGCTGCACTGTCCTACTATATACTGCTCACAATAATGCAGCACAGATATGGAATGGATACTTGCAGTGACACAGAGCTGCAAGATACTACAGCAATGGCCTAATGTACTGTACAACTATATACTGTTGGTCACCAAAATGCTGCACTGTAATACTATATATACTGCTCACAAAAATGCAGCACAGATATGGAATGGATACTTGCAGTGACACAGAGCTGCAAGATACAACAATGGCCTACTGTACTGTACTACTATAAGTATAATTATATACTGGTGGTCCCCAGTCCCCACAATAAAGCACACTGAGCACAGATATTTGCAGCACACTGAGCACAGATATGGAGCATTTTCAGGCAGAGAACGTAGATATTTGCAGCACACTGAGCACAGATATTTGCAGCACACTGAGCACAGATTACGGAGTTTTTCAGGGAGATAACGCAGCCACGTCCTCTCCGTTCAATTTCCAATGCACGAGTGAAAATGGCGGCGATGCGCGGCTCTTTATATAGAATACGAATCTCGCGAGATTCTGACAGCGGGATGATGACGTTCGGGCGCGTTCGGGTTAACCGAGCAAGGCAGGAAGATCCGAGGCTGCCTCGGAACCGTGTAAAATGGGTAAAGTTCGGGGGGGTTCGGATCTCGGAGAACCGAACCCGCTCATCTCTACCTGTAACCTGCAGAAACTTGGGATCTACATTCAAGCATCCACACACTGAAAAGTGCTTGATATTTGGCATGAATTTAATTTTACAAAAATGTATGTAGAGTTTGTGATTATACAATATTTCCCTGTCCCTATATTACATAGTAAAATTACCAGACAGTTTAGATAGTGGGTGGCCCTACACCACTGAACCATCAACGCAGCAATAGAAGGAAAAGTTACTGATCAGCCAGTGGCATGGCACTTTAAGGAATGTAGGCACAAGATTTCATCATTAAAATACAAAATTATTGTATACGTGGAGCAGACAGCGGGATGCATATTCAAACTTAATCATGTTACTCCTATAAACGAAATACTGTGTCTCCTGGCTTATTTCAAAATATAAAAAATCCCTTTTAAGGCTCATGAATAGTGCTGCCAAGGCAGTAATACCAGTTGAGTGGCATTCACTCTCACCGCTTACCATCAAAGAGTGGATAATTCGTCTTAATTTATATATGGCTATGGAAGAACTTTCTCTGGCTGCCACCGACTGCACTACAGTGTTTACCTCTACCTGGTTCTACTGGGGAATTCCAGGAGTCAGATAAATACATGTCTTTAATTGTCTAGGTTTGAACTGTGCTCATAAATATACTTATTTTACAGGTGTATGTGGCCTTTAGCTTGGTTCTTTTTGTTGCTACTTACATGGGAGACCTGAGTAAATCCCCTTGCTGCGTTCGCCACAGGTTCTATTCCCACTCTATGGGTGTCGTGGACACTTATGAGTGGGAATAGCCCGTTAGCCGGCATTCCGGCTGGCGGCATTGTCAGTGGTCGGGATTTTGGCGTTGGTATCCTGACCGCCGGGATTCCAACTGCCGGCATATCAACTGCATTGGGGGTCTGGGAATGATCTTTGTAGTTTGTACTGTGTACCAGATTATGTTATGTACATAGATGTCATTTGAATTAGAAGTATATTTTACATATTTACCCCATGCACATGATCACATATTATATATATATATATATATATATATATAGTTACATAGTTAGTGAGGTTGAATAGAAGCAAAATGCCCATCGGGTTCAACCTGTATTCTGTGTTAAGCTGTGCATATTACAGGTTGAGTATCCCATATCCAAATATTCCGAAATACGGAATATTCCGAAATACGGAATTTTTTGCGTGAGAGTGAGATAGTGAAACCTTTGTTTTTTGATGGCTCAATGTACACAAACTTTGTTTAATACACAAAGTTATAAAAAATATTGTATTAAATGACCTTCAGGCTGTGTGTGTAAGGTGTATATGAAACATAAATGCATTGTGTGAATGTCCATTAAACAAAGTGTGTGTACAAAGTTATTAAAAATATTGGCTAAAGTTACCTTCAGGCTGTGTGTATAAGGTGTATATGAAACATAAATGCATTCTGTGCTTAGACTTGGGTCCCATCGACATGATATCTCATTATGGTATGCAATTATTCCAAAATACGGAAAAATCCGATATCCAAAATACTTCTGGTCCCAAGCATTTTGGATAAAGGATACTCAACCTGTATAATGTACCTGCCGAAGTAATGGTTTAGTACCAATTGACAACTCTGATTCTACCACTCCCAGGTATATAATGTCACTATGTTAAGAGCTATAGCCCTGGATACTTTTTCCAATTAGATATTTGTCCAATTCGTTTTTAAAATGTATTTACAGAGTCTGCCATTATTACGTTCTCCTGCAGGGAGTTCCAAATCTTTATTGCCCTTACCGTGAAGAACCCTTTCCTACTTTGTGTACGGAATTTTCTCTCCTCTAGCCTTAGTGAGTGCCCACGTGTCCTATACAGAGTTCTTTTAATAAACAAATCCCCAGCTAACTCCTTTATTAATGCTTGGGTATACTTTAAAATGCATCTCAAGCACTGGTGTATCTATAATGGGTGCAGTGTGTGTGGTGCAGTGCCGTAACTAGGCATTTTAGCGCTGTGTGCAAGAAACGACAGTGGCGCCCCCCCCCCCCATGTAAGATAGGGGCAGTGCGCGCCGTAGTCGCGTGAAAAATTTATAGGGGTGTGGCTTCACGGGGAAGGGGGGTGGCCACAAAATAATAGCAATTCATACTACGATGCACAGTAGTCAACATTATTCAAATTACGCTGCACGGTAGCGCCACTACACCAGGTAGAGCCCCTTTTATACATTACAGCAGACAGTCCCCCTTTTTACACATTGCGGCAGCCAGTCCCCCTTTTTACACATTGCGGCAGCCAGGCCCCCTTTTTACACATTGCGGCAGCCAGTCCCCCTTTTTACACATTGCGGCAGCCAGGACCCCTCTTTACACATTGCGGCAGCCAGGACCCCTTTTTACACATTGCGGCAGCCAGGACCCCTTTTTACACATTGCGGCAGCCAGGACCCCTTTTTACACATTGCGGCAGCCAGGCCCCCTTTTTACACATTGCGGCAGACGGTGTCCCCGAGAGAGAGAGAGAGAGAGAGAGAGAGAGGGATATACTTACCTTCTCCCCGCTGACACAGGCTCCTCGTGCTGGCATCTCCCTCTCGGTGCAGGCAGTGAGGTGAGAAGGAGAAGGAGGGAGGGGGAGCAGGGAGCCGCAGCAGCGCTATTTCATTGGTAGTAAGCGCCGCTGCAGCATCCCCCTCTCCTTCCGTATTGGCAGCCTGGCGCTGCTGTGGATGCTGGGATGAAGGAACCGCATCCCAGCATCCATAGCAGCGCCGGGCAGCCAATACAGAAGGAGAGGGGGATGCTGCAGCGGCGCTTACTACCAATGAAATAGCGCTGCTGCGGCTCCCTGCTCCCCCTCCCTCGTCCTCCTTGTCCGCTGCCCGTCGCTGGTCTCTTCTTCCTCCAGCGCGGCGCACGGCGCACACAGCAGAGGCGGCATGTAATGAGTCAATTTGACTCATTACATGCCGCTGGCCGTGCGCCCTCAGGGCAACTGCGTTGTGTGCCAAGCCCACTTGGCACACACGTAGTTACGGCCCTGGTGTGGTGCAGGGCCGGCTCCAGGCATGTTCCAATAGAGCGGCCGCGCAGGGCGCCACCCTTAATGGGCGCCGCATGCTTGCGCCGCCATATTGGAACCTGGCTGGAGCACCTGTGACTGCAGCACACAGCGATCCGTCCCTTTATCCATTCCCGGCCCGGCCCGCCCGCCTCCTAATCGTGGTAGTATAGTAGTAGCCTCGAGTAGCAGTGGACGGCCGCGGCTGACTGTGTGTGGTGTGTGCGTGCCGCCCTGCTGCCCCGTACCGATGACTCGTCATCATGAGGTGGGAGTGCTGCCTGTGGGCGGGTCGCGGACTGAATGTAAACTACACAGGCTGTCCGCGCTGACGCTATACGGCGGCAGCGGCTCCGGCGTCTGACGTCAGACGCCGGGCGCCGCCGCACAGCGCACATAGCCGAATCGATCATCAGACCTTACAGCTTAGCCTCTGCCTCTGCCGTCTGCGGACCGCCCACAGACCACAGTACTCCCCCTCAGAGATGAGTCATCGGCACAGGCAGCCACTGATAGCCTGGAGGCGGGACGCTGCTGCAGACTGCCTGGCCGCCGTCTTCCCTTCCTCCTGCTGCAGCTGCTTAACACGTGAGTCACACAGAGACCAGTCCAGACCAGTTCTGCTTAGTCACAGCCACCCACAGTGTGGGGGCATATCTGTCACTGTGGGGGCATTTATATATCTGGCACTGTGGGGGCATATCTGCACTGTGGGGGCATATCTGCACTGTGGGGCATTTATGTATCTGGCGCTGTGGGGGTATATCTGCACTGTGGGGGCATTAATGTATCTGGCACTGTCGGGGCATATCTGCACTGTGGGGGCATTTATGTATCTGGCACTGAGGGGGCATATCTGCACTGTGGGGGCATATCTGCACTGTGGGGGCATTTATGTATCTGGCGCTGTGGGGGTATATCTGCACTGTGGGGGCATTAATGTATCTGGCACTGTGGGGGCATATCTGGCACTGTGTGGCCATTTATGTAGCTGGCACTGCTGGGGGGGCATGTCGCGTGTAGCTGGCACTGCTGGGGGGGGCATGTCGCGTGTAGCTGGCACTGCTGGGGGGCATGTCACGTGTAGCTGGCACTGCTGGGGAGCATGTCATGTAGTGTTCCCGCTAGGCGTCTGTGGCTAGGCAATGTGTCTCAGTGCTCTCCCTGGTGCAATGTGTCTCAGTGCTGTGCCTGGCGCAAAGTGTATAGGAGGTTCTACCTGGTGCAGTGTGTATTAGCTGCACTACTGTGTGGTGTAATGCAAATTGCCACTATTATGTGGCCACGTACCTTCCCCACGAAGTAACTCCCCTTAATTTTTGCTCGGCGCGCACTGTCCATGCTTTAACGTTTGGGTATGGGAACAACAAGCAGTATGTACATCATTTTGCCCTCCTAACTTAAAAATGTGCCCTCCCTGTGATCAGCACCATGCCCTAAAAAGTGAACACTATCATGTGTAGCTGGCACTGCTGGGGGGCATGTCATGTGTAGCTGGTACTGCTGGGGGGCATGTCATGTCTATCTGGCACTGCACATTATGTGTATCTGGCACTATACTGGAGACATTGTGTGTAAGGAACACTACTGTGGCTATGTGTAAGGCTGCTAATTGTGTGAAAATATGTTTATAGTTTGATGATATGAAGTTACGAGGTCACGCCCACTTTTCCAGAGGCCACACCCACTTTTCCGGGAGCGCACGCGCCTTCAGCGCGCGCATGGGGGGGGGGGAGGGGGGCGCTTTTACATTTTCTCGCTCAGGGTGCTAGTAGGCCTGGAGCCGGCCCTGGTGTGGTGCACCCATTTTTTTAAAATACTCATCCCTCCGGTGTCCCACGCCGAAGTCAGCAGCACTGTTAAATCAGCATGAAAATGGCACAGCTGTCATTTTCACAGAGTTCTGCGCACGTGCAGTAGAGAAATCACTGGGAAAATGGCAACCGTGTCATGTTCCCGGAGTGCCTTCTAGCACTCAGACTCTCAGTGCTGCCAGCAGAGAGCAGGGGGCCCAAACAGAGGAGGCTGCACACGGGCCTCCTCTCTTAAAGCACCCTGTGTATTCCTGGATATGTTACTTTCATGTATTTCTATTCATCATCACTGATGTACCCTTTGGTTAGTGTTAGATGTAATTTAGTAAATAATTGTATAGCTTAAACATCTATTGTGTCAGGAGATAATTTTGCTCACACAATTAGCATGGTGGTGCAAATATTCCAAGGGCCTGCAAACTCCACCACCAACACCTTCATCATCAACATCCTCAGTCATGATTGGAAGTAGCCCTGCTTCCAATCTCACAAGCGTGACTGACTCCTCTCCTATCCGGGCTTCCTCAGAAGCATCCTTGAGTGCTATGCATGTTGCTGCTGCTACTGTCCAGACGGGGACCAGGAAGACTACTTGTAGTTTAACTTAACAATTGACTGTTGAACAATCCTTTGCAAGAAGGAGCAAGTATGACAGCAGTCACCCAGTTGCACACATAGGTGTGCGCAGGGGGGGTGCCTGGTGCGCACAGGCACCCCCTAATGTCTGACACCTCGATCTCACATGCCTGATGCAGTGATCGCCGAGCAGGCTGATTACTGTCCCCTCTGCGCTGCACCCTGTCAGAACTAGAGATGAGCGCCTGAAATTTTTCGGGTTTTGTGTTTTGGTTTTGGGTTCGGTTCCGCGGCCGTGTTTTGGGTTCGAACGCGTTTTGGCAAAACCTCACCGAATTATTTTTGTCGGATTCGGGTGTGTTTTGGATTCGGGTGTTTTTTTCAAAAAACCCTAAAAAACAGCTTAAATCATAGAATTTGGGGGTAATTTTGATCCAAAAGTATTATTAACCTCAAAAAACATAATTTACACTCATTTTCAGCCTATTCTGAACACATCACACCTCACAATATTATTTTTAGTCCTAAAATTTGCACCGAGGTCGCTGTGTAAGTAAGATAAGCGACCCTAGTGGCCGACACAAACACCGGGCCCATCTAGGAGTGGCACTGCAGTGTCACGCAGGATGTCCCTTCCAAAAAACCCTCCCCAAACAGCACATGACGCAAAGAAAAAAAGAGGCGCAATGAGGTAGCTGTGTGAGTAAGATTAGCGACCCTAGTGGCCGACACAAACACCGGGCCCATCTAGGAGTGGCACTGCAGTGTCACGCAGGATGGCCCTTCCAAAAAACCCTCCCCAAACAGCACATGACGCAAAGAAAAAAAGAGGCGCAATGAGGTAGCTGTGTGAGTAAGATTAGCGACCCTAGTGGCCGACACAAACACCGGGCCCATCTAGGAGTGGCACTGCAGTGTCACGCAGGATGGCCCTTCCAAAAAACCCTCCCCAAACAGCACATGACGCAAAGAAAAAAAGAGGCGCAATGAGGTAGCTGACTGTGTGAGTAAGATTAGCGACCCTAGTGGCCGACACAAACACCGGGCACATCTAGGAGTGGCACTGCAGTGTCACGCAGGATGTCCCTTCCAAAAAACCCTCCCCAAACAGCACATGACGCAAAGAAAAAAAGAGGCGCAATGAGGTAGCTGTGTGAGTAAGATTAGCGACCCTAGTGGCCGACACAAACACCGGGCCCATCTAGGAGTGGCACTGCAGTGTCACGCAGGATGTCCCTTCCAAAAAACCCTCCCCAATCAGCACATGATGCAAAGAAAAAGAAAAGAAAAAAGAGGTGCAAGATGGAATTATCCTTGGGCCCTCCCACCCACCCTTATGTTGTATAAACAAAACAGGACATGCACACTTTAACCAACCCATCATTTCAGTGACAGGGTCTGCCACACGACTGTGACTGATATGACGGGTTGGTTTGGACCCCCCCCAAAAAAGAAGCAATTAATCTCTCCTTGCACAAACTGGCTCTACAGAGGCAAGATGTCCACCTCATCTTCACCCTCCGATATATCACCGTGTACATCCCCCTCCTCACAGATTATCAATTCGTCCCCACTGGAATCCACCATCTCAGCTCCCTGTGTACTTTGTGGAGGCAATTGCTGCTGGTCAATGTCTCCGCGGAGGAATTGATTATAATTCATTTTAATGAACATCATCTTCTCCACATTTTCTGGATGTAACCTCGTACGCCGATTGCTGACAAGGTGAGCGGCGGCACTAAACACTCTTTCGGAGTACACACTTGTGGGAGGGCAACTTAGGTAGAATAAAGCCAGTTTGTGCAAGGGCCTCCAAATTGCCTCTTTTTCCTGCCAGTATAAGTACGGACTGTGTGACGTGCCTACTTGGATGCGGTCACTCATATAATCCTCCACCATTCTATCAATGTTGAGAGAATCATATGCAGTGACAGTAGACGACATGTCCGTAATCGTTGTCAGGTCCTTCAGTCCGGACCAGATGTCAGCATCAGCAGTCGCTCCAGACTGCCCTGCATCACCGCCAGCGGGTGGGCTCGGAATTCTGAGCCTTTTCCTCGCACCCCCAGTTGCGGGAGAATGTGAAGGAGGAGATGTTGACAGGTCGCGTTCCGCTTGACTTGACAATTTTGTCACCAGCAGGTCTTTCAACCCCAGCAGACCTGTGTCTGCCGGAAAGAGAGATCCAAGGTAGGCTTTAAATCTAGGATCGAGCACGGTGGCCAAAATGTAGTGCTCTGATTTCAACAGATTGACCACCCGTGAATCCTTGTTAAGCGAATTAAGGGCTGCATCCACAAGTCCCACATGCCTAGCGGAATCGCTCCGTGTTAGCTCCTTCTTCAATGCCTCCAGCTTCTTCTGCAAAAGCCTGATGAGGGGAATGACCTGACTCAGGCTGGCAGTGTCTGAACTGACTTCACGTGTGGCAAGTTCAAAGGGCATCAGAACCTTGCACAACGTTGAAATCATTCTCCACTGCACTTGAGACAGGTGCATTCCATCTCCTATATCGTGCTCAATTGTATAGGCTTGAATGGCCTTTTGCTGCTCCTCCAACCTCTGAAGCATATAGAGGGTTGAATTCCACCTCGTTACCACTTCTTGCTTCAGATGATGGCAGGGCAGGTTCAGTAGTTTTTGGTGGTGCTCCAGTCTTCTGTACGTGGTGCCTGTACGCCGAAAGTGTCCCGCAATTTTTCTGGCCACCGACAGCATCTCTTGCACGCCCCTGTCGTTTTTTAAAAAATTCTGCACCACCAAATTCAAGGTATGTGCAAAACATGGGACGTGCTGGAATTTGCCCATATTTAATGCACACACAATATTGCTGGCGTTGTCCGATGCCACAAATCCACAGGAGAGTCCAATTGGGGTAAGCCATTCCGCGATGATCTTCCTCAGTTGCCGTAAGAGGTTTTCAGCTGTGTGCGTATTCTGGAAAGCGGTGATACAAAGCGTAGCCTGCCTAGGAAAGAGTTGGCGTTTGCGAGATGCTGCTACTGGTGCCGCCGCTGCTGTTCTTGCGGCGGGAGTCCATACATCTACCCAGTGGGCTGTCACAGTCATATAGTCCTGACCCTGCCCTGCTCCACTTGTCCACATGTCCGTGGTTAAGTGGACATTGGGTACAACTGCATTTTTTAGGACACTGGTGAGTCTTTTTCTGACGTCCGTGTACATTCTCGGTATCGCCTGCCTAGAGAAGTGGAACCTAGATGGTATTTGGTAACGGGGGCACACTGCCTCAATAAATTGTCTAGTTCCCTGTGAACTAACGGCGGATACCGGACGCACGTCTAACACCAACATAGTTGTCAAGGACTCAGTTATCCGCTTTGCAGTAGGATGACTGCTGTGATATTTCATCTTCCTCGCAAAGGACTGTTGAACAGTCAATTGCTTACTGGAAGTAGTACAAGTGGGCTTACGACTTCCCCTCTGGGATGACCATCGACTCCCAGCGGCAACAACAGCAGCGCCAGCAGCAGTAGGCGTTACACGCAAGGATGCATCGGAGGAATCCCAGGCAGGAAAGGACTCGTCAGACTTGCCAGTGACATGGCCTGCAGGACTATTGGCATTCCTGGGGAAGGAGGAAATTGACACTGAGGGAGTTGGTGGGGTGGTTTGCGTGAGCTTGGTTACAAGAGGAAGGGATTTACTGGTCAGTGGACTGCTTCCGCTGTCACCCAAAGTTTTTGAACTTGTCACTGACTTATTATGAATGCGCTGCAGGTGACGTATAAGGGAGGATGTTCCGAGGTGGTTAACGTCCTTACCCCTACTTATTACAGCTTGACAAAGGGAACACACGGCTTGACACCTGTTGTCCGCATTTCTGGTGAAATACCTCCACACCGAAGAGCTGATTTTTTTGGTATTTTCACCTGGCATGTCAACGGCCATATTCCTCCCACGGACAACAGGTGTCTCCCCGGGTGCCTGACTTAAACAAACCACCTCACCATCAGAATCCTCCTGGTCAATTTCCTCCCCAGCGCCAGCAACACCCATATCCTCCTCATCCTGGTGTACTTCAACACTGACATCTTCAATCTGACTATCAGGAACTGGACTGCGGGTGCTCCTTCCAGCACTTGCAGGGGGCGTGCAAATAGTGGAAGGCGCATGCTCTTCACGTCCAGTGTTGGGAAGGTCAGGCATCGCAAACGACACAATTGGACTCTCCTTGTGGATTTGGGATTTCAAAGAACGCACAGTTCTTTGCGGTGCTTTTGCCAGCTTGAGTCTTTTCAGTTTTCTAGCGAGAGGCTGAGTGCTTCCATCCTCATGTGAAGCTGAACCACTAGCCATGAACATAGGCCAGGGCCTCAGCCGTTCCTTGCCACTCCGTGTGGTAAATGGCATATTGGCAAGTTTACGCTTCTCCTCCGACAATTTTATTTTAGGTTTTGGAGTCCTTTTTTTTCTGATATTTGGTGTTTTGGATTTGACATGCTCTGTACTATGACATTGGGCATCGGCCTTGGCAGACGACGTTGCTGGCATTTCATCGTCTCGGCCATGACTAGTGGCAGCAGCTTCAGCACGAGGTGGAAGTGGATCTTGATCTTTCCCTAATTTTGGAACCTCAACTTTTTTGTTCTCCATATTTTATAGGCAGAACTAAAAGGCACCTCAGGTAAACAATGGAGATGGATGGATTGGATAGTTTACTAGTATACAATTATGGACGGACTGCCACGGTTAGGTGGTATAAAAAAACCACGGTTAGGTGGTATATATTATAATAATAATACAATTATGGATGGACGGACTGCCTGCCGACTGCCGACACAGAGGTAGCCACAGCCGTGAACTACCGCACTGTACACTGGTTGATAAAGAGATAGTAGTATACTCGTAACAACTAGTATGACACTATGACGACGGTATAAAGAATGGAAAAAAAACCACGGTTAGGTGGTATATATTATAATAATAATACAATTATGGATGGACGGACTGCCTGCCGACTGCCGACACAGAGGTAGCCACAGCCGTGAACTACCGCACTGTACACTGGTTGATAAAGAGATAGTAGTATACTCGTAACAACTAGTATGACACTATGACGACGGTATAAAGAATGGAAAAAAAACCACGGTTAGGTGGTATATATTATAATAATAATACAATTATGGATGGACGGACTGCCTGCCGACTGCCGACACAGAGGTAGCCACAGCCGTGAACTACCGCACTGTACACTGGTTGATAAAGAGATAGTAGTATACTCGTAACAACTAGTATGACACTATGACGACGGTATAAAGAATGGAAAAAAAACCACGGTTAGGTGGTATATATTATAATAATAATACAATTATGGATGGACGGACTGCCTGCCGACTGCCGACACAGAGGTAGCCACAGCCGTGAACTACCGCACTGTACACTGGTTGATAAAGAGATAGTAGTATACTCGTAACAACTAGTATGACACTATGACGACGGTATAAAGAATGAAAAAAAAACCACGGTTAGGTGGTATATATTATAATAATAATACAATTATGGATGGACGGACTGCCTGCCGACTGCCGACACAGAGGTAGCCACAGCCGTGAACTACCGCACTGTACACTGGTTGATAAAGAGATAGTAGTATACTCGTAACAACTAGTATGACACTATGACGACGGTATAAAGAATGGAAAAAAAACCACGGTTAGGTGGTATATATTATAATAATAATACAATTATGGATGGACGGACTGCCTGCCGACTGCCGACACAGAGGTAGCCACAGCCGTGAACTACCGCACTGTACACTGGTTGATAAAGAGATAGTAGTATACTCGTAACAACTAGTATGACACTATGACGACGGTATAAAGAATGGAATAAAAACCACGGTTAGGTGGTATATATTATAATAATAATACAATTATGGATGGACGGACTGCCTGCCGACTGCCGACACAGAGGTAGCCACAGCCGTGAACTACCGCACTGTACACTGGTTGATAAAGAGATAGTAGTATACTCGTAACAACTAGTATGACACTATGACGACGGTATAAAGAATGGAAAAAAAACCACGGTTAGGTGGTATATATTATAATAATAATACAATTATGGATGGACGGACTGCCTGCCGACTGCCGACACAGAGGTAGCCACAGCCGTGAACTACCGCACTGTACACTGGTTGATAAAGAGATAGTAGTATACTCGTAACAACTAGTATGACACTATGACGACGGTATAAAGAATGGAAAAAAAACCACGGTTAGGTGGTATATATTATAATAATAATACAATTATGGATGGACGGACTGCCTGCCGACTGCCGACACAGAGGTAGCCACAGCCGTGAACTACCGCACTGTACACTGGTTGATAAAGAGATAGTAGTATACTCGTAACAACTAGTATGACACTATGACGACGGTATAAAGAATGGAAAAAAAACCACGGTTAGGTGGTATATATTATAATAATAATACAATTATGGATGGACGGACTGCCTGCCGACTGCCGACACAGAGGTAGCCACAGCCGTGAACTACCGCACTGTACACTGGTTGATAAAGAGATAGTAGTATACTCGTAACAACTAGTATGACACTATGACGGTATAAAGAAAGAAAAAAAAATACCACGGTTAGGTGGTATATATTGTAATACAATTATGGATGGACGGACTGCCTGCCGAGTTCCGACTGCCGACACAGAGGTAGCCACAGCCGTGAACTACCGCACTGTACTGTGTCTGCTGCTAATATAGACTGGTTGATAAAGAGATAGTATACAATACATACAACAATGAATATACTACTATACTGGTGGTCAGGCACTGTGGTCACCACTAGTCACACTGGCAGTGGCACTCCTGCAGCAAAAGTGTGCACTGTTTAATTTTAAATTAATATAATATTATGTACTCCTGGGGGCTCCTGCTATAACAACCTGCAGTGCTCCCCAGTCTCCCCCACAATTATTATAAGCTTTGCCTTTTATACATTGATGTGCAGCACACTGGGCTGAGCTGAGTGCACACAGACTGAGTCACACTGTGTGACTGGCTGCTGCTGTGTATCGTTTTTTTTCAGGCAGAGAACGGATATAGCAGAGAACGGATATATATTAAAATAAATAAAAGTTAACTAACAACAACTGCACTGGTCACTGTGGTAAACTCTGTCTGACTCTGCACAATCTCTCTCTCTCTTCTAATCTAATTTCTAATGGAGAGGACGCCAGCCACGTCCTCTCCCTATCAATCTCAATGCACGTGTGAAAATGGCGGCGACGCGCGGCTCCTTATATAGAATCCGAGTCTCGCGAGAATCCGACAGCGTCATGATGACGTTCGGGCGCGCTCGGGTTAACCGAGCAAGGCGGGAGGATCCGAGTCTGCTCGGACCCGTGAAAAAAACATGAAGTTCGTGCGGGTTCGGTTTCAGAGAAACCGAACCCGCTCATCTCTAGTCAGAACTGCATTACTGACCAGACGCCTGGGTTAATCAAAGGTGCCACTGACACCGCCTTTCAAATTCCCAGCTCCACCTCCATGTAATGTGACGTGATTACGTCATGCTGCTCGCATGCCCACCCGTCACACCCGCCACGTATACACCTCTCTCCTTGTATGCTATGCCAACACCAGCCACTGATGAGGAGCAGCATGCAGCCAGCGTTCCTCTTAGGAAGACAAATTCAATACTGGCAGGCGGTCGGCAGCAGCTTTGACACGTCACTCGTTTTTCCAGCAGCAGCAGTACTAGTCTGTGACTGTCAGTGTCAGTGAGTGACTGACTTGTAAGTAAGCTGCTGCAGCTTGCAGGGGAAAGAGAGGGGGAGCCAGACCAGGCTGAGGAGGAGCAGTGTAATTGCAGTGAGTGTCATCAGGGGTGTTTGTTTGGTGCACACCACAACATCTGACAATGTATCTGCTTTATTAGGATTGGTACAAGGGTGGATATTTTATATGCGTTGACCATCAATAGATGGTGCTAGACACGCCCAAAAGGCTGTGCTAGACACCCCCCTCCGACGGTGCACCCCCTAATAAAATGTGCTGCGCACGCCAGTGGTTGCACAGCGGATTACTGACGCCATAACAACTATGCTGATATTAGACGTGTGTCCAGTATCCACCATTAATGCAGTGGGTTTTAGATAGTTGATTAAGGTCCTGTGTCCCCAGCACCATCTAGAGTCCACTTCACTAGGAAAGCAATTCCCAGACTGTACAAGGACATTAAAAAAAAGCATTGTTAGTGTCATCAGAAATGCCTTTGTACCCACTGTACACTTAACCACGGATTGTCACGCCTGAGGTCCGACTCTGACCAGTGGAGATCTCAGGCGTAGGGGCTGACTGGAATGTGAATCTGGGAGCTTTGCTACATAACCGGGATATGGTAAACTTGAGCATAGTTAGTGGGTTGCAGAACTGGACAATTGTCACAGATCTGCTATTCCGGCGCTAATTCTAGAAATCAAAAAATTATGTATATATATATAAATATATCAAACTATTTTTTAAAAAAGGATAAAGAGATATGTGAATAGGCAGCTGAGTAAAAGCAACTTGCTAGGTCGCTTAAGATTATGTAGAACAAACAAAGAAAAAGTATACTCTGCGCCAAAAAACTATATAATACCAGTGTGCAGTCTGTCATGTATAATGATTGACTCAGTACAACTTCAATTATAAATAACCATTTTTATATTTTGGTTTGTTTAAAAGTTAGCAGCATAAGACACATACATATATAAACTTTGTAGCAATATTGCTCTCCAAATAAATAATATAAACAATAAACAATATATTATATTCTAAAAATAACTTATTGGCTCTGTTTGGTAAAGATTATATTATTAGGCACTGGCGTCCCAGTGTCAGAAAACCTGATAGTAATGAAAAAGTCCCGCAAATAGGATAATGCAGTCTCTCTGTGGATAATATATATTTTAGTTGTAATGGGTAATTATCAATGTGCTGGTTCCTGGATTGTATAGATACAGGGTCCGTTTTAAAGTAAATTGCACGTATAGAGATTGATCAAATGATATTACCGTTCCATTAGCAGAGCAGCTTCACTGATTGATGATCTTATCAGATGATTGCTCTGGTTGTTTCCATACCACGGGTAATTGACCCCACTGCGGAGGACATAGGCAGACACCCGGTAAAGATGAATAGAAAGTCGGGCCAACTTAAAGCCGCTGCGGACAGCTGTGTGCGGCACCCGCTGACACTCGCCGGCTTCTGTGATGTTAAAGGCTGACGAGACGTGATGCAGAACACTGCCGGCTTTGAGCTCCGGACCGCCGCCTCTCGGATAGCAATCTGCGGCTGGCAGTCGGCTGGAGCACCCGGTGCACAACGTGCAGATGACCGCTGTGGCTGTGTGCAGCAGTAGGTCCGTTCCACAAACAGCTGAGACCAAACAGAGACCAATGTGGAGTGGGCGTCAACGCGTTTCGTCTCCTAGGCAACCGGAGACTTCCTCAAGCTGCTCTGCTAATGGAACGGTAATATCATTTGATCAATCTCTATACGTGCAATTTACTTTAAAACGGACCCTGTATCTATACAATCCAGGAACCAGCACATTGATAATTACCCATTACAACTAAAATATATATTATCCACAGAGAGACTGCATTATCCTATTTGCGGGACTTTTTCATTACTATCAGGTTTTCTGACACTGGGACGCCAGTGCCTAATAATATAATCTTTACCAAACAGAGCCAATAAGTTATTTTTAGAATATAATATATTGTTTATTGTTTATATTATTTATTTGGAGAGCAATATTGCTACAAAGTTTATATATGTATGTGTCTTATGCTGCTAACTTTTAAACAAACCAAAATATAAAAATGGTTATTTATAATTGAAGTTGTACTGAGTCAATCATTATACATGACAGACTGCACACTGGTATTATATAGTTTTTTGGCGCAGAGTATACTTTTTCTTTGTTTGTTCTACATAAACTTGAGCATAGGCCTGAAGGCGTGACCAGAATGGAGGAGAATATAAGATAAAACAAGTCTTTTATTCAGCACGCAAGATGGTACAGGTAGCGGCAGATGGTATTAAACTCAATGATCGGTATCACAGATAATGCAGTAACATTGGCACAGGAACAAGGAAATGCAGAAGCATATGTAACATCGATCGCAAGATGTAATTAGAGATGAGCGGGTTCGGTTTCTCGGAAACCGAACCCCCCCGAACTTCACCCTTTTTACACGGGTCCGAGGCAGGTTCGAACCTTCCCGCCTTGCTCGGCTAACCCGAGCATGCCCGAACGTCATCATCCCGCTGTCGGATTCTCGCGAGATTCGGATTCTATATAAGCAGCCGTGCGTCGCCGCCATTTTCACTCGTGCATTGGAGATGATAGGGAGAGGACGTGGCTGGCATCCTCTCCGTTTATTGTTGAACTTGATTGCTTTATTGCTTAATTGTGGGGAGGACTGGGGAGCAGCTGTTAGGAGGAGTACAGTGCAGAGTTTTGCTGATAAGTGACCACCAGTTTTTATCCGTTCTCTGCCTGAAAAAAACGCTCCATACCATATCTGTGCTCATTGTGCTGCATAATATATCTGTGCTCACACTGCTTAATTGTGGGGACTGGGGAGCAGCTGTATTATATAGCAGGAGTACAGTGCAGAGTTTTGCTGACAGTGACCACCAGTATACGTTGTCTGCCTGAAAAACACTCCATATCTGTGCTCAGTGTGCTGCTTTATTTTAATGTGGGGACTGGGGACCACCAGTATAATTAATATTATATGGGAGGAGTACAGTGCAGAGTTTTGCTGACCAGTGACCACCAGTATACTATATATAGCAGTACGGTAGGCCACTGCTGTACCTACCGCTGTGTCGTCATTCATTAAGTATACTATCCATCTACATTCTATACCTGTGGTGCATTTTAGTTTTGCAGTTTGCTGACACAGTGACCACCAGTATACTATATATAGCAGTACGGTAGGCCACTGCTGTACCTACCTCTGTGTCGTCATTCATTAAGTATACTATCCATCTACATTCTATACCTGTGGTGCATTTTAGTTTTGCAGTTTGCTGACACAGTGACCACCAGTATACTATATATAGCAGTACGGTAGGCCACTGCTGTACCTACCTCTGTGTCGTCATTCATTAAGTATACTATCCATCTACATGCTATACCTGTGGTGCATTTTAGTTTTGCAGTTTGCTGACACAGTGACCACCAGTATACTATATATAGCAGTACGGTAGGCCACTGCTGTACCTACCTCTGTGTCGTCATTCATTAAGTATACTATCCATCTACATTCTATACCTGTGGTGCATTTTAGTTTTGCAGTTTGCTGACACAGTGACCACCAGTATACTATATATAGCAGTACGGTAGGCCACTGCTGTACCTACCTCTGTGTCGTCATTCATTAAGTATACTATCCATCTACATTCTATACCTGTGGTGCATTTTAGTTTTGCAGTTTGCTGACACAGTGACCACCAGTATACTATATATAGCAGTACGGTAGGCCACTGCTGTACCTACCTCTGTGTCGTCATTCATTAAGTATACTATCCATCTACATTCTATACCTGTGGTGCGCCTCTTTTTTTCTTTGCATCATGTGCTGTTTGGGGACAATTTTTTTGAAGTGCCATCCTGTCTTGATTGACACTGCAGTGCCACTCCTAGATGGGCCAGGTGTTTGTGTCGGCCACTTGTGTCGCTTAGCTTAGTCACACAGCCACCTTGGTGCGCCTCTTTTTTTCTTTGCATCATGTGCTGTTTGGGGACAATTTTTTTGAAGTGCCATCCTGTCTTGATTGACACTGCAGTGCCACTCCTAGATGGGCCAGGTGTTTGTGTCGGCCACTTGTGTCGCTTAGCTTAGTCACACAGCCACCTTGGTGCGCCTCTTTTTTTCTTTGCATCACGTACTGTTTGGGGACAATTTTTTTGAAGTGCCATCCTGTCTTGATTGACACTGCAGTGCCACTCCTAGATGGGCCAGGTGTTTGTGTCGGCCACTTGTGTCGCTTAGCTTAGTCACACAGCCACCTTGGTGCGTCTCTTTTTTTCTTTGCATCATGTGCTGTTTGGGGACAATTTTTTTGAAGTGCCATCCTGTCTTGATTGACACTGCAGTGCCACTCCTAGATGGGCCAGGTGTTTGTGTCGGCCACTTGTGTCGCTTAGCTTAGTCACACAGCCACCTTGGTGCGCCTCTTTTTTTCTTTGCATCATGTGCTGTTTGGGGACAATTTTTTTGAAGTGCCATCCTGTCTTGATTGACACTGCAGTGCCACTCCGAGATGGGCCAGGTGTTTGTGTCGGCCACTTGTGTCGCTTAGCTTAGCCATCCAGCGACCTCGGTGCAAATTGTAGGACTAAAAATAATATTGTGAGGTGTGAGGTGTTCAGAATAGACTGGAAATGAGTGGAAATTATGGTAATTGAAGTTAATAATACTATGGGATCAAAATGACCCCCAAATTCTATGATTTAAGCTGTTTTTAGGGTTTTTTGAAAAAAACACCCGAATCCAAAACACACCCTAATCCGACAAAAAAATTTCGGTGAGGTTTTGCCAAAACGCGTCCGAATCCAAAACACGGCCGCGGAACCGAATCCAAAACCAAAACACAAAACCCGAAAAATGTCCGGTGCACATCACTAGATGTAATATGAGATGCAGTGTGAACCACTGATGAAGTCCCAATATAATGAGCACACGATAGCAGACACAGTTGCAGTGTAAACCACTGAGGGAGTCAATATAAAGAAATACACAATGTTACTGACCACTGGAGAAAGAAAGGATACCAATGTAGCTAGAGATCGATGGCGAAACACCGATGGAGCTAGAGATCGATGGCAGAACACCGATGGAGCTAGAGATCGATGGCGGAACACCGATGGAGCTAGAGATCGATGGCAGAACACCGATGGAGCTAGAGATCAATGGCGGAACACCGATGGAGCTAGAGATCGATGGCGGAACACCGATGGAGCTAGAGATCGATGGCGGAACACCGATGGAGCCAGGCAGAGTTGCAAGCAGGATGGAACTCAGATCTCAGGGCAACCTGGAAGCAGCTGAGAGCAAACATCCATACAGGGTATTGTAAGAGACCCGGCGGGCCTTCTGGCGCAACGCTGTCGGCACTCGCGAGTGCCGTACTCACTCCGCGCCCGCTGCTAACTCTTACCTTCGGGTCAGTGATGATCCCGGATCCCTCGTCCCAGTCGGTGGCCCTTCCGTCTGTCCGTCTGAAAGAGAAAGGCAACTGCGCTAAGGCCCCAAAAGGGCACTGGGAAAAGGGGGGGGGGAGAAACAATCGGGCAGGCGCTCGCTGAGCTAAGAGATGGTCATCATCGGCACTTGTGGCCTCAGACTGGTTACACCCGCGTGCGAAGCATGGTGGGTGCAACCCGGACGGAAACGCCCTACGAAACCAGGGGGGGGGGGGGGAGGGGTCACGTACGGTACACAAAACGGACTCGAGCAAGCTGTCCTCACCGGGTATATGTTGGTCCCCTTGCTGGCCCGATGTCTTCGGTCTCGGCACCTGGGACGAACTTCAAAACACAACAACAACAGCAACAACAACGACAGCAACAACAACAAACGGCACCTTACCTTTCCGAGGGACCTACCGGTGGAGTGCCCGTGCACAGTCACGGGTATTACACCTCGCCCCGTAACTAGTATACGACGGCGCTCGATGCTAGCGCGTACGCAAGGCGGTGCGGACAGGGTATGGAAATATGAACAGTGTACAATGGTAACAAACACGATGCTGTAATGATAATCAGTGTACTACCACTGGTGCGGCACACCCAGGGTAGTAATGGGGCCTAGCGTCCGCTGCTGCTCAGGCCGTAGCCTGCCTGACTGTGGGGGCAATGTGGGGGCCTAGCGCCCAATGTGGCTCAGGCCGTAGCCTGCCTGACTGCAAGGGCAGTGTGGGGGGCCTAGCGCCCAATGTGGCTCAGGCCGTAGCTTGCCTAACTGCGGGGGCAATGCGGGGGGGGCCTAGCGCCCAATGTGGCTCAGGCCGTAGCCTGCCTGACTGCAAGGGCAATGTGGGGGGCCTAGCGCCCAATGTGGCTCAGGCCGTAGCCTGCCTAACTGCGGGGGCAATGCGGGGGGGCCTAGCGCCCAATGTGGCTCAGGCCGTAGCCTGCCTGACTGCAAGGGCAATGTGGGGGGCCTAGCGCCCAATGTGGCTCAGGCCGTAGCCTGCCTAACTGCGGGGGCAATGCGGGGGGGCCTAGCGCCCAATGTGGCTCAGGCCGTAGCCTGCCTGACTGCAAGGGCAATGTGGGGGGGCCTCGGCCTAACGCCGGCGTTGGTGGTGCGGTGGGAGCAGACCCGGGGACGGTACCTGCGGGAGAAAAGGGCCTCACTGAGGGCTTACCTGCTCACCGACGTCCGGACCTCCGACTCCAAATCCTCCGCTGGGCCGCCTCCGCTGACCGCGCCGACGTCCTCCGTTCACCCGCCGTCCGAACACCCCTCCTCTTCCTGCCGCGAGCGGGCGTTTAAAACCCCCGCCGCGCGGCTCTCTGGGATGGGTGACGCGGCAGGTCCTCATTGGCCCGCCGCGTCGCCCAGTGATGACGCGCCACAACACGTGGGCGCGCCTGCTGCTGCGGCGGGCGGCAGCGGGGGAAGAAGGTTCCGGACCAGTGGTGGGGGGCGGAGTGGGACGCGCCCGCACTCCCACACTTCCCCCCGCCTTTTCCTTTGTGGTCCCCACAAAGACGGGGTTGTGTGACCACTCGAAGTCGGGGTCTGCGAAGCGTGGTGGGGGTACTCCCATGGTGGAACGGGCCGATCTCCGGACCGGTGTGGCTTGTGGCAGGGGGGTTGACGTGGGCTCCCTGGGCGCCCCTCCCTGCCTTGCCGGGGACGAGTCAGTTGTCGGCTCCTCTGTGGGTGTAGGGCTGGTTGCCGTGGTTGCCCCCCCCCGTGGTCGGGCTGACTGGTGGCGCTGGAGTTGGTGGGGGTCCCCATAAGTCGAAGAGTGTTGGCTCCAGGGTGGCGGCTGGTTCCTCTGGGGCCACCCTGGCTACTGGGGGGTCGCACCGCACTGGTTCCTCTGCTTCGCCCCTTGGGGCCTGTGGCTCGCAAGGGCGCAGCATGTCTCGATGTAGGGTGCGGGTACAACCGCTGTCGTCCTCGGCTCGCACCTGGTAGACTGGACTGCCGGGAGCTGCCTGCCGCTGCACCACATAGGGCACTACTTCCCACCTCTCGCTCAGTTTGTTCTTGGGCCGTTTCTCCCGGACCCGGACCCGTTGACCCACCTCGAGGGGTTCCATCTGAGCCTGGGGAGGTTGGGGGTGCTCAGCGGAGCTGATGTGGGACTCAGCCATCTCTGCCACCGTCTTTAGGCGACGTCTCTGCTCCTCGACCCATCCACCTTCGGTCCATTGGTCGTCCCCCGGCGGTATGGTCAAGTCAAGGTCCTGCAGCTCCCGCCCCGGTCGGCCAAACAACATGAAATAGGGGGAAATGCCTGTGGTCCGGTGTATTCTGTTGTTATATGCCCACACGCACTCCTGGACGAAGTCGGGCCAGCGCCTTCTCTTCTCGGGTGCTAGCGTCCTCAGCATCTGTAAGAGGGTCCGATTAAATCTCTCGCAGGCCCCATTCCCCTGAGGGTGATATGGGGTGGTCCGGGACTTCTGCATGCCATAGGTCTGGCAGAGTCGCTCCATCACCCGGCCTTGGAAGCACGCCCCCTGGTCCGAGTGAATGCGCTCGGGGCACCCATACTTCCGGATGAACTGCTCCACGATGGCTTTGGCGGCCCCCTCCGCTGTCTGGTCCCGGGTGGGGGCCACCACGGTGAACTTGGTGAAGTGATCCGTCATCACCAAGGCATACTGGTATCCGGCCGCCGACTCCCCTAGGGAGACATAGTCCACCATCAGTAGCTCCAGGGGCCTACTTGTCTTGATGGTTTGGACAGGGGCCCGTTGTTCGCTGGGCTTGGTCACCCCACACCTCTCGCACGTTCGGCATACGCCCTCCACCACCCCCTTGAGTCCGGGTAGGAAGTACTGCCGGCGGATCCACTGGAGTGTCTTGGCCACCCCGAAGTGGGCCCCCTCCTCATGGGCCTCTGTCGCCAAGGCCCAGGCTGTAGTTTCGGGGAGGACGATCTGCCACACATAGCGAAGTTCCTGCTCCAGGTAGGCGCGCCGACATAATACGTCCTCCTGGATCGCCAGCCGATCCCACTGGTGTAGTATTTTCTGCCTGTTTGCTCCAAGCTGTTCCCTCTCTCGGTTGGAGGGCCAGTGCCCTCCCTTCTTCCAGTCGCGTAGAGCTCTCAGGACGGGGTCCTGCTCCTGTTGGGTGGCCCAATCCTTGGGAGTTCTTTGCAGGAGGAGACCGCAGCTGGTGGCCTGCCGGGACTGGGGGGCTGGTCCGACCCTGGTGAGGTCTGGAATCTCCAGTCCCTCTTGCTCCTCGTCGGTGGGGCCTGTGGGGCCTTCCACTGGAAACCGGGACAGGGCATCCGCGTTGGCGTTGTCCCTCCCTGGGCGATACTTTATTTTGTGGGGAAATTTTGCCAGTCGGGCAACCCAGCGTTGCTCCAGAGCCCCTAGTTTGGCTGTGCTGAGGTGGGCCAGGGGATTGTTGTCGGTTGCGACCTCGAAGTCCACGCCTGTCAGGTACTCCGCAAACTTTTCGGTCACCGCCCACACTAGTGCCAGCAACTCCAGCTTGAACGAGCTGTAGTTATCGGGGTTCCGTTCGGAGTCCCGTAAGCTCCGGCTTCCGTAGGCGATCACCCGCTCCTGGCCGTCCTGTACTTGGGAGAGCACCGCCCCCAACCCCTGGTGGCTTCCGTCGGTATAGACCAAGAACGGTTTGTCGAAGTCCGCATAAGCCAAGACCGGGGCCTGCATGAGGGCGTCTTTAAGCTGGTTGAACGCGTCGTCTTGGGCTCGCCCCCATTCCACTGCCTTCCTCCGGGCGTCTGTCGCTACCCCTCGAAGAAGGTCATGCAAGGGTCCGGCAATCTTGGCAAAGCCCTTGATGAATCTTCGGTAGTAACCCACCAGTCCCAAGAAGGCCCTCACCTCCGTCACAGTGGTTGGAGCTTTCCACCCACGGATTGCGGCAAGTTTGTCGGGGGTCGGCTGGACCCCCTGCTGGGAGACCACATGGCCCAAGTACTCAAGGCTGGGCTTGAGGAGGTGACATTTCCTTGGCTTTAGTTTAAGCCCAAACTGCTCCAACCTTTGCAGGACCAAGTCCAGTCTCCGCAAATGTTCCTCCAACGTTGGGGCGAACACGATGATGTCATCGAGGTAGATCAGAATCGCATCGAAGTTCAAGTCCCCCAGGCAGCGTTCCATGAGGCGTTGGAACGTGGCCGGGGCATTGGAGAGTCCGAAGGGCATCCTGCAAAAATCGAACAGTCCCATGGGGGTGATGAAGGCGGTCTTGGCCTGGTCCTTCTCGGCTACCGGCACCTGCCAGTACCCACTGGCCAGATCTAATGTTGAAAAATAGCGGGATTTACCTAGTGCTGCCAAAGATTCTTCGATCCTGGGCAGCGGGTACGCGTCCCGCACGGTGCAGTGGTTGAGCTTCCGGTAGTCCACGCAGAAGCGTAGCGCGCCATCCTTTTTCTTTACCAGTACGATGGGGGCCGCCCAGGGGCTTTTGCTCTCTCGAATAACCTGGTTGTCCAGCATCTGGCGGATCATGCTCTTTACTTCCTGGTACAATTTGGGCGGGATCGGCCGGTATCGCTCCCGGACAGGGGCGTTGTCCCCCGTGTTGATCTCGTGCTCCAATTCTCGGGTGTAGCCGAAATCTTCCTCGTGCCGCGAGAACGCCTTTTGCCTCTTCCATAGCATCCGTTCTAGTCTTTTGACGTCGGAGGGGCTGGTCTGTTCCAGAGAGACGTCCATCTGGGCCAGTATGGTTTGGCCGTTCCAGCTGGCAGTGGGTTCCTCAGATTCTTCCAGGCTCACGGCCAGTGTCCACGGATTCCGGCCATCCGAATCCAGGACTAGGCCTCGTCCTGTCTCCACGCCTCCCGCCGGGATCGCGTCCACCTGTGCGAGGATGGTCCGGGGGGGAATATGGGTGGGGAGGTCCCCCAGGTTACAAATCCGGATGGGGACCATGCCGTTCCGGACCACGGCCAGGACCCGGGCCACAACCAGCCCGGCACCGGACTGGCTGAACCAGCAGGGCTCGATCAGTACCGCCTTACCTTCCAGGCGGTGCTGCGTCCGTACGGGGAAGTCCAACACTACCTCCTGTCGGGGGGGTATCTTTACCCTTTGGTTGTGGTGGGTCTTAATTCGCCCCAAGGGGCCCAGGCCTCGGGCAGACAACCCCTCGCCTAGCTGGACCACTCTCTGTAGGGCCTGTTGTACGGGCTTTTGTATCCCCAGGTATTTCCAATATCGGGGGCCGTTCTCCTGGGCCAGGGCTTGATCTAAGTCTCGCAATATGTTGGTCCCCAGGATGATGGGCCCATGCCTTAACTCGTCTCCGGCGACTACCATTATTCCTTTCTTTCCAAGGGATTGTCCATACAGTTCCACCTCGAGCCACACAACCCCCAGGATTGGGAGGGGCAAGTTGTTGGCGGCCGTGAGGGTTATCCAGTCTCCCACGTCCGTCCTCTTCAAGTGGCTGTAGTCTTGTTGGAAGCATCTCTCGGACATGGTGGACACCTGGGAACCGGTGTCCAGCAGGCAGCGTTGGCTCTGACCATCTAGCTGCGCTATCACGGTGGGGCATTCTCCAATTAGGTACGAGGAATGGGCGATATCCACACAGTCGTCTCTGTTCCTCGCAGTTTTGCCCGCAACTGCGAGGGATGTTAGTTTAAAGCCCTCCTGCGATCGCTCCGGGGGCGTCGGGCCTCTGGACACTCCCGCGCGAAGTGCCCTGGGCGTCCACACTCCCAACACGCCATCTCCCGGGGTCCCCTCCGTTGGGTGTCCTCCGCTCGTCTGCGCGGCTCCTCCCGCCGGCGTAGACGTTGAAAGGAGTCTCCCTTCTCCTCCTCGGCGTCCCTGGTGCTGCCTCCCGGAATTACATTGCGGCTTTCCGATTGTTCCACCCGTCGCTTCAGTTTGGACATCTCTTCCTGGACTAGTAGGAGGGCATTGGTCAGGTCCTTGACGCACCCTTCCAGGGGACTGACCTCTGGCTGGGGGGGCGGTGGTGGTGGCTGGGCCTTCGCCAGGGGTTGGGCCTGCTGAAGAGCTATGACGCAGGACCCAAATTCTGCATCCTGGTCCTTGGTCAAGGCCCTCTCCAGCGCGTCGGGGAAGGTCATGGTGGGCTGAGCCTCAATCTTGTCCAGGAGGTGGTTTCGCAGTTGTTTATTCCTCAGGCCGGCCACGAACCGGTCCCGGAGGCCGGAGTCCGCATCTCCGGTCAACCACTTCTCGTCGGGACGCGCCTTGATCTTCTGCGCGCACTTCTGTAAGGCGTTGGCAAACTGGGAGATAGTTTCATCCTCCGTCTGGAATCGCGCGAAGAGGCGCCTCCGGAGCCTATCTGCCGTGGACCTCTCCCGGTAGACGTCCTTGAGGATCTTGTATACCCCGTCGAGGTCCGTCCTCTGCTCCTCCGGTCGCAGCAGCACGGTCTCCCTGGCTTCTCCTTGGAGGAACTGTAGGGCCAGATCCACGTACGCTGAAACTGGCAGGCGGTGTAGCCGGATGACAGAGTCCAGCTGATTCTTCCACTCCTCGAGGGGCATGTTCCACCCATCGTACCTAGACAGAAAATGGATGGCCGTCCCGAGGGGCAGACCGGGCCAATCCGGCGCCGGGGACGTTGCTGGGACCGACATGTCGGATCCTGCCAGCTACGCCAAATGTAAGAGACCCGGCGGGCCATCTGGCGCAACGCTGTCGGCACTCGCGAGTGCCGTACTCACTCCGCGCCCGCTGCTAACTCTTACCTTCGGGTCAGTGATGATCCCGGATCCCTCGTCCCAGTCGGTGGCCCTTCCGTCTGTCCGTCTGAAAGAGAAAGGCAACTGCGCTAAGGCCCCAAAAGGGCACTGGGAAAAGGGGGGGGGGGGGGGGAGAAACAATCGGGCAGGCGCTCGCTGAGCTAAGAGATGGTCATCATCGGCACTTGTGGCCTCAGACTGGTTACACCCGCGTGCGAAGCACGGTGGGTGCAACCCGGACGGAAACGCCCTGCGAAACCAGGGGGGGGGGGGGGAGGGGTCACGTACGGTACACAAAACGGACTCGAGCAAGCTGTCCTCACCGGGTATATGTTGGTCCCCTTGCTGGCCCGATGTCTTCGGTCTCGGCACCTGGGACGAACTTCAAAACACAACAACAACAGCAACAACAACGACAGCAACAACAACAAACGGCACCTTACCTTTCCGAGGGACCTACCGGTGGAGTGCCCGTGCACAGTCACGGGTATTACACCTCGCCCCGTAACTAGTATACGACGGCGCTCGATGCTAGCGCGTACGCAAGGCGGTGCGGACAGGGTATGGAAATATGAACAGTGTACAATGGTAACAAACACGATGCTGTAATGATAAACAGTGTACTACCACTGGTGCGGCACACCCAGGGTAGTAATGGGGCCTAGCGTCTGCTGCTGCTCAGGCCGTAGCCTGCCTGACTGTGGGGGCAATGTGGGGGCCTAGCGCCCAATGTGGCTCAGGCCGTAGCCTGCCTGACTGCAAGGGCAATGTGGGGGGCCTAGCGCCCAATGTGGCTCAGGCCGTAGCCTGCCTAACTGCGGGGGCAATGCGGGGGGGCCTAGCGCCCAATGTGGCTCAGGCCGTAGCCTGCCTGACTGCAAGGGCAATGTGGGGGGCCTAGCGCCCAATGTGGCTCAGGCCGTAGCCTGCCTAACTGCGGGGGCAATGCGGGGGGGCCTAGCGCCCAATGTGGCTCAGGCCGTAGCCTGCCTGACTGCAAGGGCAATGTGGGGGGCCTAGCGCCCAATGTGGCTCAGGCCGTAGCCTGCCTAACTGCGGGGGCAATGCGGGGGGGCCTAGCGCCCAATGTGGCTCAGGCCGTAGCCTGCCTGACTGCAAGGGCAATGTGGGGGGGCCTCGGCCTAACGCCGGCGTTGGTGGTGCGGTGGGAGCAGACCCGGGGACGGTACCTGCGGGAGAAAAGGGCCTCACTGAGGGCTTACCTGCTCACCGACATCCGGACCTCCGACTCCAAATCCTCCGCTGGGCCGCCTCCGCTGACCGCGCCGACGTCCTCCGTTCACCCGCCGTCCGAACACCCCTCCTCTTCCTGCCGCGTGCGGGCGTTTAAAACCCCCGCCGCGCGGCTCTCTGGGATGGGTGACGCGGCAGGTCCTCATTGGCCCGCCGCGTCGCCCAGTGATGACGCGCCACAACACGTGGGCGCGCCTGCTGCTGCGGCGGGCGGCAGCGGGGGAAGAAGGTTCCGGACCAGTGGTGGGGGGCGGAGTGGGACGCGCCCGCACTCCCACAGTATGACAATCATAACACTGGCGATCAGGCAGTCCTTACCCAGCTTTCTTATAGGAGCCAGTGTGCAGGGATTGGCTGGGATGATCAGGTGGTGTAGGGAAGCTCAGACAGTCACATAATTGGCTGTGCTGCAGTCAGATGATCAGGACTTGTCACAGCAGTACTCAAGGCTTAGGCTCTGATGTGGATTAAGGCCTAGTAGGCCCAAACACTAGGAAGCAGACATTATGCTGAGAGACCTATGCAGGAACAGCATGTAAAGACTTTCCTGCAAGCTGGGTGTGATGAACAGAGAGCCTGGTTGCTGAACACTGGATCTTGGCAATTACACACATAGTGGAATTCCTGCTCAGGTGCTACCCAGCAAGTAATCAAGACTGCAGTTTGTATGTGAAGCGATGCCTGTTTGCAGAATAAGCAGAGGTAAGCCACAGAACATGAGAAATCCAGTCAGGATCGTGACACGGATATGTGGACAAGCGGAACAGGGCAAACTAAAGACTACATGACTGTGACAGCCCTCTGGGTAGATGTTAGCAACACCAACAGCAGCAGCATCTCACAAATGCCAGCTCATTCAGAGGCAGGCTACGCTGTGTATCACCGGTTTCACTAAGAGGCATACCACTGACAACCTCTTCGAAAAACTTATGGAAATCATTGCAAACTGGCTTACCCCACTTTGACTCTCCCCAGGATTTGTAATATCTGACAATGCCCCCAATATTGTGAGAGCATTACATCTGGGCCAATTCCAGCACATCCCATGTTTTGCTCATGCAATTAACATGGTGGTACACATTTTTTTTTAAATGGCAGGGGTGTGCAGGAGATGCTGTCCGTGGCCTGGAAAATTTTGGGACATTTTCGCCATTCTGCAAGTGCATGTAGAAAAATGCAGCACTTGCAAGAAATGTTGAATTTGCCCTGCCATCAGCTGGAGCAAGATGTAGTAACAAGGTGGAATTCAACCCTCTATATCAGGGGTGGGGAACCTCCAGCCCGTGGTCCATACAAGGCCCGCAAGCCATTTGTTCCGGCCCACCCGCTTGTATGTCAGGGAGACACGCCGCCGCTCAGTCTGGCAGCAGCGTGTCTCAGCTGTCAGGGCAGGAAGGAGAGCACAGCTATATGTCCGGCGGCAGTGGCATGTAGGATCTCAAACCAGTCGCCAGTTCGTGAGCCAATCCAAGTTCGCGGACCGGCAGCCAATCAGGAGCCGCTGCTGCCGGTCTGCGATCTCTGGCTCACGAACCAGCGGCTGGTTTGAGATCCTATATGCCGCCACTGCCCGACATAGCCGCGCTCTCCTCCCTGCCCTGACCCCCTGACAGCTGAGATACGCCACCGCCGGATGGAGCAGCGGTGAGCAGCACAGTGGGGTGGTGAGGCATGCGTGGGGACATTTGTGTATCTGGCACTGCACTGGCATATATGTATCTGGCATTGCACTATTGGGGGCATATGTGTATCACGTCCCATTTTAATTGGCCACACCCATTTTTTGGTGCGCGTACTCAGTACCTGATAATTTTTGTATGGCCCCCGAAGGATTTGATAAATATCCAAATGGTCCTTGGTAGAAAAAAGGTTCCCCACCCCAGCTTTATATGCTTCACAGATGGAGGAGCACCAAAAGGCTATCCAAAGCTACACATCCACCTAAGAGCGCAGTGGAGAATAATTTCTATTGTGCAAGGTTCTTAAATCCTTTGAAGTTGCCAAATGTGAAGTTAGTTCAGACACTGCCAGCTTCAGTCAGGTCATTCCTCTTATTAGGGTGGTATTCATGTGACCGCCGGTCAGCTGACTGACAGTCACATGACCTCCTCCGTGAGCCCGACGTCTCACTATCCCGATGGTCGGCATGCCGACCAACAGGGACTATTTCCACTCGTGGGTGTCCACGACACCCATAGAGTGGGTATAGAACCCGTGGCGACCGCAGGTCGCCACCGAGCCCGCAGCGTGGCGAGCGCAGCGTGGCGAGCGCAGCGAGCCCGCAAGGGGCTTGCTGCACTCGCCCCTCCCCACCGGGATCCCGGCGTCGGTATGCTGCCGGGATCCCGGCGTCGGTAAGGTGACCGGCGGTCAGGAGACCGCCGGTCACCAGTACTACACCCCTCTTATTAGACTCTTAGAAAAGAAGCTGGACAAAGTGAAGGAGGAGCTGAAAGGAAGCGAGTATGCTCAGCATGTCAGACTTGTAGATCAAGCCCTTCATTAGCTACACCAGGATCCAAGGATTGTCAATCTCTTGAAATTCGATAACTATATTTTGGCGACCATACTTGATCCTAGGTTTAAGTCATTGATACATCCTACATTGTATCTTTCTTTCCAACGGACAAAAATCTGAAGAGATGCAAAGAGCAGTTGGTAAACAAATTGTCAGCTCAAGTGACATTTGACATGGCAGCATCTCCTTTCTCAATTTCTCCGGCAACTACGGCTGTAAGGAAAAAACTAAGCAACCCGCTGGCGGTGATGCCAATCAGTCAGGAACAACTTTTGGCATCTGGTCCGGACTGAAGGCGCTGCCTATAATTACTGACATATCTACTGTTACTGCATATGATTCGGTCACCATTCAAAGAATGTTTGACAATTATTTCAGTGAAAGCAGCCATATAGGCATGTCAGACAGTCCGTTTCAATACTGGCAGGAAAAAAAGGCAATTTGGAGGCCCTTGCACAAACTGGCTTTGATTTATTTAAGTTGCCCCCCCTGTAGTGTGTACTGAGAAAAAGTTTTCAACGCAGCCAGGAACCTTGTCAGCGATCGGCGTAGGAGGTTACTTCCCCAAAATGTGGAAAAGATGATGTTCATCGAAATTAATTACCAATTCCATGAGGAAGACCTTTACCGACAATTACGTTCATAAAATAAAGATGCACCTAATATAATGGATTCCAAGGAGGACAATTTAATACTGTGTGAAGAAGAGGATGTACACACTGATAGGGATGAGGAATCGGATGATGAAGACGATGACATCATCTTGCCTATGAAGAGCCAGTTTGAGTACAATCACTGCCAGCAATGTTCGCTGTCCATTGCCAGCTTGTTTAGTGGGGGCCCAAACAAACCAATCATTTCAGCCACAACTGAAGTGAAAGTCCCTGTTGCTGAAGTGATTGGTTTGTTAAACTGTGCATGTCCTGTTTAATATATACAACATACTGTAAGGGTGGGAGGGCCCAATTACAAACAATTCCATCTTGCACCTCTTTTCTTTGCTTTATGTGCTGTTTGGACATTGCTGACTGTCTTCTTGTGTGCTGTTTGGACATTGCTGACTGTCTTCTTGTGTAGACTACAAACATTTGTATAGTTTATTAAACTGCTTCCCTGTCTGCCACTGCAGTGCCATTCTGTTTCCTAGATGTGCCATGTTGGAAGTTTAAGTGCCACATGTTTGTGCTGCCCACTGCTGTCGCTTAGCTTAGACATCCAGCTACCTCGGTGCAACCTTTTACCCTAAACTGGATAAAAACAATATTTTGTGCTGTGTGGTGGTTAAAATTGGAAGTGAGTGGAAATTAGTGCTATTGAGATTAATAATACTGTAGGATCAAAAACAGGCCCAAATTCTGTAATTATAGCTATTTTTTTCAATAAAATAAAAAAACAGATCCAAAACAAATACAGATGGGAACTGTGCATGCGTAGGACCCGTTCTGCACATGTGCCATCTATTGGATGGCCTTTCTGAGAGATGAATCATATTTTCCCAGGATGCGGGTTCACATACACTATTGTTCTTGCTTTGCATGAGAGGTGTACAGGTGGTTAACCTTGTTTTTCCGTGTTGAATGTCCTATTTCATTCCCTGTTCTTAGCTATGTGGTTTTATCCATGGTGTCAAACCCTACACTGAGCTCAAGCATCTGTTCAGAAGATATATTGGTGGTCTGTTTTGTTTAGTGTTCTACTTCTTCGCTGTACCCCAGTCTATTGAGGACATTACTTCAACTGTTGGATCTTCAACAAAAGTCACCTTGCCTGTTTTTGGATCTAGGATTATATCACTGCTGGGTTTTGTAGCATGACGCTTTTTTCTTTAGACTATAAACATGTTTTTCAGCCACAACCTGTAAATGTGTTCAGCTAGGAAAAGACATAGTTTTGTTATTTAAGAAATCTGCACATTTAGGGCAGAAATATTGAGTTGCAAGTCTAGGGGCTGATACATGTTTGTAAGTAAAGCAAAACAAGCAAGTAACTTTGGGCCTGATTCAAAGATATGCGCTGTTCTGGGGCTTAAAACACATTCCCGATTATCAGGAATCTGCGTTTTCACAAGGCCCGTTCTGAGCATGTGCAGAATGGACCTTGCAATGACACTCATAGTTCTCATCTGCCTGTCTTACAGGCAGCAGCATTAAAGAGGTGAGGAGGGGGCGGAGGGAGGGCTTCTTTCCTGAAAATGGGAGCCCTAAAAGAGCTCTAATTCCCCACTTGTAGGAGCACTGCAATGGAAATGGTATCAGTAAAGGCAATAACCTGGCAAGGTTGCTTTTAGTGTGGAGATGTGGTTCATTTACTGGCCCAATGTCCCTGGCTACAGGAGCCCATGGACTGCAGCCTGTCTCATATTGGCCCCTTTTACCCTGCTTGTTGAGCCATGAGTCCCACAACAGGAATAATTGTTTTTTTTGGATGGCTGTAGAGCAGGACGCAAAAGTAGGGTTGGCGTTAGTGGACTCTGAAAGTAGCTCATCTTGGTGTCCAGCATTGTCATGATCCTAACTATTGTTCTCATATTTGGTGACTTACCTCTGTCATCTGTCCTGGATCCTGCTTTTTTTCTGCTCACTGGGATAAAGAGCTTGCCAGTACCATGAGTTTCCTGAGTGCTGAGTTCTCTGCCTGGAAGGTGAGACTTAACGAGCTCCACCTGTGATATAGAAACATAGAATTTGACGGCAGATAAGAACCACTTGGCCCATCTAGTCTGCCTTTTTTTTTACATTATTTTTTTCTCTAACCTTGTTTGATCCTTATTTCTTTGTAAGGATATCCTTATGTCTATCCCATGCATGTTTAAATTGCTCCACTGTCTTAGCCACAACCACCTCTGATGGGAGGTTATTCCACTTGTCCACTACCCTTTCTGTGAAGTAATTTTTCCTCAAATTTCCCCTGAACCTCCCCCCCTCCAGTCTCAGTGCATGTCTCCCCTTTCCCTTCTCTGCTCCAAACTATACATATTGAGATGTGATGATTAACCTTCTGTGAGTATTGAATTCTGCAAGTCATTCTATACTGTGCCTACTCAGCAATCATTGTTGTCATTATACTATATGCCTCTCTGACTCCAGTGGTCACCAGACACATTCTCCACTGTGCTCGGCTCTCTGGAGTTTAGGCCTAAAAGTCAGCATTCTCTGTTCATTTGCAGAAGTTCAGGCTTCAGTGTTTTTTTCAGCCTGCTAGGCCTCACTCCACATCAGAGCCTAACCTGGATTACTGATCACCTGACCTGGAGCTATCCAATCCTGTGCCAGCCTGAGACTCTCTGAATCACCTGACTCTGTTCACCGATTACCAAGGACCAGGAAGTATAAGTAAAGAGACTTGTGTTACAGAAGCTGCCAGTTCCTTGTGTCACCCACTATTACCTTAGTTCCTGTAAAACTCTGCTCTTTTGCTACCCAGCCCGGCACACAGTGCAGTTCTCAGACTCAATGGTAACCAGCCCGGTTCAACATCATCAGCTCTCCTCCCAGTTCTGCGCAACTCCAGAGAACCTATTTCATAATAACCTTGAGTACACTAAAACCTACTCCTGTGACAGTATATCCAGTTCGTTCTCACCAATACATTCACCATCCTGCTATCAACACCAAGTCCCTGGTGATCCAGTGGTCAGGATATGGCTCCATCTGCCGAGGTCCGGGTTCGACCCCCGGTCAGGGATTGCTCCTTACTACTTCATCTCACTGATTCCCACAGACCAGACAAATATACACATAGCCCTCCAGTTACCCGCATGGACTTCACATACACGCTGGGTTCACAAAAACCACAGTCATGACACATTGTGCCAACTGAGGTGGAGACTTTACAATTTTCTAATGGTTGATTTCTGTAATACACAAGGTACCACTGAGATGCATGATGACAGAAACCTTTTACAGCATGCTGTTAGAGGACAAACAGTCAAGGAAGTAGCCTCCAACATGCTGAGGCTACCACATTCCCTCATCTTGCAGTGAAACATACCTTTCTATGGCAAAATCTTTTGTCGGCAAGTGAGTAAGAAGGACAGTAGTCTGAACAAACTGCCATTTCAGGACACTAACTTGGGAAATATAAAGTATAAACCACAAAACCCTCGATGGAAAGCATTGTGAGAAGTGGTGTTGGAGAGAAAGACAGTGCTGTATTGCTGGGAGAAACCATGGATGGAACGCTTTCAGCCAGAGCATGAAAAGAGGACTGGAACTCGACACTAGGGCATTTCCCATGTCAAGATATTGCATGGGGGCAGTTTAATGATAATACCTTTGCAAATTAATTTCAAACTGTGACAAGTTAATGTGGTAGACAAGCCTTTGCAGCCTGCTAGGGATAGTTTATTTTATAGATAAAGAGGGCTTGCTGTGCCATATTGTGTGGGCTGTGCTAAAAGATATTGGCGGTTTGTAGGAACACTTGCCACAGATCTACCCAAATCTTATGGCCCAAGGTAGGCAATGACAATATTATTATAGGATAGTGGTAGTCTGGATGCTAGAAACAGAGATCAATGTATTTCTGTTGGTTCCAACAGCAAAGCCAGTAGGTCCAGTATATTGTAATTCGGTCAACTGGAGAAAAGTGAAAATGAGAAAATGTTTCATGGTAATCTTCTGAAGCTCTGTAAGGAGGAAATTCCAGCAGCAGTAAGAGTTGAAGACATTTCAGAACCTGAGATTCCAAATGAGCTCAGCTTATCTCAAAGTCAAAGAAACCAAGAGGTCTATTCATGAAGCAATTAAACGTTTGGAGAAGTGAGCCAGTGGAGAAATTGCCCATGGCAACCAAACAGCTGCTATGTATAATTTAATAGAATGCACTTTATAAATGTTACCTCAACACTGATTGGTTGCCATGGTCAACTTCTCCACTGGCTCGCTTCTCCACTCTTTTCACTGCTTCATGAGTAGACCCCAAGTGTGGAGTCTTGGTAAACTGAAGTGGAGGTGTATTTTCTTCAGTTCCTGACGTTTGCACCCCCACAAATTCTCCACCACTTGATAGGGTAACACTAGAAGGAGTGATATGTGGCAAAGTGAATGAACTACCATATACCTTTGAAGTGAATTCAGTTCTCACTACTGCCAGGCTGTAGGGTGCAACTGCAGTCAGACAAACCAAATGGAGCACTTTTGCTAATTAGCTTTACAGTATGTAGAGAAGCAGGGAATTATAAGCCTCACGGAAAGGAATAACATAGGTTTAATACAGTGGTTCCCAAACTGTGTGCCTAGGCACCCTGGGGCACCATGAGACACTTGCAGGAGTGCCTCGGGTTGGTGGTCCAGGAACAAAACTAAATATTTATGGTCAAAGTGATAGGCATACCAGCACTAGTAGCTGACAGTCATAAAATATACAGACAATTAGGACTACAACTATGTCTACTATCATATAACTGAACTTAAGAATGGCAGCTAGGCACAATTTACTTAATTTAATATATTTGTTTTAATTCATCAATAAGATTTTTGAACTAGGGGTGGCCTGAAACAATTCTGATACTCTAGAAAGTTTGGGAACCACTGACTGTTTTAATGTCAACCAGTTAGGATAGAGCTGGGGTGGAGCTTAGCCTTCAAAAAGGTGCTGGGTACTGTAGGGTGAGTGATCTACATCGGACTAGTTGGAGCATGTTAGCTTAAGGGCCCTACACATTGAGCGATCCGCCGCCGAGCTGCCCAACGGCGGATACGGCTGACAGGCAACCCGACGGCGGCAGTGACAGAGGGAGTGAAGTTTCTTCACTCCCCCCGTCACCCGGCTCCATAGAAGTGCAGGCAAATATGGACGAGATCGTCCATATTGGCCTGCATGTACAGGCGACGGGGCACCAGTGATGAACGAGTGCGGGGCCGCACATATCTTTGAGTATTATCGCTCAGTGTGTAGGGTCTCTTAGTGCTAGGGATCGCCAAAAGACTGTTTTGTTTGTATACCAAATGAAAGTCTATAACAGACACATGGAGGCTTCCAAATGCATTGAGTTGAATGTTTCAAAACATTGTCTAACAGGAATATATATGATGATTGTTAGGGATATTAGTTATTATTATGTAAGAATCACACCCAATTGTAGTATTACAAACGTAGAGGAAATTATTAGCTGGCAACTTTTCTGTGGAACAATGCCACACCCGAGCCATTCCCACACAGACTCAAATTATTGACCGAAACATCATGTGTCACATTTCAGTAAAGGTTGTGTAATTCTATTAAATTAACAGTTTTATCCTGTAAAAATTTTTAAAAACTAAATAAAATAAAAGATGTAAATAATTGAGGCTCTGGTCAGTTTTCATTATTTTATGACACATTAGTTCAGATGATTAATATAGGAAGTTTAGGTCTATTTACTTATTATACAGTATGTCCAACTAGCAGTATTATAGAGTCATTTTAGCTTACTGTAAGGCAAGCATTCCCAACCTCTGTACTCAAGAAGCACTAACAGTTCAGGTTTTAGTGATATTCATGCTTGAGCACAGTTATTTTAATTAGAGATGAGCGGGTTTGGTTCGTCGAGATCTGAACCCCCCCGAACTTCACGTGGTTTTCACGGGTCCGAGGCAGCCTCTGTTCTTCCCGCCTTGCTCGGTTAACCCGAACAAGGCCGAACGTCATAATCCCACTGTCGGATTCTCGCGAGATTCGTATTCCATATAAAGAACCGCGCGTCACTGCCATTTTCACTCGTGCATTGTAGATTGAGCGGAGAGGACGTGGCTGCGTTCTCTCCCTGAAAAGCTCAATATCTGTGCTCAGTGTGCTGCATTGTGGTGACCACCAGTATATAGTAGTACAGTACAGTAGGCCATTGCTATATCTTGCTGCTCCGTGTCAGACTCAGTTCTAGTATCCTGATCAGTGCTCAATCTGTCCTGCATTGTTGTGACCAGTATACAGTAGTACAGTGCTGCATTGTGGTGACCACCAGTATATAGTAGTACAATACAGTAGGCCATTGCTGTATCTTGCTGCTCCATGTCAGACTCAGTTCTAGTATCCTCATCAGTGCTCAATCTGTGCTGCATTGTTGTGACCAGTATATAGTAGTACAGTGCTGCATTGTGGTGACCACCAGTATATAGTAGCACAGTACAGTAGGCCATTGCTGTATCTTGCAGCTCTGTGTCAGACTCAGTTCTAGTATCCTGATCAGTGCTCAATCTGTGCTGCATTGTTGTGACCAGTATATAGTAGTACAGTGCTGCATTGTGGTGACCACCAGTATATAGTAGTACAGTACAGTAGGCCATTGCTGTATCTTGCAGCTCCATGTCAGACTCAGTTCTAGTATCCTGATCAGTGCTCAATCTGTGCTGCATTGTTGTGACCAGTATATGTGATGGGCTGCCAAATGCATAAGCCCCACACAGGAAAAAGGCACCTACGGAACTGCAGGGGTTAATGGACCGGCCGGTTGCTAGGCAGGAGGACCCCGGGGATTGGCTGCCCGCAGAGCAGGAGAGTGTAGGCGGGGTTGGCGCCCATTTTGGTGGAGAGCGGGCGGGGTGACTGACCAGAGAAGCGGGCCGGAGCAAGGAGGAGAGAGCCGCTAGTCCCAGCCGCGAGAGAGCCGGGACCCGACTGCAGCCGCCAGCCTTGCTGTCACTAAAGAGAGCTGCCGGAGGACGCTGGGAGCAGAGTCAGGGAGCCGCGCTTGGGGCGCCGCCGTGAAGTAGAGAGAGGAGCAGCGGGACACGCCGCTGACCGCCGGAGACATGCTGCCACTGGCCGCCTCAGAGGGATACGCGCGGCTGCGACCAGCTGACAGAGGGAGCCGCAGTGAAGAGGCTGCTGGGACCAGGACGCTCTGTAACTGTGCGTCCAACACAGAGTGAGAGAGAGCAGGACACCATCTGACACTGCTGCTGTGACTGGAAGCTGCAGTGTAGAGGAGCTGCCGAACAGACGCAGAGAGGGGAGCCCCAGCCGGAAACAGGTATTCCCCACACTGAATCCCCCACACATTCCTTATGCCAAGGGACACTTAGCAGGGGAACCGAGGCACCTACCCCCTCTACTCTAACCCCAGGTAATTACTAGAGATGTGCACCGGAAATTTTTCGGGTTTTGTGTTTTGGTTTTGGGTTCGGTTCCGTGGCCGTGTTTTGGGTTCGAATGCGTTTTGGCAAAACCTCACCGAATTTTTTTTTGTTGGATTCGGGTGTGTTTTGGATTCGGGTGTTTTTTTCTAAAAACCCTAAAAAACAGCTTAAATCATAGAATTTGGGGGTCATTTTGATCCCAAAGTATTATTAACCTCAATAACCATAATTTCCACTCATTTTCAGTCTATTCTGAACACCTCACACCTCACAATATTATTTTTAGTCCTAAAATTTGCACCGAGGTCGCTGGATGACTAAGCTCAGCGACCCAAGTGGCCGACACAAACACCTGGCCCATCTCGGAGTGGCACTGCAGTGTCACGCAGGATGGCCCTTCCAAAAAACACTCCCCAAACAGCACATGACGCAAAGAAAAAAAGAGGCGCAATGAGGTAGCTGTGTGACTAAGCTCAGCGACCCTAGTGGCCGACACAAACACCTGGCCCATCTAGGAGTGGCACTGCAGTGTCACGCAGGATGGCCCTTCCAAAAAACACTCCCCAAACAGCACATGACGCAAAGAAAAAAAGAGGCGCAATGAGGTAGCTGTGTGAGTAAGCTAAGCGACCCTAGTGGCCGACACAAACACCTGGCCCATCTAGGAGTGGCACTGCAGTGTCAGGCCGGATGGCCCTTCCAAAAAATACTCCCCAAACAGCACATGACGCAAAGAAGAAAAAAAAGAGGCGCAATGAGGTAGCTGTGTGACTAAGATAAGTGACCCTAGTGGCCGACACAAACACCTGGCCCATCTAGGAGTGGCACTGCAGTGTCACGCAGGATGGCCCTTCCAAAAAATACTCCCCAAACAGCACATGACGCAAAGAAGAAAAAAAAGAGGCGCAATGAGGTAGCTGTGTGACTAAGATAAGCGACCCTAGTGGCCGACACAAACACCTGGCCCATCTAGGAGTGGCACTGCAGTGTCACGCAGGATGGCCCTTCCAAAAAACACTCCCCAAACAGCACATGACGCAAAGAAAAATGAAAGAAAAAAGAGGTGCAAGATGGAATTGTCCTTGGGCCCTCCCACCCACCCTTATGTTGTATAAACAGGACATGCACACTTTAACCAACCCATCATTTCAGTGACAGGGTCTGCCACACGACTGTGACTGAAATGACGGGTTGGTTTGGACCCCCACCAAAAAAGAAGCAATTAATCTCTCCTTGCACAAACTGGCTCTACAGAGGCAAGATGTCCACCTCATCATCATCCTCCGATTCATCACCGTGTACATCCCACTCCTCACAGATTATCAATTCGTCCCCACTGGAATCCACCATCACAGCTCCCTGTGTACTTTGTGGAGGCAATTGCTGCTGGTGAATGTCTCCATGGAGGAATTGATTATAATTCATTTTAATGAACATCATCTTCTCCACATTTTCTGGAAGTAACCTCGTACGCCGATTGCTGACAAGGTGAGCGGCGGCACTAAACACTCTTTCGGAGTACACACTTGTGGGAGGGCAACTTAGGTAGAATAAAGCCAGTTTGTGCAAGGGCCTCCAAATTGCCTCTTTTTCCTGCCAGTATACGTACGGACTGTCTGACGTGCCTACTTGGATGCGGTCACTCATATAATCCTCCACCATTCTTTCAATGGTGAGAGAATCATATGCAGTGACAGTAGACGACATGTCCGTAATCGTTGTCAGGTCCTTCAGTCCGGACCAGATGTCAGCATCAGCAGTCGCTCCAGACTGCCCTGCATCACCGCCAGCGGGTGGGCTCGGAATTCTGAGCCTTTTCCTCGCACCCCCAGTTGCGGGAGAATGTGAAGGAGGAGATGTTGACAGGTCGCGTTCCGCTTGACTTGACAATTTTCTCACCAGCAGTTCTTTGAACCCCTGCAGACTTGTGTCTGCCGGAAAGAGAGATACAACGTAGGTTTTAAATCTAGGATCGAGCACGGTGGCCAAAATGTAGTGCTCTGATTTCAACAGATTGACCACCCGTGAATCCTTGTTAAGCGAATTAAGGGCTCCATCCACAAGTCCCACATGCCTAGCGGAATCGCTCAGTGTTAGCTCCTCCTTCAATGTCTCCAGCTTCTTCTGCAAAAGCCTGATGAGGGGAATGACCTGACTCAGGCTGGCAGTGTCTGAACTGACTTCACGTGTGGCAAGTTCAAAAGGTTGCAGAACCTTGCACAACGTTGAAATCATTCTCCACTGCGCTTGAGACAGGTGCATTCCACCTCCTATATCGTGATCAGTTGTATAGGCTTGAATGGCTTTTGCTGCTCCTCCAACCTCTGAAGCATATAGAGGGTTGAATTCCACCTCGTTACCACTTCTTGCTTCAGATGATGGCAGGGCAGGTTCAGGCGTTTTTGGTGTTGCTCCAGTCTTCTGTACGTGGTGCCTGTACGCCGAAAGTGTCCCGCAATTCTTCTGGCCACCGACAGCATCTCTTGCACGCCCCTCTCGTTTTTTAAATAATTCTGCACCACCAAATTCAAGGTATGTGCAAAACATGGGACGTGCTGGAATTTGCCCATATTTAATACACACAATATTGCTGGCGTTGTCCGATGCCACAAATCCACAGGAGAGTCCACTTGGGGTAAGCCATTCTGCGATGATCTTCCTCAGTTGCCGTAAGAGGTTTTTAGCTGTGTGCGTATTCTGGAAAGCGGTGATACAAAGCGTAGCCTGCCTAGGAAAGAGTTGGCGTTTGCGAGATGCTGCTACTGGTGCCGCCGCTGCTGTTCTTGCGGCGGGAGTCAATACATCTACCCAGTGGGCTGTCACAGTCATATAGTCCTGAGTCTGCCCTGCTCCACTTGTCCACATGTCCGTGGTTAAGTGGACATTGGGTACAACTGTATTTTTTAGGACACTGGTGAGTCTTTTTCTGAGGTCTGTGTACATTTTCGGTATCGCCTGCCTAGAGAAATGGAACCTAGATGGTATTTGGTACCGGGGACACAGTACCTCAATCAAGTCTATAGTTGGCTCTGCAGTAATGATGGATACCGGAACCACGTTTCTCACCGCCCAGGATGCCAAGGCCTCAGTTATCCGCTTTGCAGCAGGATGACTGCTGTGATATTTCATCTTCCTCGCAAAGGACTGTTGGACAGTCAATTGCTTGGTGGAAGTAGTAAAAGTCGTCTTACGACTTCCCCTCTGGGATGACCATCGACTCCCAGCAGCAACAACAGCAGCGCCAGCAGCAGTAGGCGTTACACGCAAGGATGCATCGGAGGAATCCCAGGCAGGAGAGGACTCGTCAGAATTGCCAGTGACATGGCCTGCAGGACTATTGGCATTCCTGGGGAAGGAGGAAATTGACACTGAGGGAGTTGGTGGGGTGGTTTGCGTGAGCTTGGTTACAAGAGGAAGGGATTTACTGGTCAGTGGACTGCTTCCGCTGTCGCCCAAAGTTTTTGAACTTGTCACTGACTTATGATGAATGCGCTGCAGGTGACGTATAAGGGAGGATGTTCCGAGGTGGTTAACGTCCTTACCCCTACTTATTACAGCTTGACAAAGGCAACACACGGCTTGACACCTGTTGTCCGCATTTCTGTTGAAATACTTCCACACCGAAGAGCTGATTTTTTTGGTATTTTCACCAGGCATGTCAATGGCCATATTCCTCCCACGGACAACAGGTGTCTCCCCGGGTGCCTGACTTAAACAAACCACCTCACCATCAGAATCCTCCTTGTCAATTTCCTCCCCAGCGCCAGCAACACCCATATCCTCCTCATCCTGGTGTACTTCAACATCTTCATCTTCAATCTGACTATCAGGAACTGGACTGCGGGTGCTCCTTCCAGCACTTGCAGGGGGCGTGCAAATGGTGGAAGGCGCATGCTCTTCACGTCCAGTGTTGGGAAGGTCAGGCATCGCAACCGACACAATTGGACTCTCCTTGTGGATTTGTGATTTCGAAGAACGCACAGTTCTTTGCTGTGCTTTTGCCAGCTTAAGTCTTTTCATTTTTCTAGCGAGAGGCTGAGTGCTTCCATCCTCATGTGAAGCTGAACCACTAGCCATGAACATAGGTCAGGGCCTCAGCCGTTCCTTGCCACTCCGTGTGGTAAATGGCATATTGGCAAGTTTACGCTTCTCCTCCGACGATTTTATTTTAGATTTTTGAGTCCTTTTTTTACTGATATTTTGTGTTTTGGATTTTACATGCTCTGTACTATGACATTGGGCATCGGCCTTGGCAGACGACGTTGCTGGCATTTCATCGTCTCGGCCATGACTAGTGGCAGCAGCTTCAGCACGAGGTGGAAGTGGATCTTGATCTTTCCCTATTTTTGGAACCTCAACATTTTTGTTCTCCATATTTTAATAGGCACAACTAAAAGGCACCTCAGGTAAACAATGGAGATGGATGGATACTAGTATACTTATGGATGACGAGTGACTGACGACACAGAGGTAGCTACAGCCGTGGACTACCGTACTGCGTCTGCTAGTATAGAGATGATAATGATATAAAAAATATATATATATCACTACTGCAGGTATATATAATATAATGACGGACCTGCTGGACACTGTCAGCAGACTCCTAAACTACTAGTATGAAGAAGATAGAAAAAAAAACCCCACCACAGGTAGGTATACAATTATGGACGAGCACTGACGACACAGAGGTAGCTACAGCCGTGGACTACCGTACTGCGTCTGCTAGTATAGAGATGATAATGATATAAAATATATATATATATCACTACTGCAGGTATATATAATATAATGATGGACCTGCTGGACACTGTCAGCAGACTCCTAAACTACTAGTATGAAGAAGATAGAAAAAAAAACCCCACCACAGGTAGGTATACAATTATGGACGAGCACTGATGACACAGAGGTAGCCACAGCCGTGGACTACCGTACTGCGTCTGCTAGTATAGAGATGATAATGATATAAAAAATATATATATATCACTACTGCAGGTATATATAATATAATGACGGACCTGCTGGACACTGTCAGCAGACTCCTAAACTACTAGTATGAAGAAGATAGAAAAAAAAACCCCACCACAGGTAGGTATACAATTATGGACGAGCACTGACGACACAGAGGTAGCCACAGCCGTGGACTACCGTACTGCGTCTGCTAGTATAGAGATGATAATGATATAAAAAATATATATATATCACTACTGCAGGTATATATAATATAATGACGGACCTGCTGGACACTGTCAGCAGACTCCTAAACTACTAGTATGAAGAAGATAGAAAAAAAAACCCCACCACAGGTAGGTATACAATTATGGACGAGCACTGACGACACAGAGGTAGCCACAGCCGTGGACTACCGTACTGCGTCTGCTAGTATAGAGATGATAATGATATAAAAAATATATATATATCACTACTGCAGGTATATATAATATAATGACGGACCTGCTGGACACTGTCAACAGACTCCTAAACTACTAGTATGAAGAAGATAGAAAAAAAAACCCCACCACAGGTAGGTATACAATTATGGACGAGCACTGACGACACAGAGGTAGCCACAGCCGTGGACTACCGTACTGCGTCTGCTAGTATAGAGATGATAATGATATAAAAAATATATATATATCACTACTGCAGGTATATATAATATAATGACGGACCTGCTGGACACTGTCAGCAGACTCCTAAACTACTAGTATGAAGAAGATAGAAAAAAAAAACCACCACAGGTAGGTATACAATTATGGACGAGCACTGACGACACAGAGGTAGCCACAGCCGTGGACTACCGTACTGCGTCTGCTAATATAGAGATGATAAAGATGATAGAGATGAACAAAAAAAATATAACACTACTGCAGGTAAATATTTATATAATATAATGAATGACGGACCTGCTGGACACTGTCAGCAGAATGCGTTTATAGAATAATAAAAAAAACACCACAGGAGTGTTTAACTTTTTCAGGCAGACAATATACTGGTGGTCACTGGTCAGTCACACTGGCAGCAAAAGTGTGCACTGTACTCCTGCTATAACTGCACCCCAGTCTCCCCCACAATTCAGCTGTGTGAGCAGTGAGCACTCAGCACAGTCAGAGATACATAGATGATATTATCATGCAGCACACTGAGGCTGAGCACAGATATGGTATGTGACTGTGTATCGTTTTTTTTCAGGCAGAGAACGGATTATATTAAATAATAAAGTGGTCAGTCACTAGTAACTAACTATCAGCAAAACTCTGCACTCTGAGTACTCCTAATGCTCCCCAAAATTACTAAGTAATCAACTCAAGTGTCTCTATCTATTCTAACGGAGAGGACGCCAGCCACGTCCTCTCCCTATCAATCTCAATGCACGTGTGAAAATGGCGGCGACGCGCGGCTCCTTATATAGAATCCGAGTCTCGTGATAGAATACGAGCCTCGCGAGAATCCGACAGCGGGATGATGACGTTCGGGCGCGCTCGGGTTAGCCGAGCAAGGCGGGAAGATCCGAGTCTGCCTCGGACCCGTGTAAAAAGGCTGAAGTTCGGGGGGTTCGGATTCCGAGGAACCGAACCCGCTCATCTCTAGTAATTACCTGCGCCCCTTCGCAGATTTATAGACTTTATTCAAGGCCGCACTCTGAGACACCACTGTGCCTCAACCCGGGCAATCCCTAAGTTGCTACCTGACTCACAGCCTCAAAGAGATGCACTGACCTTAAAGGAGCAGTACCATTACGCTGCATCCCATCTGTTATATGCCCCTTTCCAAGTCGTATTAAGGGAAGTGATTCCCGGAAGACGGTCTGAATTGTTTATTGTGTGCCGGACTTATCGGCCCCACCAGACGAGAAGCAGGCATAACTGCCTTCAGTTGCTTTTCTGTGCGAACTCATATGTGGACTTCTATGGATTTTGTGTAGGGTCAGAGGCTTCCCTTTAATAAGTCTATAGTGTCGCCTAGTAGCTCACTACTATACTGTTTGAACATTCCTGAACCTGCTTTTCTAAATGCCAGTTTAGGTATTGTCAAAGTCAGAAAAATATCATGATGCACACTGCCATATTTGCACCTCATATGTGTCCCCGCTGCGCATGCGTACGCTCTCCCGTGCGTGCGCATACTCGCTGTTATGTGCACCCGCAGGCGCACGGTATGCGCATTTACGGTAAAGTTTATGTGCGTCTAGCAGGCGACTCGTACATAACATATTTTAACTGTATAATGTATTTTGTAGATTATGGTCCCTTTGATAGAACCTGAAAGTTTAGTTAAGGTAGCATGTTCATAGACAAAGAGAACCCTCTTTGTTTGATACGAAGGGTCAGACAAGGGTTATACAGTGGTGTTTAGTATCCATCGGAAGAGTATTTAATTAGCAATATTCCGGTGTTGGTTTGAAGCGGATTAATCGCTCGTGCGAATAGTTATGGACATAAGAAGTTTATGGACTTTTACTATTATTTGCACTTTATTATCCATGCGGCGGGAAACCTAGTTTCCCACCCACCTGAGCAGTTGGAAATAGTCACAGCCCACCTGTATGAATCAACCTATGACCTTTTGTTATAATGCGGAGACAAATTCCTGTGTCCAATGAACAATGAGATTATAGGGACCATTGTACAGTATTATGTGTAGGGTATAAAAGGACAAGCCGACCTGATCCAGCTCTCTATTCTCTTCAACGGTTCTCATTGCTGATAATCGGGAGCTGGATATCCAGAGGCGCATGCGATTGTTTCCCTTGAGCGTAAGTTTTCTCCGCAATCATATTGTCTTTCTTGTTATTGTGAGCCATATATCTCTCTCTCTCTTCTCTTTCTCTCTCGTTTCTCTTATATCGTTATTGTACTGCTATTGTATTTTATGTGTAGTTATCTGGTTAGGTAGTCTATGTTATATTGGTAGTGTATGACTTGTATTGTATTATTCTTTTGAACGTTCATTCATTTCCTTAAAAAGGCGTTAGACCCTTAGACCGGTATTGTGTGTGTTCATTATATTGCAGTGGGTAATAGGAGCGTCTCTATCGCTCAAACAGCTTTAGTGTAAACCATCTTACACTATGTTGCATTTTCACCTTATCACTGCACAAGGGTTTATTGCATAAATACATTGTTTATGGTATAGTTATAAAGGTTTAACATTGTGAGCGTCTGCGCCGCTGGTGATCTCCTCGTGGTCCCGAGCGTCCGCTACGCAAATAGCGTATCATTACGTTAGTCGGCAGCCAATAGCGTGCCTGCCTGTGATCTCTTGGCCGTGAGCGAACGTGACGCTTGAGCGTCTCGACCACGGCTAAGCGATTGTTACGCAACGTGCGTACCCTTACGGTATTCCATACGCCAATAGCGTACTGTGTTCATTGACCTCTTAAAGGGTTTTAAGTAAGATAAATATTCAGCTTTATCAATTGGCGGCTCGTCCGTCCTTCACATATCTGCACTAGGTAATTTCAGCAGACATTATCCATCAGCAAAGGGCGGGAGGTCATATTCCTCGTAGTGCTGTCTGGATAAGCGTCTGCCTCGCTTAGTAAAGGGTGCTGAAGGAATCCAGAACCGGAGGTAAGAACAACACGCTAGTGTCTTTTAAAACTGTTTATTTCTGTCTTGCGTACGCACGCACGCATATATCTGCATTTCTTTTCATTCGTGTATTTTCATATCACTCTCCTGTTTGCCATTTCACAATTGTTAACGGGCTAAGAAAGATTTGTTGCTATCAGTAGTTAAAGAGTAAAGGTAATACATTTAAGGGGTAATTTGTAAAGCACGCACACAGCTTTGCCTAAGATACAAGGAGAGACTTGTGTGGTGCTCGGTAGATGATCGAGGATCACCTACATTGATAAACGTGTTAATTGTGTTACGGTGGATACCTGCCTTGCGTACACGTGTCTCTAACAAAAGACTGAGACTCGCGCACGCAACCCAAAGGCCGACGCACGCAGCGTATATTACGCAACGGAGCGTCTGGGTACGCCCACGTAACAAATCACACGATAGTGTTATTTTTAACAGGCGAAAAGGTGGCAACGCGATAAATAGCGCAAGTCAATTTTAGTGTCTGAAATTTAAATTAATAGATCCTTCTCTAAATTTACGACTCATCTGGTCTAAAGGAAATAAATTTCTGCGCAGAAATAGAAATAGAAACAAAAGTAAAGTGTACATGTGGTGAGTGAGTGTTTGCATATATAAGTTTTTACAATTTTTTTTTTGAGGTTGAACCACAAGAAGTCGAGTTCTCGTGAGGTACATACATGTAAGTGACGTGCATGGTGGCTAGGGAGGCATCCCTTGTTAAACATAAAAACCTGAGCATTAGAGTATAGCAGACCAGGAGGTCTACTGTAGCACAGACCAGGAGGTCCAGAATTGACCAGGAGGTCCAGGTACAGCAGACAAGGAAGTCCGCTATAAATTAAAGAGCACAACCCAGGGGGTTGGTGCAGAACCCATATAGGCCATTAAAGCTCATGCTGAAGGAATTCGCAGCCGAAATTTTCGATTCCACTGGTCGCTCCGCACATAAGATTAGTTGCTTATGTGCAGACTGATTGTACCGCACGTAATTGTGTGCATTAGTTAGTAATTTGACCCAGTACCATTTGCGTACGAAAGGGATCATAAATGCTATTTGTACATTCTAACGTGATTTGTGTAATTTTTTTTATTTTAAGGGAGGTTCGCTGGTCACTCAGGAACTATCCAGCAACCAATAGTTACTGGAAAGAGTAAGTGCTCTGCGGATCACCCTCACATGTTCCAGTAAATAGCGGTTCAGGTCGCAGGGGCCCTGGGTCGAGTACGCCAGCGCTAAGGCAGTGTGTGGGCGTATTGGTCGGCGTGGGCGAGTGAGTGGGGTACTCGGTAAACCGCCACCGTCGGCCTATCCTGAACATCTTGGTTTTTGTAAGGGTTCGCTGAAGACCCTGATTAAGGTCAGAGGTAGTGAAAGCAACACCTGCAAGTTATGGGGGCCAGTTGTTCAGGTAGGGGGCGATCAACCTCGGTTCGGGTTGATTTAGTAAACCGACCAATCGGGTCGGCAAGGTATGTAATGTGTGAAAAATACGGTTCACACACAGAGGTTTTATGTGATGAATGGGAAAGAATGACTGTACATGACGGGGAGAAGTTCCCAAGAGTAGGCAGCTTTAGCCCAGATGTGTTACTAAATCTAAGGAGAAGGATATGTCTCATTAAATCAACAAAGAGACGGATCAAACATTATGATTATTTACAGTTATGGCAACAGGAGGGTGAAATACAGAGAGGATTGGCTCAGGCGGCGGGATCTAACCCTATCAAGAAACTGATAGCCACGGCACCGCCGCCACCATATATATCAGGAGAGAAATTGGTTGCGGAGAATGACGCATTAGGGTGTAACAAACAAACACTTAGCAACTGTATAAATGTTAAAGATAATGTTAATAAGTTAACTAATGCAAATATTAACCCGTGCAAGTTGTACCCTGTTTTAAACTTTCCCCAGGAGTGTGATCAAGAGGATGAATCGTCAACAATATCGGCGCTCTCACTAGCAGCCACCATATCAGAAACAGCAGTGGGCACGGCCCAACCCGTAAGATTAGTATCAAAGGCCCCTAGCGGAGGGACAGGTGAGGTCGTATCAACGGGTAAGTACGGCACCATACACTATGCTGAAACCATTTCACCACAAGCTGTAGAATCTATTCAGAAGGATGTTAGTAGACTTAATCCCGTTAGGGTAATAGCAGTGCCAAATGGGAAAACTGACACTACAGGAATCACTCCTGTCAGGAACATTGCCATGCACTGCCCGTTTTCCCGAATGGAATTAAGAACCATAGTGTCTGAATTCCCTGATCCTAGAAAAGATCTAGTTGCTAGTCAGAAATACATCAGAGACCTAGGGAACACTGTAGAGCCCAATAACAAAGACTGGCAGATATTGCTGAGGGCATGTTTACCCTCCAATGTCGACTCAGCTCAATTTTTAGCTGACTGTGGATTGGACCAGGATGTACCCCTTACGGATGTGTACAACCAAGACAATGTAAAAAGAATAAATTTACAATTAAAAGAGTATTTTCCAGCTGTAGTTAAATGGAACAAAATTTTCTCCATTAAACAAAAAGAGTCAGAGACAGCTTCAGAATATTTTCACAGGGCATTACTGGAAATGGCTAAATACACAGGCATAGAAGACATTAAAACAAACATAAATCATAGAGAAGTAGCAGTATCTGTGCTAATGGATGGTTTAAAAGAAGCATTAAAGACAAGGGTACAGACCACGCAACCATGTTGGCGAGGTCTGTCGGTGGCTACTTTGAGAGAGGCAGCTGTTGATCACGAACGGAATATCACCAGACACAGGGAATTACAAGGTGATAAGTTAATGGCCGTAAGTATACAGGCCCTGACCACAAGGCAGCCTTTGTATAGATCACCAAACCCTGTGGGTAAGTCAAATGTGGTAACCTGTTATTCCTGTCATAGAGAGGGACACTTTGCACGAGACTGTAAATCGAGAAACACACAAAAGTCTTATCAACCCCCTAGACAACGACACGACACACGACATTGGGATCAGGGTCCGCAGAAACGGAGTTATGAGCCACATGCAGGGGAAACAAAAAGATACCCCCCGAACAGAGACTGGCAAGCCTCTGGTAGTTCCCAGTTAACTCCCTCTCAAGTAGTCGCTGCCAGCGGGATTCAGGGAGGTCACCATACCCAATAGGGGTGTGGCCACACCTGTAATCTGCAGCCAGTAAAATTGATTGCAAGTCTTGGAAGTGAACCCGAAATTGCAATTAATGTAGCTGGTAAATCATTAAACTTTCTTGTAGATACGGGGGCGGCCAAATCAGTGATAAATTCGACAGTGGGCATGAGAACCACTGGTAAGACAATCCCAGCCATGGGAGTAACGGGAGTAGTCCAGCACTACCCTGTTAGCAAACCAGCCGAGGTTACAGTAGGGCCTTTGCACACCAAGCATTCCTTTTTGCTGGCGGCATCGGCACCGACTAATCTCCTGGGAAGAGATTTATTGTGTAAAATGGGGTGCGTCATTTATTGTACTCCTGAAGGTGTATTCTTAGACATACCTGAGAATAACGCTCAGGAAGTACGAGACATGTTAGACTCCCCATCAAAATTAATGTCACATACCGTTATGACAAATAGGACTCCATCCCAAGTAGAAGGAATGACATCCCAAATACCAGAGTCACTGTGGACTAAAGATGGACAAGACACTGGATTAATGGCAAACGTAGCTCCAGTAGTTGAGCAAGTAAAAGATGGTAGGATAGCTCCAAAAATCCCACAATACCCTCTGAAGCCAGAGGTGGAGTTAGGAGTTTACCCAGTAATAGAGCGTTTGCTACAACAGGGCATTTTGGTAAGAACATCCAGCACTGCCAATAGTCCCATCTTCCCTGTGAAAAAGAGTGGGGGGAGGGGTTACAGGCTAGTGCAGGATCTAAGGGGGATTAACAAAATAGTTGAGAGTCAATTCCCCGTAGTGCCAAATCCAGCTGTCATCCTTATGCAGATCCCTCCCACTGCGAAATTTTTCACTGTTATTGACCTCTGCTCCGCTTTCTTTTCGGTACCCCTGCATCCTGACAGCCAATATTTGTTTGCATTTACATACAGAGGAGTCCAATATAGAGATGAGCGGGTTCGGTTTCTCTGAATCCGAACCCGCCCGAACTTCATGTTTTTTTACACGGGTCCGAGCGACTCGGATCTTCCCGCCTTGCTCGGTTAACCCGAGCGCGCCCGAACGTCATCATCACGCTGTCGGATTCTCGCGAGGCTCGGATTCTATCGCGAGACTCGGATTCTATATAAGGAGCCGCGCGTCGCGGCCATTTTCACACGTGCATTGAGATTGATAGGGAGAGGACGTGGCTGGCGTCCTCTCCGTTTAGAAATTAAAATAGATAGGAGAGTGAGAGTGAGACACTTCATTTACTTACTGGAGCTTAGGAGGAGTTATACTAGTGACTGATGACCAGTGACCTGACCACCAGTGCAGTTTTATAATTTATTATTATTTAATAATCCGTTCTGTTCTTGTTCTCTGCCTGAAAAAAACGATACACAGTGACTCAGTCACACTCACATACCATATCTGTGCTCAGCCCAGTGTGCTGCATCATCTATGTATAATATCTGACTGTGCTCACACAGCTTAATTGTGGGGGAGACTGGGGAGCAGTTATAGGTTATAGCAGGAGCCAGGAGTACATATTAAACAGTGCACACTTTTGCTGCCAGAGTGCCACTGCCAGTGTGACTGACCACTGACCACTGTGACCAGTGACCTGACCACACTGACCACCAGTATAGTATATTGTGATTGTCTGCCTGAAAAAGTACACTCGTCGTGTGACTTGTGTGGTGTTTTTTTATTCTATAAAAATTAAAAAACTCATTCTGCTGACAGACAGTGTCCAGCAGGTCCGTCATTATATAATATATACCTGTCCGGCTGCAGTAGTGATATATATATATTTTTTATATCATTATTTATCATCCAGTCTATACTAGCAGCAGACACAGTACGGTAGTTCACGGCTGTAGCTACCTCTGTGTCGGCACTCGGCAGTCCATCCATAATTGTATACCACCTACCCGTGGTTTTTTTTTCTTTCTTCTTTATACATACTACATCTCATTATCATCCAGTCTATATTAGCAGCAGACACAGTACAGTACGGTAGTCCACGGCTGTAGCTACCTCTGTGTCGGCACTCGGCAGTCCATCCATAATTGTATACCACCTACCCGTGGTTTTTTTTTTCTTTCTTCTTTATACATACTACATCTCATTATCATCCAGTCTATATTAGCAGCATACACAGTACAGTACGGTAGTCCACGGCTGTAGCTACCTCTGTGTCGGCACTCGGCAGTCCATCCATAATTGTATACCACCTACCCGTGGTTTTTTTTTTCTTTCTTCTTTATACATACTACATCTCATTATCATCCAGTCTATATTAGCAGCAGACACAGTACAGTACGGTAGTCCACGGCTGTAGCTATCTCTGTGTCGGCACTCGGCAGTCCATCCATAATTGTATACCACCTACCCGTGGTTTTTTTTTTCTTTCTTCTTTATACATACTACATCTCATTATCAACCAGTCTATATTAGCAGCAGACACAGTACAGTACGGTAGTCCACGGCTGTAGCTACCTCTGTGTCGGCACTCGGCAGTCCATCCATAATTGTATACCACCTACCCGTGGTTTTTTTTTCTTTCTTCTTTATACATACTACATCTCATTATCAACCAGTCTATATTAGCAGCAGACACAGTACGGTAGTTCACGGCTGTAGCTACCTCTGTGTCGGCACTCGGCAGTCCATCCATAATTGTATACTAGTATCCATCCATCTCCATTGTTTACCTGAGGTGCCTTTTAGTTGTGCCTATTAAAATATGGAGAACAAAAATGTTGAGGTTCCAAAATTAGGGAAAGATCAAGATCCACTTCCACCTCGTGCTGAAGCTGCTGCCACTAGTCATGGCCGAGACGATGAAATGCCAGCAACGTCGTCTGCCAAGGCCGATGCCCAATGTCATAGTACAGAGCATGTCAAATCCAAAACACCAAATATCAGTAAAAAAAGGACTCCAAAACCTAAAATAAAATTGTCGGAGGAGAAGCGTAAACTTGCCAATATGCCATTTACCACACGGAGTGGCAAGGAACGGCTGAGGCCCTGGCCTATGTTCATGGCTAGTGGTTCAGCTTCACATGAGGATGGAAGCACTCAGCCTCTCGCTAGAAAACTGAAAAGACTCAAGCTGGCAAAAGCACCGCAAAGAACTGTGCGTTCTTCGAAATCCCAAATCCACAAGGAGAGTCCAATTGTGTCGGTTGCGATGCCTGACCTTCCCAACACTGGACGTGAAGAGCATGCGCCTTCCACCATTTGCACGCCCCCTGCAAGTGCTGGAAGGAGCACCTGCAGTCCAGTTCCTGATAGTCAGATTGAAGATGTCAGTGTTGAAGTACACCAGGATGAGGAGGATATGGGTGTTGCTGGCGCTGGGGAGGAAATTGACCAGGAGGATTCTGATGGTGAGGTGGTTTGTTTAAGTCAGGCACCCGGGGAGACACCTGTTGTCCGTGGGAGGAATATGGCCACTGATATGCCTGGTGAAAATACCAAAAAAATCAGCTCTTCGGTGTGGAAGTATTTCAACAGAAATGCGGACAACAGGTGTCAAGCCGTGTGTTGCCTTTGTCAAGCTGTAATAAGTAGGGGTAAGGACGTTAACCACCTCGGAACATCCTCCCTTATACGTCACCTGCAGCGCATTCATAATAAGTCAGTGACAAGTTCAAAAACTTTGGGCGACAGCGGAAGCAGTCCACTGACCAGTAAATCCCTTCCTCTTGTAACCAAGCTCACGCAAACCACCCCACCAACTCCCTCAGTGTCAATTTCCTCCTTCCCCAGGAATGCCAATAGTCCTGCAGGCCATGTCACTGGCAATTCTGACGAGTCCTCTCCTGCCTGGGATTCCTCCGATGCATCCTTGCGTGTAACGCCTACTGCTGCTGGCGCTGCTGTTGTTGCTGCTGGGAGTCGATGGTCATCCCAGAGGGGAAGTCGTAAGCCCACTTGTACTACTTCCAGTAAGCAATTGACTGTTCAACAGTCCTTTGCGAGGAAGATGAAATATCACAGCAGTCATCCTACTGCAAAGCGGATAACTGAGGCCTTGGCATCCTGGGTGGTGAGAAACGTGGTTCCGGTATCCATCATTACTGCAGAGCCAACTAGAGACTTGTTGGAGGTACTGTGTCCCCGGTACCAAATACCATCTAGGTTCCATTTCTCTAGGCAGGCGATACCGAAAATGAACACAGACCTCAGAAAAAGAGTCACCAGTGTCCTAAAAAATGCAGCTGTACCCAATGTCCACTTAACCACGGACATGTGGACAAGTGGAGCAGGGCAGGGTCAGGACTATATGACTGTGACAGCCCACTGGGTAGATGTATGGACTCCCGCCGCAAGAACAGCAGCGGCGGCACCAGTAGCAGCATCTCGCAAACGCCAACTCTTTCCTAGGCAGGCTACGCTTTGTATCACCGGTTTCCAGAATACGCACACAGCTGAAAACCTCTTACGGCAACTGAGGAAGATCATCGCGGAATGGCTTACCCCAATTGGACTCTCCTGTGGATTTGTGGCATCGGACAACGCCAGCAATATTGTGTGTGCATTAAATATGGGCAAATTCCAGCACGTCCCATGTTTTGCACATACCTTGAATTTGGTGGTGCAGAATTATTTAAAAAACGAGAGGGGCGTGCAAGAGATGCTGTCGGTGGCCAGAAGAATTGCGGGACACTTTCGGCGTACAGGCACCACGTACAGAAGACTGGAGCACCACCAAAAACTACTGAACCTGCCCTGCCATCATCTGAAGCAAGAAGTGGTAACGAGGTGGAATTCAACACTCTATATGCTTCAGAGGTTGGAGGAGCAGCAAAAGGCCATTCAAGCCTATACAATTGAGCACGATATAGGAGGTGGAATGCACCTGTCTCAAGCGCAGTGGAGAATGATTTCAACGTTGTGCAAGGTTCTGATGCCCTTTGAACTTGCCACACGTGAAGTCAGTTCAGACACTGCCAGCCTGAGTCAGGTCATTCCCCTCATCAGGCTTTTGCAGAAGAAGCTGGAGACATTGAAGGAGGAGCTAACACGGAGCGATTCCGCTAGGCATGTGGGACTTGTGGATGGAGCCCTTAATTCGCTTAACAAAGATTCACGGGTGGTCAATCTGTTGAAATCAGAGCACTACATTTTGGCCACCGTGCTCGATCCTAGATTTAAAGCCTACCTTGGATCTCCCTTTCCGGCAGACACAAGTCTGCTGGGGTTGAAAGACCTGCTGGTGAGAAAATTGTCAAGTCAAGCGGAACGCGACCTGTCAACATCTCCTCCTTCACATTCTCCCGCAACTGGGGGTGCGAGGAAAAGGCTCAGAATTCCGAGCCCACCCGCTGGCGGTGATGCAGGGCAGTCTGGAGCGACTGCTGATGCTGACATCTGGTCCGGACTGAAGGACCTGACAACGATTACGGACATGTCGTCTACTGTCACTGCATATGATTCTCTCAACATTGAAAGAATGGTGGAGGATTATATGAGTGACCGCATCCAAGTAGGCACGTCACACAGTCCGTACTTATACTGGCAGGAAAAAGAGGCAATTTGGAGGCCCTTGCACAAACTGGCTTTATTCTACCTAAGTTGCCCTCCCACAAGTGTGTACTCCGAAAGAGTGTTTAGTGCCGCCGCTCACCTTGTCAGCAATCGGCGTACAAGGTTACATCCAGAAAATGTGGAGAAGATGATGTTCATTAAAATGAATTATAATCAATTCCTCCGCGGAGACATTGACCAGCAGCAATTGCCTCCACAAAGTACACAGGGAGGTGAGATGGTGGATTCCAGTGGGGACGAATTGATAATCTGTGAGGAGGGGGATGTACACGGTGATATATCGGAGGATGATGATGAGGTGGACATCTTGCCTCTGTAGAGCCAGTTTGTGCAAGGAGAGATTAATTGCTTCTTTTTTGGTGGGGGTCCAAACCAACCCGTCATATCAGTCACAGTCGTGTGGCAGACCCTGTCACTGAAATGATGGGTTGGTTAAAGTGTGCATGTCCTGTTTATACAACATAAGGGTGGGTGGGAGGGCCCAAGGACAATTCCATCTTGCACCTCTTTTTTCTTTAATTTTTCTTTGCGTCATGTGCTGTTTGGGGAGGGTTTTTTGGAAGGGCCATCCTGCGTGACACTGCAGTGCCACTCCTAGATGGGCCCGGTGTTTGTGTCGGCCACTAGGGTCGCTTATCTTACTCACACAGCTACCTCATTGCGCCTCTTTTTTTCTTTGCGTCATGTGCTGTTTGGGGAGGGTTTTTTGGAAGGGACATCCTGCGTGACACTGCAGTGACACTCCTAGATGGGCCAGGTGTTTGTGTCGGCCACTAGGGTCGCTTATCTTACTCACACAGCTACCTCATTGCGCCTCTTTTTTTCTTTGCGTCATGTGCTGTTTGGGGAGGGTTTTTTGGAAGGGACATCCTGCGTGACACTGCAGTGACACTCCTAGATGGGCCCGGTGTTTGTGTCGGCCACTAGGGTCGCTTATCTTACTCACACAGCTACCTCATTGCGCCTCTTTTTTTCTTTGCGTCATGTGCTGTTTGGGGAGGGTTTTTTGGAAGGGACATCCTGCGTGACACTGCAGTGCCACTCCTAGATGGGCCCGGTGTTTGTGTCGGCCACTAGGGTCGCTTATCTTACTCACACAGCTACCTCATTGCGCCTCTTTTTTTCTTTGCGTCATGTGCTGTTTGGGGAGGGTTTTTTGGAAGGGACATCCTGCGTGACACTGCAGTGCCACTCCTAGATGGGCCCGGTGTTTGTGTCGGCCACTAGGGTCGCTTATCTTACTCACACAGCTACCTCACTGCGCCTCTTTTTTTCTTTGCGTCATGTGCTGTTTGGGGAGGGTTTTTTGGAAGGGACATCCTGCGTGACACTGCAGTGACACTCCTAGATGGGCCCGGTGTTTGTGTCGGCCACTAGGGTCGCTTATCTTACTCACACAGCTACCTCATTGCGCCTCTTTTTTTCTTTGCGTCATGTGCTGTTTGGGGAGGGTTTTTTGGAAGGGCCATCCTGCGTGACACTGCAGTGCCACTCCTAGATGGGCCCGGTGTTTGTGTCGGCCACTAGGGTCGCTTATCTTACTCACACAGCTACCTCATTGCGCCTCTTTTTTTCTTTGCGTCATGTGCTGTTTGGGGAGGGTTTTTTTGGAAGGGACATCCTGCGTGACACTGCAGTGCCACTCCTAGATGGGCCCGGTGTTTGTGTCGGCCACTAGGGTCGCTTATCTTACTCACACAGCTACCTCATTGCGCCTCTTTTTTTCTTTGCGTCATGTGCTGTTTGGGGAGGGTTTTTTGGAAGGGACATCCTGCGTGACACTGCAGTGCCACTCCTAGATGGGCCCGGTGTTTGTGTCGGCCACTAGGGTCGTTTATCTTACTCACACAGCTACCTCATTGCGCCTCTTTTTTTCTTTGCGTCATGTGCTGTTTGGGGAGGGTTTTTTGGAAGGGACATCCTGCGTGACACTGCAGTGCCACTCCTAGATGGGCCAGGTGTTTGTGTCGGCCACTAGGGTCGCTTAGCTTAGTCATCCAGCGACCTCGGTGCAAATTTTAGGACTAAAAATAATATTGTGAGGTGTGAGGTATTCAGAATAAACTGAAAATGAGTGAAAAAGATGGTTTTTGAGGTTAATAATACTTTGGGATCAAAATGACCCCCAAATTCTATGATTTAAGCTGTTTTTTAGGTTTTCTGGAAAAAAACACCCGAATCCAAAACACACCCGAATCCGACAAAAAAAATTCGGTTAGGTTTTGCCAAAACGCGGTCGAACCCAAAACACGGCCGCGGTACCGAACCCAAAACCCGAAAAATTTCCGGCGCTCATCTCTAGTCCAATACACATGGACTCGATTTCCGCAAGGTTTCATAGACAGTCCAAGCATATTTTCCCAGGCTTTGCATGATTGTTTACAGTCTTTCCAACCAGAGAGTGGATCAATATTGATACAGTACGTGGATGATTTACTACTGTGTTCAGATTCATTGGAAGCGTCCCTGAAGGATACGAAACAGCTCCTGTTTCATCTTTCAGACACAGGACACATGGTTTCCAAAGACAAGTTGCAATTATGCCAGACTAAAGTAAAATATTTAGGACACTGTCTAACACAAGGACTGAGACACCTGACCGCTGATAGAATTCAAGCAATTAGAGACATGACTCTGCCACAAACCCAGCAACAGATCAGAACGTTTTTAGGAATGTGTGGGTATTGCCGTAACTGGATCCCAGGATTTTCCATTCTAGCATTACCTTTGCAGGAGATGGTCTCATCAAACAAACCTGATCGGATTTCGCATACAGACGAATCCGAGATGGCATTTGAGGGACTTAAACAGTGCCTAACGCAGGCGCCAGCATTAGGTATGCCAGACTATGGGAAACCCTTTGAGCTGTACGGAACAGAAAGTGCTGGTTGCGCGGCAGGCGTCCTAACCCAAAAGCACGGTGATGCCAGCAGGCCGGTAGCATACTACAGCGCTCAGCTAGATACGGTAGCGCGATCCCTCCCCACATGCTTGCGAAGCGTTGCTGCAATAACATTGCTAGTAACGAAAAGCGAAGATGTAGTGCTAGGTCACAACCTCACAATTCATACACCACATGCAGTGTCAGCCTTGCTAAATTCTGCCCAAACCAGGCACGTCTCATCAGCGCGGTTTACAAGATGGGAATTGGCACTAATGGCCCCCGTAAACATCACCATAAGGAGATGCAGTGCATTAAATCCTGCAACATATCTCCCAGGTGTGCCTGGACAGGCACAAAGGGTGGAGGATGAGAGTGGTGGGGAAGGAGGATTTAATACAAAGGATGACACACATGATTGTATGGAATATTTGACCCAAAATTTCACGGCAAGGCCTGACATCAGTGACAACCCACTGGAAGATGTAGATTTTACTTTCTACACTGACGGTAGTTGTCACAGACAGTCAGACTCGGGAGACTTGTGTACTGGATACGCAGTCGTAGATGACCAAGGCACCATAGAAGCAGAACCGCTAGGCCCACCTCACTCAGCCCAGGTTGCTGAACTGGTTGCCCTAACCAGAGCATGTGAATTGGCTAAGGGAAAGTCAGCCAATATCTACACCGATTCTAGATACGCCTTCGGGGTAGTCCATGATTTCGGAGCCCTATGGCGCCTCAGAAATTTCATGACGGCAGCTGGCACACCGATAGCGCATGCAGCTCACATCAAAAGGCTTCTAACAGCGATACAGGAACCCGACAGAGTGGCTGTTATCAAGTGTAAAGCACACACATATAGCCAGGACCCAGTATCACTTGGTAACAGCCGAGCAGACGAAGCTGCTAAGTTAGCAGCCGGTACCCCCAGACAGACAGACACCACACAACTGATGGTATTTAATACCATCAACACACAGAAGTTGTGTGAAATGCAAAATTTGTGTTCCACACAGGAAAAGGCAGTCTGGAAGGCAAAAGGATATGGCCAGGAGTCCTCAGGACTCTGGATGGATGGACAAGGTAAACCAGTGGCCCCTAGAGCATATCTTCCATGTTTAGCTGAGGCAGCACACGGGCTGACTCATCTGGGCAAGGAGGGAATGTGTAAGTTGGTAAGAGCATATTGGTGCGCCCCAGGATTTTCATCTCACGCAGGTAAGAGAGCAATGTCATGCCTTACCTGTTTGAGGAAGAATATCGGAAAGGCAATACCAACAGAACCATCTCATATCCCACCTACAGGCGGCCCTTTTCAGGTAATACAGATTGACTTTATTCAATTACCCCCTTGTCGAAATTTGAAATATGTACTTGTTTGTATAGATGTGTTCTCAAATTGGGTCGAAGCATTTCCGGCGGCCACAAATACCGCTATGTTTACTGCTAAGAAAATTGTGCAGGAATTTGTGTGTAGATATGGTATCCCTAGAATAATTGAAAGTGATAGGGGTACCCATTTTACAGGTGATGTCTTTCAAGGAATGTGTAAGTTGATGGGAATTGATAGTAAGCTGCACACTCCATATCGCCCCCAGGCGAGTGCGAAGGTGGAAAGAGTGAACAGCACTATTAAAAATAAATTAAGCAAAGTTATGGCAGAAACAGGATTGACATGGCCAGAAGCTTTACCCCTTGTATTATACAGCATCAGAACCACTCCCAGGTCCCCTCTTAATCTGTCCCCCTTCGAAATCTTGTTTGGTCGACAACCACATGTTATGATTAACCCTCAGGATGATTTGAAGTGTAACAATGAAGTGACTGTAAAATACCTGGTTAACATGAGTAGACAGCTAAGGAATCAAAATGACAATCTGAAGTTAGTGATTCCTGATTTGCCAGATAGTAATTGTCATGACATTGAACCTGGGGATTATGTAATGATACGGAATTTTCTACGCTCAGGTTGCCTTATTGACAGATGGGAAGGACCATACCAAGTCTTATTGATTAGCACGACAGCATTGACGGTTGCCGAGAGAGAGACTTGGGTTCATTCGTCCCATTGTAAGAAGGTTGCTGATCCAGAGAGGTCCCGTGATAAAGAACAGACGGTAGAGGAAGTGGTATCACTGGAGTGTCTGTTTCAGGAGGACTGAGGCGGCACCTGAGCTTTGAAAAATCATAAGATCGGAAGCAGTTGTCGATCCCCTGTTCCCTTTTATTGTTTTTCTCCAACTTCCCATCCCACCTCCTTCAAGTATTTCTTTCCCCCTTCTCATTTTTCTCCATTTCCTCCTCTAAGATGGACTTGCCCCAAGAGACTGTGATCCGGATTTTCCTGTTGACCATGATGTTGACCAGAGCAGTCTGTTCCGGCGAGAGTACCATGGAGGTCGAGAGAGGTTCTGGAATGGGTTCTGATGACAAAGATGGAGGCGTAGTTTTCCAAAAACAACATAATCAACAAGCAAAGGCGAGTATCAGAAAACGATCCGATAGCATTGACCATAGAAGGAATTGTGAAGGATTGTTAGCTGAAGAAAACTGTATCTGTAGGCATTGTGACAATATAATTGAGGATGGATGCATCAAGAGATGCCAATCCAGTTTTAATATCCATATGGACAGGCATCCATTGAGTGACTATCACTCCTTAGTGGGTAAAGTACTAAATCAGACAGACTGTTGGGTATGCTCTCAAGTACCTCAGGGCCATAGCAAATCAGGGCTAGTACCACTTCCTTTAACGATAGGGGAGGTACTTGAGTTAAGTGGTGGGAGGCCGGTGGACAAGAGGTTTAGTATCTCTAGTCCTCCTAGTTTAAAGCTCCACCAATACCATGTGGATAGGTCTTTAGTGTGCTATAACATTTCCAATCCCCGAAAGCCGGGAAATTGGGAAGTGTCATGGAATAACAAGACCATGACATTCTCACATAGAGCAGACGAATTGCCAACAGATACAGAGCTTATACGCCACATAGCCGGTAGTGGAAAATCTTTCCGATATAGGTATACCCTAGGAAGTAAGACCATGAAAATTGGAGAGGTATCACCAGGATACTGTGCACATATCGTACAAACTGATACGTGTATTAAACAGATGGGAGAATTAGGGCTAGGAAATTTTATATGGAAAATGTGTAATATGGTTATGTCCTACTCCGTCCCATATGTTCTCCCCGATGATACATATTTCATATGTGGGAGGAAGGCGTATAAGTGGCTTACCCCAAACTCAGAAGGATTATGTTATATTGGAAAAGTACTGCCTGAGGTAATGACTGTACAGCATACAAAAATGAAAGATATTCACCGTGTTGCCCAAGCTCCTTATACTCATACTCATTACGAACACATCGTTAAACGTCATCTAATAGAAAGAACAGAGCATCCGGCCTCTGACATGATCCATGAATCCACCGGGATTCAGGTTCTACTCGCGTTAGACATCACTCGCACCGCCAGAGGAGTGTTGAATTATAAATACATATCAGCGCTTGCACATTTATTAGACAATATCACTGAAATGTATGACGACACTTTTAGGTATACCGGAAGGGAGCTTCAAGCTTATAAAACAGAACTGGTTCAGCATAGGATGGTTCTTAATTACCTCACAGCAGTAACAGGCGGATATTGTGTCACACTGGCAATGCAGTACGGCGTAAAATGCTGCACTTATATTACGAATAGCACCGAGGATCCGGTCGAGGTCATAGACCAAAAGATGGACGACATTCTCCAATTAAAATGGGAATTTCGCAGGAGACATAATCTCACCCTTGCTGCTGTGGGTAATGAGCTGACCGGTTGGGTGTCATGGTTGAACCCGCGAAATTGGTTCTCTGGTTTAGGAGAATGGGCTCAAGGAGTCATAATGGATGTAGGGAAGTTTCTTCTATGTATCCTAGGTGTTGTCATATCGATTGGCTTGATATTTAGATGCGTTCAGGCTTTAACGAAGTGTAAACGAAGTACTAGGGTGATGAGTTTAAGGAGTGAGGACATTATAATTCCAATGGATTTGATTTATGACCCAACGATAGAGACAATGATGTGATGAAAATGCGATTCTGCGGTCCGTTTCTTTCACCTGTTTCTCGTTTTTCTCCAAGGTAAAAAGACCCACTTGGAAGAGGAAGTTGGCGATCCTGTATACAGACAACAGATGGATTAAAGAAGAAGTTTTGACAACCTTGTACACAGATAATTGATGAACTATGCCATAGACCCCCAGTTTCCCTAGAAATTTTAAATTTACGCTAGCCCAACACTTTTGTAAGTCTATGGACATTGACAAAGCTTTTTGCCCGCACTTTTTGGCAAAAGCCCAAAGAAGACTGCATTCAACAGACACCAGACAAGACTTCAACCGACAAATGTTCATTAACCTGACATAGAATACCACTGCATTTACCATAATTGTTTCTTATCTTCATCTCTACAACCTTCAGGTAATGACACACATAGTCGATAGGGAATACAGACACAGATATCAGCACTCACATATTCCCCTATTCATGTATCATCAACTAAAATGTGCTCCCCCATTTTGTTGCAACCGAAAGCCGAAAAGAGCTCGGTAAAGTTTGACAGCCCATCCACAGACCCTTAATACGGGATAAGAAGGAATTCAAATGTATACTTCGCAATACCTCGAAGCTTGATTTAAGACACGTACGGCACGATGATACATGACCCCCCAAACATGGATTCATACACACATGCTTCTGCTATCTCACTAGGTCATACCCTTTTCTCACCTTCTCCTCTCCTCCCCTACCCAACCATAGAAATATTTACACATGACATATATTTTTCTCTTTTTGAAATGTTTTAGAAAGTGGCAGTTATTGGTGACTGCCAAAGGGTGGACTGTCAAAGTCAGAAAAATATCATGATGCACACTGCCATATTTGCACCTCATATGTGTCCCCGCTGCGCATGCGTACGCTCTCCTGTGCGTGCGCATACTCGCTGTTATGTGCACCCGCAGGCGCACGGTATGTGCATTTACGGTAAAGTTTATGTGCGTCTAGCAGGCGACTCGTACATAACATATTTTAACTGTATAATGTATTTTGTAGATTATGGTCCCTTTGATAGAACCTGAAAGTTTAGTTAAGGTAGCATGTTCATAGACAAAGAGAACCCTCTTTGTTTGATACGAAGGGTCAGACAAGGGTTATACAGTGGTGTTTAGTATCCATCGGAAGAGTATTTAATTAGCAATATTCCGGTGTTGGTTTGAAGCGGATTAATCGCTCGTGCGAATAGTTATGGACATAAGAAGTTTATGGACTTTTACTATTATTTGCACTTTATTATCCATGCGGCGGGAAACCTAGTTTCCCACCCACCTGAGCAGTTGGAAATAGTCACAGCCCACCTGTATGAATCAACCTATGACCTTTTGTTATAATGCGGAGACGAATTCCTGTGTCCAATGAACAATGAGATTATAGGGACCATTGTACAGTATTATGTGTAGGGTATAAAAGGACAAGCCGACCTGATCCAGCTCTCTATTCTCTTCAACGGTTCTCATTGCTGATAATCGGGAGCTGGATATCCAGAGGCGCATGCGATTGTTTCCCTTGAGCGTAAGTTTTCTCCGCAATCATATTGTCTTTCTTGTTATTGTGAGCCATATCTCTCTCTCTCTCTCTCTTCTCTTTCTCTCTCGTTTCTCTTATATCGTTATTGTACTGCTATTGTATTTTATGTGTAGTTATCTGGTTAGGTAGTCTATGTTATATTGGTAGTGTATGACTTGTATTGTATGATTCTTTTGAACGTTCATTCATTTCCTTAAAAAGGCGTTAGACCCTTAGACCGGTATTGTGTGTGTTCATTATATTGCAGTGGGTAATAGGAGCGTCTCTATCGCTCAAACAGCTTTAGTGTAAACCATCTTACACTATGTTGCATTTTCACCTTATCACTGCACAAGGGTTTATTGCATAAATACATTGTTTATGGTATAGCTACGCAAATAGCGTATCATTACGTTAGTCGGCAGCCAATAGCGTGCCTGCCTGTGATCTCTTGGCCGTGAGCGAATGTGACGCTTGAGCGTCTCGACCACGGCTAAGCGATTGTTACGCAACGTGCGTACCCTTACGGTATTCCATACGCCAATAGCGTACTGTGTTCATTGACCTCTTAAAGGGTTTTAAGTAAGATAAATATTCAGCTTTATCAATATTGAAATACCGAAAGTACTTATGTTGTTATGACCTGTTTCATTATGCAAATGATGTGTTATTTAGTAATGTGCCTTACCGAAATGTGCTAAACATACTGACCAGTAACTCAAGTTACATAAGCGGTGAATATACCTTCCTGCAATAAATCTTTGTTACCGTGTCCCACTGTAGTTATCCTTGTACACTTTGGGGAGGGGTGTTGTTCGTACTGGGGTATTTCAGTCCTTCTGCCCAGGTCCTATATAGGTGTTATATGCAGACGTCGACAGGCGTCGCGACAAGTCAGAATGGGACGACAAGACAGGCCGCCAACGGGACCGAAGAGAGACTCCCGGTATGCCACAGCCACATCACATGTATAGTAGTACAGTGCTGCATTGTGGTGACCACCAGTATATAGTAGTACAGTACAGTAGGCCATTGCTGTATCTTGCAGCTCCGTGTCAGACTCAGTTCTAGTATCCTGATCAGTGCTCAATCTGTGCTGCATTGTTGTGACCAGTATATAGTAGTACAGTGCTGCATTGTGGTGATCACCGGTATATAGTAGTACAGTACAGTAGGCCATTGCTGTATCTTGCAGCTCCGTGTCAGACTCAGTTCTAGTATCCTGATCAGTGCTCAATCTGTGCTGCATTGTTGTGACCAGTATATAGTAGTACAGTGCTGCATTGTGGTGACCACCAGTATATAGTAGTACAGTACAGTAGGCCATTGCTGTATCTTGCAGCTCCGTGTCAGACTCAGTTCTAGTATCCTGATCAGTGCTCAATCTGTGCTGCATTGTTGTGACCAGTAAATAGTAGTACAGTGCTGCATTGTGGTGACCACCAGTATATAGTAGTACAGTACAGTAGGCCATTGCTATATCTTGCAGCTCCGTGTCAGACTCAGTTCTAGTATCCTGATCAGTGCTCAATCTGTGCTGCATTGTTGTGACCAGTATATAGTAGTACAGTGCTGCATTGTGGTGACCACCAGTATATAGTAGTACAGTATAGTAGGCCATTGCTGTATCTTGCAGCTCTGTGTCAGACTCAGTTCTAGTATCCTGATTAGTGCTCAATATCTGTGCTGCATTGTGGTAACCAGTATATATAGTAGTACAGTGCTGCATTGTGGTGACCACCAGTATATAGTAGTACAGTACAGTAGGCCATTGCTGTATCTTGCAGCTCCGTGTCAGACTCTGTTCTAGTATCCTGATCAGTGCTCAATCTTTGCTGCATTGTTGTGACCAGTATATATTAGTACAGTGCTGCATTGTGGTGACCACGGAGCTGCAAGATACAGGCCATTGCTGTATCTTGCAGATCCGTGTCAGACTCAGTTCTAGTATCCTGATCAGTGCTCAATCTGTGCTGCATTGTTGTGACCAGTATATAGTAGTACAGTGCTGCATTGTGGTGACCACCAGTATATAGTAGTACAGTTGGCCATTGCTGTATCTTGCTGTTCTGTGTCACTTCTAGTATCCTGATCAGTGCTCAATATCTGTGCTGCAGTGTGGTGACCACCAGTATATAGTAGTATAGTGCTGCATTGTGGTGACCAGTATACTACAGTACAATAGTCCAGTGCTGTTCTCGCTGCTCAGTGTCAATTCTCCATAGTATCATCAGCGCTCAGTAAAATCAGTGCTCAGTAAAATCAGTGATCAGTATAATCAGTGATCAGTATAATCAGTGCTCAGTAAAATCAGTGCTCAGTAAAATCAGTGCTCAGTAAAATCAGTGATCAGTATAATCAGTGCTCAGTATAATCAGTGCTCAGTAAAATCAGTGCTCAGTAAAATCAGTGCTCAGTATAATCAGTGATCAGTATAATCAGTGATCAGTATAATCAGTGCTCAGTATAATCAGTGCGCTGTTAGACGTGCGCCCGTTTTCCACCATTAGTGCATTGGAATTTAGACAATTGATGTAGTTATTGTGTCCCCGGTACAAAATCCCATCTAGATTCCACTTCACTAGGCAGGCGATAGTGAGATTTTACCAATTAATATCAGTGATTTATAATTATTAATTACAGTGATCTTGCCAAATAATTACAGTGATTTTGTCATTTTCTTCCAGTGATTTGGACCAATAATACCATTGATTAGAACGAATAATTCCTGTGATTTTGTCATTTTCTTCCAGTGATTTGGACCAATAATATCATTGATTTGAACGAATAATTCCTGTGATATTGAGGTGTTTGTGTCGCTTAGCTTAGCCATCCAGTGACCATAGTGCACCTCTTTTTCTCTTTTCTTTGCATCATGTACTGTTTGGGGACTATTTTTTTAAGTGCCATCCTGTCTGACACTTCCGTATATGTCCAGTGGTACTGCCATTTGATATAATTCCCGACATTACTGCCATTTAATTCCTCTGATTTTGTCATTTTCTTCCAGTGATTTGGACCAATAATACCACTGATTAGAACGAATAATTCCTGTGATTTTGTAATTTTCTTCCAGTGATTTGGACCAATAATACCATTGATTAGAACAAATAATTCCTGTGATATTGAGGTGTTTGTGTCGCTTAGCTTAGCCGTCCAGCGACCACAGTGCACCTCTTTTTCTCTTTTCTTTGCATCATGTGCTGTTTGGGGACTATTTTTTTTAAGTGCCATCCTGTCTGACACTGCAGTGCCACTCCTAGATGGGCCACGTGTTTGTGCCGCCCACTTGGGTCACTTAGCTTAGTCATCCAGCGACCTCGGTGCAAATTTTAGGACTAAAAATAATATTGTGAGGTGTTCAGAATAGACTGGAAATGAGTGGAAATTATGGTTATTGAGGTTAATAATACTATAGGATCAAAATGACCCCCAAATTCTATGATTTAAGCTGTTTTTGAGGGTTTTTTGTAAAAAAACACCCGAATCCAAAAAACACCCAAATCCGACAAAAATTTTTCAGGGAGGTTTTGCCAAAATGCGTCCGAATCCAAAACACGGCCGCGGAACCGAATCCAAAACCAAAACACAAAACCCGAAAAATGTCCGGTGCACATCTCTAATTTTAATTCACCCATTTGTGCTTAAGCCTGGACTGTTACCGTGCCTTGAGTACCAAGGTTGGGAATGCATGTTGCAAGGCATCAATAAGAACATCACAATAACGTATAATAACTATAACATACATGCATACTTCATGAAAACAATAATAACATGTGATGGTCTGTTTTATAGCTAAGCTAATTTAATAATAACTAGAGATGTGCGACAGATCTTTTTTGCAGGTTTTGGTTCTAATTTGGCGTCTGGTTTTGGTTTTGCATAAACTGTGTTGTTGGTTTTCAATCCGGATTTAAAAAAAGATTTTTTGATCAAAGTAGCTCCTCTTACACAGGGTTGCCTACTTTAAATAGCTCCTCTCCAGGAGAAGCCCGGAGAGGATACGCAGCAGGAGACTTCAGGTGGCGGGGGCGGGCTCTGACATCATTAAGCCCCACCCCCACATGGGGGCAATGACAAGAATAACGAAGAAAGCGATCGCTGCCGTGATCACAAGAAGAGTGACTGGCGGAAGGCGTTCCGGGGCGTCAACTGACCGTTTTCTGGGAGTGGAGCAGTGAACGCAGGCGTGTCCAGGCGTTTGGAGGGCGGATGTCTGACGTCAATTCCGGGATCTTCATCGCTGGATCCAGGGTAAGTAACTGCAGGGCTGGTCTTGTTTCACACAAAACTTTTTTAGCATAGCAGGGCTGCACAAGCGATCGCAGCAATGCTATGTTAAAATACACTCCCCCATAGGCGGCGTCTAGTTGATCGCATGAGCAGCAAAAAGTTGGTACGTGCGATCAACTCGGAATGACCCCCAATGTGCATTGTTTCTGATGTCTGTAATGCGCCTTGAGTTCTGTTGGAGAAAAAGCACTATATAAATTAAATTATTGTTATTATTATTATTGGTATTAAGAAGATGGTGGTGGTTCCCTACCTCTGAGCCACCACTGAACAGAGCTACTAAAATAAACAGGTAGCTCTTGTGACTGGTACTTGTTACAGTTACGTAACTGTTCCAGTGCTCCCTGGACCTCATCTCTCTCTTATCCTCTTCCTGGAGTTACAGAAAAGTGACAGTTTACATAATGTAAGCACAAAATGTAAACAGACTCTTGTATCCAAACAGTATTCTGAGCACTTCTTAGTGCCAGAGTTTATGGCTACCATTTATGGCTACCCTTGGCTAGTCATAAAATTTTTCCTGTGCTCTCCTGTGTTTAGACCTTGGATTGTTGGACTATTTTCTTGTTATTTAATTGTGGACCATGCATCCTTAACTTCCAGACCACTAGCACTGGCCTGTAACTCCAAGAGGCAGATTTAAAGGGGCCTACACACTGCAATTCTGCCTATGTGGCCAATATGCACTATGCGATTTCCTCTGAATGCCTCAGAGCCCAAAACCACCAATGTTGACTATACACACGGTGCGATTTTGGCCATGTGCGATTTTGGCTATGTACAATTTTAACTATACTATGTACTAGATTGTACACTTTCTAGTCAAAATGGAACTGCCTGCGCAGTCTATTTTTTCTTGCGATAACGACCCTGCGGGAGCGCACTGTATAAACACACAGTGCGACATGTACTATGTTTTCTACCAATATGGACTACATAGTATGCGGCTTAAGCAGGGCCGAAACTAGGGGGGGGGGCTAGGGGGGCAGGCGACCTGGGCGCCGGATTGGAGGGGGCGCCGAGACCCCCTAACACCCGCCGCGGCACTTTTAGACTTTGAAACCCCCTTCTCCCGAGTGCCCAGCTCGGTGGGCGGGATTTCGCGGAATGACGCGATTGCGTCGTGAGGTCACGGCGCAAACGCGTCATTCCACGAAACCCCGCCGGAGGAGGGAGAAGGGGGAGCCGCGCAGACGAGGAGGGAGAGGCGGCTGAAGAGCGGCGAGAACCGCTTCAAATGTAAGTCAGCCCCTCTCCCTTCCTCTCTCTGGGCGGGATGTACTAAGATGTTACGCTGCGCTAATAACCCTCTTACCGCTCTGAAGCATGTTAAAATCCTCCTCAGCCTCCCGGCGCTGTCATTCTTTTCAAGCAGTTTCTGCATCACGTGATACCTTCGTATTGTTTCCTGACTCCATTGGCTGTACTGGTCCTCCGCAGGCACTGTATGCACTATCGAAACATGATGCAGAAACTGCTTAGAAAGAATGACAGCGTCGGGAGGCTGAGGATGATTTTAACATGCTTCGAAGCGGTAAGAGGGCTATTAGCGCAGGGTAACATCTTAGTACATCCCGCCCTCTCTCTCTCTCTCTCCCTCCACCACCTGCCGCAATGTGTAAAATGGGGACCTGTGCCTGCCGCAATGTGTAAAATGGGGACACTTTTTCCTGCCGCAATGTGTAAAATGGGGACACTTGCCAGCGTACTGTGTAAAATGGGGACCTGTGCCTGCCGCAATGTGTAAAATGGGGACACTTGCCAGCGTACTGTGTAAAATGGGGACCTGTGCCTGCCGCAATGTGTAAAATGGGGACACTTGCCAGCGTACTGTGTAAAATGGGGACCTGTGCCTGCCGCAATGTGTAAAATGGGGACACTTGCCAGCGTACTGTGTAAAATGGGGACCTGTGCCTGCCGCAATGTGTAAAATGGGGACACTTGCCAGCGTACTGTGTAAAATGGGGACCTGTGCCTGCCGCAATGTGTAAAATGGGGACACTTTTTCCTGCCGCAATGTGTAAAATGGTGACACTTTTTCCTGCCGCAATGTGTAAAATGGGGACACTTTTTCCTGCCGCAATGTGTAAAATGGGGACACTTGCCAGCGTACTGTGTAAAATGGGGACACGTGCCTGCCGCAATGTGTAAAATGGGGACACTTTTTCCTGCCGCAATGTGTAAAATGGGGACACTTGCCAGCGTACTGTGTAAAATGGGGACACGTGCCTGCCGCAATGTGTAAAATGGGGACACTTTTTCCTGGCGCAATGTGTAAAATGGGGACACCTGTCTGCCGCAATGTGTAAAATGGGGTCACCTGTCTGCCGCAATGTGTAAAATGGGGAATGGGGACACTTGCCTGTCGTACTGTGTAAAATGGGGACACTTTTTCCTGGATATGAAATTTATGTTAGAAAAGGCAATTTTTCAGGTAAAAAAGTTCTGAAAGAGATATCTATATATATATATATATATATATATATATATATATAATATTTTTATTCATTTATTTATTTATTTTTAATTATTATTTTTATTTATTTATTGTAAAAGAATTTTTTATTTTTTTTTGCGGGGGGGGGGGGGGGGGGGGGGTGTCAAATGACTACCTTGCCCCGGGTGACAAAAATCCTAGTTTCGGCCCTGGCTTAAGGGACACAAACTGCAGGCTCCCGGCTGCTAAATCCAAACATTTTCTTCAGGGGTCCCTGATCAATAACAGGGGGGTTTTAGACTTTGCGCCTCAGCAGCGCCTCTCCATTCTGCATGCTCCATTCCTTGTTAACACCACATCCCTGATCTTAGTGAGTGACAGAGTGCGCCTGTAACACAGTATGTTAATTTTTGTAAGGAGCCAATTAACTTACCCGCAGTGTGATTTCACTGGCAGAGGGCGTGGCCTCACAGAACTTTCCCATTTACATCACTATGGAGGCATGGCTTTGCGGGATGCCCCCCTGTTACATCACTCAGGAGGCGTGCCCAGCATCCACAGATATGCAAGGCTGCCCCCAGAGACTGGGGCTGCACTGCCGGCTCCTTCTTAGTGACAGTAGCCAGGCACTACAGGATAATGTCACACTGCGGCACCTGGCTCCCAATCCCTGTGGAGGAACCAGCATTTTGGTGTCATTTCCTGGACCAGTATCACCCATGAGTGGTCCACACGCCCAGTAACCCCCTTGGGATACCTTTGTCTATAAGTATATTTTGGGATTGTCAGAGGAAATTGGAGCACCCGGAGGAAACCCACGCAAGCATAGGGAGAATATACAAACTCCACACAGTAAGTGCCGTTGTGGGAATTGGTACAAAGGCCTCAGATCTGTCTTTTTTTTTTATCTATATATTAATTTTTTTCTTCCTTGTAGGCAATGTGTAATTTGTATTCAAAGGCCAAATTGGCATTTTATAAAATCTAATTACTTATATTGCCATAAACTTGTTGGTTATTATTTACAAAAAAAAAAAAGAAGCTTAATCAACGTCATAGATTATGACTGTGCGTGAGTTAATTATTTAAAGTATAAATATAAAATTATACAACTCCCTGAAACCTGATATGTGCTTATCTACAGATACAAATAATCTCTCAAGTAAACGTAATATCTAAATGAAAGCTAAGTAAACAGTTTTTTTTTCACTGGATGAAATATACAGTATGTTTACTGCCTAAAACAACCTCCTTGGACATAACATATAACTTCATTACAGACGTTATTCTTCAAGAATCTCTTTAGGACATGGCTTTATTCAATGATGCATACTGTAACACCAGTAGTGCACGAAGTGTGTGTGTGGGGGGTCTGGTTACCCAGAACCCCCCCCCCCCTTCCCAATGGATCTAATACCTTGTTTTAAAAACGGAGACAGCTGTGTCTCCGTTTCGAGAAAAGCCACGTCCGCGATCGCAGCTACCGCTGCAGGGAGCTATTGCCGGCAAAGCTTTCTCCCTACCTACGGCGACTGGGAGCTGCTGCACATGCACAGCATGGTAACTCCATAATATATGCTCACAATTCCAGTAGCTGTTCCTTGGCTGGCACTGGTAGTGTCTCTCCTCTGTAACACCTGGGTATGTGTTAGGGATGAGCGGGTTTGGTTCTCTGAGAACCGAACTCTACCGAACTTCACCATTCGAGCCTGGATCCAAGTCAGAGTTTTCCCGCCTGACTCGGAAACCAGAACGAGGCAAAACGTCATCATCCCGCTGTCGGATTCTTGTGGGACTTGGATTCCATATAAGGAGCCGCGCGTCCCCTCCATTTTCACTCCGGCATTGGAGAGTGTAGAGAGAGGACGTGTCTCCATTCTCTCAGTGTCCTCAGTATCTGTGTCTTGTGCTGAATCTGTCCAGTCACAGTGCTTGTGTCCTCTGCTGCCATATGTCCAGTGCTGCTGTATAGGGTGCTGTGTTGTGCTGCATCAGTTCAGGGTGGTGTATTGTGCTGCATCAGTCCAGTCACAGTGGTGGTGTCCTCTGCTGCCATATGTCCAGTGCTGCTGTATAATAAGTCCCTTACCGTGTTGCTGTGTTGTCCTGCATCAGACTAGTGGTAGTGTCCTGTGCATCAGTCAGTCCAGTGACCATTCACAGTGGTGGTGTCATCTGCTGCCATATGCCCAGTGCTGCTGTATCATTATCTGTGTTGTCCTGCATCAGACCAGTACTAGTGTCCTGTGCATCAGTCAGTCCAGTGACCATTCACAGTGGTGGTGGCATCTGCTGCCATATGCCCAGTGCTGCTGTATAATTAGCTGTGTTGTCCTGCATCAGACCAGTGCTAGTGTCCTGTGCATCAGTCAGTCCAGTGACCATTCACAGTGGTGGTGGCATCCAGTGGCAGATCCAAGGGGGGGGGGGGGGCACTCGGGCTCGTGCCCCCCCCCTGTCATTTGTGGCCCCAACCCTATGTACCCCGGCGCCGCACAGGGAGATGACGGGCGCCCGCTGAGATTGTGTTACCAATGGGCGCCCGTCCCTCCTCACCGTGAGCCGGAGGCAGGAGCTCAGTACTGAGCTCCGGCTTCCGGCGCTCTCACTGTGCGGCGTGCGCTATGGGAGAGACGTCAGTCATGACATCTCTCTCATAGTGCTGAATGAGGAGCGGACGCTCAGAGAGGAGGAGGACTGCAGCGGTCTGGAAGCGGGAACGGGGCTCAGTAAGTATGATGGTTTTTTTCTTCCTTAGTGCAGGGGGCATCTACTGGGGGCATCTACTTGGGGCAAACTACGGGGGGATCTTACTACTGGGGGGGCATCAACAAGGGGCATAACTACTGAGGGGGAGCATTACTACTGGGGCAAACTATAGAAACATAGAAACATAGAATTTGTTGGCAGATAAGAACCACTTGGCCCATCTAGTCTGCCCCTTATTTTTATTTTTTTTTATTATTTTTTTTTTATATTATTTTTTATCACTAACCTTATTTGATCCTTATTTCTTTGTAAGGATATCCTTATGTCTATCCCATGCATGTTTAAATTGCTCTACTGTCTTAGCCTCTACCACCTCTGATGGGAGGCTATTCCACTTGTCCACTACCCTTTCTGTGAAATAATTTTTCCGCAAATTTCCCCTGAACCTCCCCCCCTCCAGTCTCAGTGCATGTCCTCGTGTCCTATTGCTTCTCTTCATTTGGAGAATGTTTCCCTCCTGGACTTTGTTAAAACCCTTCATATATTTGAAAGTTTCTATCATGTCCCCCCTTTCCCTTCTCTGCTCCAAACTATACATATTGAGATTTCTTAGTCTTTCTGGGTATGTTTTGTGATGTAGGCCATGCACCATTTTAGTTGCCCTCCTTTGTACAGTTTCTAATGTATTAATATCCTTTTGAAGATATGGCCTCCAGAACTGAATACAGTATTCTAGATGAGGCCGTACTAATGACCTATACAGTGGCATTATTACTTCTTTCTTTCTGCTGCTGATTCCTCTCCCAATGCAGCCAAGCATCTGACTAGCCTTCCTCATTGCCTTGTTACATTGCTTACCTGCTTTTAAGTCATCTGAAATAGTGACTCCTAGATCCCTTTCCTCCTCAGTAGTTTCCAGTATAGTGCCATTAATATTGTATTTAGCTTTAGGATTTTTGAGACCCAAGTGCATGATTTTGCATTTTTTGGCATTAAACTGTAATTGCCAGACTCTTGACCATTCCTCTAGTCTACCTAGATCCTCAATCATTTGTTTTACCCCACCTGGTGTGTCTACCCTGTTGCATACCTTTGTGTCATCTGCAAAAAGGCATACTTTCCCTTTAATGCCATTTGCAATGTCACCAATAAAGATATTAAAAAGCACTGGTCCAAGTACAGATCCCTGGGGTACTCCACTGGTAACATTTCCCTCCTGTGAATGCACTCCATTTACCACAACTCTCTGTTTTCTATCCTTCAACCAAGATCTTATCCATTTAATAATCCTAATATCCAATCCCAAACTTTCAAGTTTATTTAGCAGTCTGCGATGTGGAACTGTGTCAAAAGCCTTACTAAAGTCTAGATAAGCTATATCCTTGGCTCCACCTTTATCCATCACTTTAGTCACACAATCAAAAAAGTCAATAAGATTTGTTTGACATGATCTCCCCCCAGTGAATCCATGCTGTTTGGGATCCAGTAAATTGCCGGATTTGAGATAATCTACAACTCTTTCTTTTAAGAGTGTTTCCATCAATTTCCCTACTACTGATGTAAGACTCACTGGTCTGTAGTTGTTTGCCTCTTCCTTGCTTCCACTTTTGTGCAGTGGGACTACGTTTGCTCTTTTCCAGTCCCCTGGAATTTCTCCTGTAGCTAATGACTGGTTGAATAATTCTGTCAATGGTGCTACCAGCACCTCTTTAAGTTCTTTTAATATCCTTGGATGTATCCCATCTGGCCCCATAGATTTGTCCACTTTCAGCTTTGAGAGTTCTGTTAGGACCTTCTCCTCTGTAAATGTACTTGTTTCATTTTCCTGAATATCCCTGCAACTTAACTGTGGCCCCTTCCCCTCTCTTTCAGTAGTAAATACTGAGCAAAAATAATCATTAAGATGATCTGCTATTAAATTGTCTCCTTCAACAAGACTCCCAGTGTCCGTCTTTAGTTTTATAATTCCGCCTTTTGTTTTTCTCTTTTCGCTTATATACCTAAAAAAAAGTTTTGCCTCCTTTACCCACTGACTGGGCCATTTTCTCCTCAGCTTGTGCCTTTGCACATCTGATTACCTTCTTTGTCTCCTTCTGTCTAACAAGATATATCTTTTTGTCTTCATTATTTTGTGTCTGCTTATATTTCCTAAAAGCCATCTTTTTTGCTCTCACAATATTTGCTACTTCTTTTGCAAACAACACTGGCTTCCTTTTCCTTGTGTTTTTCCTAACAGTTTTGATACAAAGGTCTGTTGCCTTCAATATTGCACATTTGAATGTTTCCCACCTCTCCTGCACTGTTTCCAAGTTCCTCCACTCTGCCAAAGAATCGCTTACACATTTTCCCATCCCTACAAAATCAGCCTTCCTAAAATCCAACACCTTTGTTTTTGTATGGGACGAGTCAGTCTCTGTCTTAATGCTGAACCATACTGCTTGATGATCACTGGATCCCAGGTTTTCACCCACTTTTACGTCCGATAATCTGTCTCCATTTGTAAGTATTAAGTCTAATATTGCGTCTTTCCGAGTGGGCTCCCTCACCAATTGGTGGAGGGATGCTCCCTGAAGGGAATTTAAAATGTTCCTACTTCTAGTGGAACTAGCAACAGACACCTCCCAGTTTACATCAGGAAGATTAAAGTCTCCCATGATTATTACTTGGGGCATTATTACTGGGGGGCATCTACTGGGGGCATTACTACTGGGGGGTCATCTATTGGGGCATTACTACTGGCGAACATTATTAATATTATACTGTGTTTACTGTACTTTGATATTCGGCGGGAACCCAGTGGAGACCAACTGCAAGTACACCTGGAACAGACATCGCCCACCTATTCAAACCAACCTATGACCCCTCCTGTACTGTAAATGACCAGCTCTTTGACCTATGGATGAAGAGGTTACAGTTTCCATTGTATTGTGTTTTTACCAACTGTATAAAAGCCAAAGCTGCCTAGCCGGTCACTCTCTCTCTCTGAAGGTCATCTTGCTAGGTTGATCTGAGCACCGGACCGAGTGGCGCTGGCGAAACCAAACATATGTACCATTGTATTGTAGCCTCTTTTCTCTTATTGTAATTGTATATTTGTTGTAACCCCCTTTTATCAATTATATGTTGGCAGGTCGGATCCCAACTTCTTAAATACAATTGGTGTCTTGTCTCTTTTCCTGCTAAGGTATTAAATGTATTTCAGCCACACATGAAGCTGCATTGTGCTCTCAGCATGTCGGTGTGTGTGTGTGTATGCACTGCGTGTACTTTGTATGTCCATCGCTGCGTGTGTACGTAAAGTGCGTACACGGTACGGGGCTTTGTACGCTAACTGAATAAAAAGTACGTGAGTTAAGGATTGAATACAGCGGCCGCAGCGGCTCGATTTTAATGTGTATTGAGTGTATTTTAAAGTATTGCTTTTAGTCCTGTAAGTAAATCAGCATTTACAATTGGGGGCTCGATCCGGTTTTTCACACGCTCATAAGCTAGCAGATCATAGCAGACTATAAACTATCAACAAAGGGTGGAAATACATCTTTAAGTTAAACCTTTTTCTGGTTGCTTGGATGTTTTAAAACATAGGTTATTAGTCATTTTAGACCTGTGTGAAATCGGATACATTTGTTTGCTATATAGATAAATTTGAAATAAGTGTATTAAGGGAGTAATTATAAAGACACAAAACGCAGTTCTGGCCTGGTTGCAAAGGTTTATACAGAACAAGTGTGGGTTGTGTTTATGAGCGATTATAGTTTATTGCTCACATTTATAGAGATTGTGTGATTTGTTTTATTGCGGACGCACATTGCACACGTGGTTCGGACAAAGTACAGGAGAGCGCATGTGGCGTAAAAGGCACACTGGTCGCGTGTTTACGCAAGGTTGCATAGGAGTACGGATGCTAATTACAAAGCACACGATAGTTCAATTAAAGGTGGGATAGTATACATTTAATACAATAGCACATAACTATCCGATTTCAAAAACAGGTTACCTTAAAAATTTAGTTTAAAAACTGTAAGTACCTCTGGGGTAAGGTAACCAACCTAAGGGAGTGGAAATTTTCTGTACAGAAAAGAAAAACAAGGTGTATTTGAGTGAGTGAAAGCGGAGTAAGTGGAGCTGAACCCCGTAAATTTGTGTCCCGTGGGGACACTGGGTTAGTAGAGGCCCGGTGGCGTAAGGTTCGCTACCTTACGTGAACATATTGTGGAAATACGCAAGTCGTGAGGAGACTTGCACAGGAGCATGGTAGGGAATTGTGAATTGAGAATTGTGACCCCCATATAGTTTTTGTTATGCTGCGGCTGAGGATCGCAGCTTGTGAATTTGACTCCCGCGATCATAGGGCATATAGATAACTAGTATCTATAGGCTGTGCGATTGAACCGCACGTCCGTGTGTTCTACACAACGTGATACCATTGTGTCATATGCACTGTGGAAAAGCATACGCAGACGTGATTGTGTAAACAAAGGGGTTTTTCTTTGATAACGTTGGAAAATCTCCCTGGTGGACTTTCATTGGAAAGGGTGAACAACAGTTATGTAATTTCTCTGTTTTCACCCTACAAAAAATTCCAGTGGAAAGATACCGAAAAGGTATTTTTCGCTGCCTCTCTCAGGAAAATATTCCAACAGACCCTCCACCGAAAGAAATTGCGGTGCTGTAAGGTCTTATAGGAGCCCTAAGTTGGGGGCATTGCGATACACTCTCGACAGTGTATCGTTGTACTGGCCAGCATGGGCGAGAGTGAGTGAAAGGCGCTCGAGTAACTTTCACCGTCTGCTTGCATTGAGTATTTTGGTGTTTGTGGGTAAAGACCCACAATTATGGGAGCCAGTTGCTCAAGTGGGAGACGTTCAGTATGCAGGGTTCAGGCTGGAGAATTTCAGCCCAGGGGGCCAGCAAGGTTTATTATGTGTGGGAAATATGGTCCGCACGCAGAGGCTTATTGCAATGAATGGGTACGTATGACTGCTAAAGATAGGGCATCATTCCCTGGGGTGGGTAGCTGTGAATCAGAGGTACTGCAGAACATAAGGATTAAAATATGTCTGATTAAATCTAGAAAACAAAGGATCAGACATAACGATTGTTTAAATCTGTGGCAGCAAGAGGGAGAGGTGCAAAGGGAACTAACTCGCACAGCAAGTTCCAAACCTGGCAGGGATGTGAGTATGAGCACACCATTACCGACACAAGTCGTAGGGCAGGAAATGGCTACAATCAATGGTACATCTGTAAATGATAGTAGAATGCAGAAGCAATGTGTTAACTCTAACCCGTGCAAGTTGTATCCTGTTTTGAAATCTCTCCAAGGTTATAGGTCACAGGAAGATGAAGGATCCAGCCTAATCTCAGCCCTCATTCAGGCAGTCACCTTACAGGAAACTCAGGTGGGCCCTGTCCAACCAGTAAGAGCAGTAACAGTGTCCCCTACTGAAAGGACTGGGGAGATCACAGCTACTGGTAAGTGTGAGACTGTTCATTACACAGGGACATTAACACCTCACAGTGAGCAGATTAGGAATGGAATGGTAGGATTACATCCTGTCTTGGAAATAGTAACTCCCAATAGGAGGACCGATAGTCAGGGAATAATCCTCACCAGGAACAATGCAATGTATTGCCCGTGGTCCAGATCAGAGCTGTGGTCAATCATTTCAGAATTCCCTGATCCCCAGAAGCATTTAGCCAGATGTCAGAAGTTTATCAGGAATCTGGGTAATACCCATGAACCGGCAAACAAAGATTGGCGGACACTTTTGAAAGCGAGTCTACCCCCTAATATTGACACCAAAAAATGTATTACGGATTGTAAATTAGAGTCGGATAGTCCTATGACTGACGAACACAATCAGGAGAACGTGGAACGAATTAACATACAACTAGGATTGTATTTCCCCACTGCTGTTAAATGGAACAAAATTTTCTCCATAAGACAGAAGGACAGTGAAATGACATCTGAATATTTCCATAGAGCTTTGCAAATAATGGCTAGATACACTGGGGTATCGGATATAGGGAACAATGAGAATTACAGGGAGGTAGCTGTCTCTGTGCTAATGGACGGTCTCAATAAGGCATTGAGGGTCAGGGTGCAGACTTCTTTACCAAATTGGAAAGGGGTCACAGTAGCTAATCTTAGAGAGTGCGCTATTGAACATCACAAGAATATTGTTAGGTGCAGAGAACAACAGGAGGAGAGGTTGAGGACTGAAAATACACAGGCTCTTACAGCAAAGTCCCATCTACCTAAACCCCAGACCATTGATGTTTGGAAAAGATCAAGACTATGTTACATTTGTAGGAAAAAAGAGAATTTTGCCAGAGATTGTAGGAGTAGTAGGACACATAGTCAATATAGACCCCCTAGACAGAAAACACAAGCCACATTATTAAACACATAGATGGGACCAAGGGACATATAGTAAGGAATCACAAGCTATATAGAAAACACAGATTCAGCTAATGGGAAAAACAAAATAAATGCAACATTACCCTTTGACAAAACTTGCTAGGGTTAAGATGGGGCCTCTAAACTTTTGCTTCTTCTTCTAGCAGAAATGGCCCCTGATTAACTTAACAGGAGCTTTGTTAGATATGATATACATATAATGTGCTCCCAGTCAGTAAGTACAAAGTATGTTAGACACCCACGAAGACTAATGTTACAATTCTCTGTTTTAGATTCATGTCCATCACAGGTAGAGGAAATTATCTCACAGATACCGGGTTCCTTATGAACTTAGGATGGACAGGACACTGGATTGATAGCTGGGATAGTCCCAATAGCGATACCACAAACATAAAAATTTTAAGGGGAGTAGACCAAGTAGAAAATCACTTCCCCGTAGTGCCCAATCCAGTTGTCAAATTTAAGAAAATCTTCTTTGCCTCTACAAACTTATCTGTCACCAACGTCTATTCTGTTTCTCCACAATTTCCTCTTCATTTTTTGCATTCACACAGGGTGGTCCAATACGTGGACCCGATTACAGTTTAAACACCACATGCCTACTCGGTCCTTCAGAGTTCTACCCAAACCCAGTATATCTCACCAACACAATGACACCAGTATTACTACAGTGTGCCTGGTCATGCACAAAGGGTGGAGAATGGGAATACTGGTGAAGGGAGATTGTGTACAGACACTGATATGCATGATAGTGTGACGGCCTGTTGGTGAAGGGCAAACCTGACATTTTTCTTTTTCATTTTCCCTCTCTTCTCTCATCCAGAGATGTTTTTACTTCACACAACTGATAACATGAAATAATTAAATTAAAAATTAAAAATTTGTGTTCCCTACAGGAAAAGATGGTCTGGAAGGTGAAAGGATATGGTCAGGAGTCCTCAGGACTTTAGACAGGTGGATACGGTAAGCCAGTGGCCCCCAGAACATATCTCCCAAGTCTAGCTGTGGCAGCACATGGTCTGACTCATCTGGGCAAGGAGGGTATGTGCAAGCTGGTAAGAGCCTACTGGAGTGCACCAGGATTCTCTTCTCATGCAGGTAAGAAAGCAATGACATGTCTTACTTGCTTGAGGAAGAATATTGGTAAGGCAATACCAACGGAGCCATCCCATATCCCTCCTACAGACGGACCTTTTCAGGCAATACAAATCGACTTCATACAGTTACCACCCTGTAGGAATTTGAAATATGTGTTAGTATGTACTGATGTGTTTTCCAACTGGGTAGAAGCATTCCCCGCTGCCACAAATACTGCTGTGTTCAGCAAGAAAATCGTGCATGAATTTGTGTGCAGATATGGTATCCCTAGAATGATTGAAAGTGATAGCGGTACCCATTTTACAGGTGAAGTCTTTCAGGTCATGTGCAAACTGATGGGAATTAATAGCAAGCTGCACACTCTGTACCGACCACAGGCGAGTGCAAAGGTGGAGAGAATGAACAGCACTATTAAGAACAAGCTGAGCAAAGTGATGGCTGAAACTGGATTGTTGTGGACAGAAATTTTGCCACTAGTGTTGTACAGCATCAGAACCACCCCCAGGTCACCGCTTAACTTATCACCCTTTGAAATTCTTTTTGGTCGACAACCACATGTAATGATAGACCCCCAGGATGATTTGAAGTGCAATAATGAAATAACTGTGAAATATTTGGTTAGGCTGAGCCAGCAGCTGAGAAATCAACAAAGAAATCTAAAGCTGGTGATTCCTGACCTACCGAACGGTAATTGTCATGACATTGAGCCTGGGGATTATGTGATGATTTTAAATTTTCTACGCTCAGGTTGACTCATAGACAGGTGGGAAGGACCATATCAAGTCTTGTTAACCAGCACGACAGCACTAAAGGTCACCGAAAGAGAGACTTGGGTCCACTCGTCCCACTGCAAGAAGGCCGCAGACCCAGAGAACTGTGTGTTCAAAGAGCAAGGTGAAGAGAACCTCGTATCACTAGAGAGTCTATTCCAGGAAAGCTGAGAGGCAGAACTGTTGAACGGCACCTGAGCACGGAGAGCAACAAGATCAAAGATGGTTGTCGTACCAATTTTCTCTTTTTTCACCTCCCACTGCCCTTTTTCACTTTCTCCCCCTTCTTAGCTTCCTTCTTTTCCCTTAACGAAATGGAACTACCCCAAGAGACTGCGTTTCGGGTACTGCTAGTAATTCTGTTTTTGCTCAGGACAATTTGTTTTGGTGAGGGTCCCAGAGAAGTCGAGCAAGGATCTGGAATGGGTTCTGATGGCAAGTATGGATTTCTAGGATCTCCGGAGCAGCACATCACTCGAGTAAAGGCTGGTATCAGTAAGTGCTCTGGTAGGCATGGAGCTCGGAGGCAATGTGAGGGGTTATTGTCTGATGAATATTGTATTTGTAGAAATTGTGAGAACATAGTCGAAGATGGGTGCATCCAGAGACGTCAATCCAACATTAATATTGACATGGACTGACATCCGTTGAGCGATTACCACTCATTAGTGGGTAAGATCTTAAACCAGACAGAATGTTGGGTGTGCTCACAGGTACCTCAAGGACAGAGTAAGTCAGGATTAGTGCCGTACCCTTTAGCAATAGATGAGGTACTCAAATTACGGGGTGGGAGACAGGTGGACAAGAAATTCAATATATCTAGGCCCCCTAGTTTGAAGCTCCACCTGTATCCTGTAGACAGGTCCTTATTGTGTTTTAATATTTCCAATTACCGAAAACCGGGAAATTGGGAAGTGACGTGGAATAACCAGACAATGACCTTTTCTCACAGAACTGATAGGATTCCTATCGACTCTGAACTTGTACGCAAGATAGCCAGCAGTGGAAAGTATTTTCAGTACCGGTATACACGTGGAAGCAAGACCATGTGGGTTGGAAAGGTATCGTAGGGGTTTTGTGCCCATATCATCCAGCCCGATACTTGTACTGAGCAAATGAGAGAACTAGGGATTGGTTTCTTTACATGGAAAATTTGCAATATGGTGATGTTACATTTTGTCCCCTATGTTCTCCCAGATGATGCCTATTTCATATGTGGGAGGAAAGCGTACAAGTGACTTACTCCAAGCTCTGAGGGATTGTGTTATATTGGGAGAGTACTACCAGAGGTCATGACCATAACCCATGATAAAATGAAAGACGTTCACCGCAGCGCTCAGACTCCTTATACTCATACCCACTATGAACACATCATCAAGAGACAGGGCAGAGCACGCAGCCTCTGATTTGATCCATGAATCCACCGGGATTCAGTTCCTTATCGCATTAGATATCACCCGTACTGCCATAGGAACTATAAATTATAGGTACATCCATGTGCTAGCGAACTTGATAGATAATATCACTGAGATGTATGATGACACCTTCAGGTATACGGGAAGGGAGTTACAAGCCTACAAGAAAGAGCTGATCCAGCACAGAATGGTCCTTAATTATGTTACAGCTGTGACAGGTGGGTACTGTGTTACCCTGGCAACTCAATATGGAGTGAAGTGTTGTACGTATATCACGAATAGCACTGACGACCCCACGGAGATCATCGATCAAAAGATGGATGAGATCTTACAGTTGAAGTGGGAGTTCCGGAGGAAACAAAATCTTACTTTGATGTCTGTGGGTAATGAATTGACCGGCTGGGTCTCATGGTTAAACCCACTCAAATGGTTTTCTGGATTAGGAGAGTGGGTGCAGAATGCAATTGCAAGTGTAGGAAAGTTTCTCCTTTGTATCCTGGGTGTCGTCATAAGTATTGGCTTGATATTAGTGTGTTCAAATTCTAACGCGGCGCAAGCACGGCACAAATTTGATGAGTCTAAAGGGCCCTACTCATTTCCCGATGCGCCGCCGAGGTGCCCGACGGCCGATACGGCCGACGAGCGACCCGGCGGCGGGGGGGCAGTGACGGGGGGAGTGAAGTTTCTTCACTCCCCCCGTCACGCGGCTGCATTGAAGTGCAGGCAAATATGGACGAGATCATCCATATTGGCCTGCATGCACAGCCGACGGGAGGCCAGCGATGAACGAGCGTGGGGACGCGCATCGTTCATCGCTGGAGTCTCCACACTGAAAGATATGAATGAGTTCTCGTTCATTTATGAACGAGATCGTTCATATCTTTCTGAAAATCGGCCAGTGTGTAGGGCCTATAAGGAGCGAGGGCATTGTCACAGCAGCAGATTTGGTTTATGACCCATCAATAGAAACAGTGTTATGACAAGGATTGCAAATGAATTTCATGGTCTGTTTCTTTCACCATTTTTCTCTGTCTCCCCCTTTACCCAGAAACATCCAACCGGAAAAGACGCCAACCCTACCCAATGTTTATGTGAATGTATTTTTATATATATATATATGTCTTATCTTCATTTCTGCAACCCTCAGTTAATGGCACACATAGTCGATAGGTGTTATACACATATAGTAGCATTCACATATGTTCCCCCTCCATGTATCATCAACTAAATGTGCTCCCCATTTGTTGGAATAAGAAGCCGGAAAAAAAAGCTTGGTAGTGTTTGTTTGCCCATTTACAGACCCTTAATACGGGATGAGAAGGATTTAATGTATACTTCGCAATACCTCGAAGCTTACTTAGAACATATACGGCACGATGATACATGCCCCCCAGACATTGATTCATACATACATGCTTTTACTATCCCACTAGGCTATACATTTCCCATCTACAACTCTCCCCCGATCATCCAAGCTTGTATATAAATTGTATAGGTAATATTTTTAGTTTATTAGTCAAGAGTGGCAGTTATTGGTGACTGCCAAAGGGTGGACTGTCGAAGTCGGAAAATATTACAGTACACACATCACGTACAAACTCAGCACAGATGGCCTCCGTGCGCGTACTTGTTCTGCCGTGCGTGCACATATTCGCAAGTTGCGTATGACCGCTCACGCGGTCCTGCGTATTAGCGCGTGGTATGGGTAATTACGGTAGCATTGGTACTCGCATGGACAAGCCACAAAGACATATCTCATATTTAATCCACATAGTGCACAATGTACACATAGCCCACACGCACCACACCAGCAAGTTATACTTGTTTAAAAGGTACAACAAAGGAATTCACCTTTACAGGATATGAGGGGACAGAATTAGGTTATGAGGTGGTGTTTGGTATCCAACTGTAGGGTATTTTAAGGGCAACATTCCGGTAGCAGTTTGCAGAAGATAGCACGCTCCTGCACATAGTTATGCGCAGGAATAGGATATTAATATTATACTGTGTTTACTGTACTTTGATATTCGACGGGAACCCAGTGGAGACCAACTGCAAGTACACTTGGAACAGACATCACCCACCTATTCAAACCCCTCCTGTACTGTAAATGACCAGCCCTTTGACCTATGGATGAAGAGGTTACAGTTTCCATTGTATTGTGTTTTTACCAACTGTATAAAAGCTAAAGCTGCCTAGCCGGTCACTCTCTCTCTCTCTCTCTCTCTCTCTGAAAGTCATCTTGCTTGATTGTTCTGAGCACCGGACCGAGTGGCGCTGGCGAAACCAAACATATGTACAATTGTATTGTAGCCTCTTTTCTCTTATTGTAATTGTATATTTGTTGTAACCCCCTTTTATCAATTATATGTTGGCGGGTCATATCCCAACTTCTTAAATACAATTGGTTACAAAAAATGAATCTCACAATGGCGCATATCACTAAACAAAGTACTTTCCTCATGTAATTCTTTTGACAGTAATTGAGTTCCACTTTCGTGTATCAAGGAGTGACGAGATTCTCAGTCATGCACCATGAGGATATCCACTTGAAATTTCCAGTTTTATGTCCCAATAATAACATAGAATTAAAACAGCATATCACCACAATATAGTGGTACAGGATCACATAGGCTCAAATTTCCACTTCGTTACCCGTCCCAGATGGAATAAGGGATTGGAGAATGACGGCCCGGGTTCCTCGCACCTCCTCAGGTAAGTATTGGACAAAAAGAGCTCTCCCTTTGGATGTTCTCACCAGCAGCTTAAAGCTTTTCGGACACCAGGTCCTTCATCAGAAGCATGGTGAGTAGTAATAAGCCTCCTATATTTATATCCCTTCTAATTGGGTTAAATTTTCCCACCACAGCATCCTAAATGACATCAGCGGAAATGACAAAATAAAGTCCGTCAGCAATAAATGTCCATAACATTAGTAGGAACTTCCTGTTCCCGAGCATCTTTAAACGTCCGACAAAGCCACCAGGAAACTGTCCAAACAGACGCTCCTCCCGGACGTGACGTCGCGTCTAACTCCCGTTTCTCAAGCGGAAGTGACGTCACCCCGGAAATCCTCTTTGCGTTTCAGCCAGAGTCCGATTGCGTTCCAGTGGTGGTATTGATCCCGGAACTAGCCTCGTATATTGCCGGAGGTCATTCAAAGTGCCGTGCATCAATAAATAAACATTAAACATTCACCAAAGTCCAAAGAATCTTCATAAAAAGTCCATAAATATATAAGAGAAGAAAAAAGGAATAGAAAATATTAAAATATATGAATTATAAAAATTATAAAAACCATTTCATTTCGAATTCTCCATTTAACCCATTAGGAACTAATGTTTTTAACTTAAAAATCCATTCCATTTCGGCTTTAGCTAATCTTGATTCTAGATCCCTATGTCTCCAATTTGTTAAAATGGTCTGTATCCCAAAAAAGGACTTGATTCCATTTGGGTTACAAAATTGTTTCTCCTAGGCTGCAATTCACGGTATAGCGCATTCAAGATCAACATCTATTTTTTCCTATTAAATACAATTGGTGTCTTGTCTCTTTTCCTGCTAAGGTATTAAATGTATTTCAGCCACACGTGAAGCTGCATTGTGCTCTCAGCGTGTCGGTGTGTGTATGTGTATGCACTGCGTGTACTTTATACGTCCGTCGCGGCGTTAGTACTCAAAGTATGGGGCTTTGTACGCTAACTGAGTAAAAAGTACGTGGGTTAAGGATTGAATACAGTGGCCGCAGCGGCTCGATTTTAATGTGTATTGAGTGTATTTTAAAGTATTGCTTTTAGTCCTGTAAGTAAATAAGCATTTACAGACCATTCACAGTGGTGGTGTCATCTGCTGCCATATGGCCAGTGCTGCTGTATAATTATCTGTGTTGTCCTGCATCAGACCAGTGCTAATGTCCTGTGCATCAGCCATCAGTCATTCCAGTGACCAGGCAGTCACAGTGGTATACGCTGCTGCTATATGTCTACTGCTACAGTATAATATTAATAATAATAATAATAATAATAATAACAACAACAACAACAACAAGTCCCTTACAGTGTTGCTGTGTTGTCCTGCATCAGACCATTGGTAGTGTCCTGTGCATCAGCCATCAGTCAATCCAGTGACCAGGCAGTCACAGTGGTATATGCTGCTGCTATATGTCCACTGCTACAGTATTATAATAATAATAACAACAAGTCCCTTACAGTGTTGCTGTGTTGTCCTGCATCAGACCAGTGCTAGTGTCCTGTGCATCAGCCATCAGTCACTCCTGTGCCGCATATTGTGTTATATAACTCCAGAAAAATAATGGAGAACAAAAATTTGGAGGATAAAATAGGGAAAGATCAAGAACCACTTCCTCCTAGTGCTGAAGCTGCTGCCACTAGCCATGACATAGATGATGAAATGCCATCAAGTCGTCTGCCAAGGCCGATGCCCAATGTGATAGTAGAGGGCATGGAAAATCCAAAAAGCCAAAGTTCAGTAAAAAGACCCAAAAAAAGAAATGTAAATGGTCTGTGGAGAAACATAAACTTGCCAATATGCCGTTTACGACACGGAGTGGCAAGGAACGGCTGAGGCCCTGGCCTATGTTCATGACTTCACATGACGATGGAAGTCCTCATCCTCCTGCTAGAAAAATCTAGAGAGTTAATCTGGAAAAAGCACAGAAAAGAACTGTGCGTTCTGAGAGGCAAATGCTGGAAGGAGCACCCACAGTCCAGTCCCTGATATTGAAATTGAAGATGTCACTGTTGAAGTACACCAGGATGAGGATATGAGTGTTACTGGTGCTGAGGAGGAAGTTGACGATGAGGATTGGGTGATGTGGTTTGTTTATGTCAGGTAACGAGGGAGACACCTGTTGTCCGTGGGATGAAGAAGTCCATTGTGATGCCTGGGCAAACTACCAAAAAGCCACCTCTTCGGTGTGGAATTATTTCTCCACAAATCCGGACAACAGGTGTCAAGCCATCTGTTGCCTCTGTGAATCTGTAATAAGTAGGGGTAAGGATGTTGACCACCTAGGAACATCCTCCCTTATACGTCACCTGCAACGCATTCATCATAAGTCAGTGTAAAGTTGTGAAACTTTGGGTAAGAGCGTAAGCAGTCCACTGACACCTAAATCCCTTCTTCCTCCTGTACACAAGCTCCTGCAGGTCACACCACCAACTCCCTCAACGTCAACGTCCTCCAAGTGCAGGCCATGTCACTGTCAAGACTGAGGAGTCCTCTCCTAACCGGGATTCCTCCGGAGGATCCTTGAGTGGTACGCCTGCTGTTGCTGCCACTGCTGTTGTTGCTGCTGGGAGCCAATCGTCATCCCAGAGGGGAAGTCAGAAGACCACTTGTACTACTTCCAGTAAGCAGCTGACTGTCCAACAGTACTTTGTGAGGAAGATTAAATATGACAGCAGTCATCCTTTTGTAAAGCGGATAACTGAGGCCTTGACACCTATGTTGATGTTAGACATGCGTCCGGTATCCGCCATTAGTTCAGTGGGACTTAGAGAATTGTTTGAGGTACTGTGTCCCCAGTATCAAATCCCATCTATGTTCCACTTCTCTAGGCAGGCGATACTGAGAATGTACACAGATGTCAGAAAGCGTCACCAGTGTCCTGCAAAATGTGGTTGTATCCAGTGTCCACTTTACCACGGACATGTGGACAAGTGGAAAAGGGCAGACTAAGGACTATATGACTGTAACAGCCCACTGGGTAGATGTATGGCCTTCCGCAGCATAACAGCAGCGGCACCTGTAGCAGCATTGCGCAAACACCAACTTGTTCTTAGGCAGGCTATGCTATGTATCACCGCTTTCAGTAAGAGGTACACAGCTGACAACCTCTTACGGAAACTGAGGAACATCATTGCAGAATGGCTTATCCCAATTGGACTCTCCTGGGGATTTGTTATATCAGACAACGCCACCAATATTGTGCGTGCATTACATGTGGGCAAATTCCAGCATGTCCCATGTTTTGCACATACAATTAATTTGGTGGTGCAGAATTTTTTGAAAAATGACAGGGGTGTGCAGGAGATGCTGTCGGTGGCCCGGAAAATTGCGGGCCACTTTCTGCATTCTGCCACTGCGTGCCAAAGACTGGAGTGCCAGAAAACACTCCTGAACCTTCCCTGCCATCAACTGAAGCAAGACGTGCTAACGAGGTGGAATTCGACACTCTATATGCTTCAGAGGATGGAGGAGCAGCAAAAGGCCATTCAAGCCTATACATCCACCTACGATAAGGCAAAGGAGGGGTAATGCACCTGACTCAAGCGCAGTGGAGAATGATTTCCATCTTGTGCAAGGTTCTCCAACCCTTTGAACTTGCCACACGTGAAGTCAGTTCAGACACTGCCAGCTTGAGTCAGGTCATTCCCCTCATCAGGCTTTTGCAGAAGCAGCTGGATAAATTGAAGGAGGAGCTAAGACGGAGCGATTCCGCAAAGTATGTGGGACTTGTGGATGGAGCCCTTCATTCGCTTTGCCAGGATTCAAGGGTGGTCAATCTGTTGAAATCAGAGCACTACATTTTGGCCACCGTGTTCGATCCTAGGTATAAGTCTACGTTGTATCTCTCTTTCCAGCAGACACAAGTGTGCAGAGGTGCAAAGACCTGCTGGTTAGTAAATTGTCAACTCAAGCGGAACGTGGCGGTGATGCAGAGCAGTGAGGAGCGAGTGCTGACATCTGGTTCGGACTGAAGGACCTGCCAACGATTACTGACATGTCTACTGTCACTGCATATGATTCTGTCACCATTGAAAGAATGGTTAAGGATTATACGAGTGACAGCATCAAGTAGGCATGTCAAACAGTCCGTATGTATACTGGCAGGAAAAAGAGGTAATTTGGATGCCGTTGCACAAACAAACTGGCTTCATTTGACCTAAGTTGCCCCCCCCCCCCCCCCCATCCAGTGTGTACTCCAAAAGAGTGTTTAGTGCAGCCGGTAACCTTGTCAGCGATTGGCGTAGGAGGTTACTTTCACTAAATGTGGAGAAGATGAAGTTCATCAAAATGAATTATAAATTCCTCCGGGAAGACCTTTACCAGCAATTGCCTCCAGAAAGTACACAGGGACCTGTGATGGTGGATTCCAGTGGGGACGAATTAATACTCTGTGAGGAGGAGGATGTACACAGTTAAAGGGGTGAGGAATCGGACGATGAGGAGGAGGTGGACATCTTGCCTCTGTAGAGCCAGTTTGTGCAAGGAGAGATTGATTGCTTCTTTTTTGGTGGTGGCCCAAACCAACCAGTCATTTCAGCCACAGTCGTGTGGCAGACCCTGTCGCTGAAATGATGGGTTTGTTAAAGTGTGCATGTCCTGTTTATACAACATAAGGGTGGGTGGGAGGGCCCAAGGACAATTCCATCTTGCACCTCTATTTCTTCTTTGCATCATGTGCTGTTTGGGGACTAGTTTTTTTAAGTACCATCCTGTCTGTAACTACAGTTCCACTCCTAGATGGGCCAGGTGCTTGTGCTGCACACTTGTGTCGCTTAGCTTGGCCATCCAGCTACCTCATTGCACCTCTTTTTCTTCTTTGCATCATGTGCTGTTTGTAGCCTATTTTTTAAATCTGCCATCCTGTCTGCCACTGCAGTGTCACTCCTAGATGGGCCAGGTGTTTGTGCCGCACACTTGTGTTGCTTAGCTTGGCCAGCTACCTAATTGCACCTCTTTTACTTCTTTGCATCATGTGCTGTTTGGGGACTAGTTTTTGAATAGTGCCACCTTGTCTGCAACTGCAGTGCCACTCCAAGATGGGCCAGGTGTTTGTGCCGCACACTTGTGTCGCTTAGCTTAGTCATACAGCCACCTTGGTGCAAATTTTAGGCCTAAAAACAATATTGTGAGGTGTTCAGAATACACTGGAAATGAGTGGAAATGAATGTTATTGAGGTTAATAATTCCGTAGGAGCAAAATTACCCCCAAATTATGTGATTTTAGTTGTTTTTATGTTTTTTTCAAAAATAATCCCGATCCAAAACCAAAACACGAAAGGGTGGTTTTGGCAAAACCAAGCCAAAACCAAAACACGAAAGTGGAATTAGAAGCAAAACTAAAACACAAAACACAAAAAGTGCCAGCCGCACATCTCTAGTATGTGTGCAGTACACTGTATATGTTTGTTTAAATGTACAGTATGTGTGTGGTCTGTAATGTGTGTTTGTGTGTGGAGTGTACAGTATGTGCAGTCTGTGTCGTGTTTTTTGTAGAGATGAGCGCCTGAAATTTTTCGGGTTTTGTGTTTTGGTTTTGGGTTCGGTTCCGCGGCCGTGTTTTGGGTTCGAACGCGTTTTGGCAAAACCTCACCGAATTTTTTTTGTCGGATTCGGGTGTGTTTTGGATTCGGGTGTTTTTTTCAAAAAACACTAAAAAACAGCTTAAATCATAGAATTTGGGGGTCATTTTGATCCCAAAGTATTATTAACCTCAAAAACCATAATTTACACTCATTTTCAGTCTATTCTGAATACCTCACACCTCACAATATTATTTTTAGTCCTAAAATTTGCACCGAGGTCGCTGTGTGAGTAAGATAAGCGACCCTAGTGGCCGACACAAACACCGGGCCCATCTAGGAGTGGCACTGCAGTGTCACGCAGGATGTCCCTTCCAAAAAACCCTCCCCAAACAGCACATGACGCAAAGAAAAAAAGAGGCGCAATGAGGTAGCTGTGTGAGTAAGATTAGCGACCCTAGTGGCCGACACAAACACCGGGCCCATCTAGGAGTGGCACTGCAGTGTCACGCAGGATGGCCCTTCCAAAAAACCCTCCCCAAACAGCACATGACGCAAAGAAAAAAAGAGGCGCAATGAGGTAGCTGACTGTGTGAGTAAGATTAGCGACCCTAGTGGCCGACACAAACACCGGGCCCATCTAGGAGTGGCACTGCAGTATGTATGTATAAAGAAAGAAAAAAAAAACCACGGTTAGGTGGTATATACAATTATGGACGGGCTGCCGAGTGCCGACACAGAGGTAGCCACAGCCGTGAACTACCGCACTGTACTGTGTCTGCTGCTAATATATAGACTGGTTGATAAAGAGATAGTATACTCGTAACTAGTATGTATGTATAAAGAAAGAAAAAAAAACCACGGTTAGGTCACTGGTATATACAATTATGGACGGGCTGCCGAGTGCCGACACAGAGGTAGCCACAGCCGTGAACTACCGCACTGTACACTGGTTGATAAAGAGATAGTAGTATACTCGTAACAACTAGTATGACGACGGTATAAAGAATGAAAAAAAAACCACGGTTAGGTGGTATATAATACAATTATGGTTGGACGGACTGCCTGCCGAGTGCCGACACAGAGGTAGCCACAGCCGTGAACTACCGCACTGTACACTGGTTGATAAAGAGATAGTAGTATACTCGTAACAACTAGTATGACGACGGTATAAAGAATGAAAAAAAAACCACGGTTAGGTGGTATATAATACAATTATGGTTGGACGGACTGCCTGCCGAGTGCCGACACAGAGGTAGCCACAGCCGTGAACTACCGCACTGTACACTGGTTGATAAAGAGATAGTAGTATACTCGTAACAACTAGTATGACGACGGTATAAAGAACGAAAAAAAAACCACGGTTAGGTGGTATATATTATAATACAATTATGGATGGACGGACTGCCTGCCGAGTTCCGACACAGAGGTAGCCACAGCCGTGAACTACCGCACTGTACACTGGTTGATAAAGAGATAGTAGTATACTCGTAACAACTAGTATGACTGACTATGACGGTATAAAGAATGAAAAAAAAACCACGGTTAGGTGGTATATATTATAATACAATTATGGATGGACGGACTGCCTGCCGACTGCCGACACAGAGGTAGCCACAGCCGTGAACTACCGCACTGTACACTGGTTGATAAAGAGATAGTAGTATACTCGTAACAACTAGTATGACACTATGACGGTATAAAGAATGAAAAAAAAACCACGGTTAGGTGGTATATATTATAATAATAATACAATTATGGATGGACGGACTGCCTGCCGACTGCCGACACAGAGGTAGCCACAGCCGTGAACTACCGCACTGTACACTGGTTGATAAAGAGATAGTAGTATACTCGTAACAATTAGGATGACACTATGACGGTATAAAGAATGAAAAAAAAACCACGGTTAGGTGGTAGGTATATAATAATAAATAATACAATTCTGGTCGGACGGACTGCCTGCCGTGTGCCGACACAGAGGTAGCCACAGCCGTGAACTACCGCACTGTACACTGGTTGATAAAGAGATAGTAGTATACTCGTAACAATTAGGATGACACTATGACGGTATAAAGAATGAAAAAAAAACCACGGTTAGGTGGTAGGTATATAATAATAAATAATACAATTCTGGTCGGACGGACTGCCTGCCGTGTGCCGACACAGAGGTAGCCACAGCCGTGAACTACCGCACTGTACACTGGTTGATAAAGAGATAGTAGTATACTCGTAACAATTAGGATGACACTATGACGGTATAAAGAATGAAAAAAAAACCACGGTTAGGTGGTAGGTATATAATAATAAATAATACAATTCTGGTCGGACGGACTGCCTGCCGTGTGCCGACACAGAGGTAGCCACAGCCGTGAACTACCGCACTGTACACTGGTTGATAAAGAGATAGTAGTATACTCGTAACAATTAGGATGACACTATGACGGTATAAAGAATGAAAAAAAAACCACGGTTAGGTGGTAGGTATATAATAATAAATAATACAATTCTGGTCGGACGGACTGCCTGCCGTGTGCCGACACAGAGGTAGCCACAGCCGTGAACTACCGCACTGTACACTGGTTGATAAAGAGATAGTAGTATACTCGTAACAATTAGGATGACACTATGACGGTATAAAGAATGAAAAAAAAACCACGGTTAGGTGGTAGGTATATAATAATAAATAATACAATTATGGTCGGACGGACTGCCTGCCGTGTGCCGACACAGAGGTAGCCACAGCCGTGAACTACCGCACTGTACACTGGTTGATAAAGAGATAGTAGTATACTCGTAACAATTAGGATGACACTATGACGGTATAAAGAATGAAAAAAAAACCACGGTTAGGTGGTAGGTATATAATAATAAATAATACAATTCTGGTCGGACGGACTGCCTGCCGTGTGCCGACACAGAGGTAGCCACAGCCGTGAACTACCGCACTGTACTGTGTCTGCTGCTAATATAGACTGGTTGATATTTAAAGAGATATTAGTAGTATACAACAATACTATACTGGTGGTCAGGCACTGGTCACCACTCCTGCAGCAAAAGTGTGCACTGTTAATTAATATAATTGTACTCCTGGCTCCTGCTAACAACCTGCAGTGCTCCCCAGTCTCCCCCACAATTAATTATAAGCTTTTAATTTATACATTGATGACTGTGCAGCACACTGGGCTGAGCTGAGTGCACACAGACTGAGTCACACTGTGTGACTGACCGTGCTGTGTATCGTTTTTTTTTTCAGGCAGAGAACGGATATAGCAGAGAGAAGTGAACGGATATATTATATTAAATAAAAGTTAACTAGCAACTGCACTGGTCACTGACTGTGGTAAACTAACTCTGTCTGCGACTCTGCACAATCTCTCTCTATCTAATCTATCTATCTCTATTCTAATGGAGAGGACGCCAGACACGTCCTCTCCCTATCAATCTCAATGCACGAGTGAAAATGGCGGCGACGCGCGGCTCCTTATATAGAATCCGAGTCTCGCGATAGAATCCGAGCCTCGCGAGAATCCGACAGCGTCATGATGACGTTCGGGCGCGCTCGGGTTAACCGAGCAAGGCGGGAAGATCCGAGTCGCTCGGACCCGTGGAAAAAAAAGTGAAGTTCGTGCGGGTTCGGATTCAAAGAAACCGAACCCGCTCATCTCTAGTTTTTTGTAGTGATGTGCACCGGAAATTTTTCGGGTTTTGTGTTTTGGTTTTGGATTCGGTTCCACGGCCGTGTTTAGGATTTGGACGCGTTTTGGCAAAACCTCCCTGAAAATTTTTTGTCGGATTCGGGTGTTTTTTTTACAAAAACCCCTCAAAAACAGCTTAAATCATAGAATTTGGTAGTCATTTTGATCCCATAGTATTATTAACCTCAATAACCATAATTTCCACTCATTTCCAGTCTATTCTGAACACCTCACACCTCACAATATTATTTTTAGTCCTAAAACTTGCACCGAGTTTGCTGGATGACTAAGCTAAGCGACCCAAGTGGCCGACACAAACACCTGGCCCATCTAGGAGTGGCATTGCAGTGTCAGACACGATGGCCGATTTAAAAAATTGTCCCCAAAAATCACATGATGCAATGAAAAAAAGAGGTGCACCAGGGTCGCTGGATGGCTAAGCTAAGCGACCCAAGTGGCCGACACAAACACCTGGCCCATCTAGGAGTGGAACTGCAGTGTCAGACAGGATGGCCGATCTAAAAAATAGTCCCCAAACAGCACATGATGCAAAGAAAAAAAGAGGTGCACCAAGGTCGCTGGATGGCTAAGCTAAGCGTCCCAAGTGGCCGACACAAACACCTGGCCCATCTAGGAGTGGCACTGCAGTTTTCTAGCAAGAGGATGAGTGCTTCCATCCTCATGTGAATCTGAACCACTAGCCATGAACATAGGCCAGGGCCTCAGCCGTTCCTACCACTCCGTGTCGTAAATGGCATATTGGCAAGTTTACGCTTCTCATCAGATGCTTTTAATTTTGATTTTTGGGTCATTTTACTGAACTTTTGTAGTATACTTGATGACACAGAGGTAGAGCAATGGACTACTGTACCGTACTGCTATATATATACTGGTGGTCAGCAAAATCCTGCACTGTCCTCCTACTATATACTGCGCACAACTAAAATGCAGCACAGGTATGGATGGATAGTATACTTGACAACACAGAGGTAGAATAGTGGACTACTGTACCGTACTGCTATATATATATACTGGTGGTCACAGCAAATTTCTGCACTGTCCTCCTACTATATACTACAATGCAGCACATATATGGAGCGTTTTTCAGGCAGAGAACGTAGATATTTTCAGCACACTGAGCACAGATATTTGCAAGCACACTGAGCACAGATATTTGCAGCACACTGAGCACAGATATTTGCAAGCACACTGAGCACAGATATTTGCAGCACACTGAGCACAGATATTTGCAGCACACTGGACACAGAAACTGAGAGAACGCAGCCACGTCCTCTCGCTATCATCTCCAAAGCACGAGTGAAAATGGCGGCGACGCGCGGCTCTTTATATGCAATATGAATCTCGCGAGAATACGACAGCGGGATGATGACGGGTTAACCGAGCAATGCGGGAAGATCCGAGGCTGCCTCGGAACCATGTAAAATGGGTGAAGTTCGGGGGGGTTCGGATCCCGAGGAACCGAACCCGCTCATCACTAGTTTTTTGTTATATGCACGCGTGATATATACATATATATATATATATATATATATCTCTCCAAGAGTAGGGGCAGCTCATTCGTAATACTTTCCAGTGCCCTCCACAGGAATTCCCAGCACATAGCCCACACACAGCGATACAGCATGGTGGCACACGCTAGAATAAATTAATCACAACAAGGAGGTAATTGCAACATTTTGATGCTCTATTACATCATCATCAGGCACCTGACAATGATAAAGCATCAAAATGTTGCAGTTACCTACTTGTTGTGACTAATTTATTCTACCGTGTGCCGCCATGCTGTGAGTATATATGTATGCATAAATAAATATAAATATTATATATATATATATATATATATATATATATATATATATATATATTTATACATCTAGTGGTGAAAACAACATAAATATTTTATTAAGAGCAAGTTGTACATGCATAAATGAAACTCCTCTCCTCCAGGAAAATAAGCATAGTGGTTATTCTGTAGATTATTTTCAGTAAAGGAACCTATACTATTGTATCTACCAAGAAGGCCAATCTACAGTCACGTGATAGAGTCCTATTCATGTGTTTAACCCATTTTATTTTACAGGCCACTACAGAAAAGCTGAAATTAAATGTAAATGTAACACAAAGAATCTTTTACTGGGGTACGGCAGAGGGGGGTTCAAGGAGGAGGGAACTCTTGCGCAGACTCCAGTCTTCATGTTCTCCAGGGAGTTTATGCCCTATCCAGAGATGGCCACTGAGATCTCTCCTGAGTATGTGCAGGGGCCATTTTGTCCTTTACTGTGTAGTGCATGGGCGGACTGGCCATCTGGTACTTCTGGCACATGTAAGAAGGGCCGATGGGCAGGTGGGCCGAAACGGTCGCTCAGAGAGCCGGGAAGGCAGCACGCAGCGCAGCTTCTGGCTCTCTGGTTCCATGGTCTCCATGGAAATGGGGGCGTGCCGCGAGTCCACGTCCCCGGACTTGCGGAACGTCCCGCCCCCCCCCCGCAACCGTCACCATGGTAATGGGGGCGTGCCACGAGTCCATGCCCCCATGACTCACGGCACGCCCCCATACGCTGTGCGGCTGTAAGAGGTGCAGCTGCGGTGTGGTGGTGCCTGCTGCCGTGCAGGTGTAAATTCGGTACTCACCAGGCGCCGCTCTCTCTCACCTTCAGGTACCGGAACCTTCAACGGACCTGGCAATCTTCAATCGGATCCGGACACGCGATTCCCTCTCGGAGCTGACCGACGACAGAGCTGAGGAGAGAATAGTTTACCTTAAAGGGGGTATCGACCCTTCTCCCACTGGAACAGGGGATACCCCAGGGGTGACCGCGACCTTCACCGGTTGGGTGAAAGGTCATCACCGGCACAAAGCCTCAGCCACCCAGATTTCACACACTCGCGCTCTCGCACGTAGTGTGATGAAAAGGATTCTCACGTCCGTGAGCAATCCCGACTCCGGCGCTCGGGACAGACAAGGGACAAACGTACACGGATGCTACTCACCGTCACAAGTCTTGCACTCCGATCTTCTCCACTTACAGGTCCCTGTAAGGAGGCAAAGAGAAACAGCCATGCAGGGCCAAGAACTACCCTAGTGTGCGTCCGCTACACTAGCTACATAAACAGAGCCCTCAAACTAGCTCGTGTTGGTGGTGCGACACAACTATGCACAACTTAAACAACGCATACACTTTGCCCTGCACGGTAACAACATACATCACAATATCGGAATACAAGATCACACGGTGCTGTCCCTTTAAATCCCTCCCGCTGGAAAGGGGGTGGGCGCCGCACGGCCTACCCACCTCCTGTACCCTCCCTTATGTGGGCCCCAGGCCTGCCTACCTAAATACCTCAGGGTGGCCTGTGCCTAGCGCCCAGTGCCACCTTTATTCACCTCGGGGGGTACTTACTCACTGGGCCTAGCGCCCCCTAGCTGCACACAGGCCGGAGGCCTGATTTCGCCCACGGGCCTAGCGCCCGCCTAACTTGTTGCCCGTTGGGTGACCTGGGCCTTGTGCCCAAGGTCACCTTATCATATCCCTAATCGGCCAAAATACACTAGGGCCTAATGCCCCCTATTTGGCCCCCAGGCCTAGTGCCTGTTTCACCCCTCGGGCCTAATGCCCGCCTAACTGTCTCGCAGCCCTGTGGCCTGACTATCCGGGCCGGGGGGGTTCCCCGGCTACTCATGGCCACGGGCCTGGAGAGCCCGACTAAATGCCCCACGGGCCGGGAGGGCCCGACTACTTGCCCCCAGGCCGGGAGGGCCTGACTGTGCCCACGGGCCTAATGCCCGAACACCCGGTGGTCTAGGGAGGAGCGGGTACAGGGGCACCTGAAAAGGGCCTACCTGACCCGCTGGGAGAGGCACCAGGGGGGAGCTTCGCCAGCCCTTTGCTTCCCACCCCTGGTGACCTCTCTGGCGCTCTTCTTTAATATTCGTCCGCTGGCCCGTCCTGGCCAGCGGCGCCGCTGTCGCCTCGCCGCGTCCAGCCGCCGCTGGACATCTTCTTCCTGCCGCCGGACGTCTTCAGGCCTCTTCCGCGGCCACCCGAGCTCCCACCGCGACGTCTTCTTCCTCGCGCCGCCGGGATCTTCGCCGCTCCTCGGCGCGGCCTCCTCGCTCTGCTCTTCCCGCCCGGCGTCCTCTTCTGCCTTCACGCCCCCGCGCGCGGTCTTTTCTTCAGGCTCCCGCCCGGCGTCTGACATCAGACGCCGGGGGCGAGGCCTATGACGCGGCGAGCGCCGATTGGCTCGCCGCGCCCCTCTCCGATTGGCTGCCGCTCCGGGAGCCGCGATTGGCTCCCGGAGGGCGCCAACATACAAATGCCCCCGCAGCCTCTGGTCCGGTGCAGGGAAAAGGGTAATCCCTGCACCGGACACCCGCCGCCACACACTGACAGGCGCTGGGGACAGACAAGCTGTCCCAGCGCTGTCAGCGACGTTGTCCCGCAGGGGACATAGGCTCCCTGGCTGCTGCAGCTGGAATGTGTCCTGTAAAACAGGACACATTCCCACATATCCCCCCCCCCTTTTCCTTTGTAGTCCCTACAAAGGTCTCCACGACGTCCCTTGTCCGCGGGTCAGGGAATTCCGAGGTCCCGCCGGCGAGGTTGTGTTCGAGGGCCCAGCCCGGACGGGCTGTGACCCCACATCCTTCGACCTCCAGCTCCGGGTTCCTCTTCTTCGTTCCTCCTGACCTCCATCGGTGGATCCTCTGGGGAAGTGGCATCTCCCCACGGTCGCTCAACGTGGGCCACCAAGGGGAATCTTCCTCCACGGGGACAGCAGTCCCCCACTCTTGGCCTTCCAGATCGTCTGGGACATCGTCCCTGTCTTCAGGGCGTGGTACCGACCACCACACAACAGCGGAATCCTCCGGGGCATCCATTTCCTCCCGGGCAACAGCCATCATATGTCGAATTTCCTCGTGGGGCATCTCCAAAGGTCCTATGTCTTCCTCTGGAACGGGTCCTCCCACGGCATCACGATCCTCTCCCCGTACGTCCATTTCAGCACTTCCGGCAGGTATTCTTGCTCCAGGACTATCTCCTCCTTTTCACGGAGGGCATTCAACTGGGAGCACGACTCCACCCGATCCTGCCAGTCACTCTCGTCGGCGCTTCCGATGCCAGAGTCGTCCTCCATCTGTTCTTGGAGGGATTCGTCGGCGGACAGCTCACCGTAGTCCGAGTCCTCCTCCGATATCTGGACTGGGGTATTATTTTCCTCCTCAGCGTACTTAGTCTCTTCCGCTGGTACCTCTGCTTCCTCAGCGTACTCCTTCGCTTCCGCTGGTATCGTTACTTCCTCAGCGTACTTCTTCGCTTCCGCTGGCATCTCTAGGTACCCAGGACACATCTGTTCTGCACGTCCTGGACGTGGACGGTTCCATCGCGGGGAGATTCCGGACGTCTCCGTCACTGGGTCTTCACGCTTTTCTTCACAGCGTGGTCTCTTCACTTCCCAGTCGTCCACCTCCGCCTTATGCGGGAAAGGATTCTGCCTTACTGGGGTCACTTTCTTGGGACAAAGTAGGTCCGCGGCATCTTCCCAGGGGCACTCACTGGCCGCATGTCCTGGTAGCCGACACTTCCAACAAGGGAGGGCCACTGCCACCTTTTTCAAGACGGGTTCCTTGTCCACCTCCTTCACTGGGGAATCTTCACCCGTTGGTTCCGGCTCAGAGGAAATGGGCACCTGCGAACTAACTTCAAGCAGGGTCTTCCGCTCCATTTCCCTGGTTCCCTCCTCCCATCTCTGGGCGCGACCATCCGCAATCATCCGGTCTTCATTCCACGGACAATCGGGAAGCGCATGTCCTCTCGCCTCGCAGAGCGCACACACAGGCTCTGCAGCCACCCGGTCCCAAAGCTGCTGACGAGACTCCGTCATCTGCTTCACCGTGGCCTCGTAGTCCGTCCTGTCTTCCGTCCATGGACATTCCAGGAGCCGATGTCGGGGATCTCCACAGCTTTCACACCAGGAATCAACCTCGTCTTGGCTCAACTCTTCGTCCCAGGGACAACTGTTGTGCTCATGCCCGTAGTTTTCGCAGAGCAAACACCAGGACTCCTTCTTCGCTTGGCCCTTCTGACGTCTTCGGTCCGCTTCCTGGACCACCTTCTTTGGGGACGTCTCTCGCCAAGTACACTTGTCGGCAAAGTGCCCCGTTTGCCGACATTTCTTGCAGGGCGTCACAGCGGCCTTCTTGCGCCCCTTCTGCCGGCGCTCTTCCTTTCCACGCTGGACCGACCGCTGCACCATCTTCAGGAGGTCTGCCCCAGACACCGTCACCCAGTCGCTCTGGTCCGCACGCGTCCGTGGGTGAGTCTGTTCCGGAGCCATCCGCAGGGAGATCTTCTTGGTGGCGTTCCACATCGTGTCTGTGATCCGGTCTCTCTGATCCTGCCGACTACGCCAAAATGTAAGAGGTGCGGCTGCGGTGTGGTGGTGCCTGCTGCCGTGCAGGTGTAAATTCGGTACTCACCAGGCGCCGCTCTCTCTCACCTTCAGGCACCGGAACCTTCAACAGACCTGGCAATCTTCAATCGGATCCGGACACGGCGATTCCCTCTCGGAGCTGACCGACGACAGAGCTGAGGAGAGAATAGTTTACCTTAAAGGGGGTATCGACCCTTCTTCCACTGGAACAGGGGATACCCCAGGGGTGACCGCGACCTTCACCGGTTGGGTGAAAGGTCATCACCGGCACAAAGCCTCAGCCACCCAGATTTCACACACTCGCGCTCTCGCACGTAGTGTGATGAAAAGGATTCTCACGTCCGTGAGCAATCCCGACTCCGGCGCTCGGGGACAGACAAGGGACAAGCGTACACGGATGCTACTCACCGTCACAAGTCTTGCACTCCGATCTTCTCCACTTACAGGTCCCTGTAAGGAGGCAAAGAGAAACAACCGTGCAGGGACAAGAACTACCCTAGTGTGCGTCCGCTACACTAGCTACATAAACAGAGCCCTCAAACTAGCTCGTGTGGGTGGTGCGACACAACTATGCACAACTTAAACAACGCATACACTTTGCCCTGCACGGTAACAACATACATCACAATATCGGAATACAAGATCACACGGTGCTGTCCCTTTAAATCCCTCCCGCTGGAAAGGGGGTGGGCGCCGCACGGCCTACCCACCTCCTGTACCCTCCCTTATGAGGGCCCCAGGCCTGCCTACCTAAATACCTCAGGGTGGCCTGGGCCTAGCGCCCAGTGCCACCTTTATTCACCTCGGGGGGTACTTACTCACTGGGCCTAGCGCCCCCTAGCTGCACACAGGCCGGAGGCCTGATTTCGCCCACGGGCCTAGCGCCCGCCTAACTTGTTGCCCGTTGGGTGACCTGGGCCTTGTGCCCAAGGTCACCTTATCATATCCCTAATCGGCCAAAATACACTAGGGCCTAATGCCCCCTATTTGGCCCCCAGGCCTAGTGCCTGTTTCACCCCTCGGGCCTAATGCCCGCCTAACTGTCTCGCAGCCCTGTGGCCTGACTATCCGGGCCGGGGGGGTTCCCCGACTACTCATGGCCACGGGCCTGGAGGGCCCGACTAAATGCCCCACGGGCCGGGAGGGCCCGACTACTTGCCCCCAGGCCGGGAGGGCCTGACTGTGCCCACGGGCCTAATGCCCGAACACCCGGTGGTCTAGGGAGGAGCGGGTACAGGGGCACCTGAAAAGGGCCTACCTGACCCGCTGGGAGAGGCACCAGGGGGGAGCTTCGCCAGCCCTTTGCTTCCCACCCCTGGTGACCTCTCTGGCGCTCCTCTTTAATCTTCGGCCGCTGGCCCGTCCTGGCCAGCGGCGCCGCCGTCGCCTCGCCGCGTCCAGCCGCCGCTGGACATCTTCTTCCTGCCGCCGGACGTCTTCAGGCCTCTTCCGCGGCCACCCGAGCTCCCACCGCGACGTCTTCTTCCTCGTGCCGCCGGGATCTTTGCCGCTCCTCGACGCGGCCTCCTCGCTCTGCTCTTCCCGCCCGGCGTCCTCTTCTGCCTTCGCGCCCCCGCGCGCGGTCTTTTCTTCAGGCTCCCGCCCGGCGTCTGACGTCAGACGCCGGGGGCGAGGCCTTTGACGCGGCGAGCGCCGATTGGCTCGCCGCGCCCCTCTCCGATTGGCTGCCGCTCCGGGAGCCGCGATTGGCTCCCGGAGGGCGCCAACATTCAAATGCCCCCGCAGCCTCTGGTCCGGTGCAGGGAAAAGGGTAATCCCTGCACCGGACACCCGCCGCCACACACTGACAGGCGCTGGGGACAGACAAGCTGTCCCAGCGCTGTCAGCGACGTTGTCCCGCAGGGGACATAGGCTCCCTGGCTGCTGCAGCTGGAATGTGTCCTGTAAAACAGGACACATTCCCACACGGCATTCACAAATGCCAGGGCCGAATCGAGGCCCCTGTCCGTCGCTGGTGTAATGTGACTCTGTGGGAGACAGAATTCTCCTGCTTAGCTCTTATGAGAGACCTATTTTTGAAAATGAAAATGGGTCGGGATCCCGGAGGTCACCATACAACCCCAGGATCCCAGCCCCAGATTGCCGTGTGAGGGGCAAGCGCATAAGCATCTATTCACATGAGACAGAGGGCCTGGGGGCATGCCAGCAGCTCACATAGCGCTGGCCATACCACACAGTGATGGACACAGGAGGCGTGGCTTGCGGCCGTGGCATTACCGCAAAGCCATGCCCCCTTTGCCAAGGCCATGCCCCTTTTTCGGTCCTGAATGTCTCTTCAAACAAGTTGGGAGGTATGCAACACTGATGTGTGACTTACAGCCCTTTTCACACTGCATTGCCGGGTTGCACAATTCCCTCCTGGGTGCGACCCAGCTATGACACCTTTCAGACTGGCAGCCCAACCCGGCTTATTGCTGTGTTGGTGATGTCACCGCCAACGCATCCAGAGCCGGTGCTTGGAGATGAGATCATGTCCAAGAACCAGCTCTTCCTATGCTGTGAACAGGTCCCGGTTTGCATTGACCTGGGATACCCATTCACACTGCACCGCAAGCCGTATTGAACTTGTATGGAACCCTGGTCGCTATCCGGGTAGAAATGCCAGGTTGCTCGACCCAGGTAATTTCAACAGGATGTTTTCACACATTCTCGTCCCATTCCCTAGGATATTTATGGCAGTGTGAAAGGGGATTAATCATATAAACCACTAAGCATTCTTTCCCACTGTAAGCAGTCTGAACTAAAGGGCCCCATACACTAGAACGATAATGCCCGAATTGAGCTGAAATCGGGCATTATCGTTCTAGTGTATGGGGCCCGATATATTGGGTGAAATCGGGAGTTTTGGCTGTGTATCCGATCCGATGCGTGGCCCCGTGAGCGTCGGATCGGATCCACTAGATCGCTAGTGCTGCACTCGTGATATGTCATGATCACCTGGAATCGTATAAAAGGTGTGTTTTTTGTGCCTGCGATATATCGCCTGCCCCCCTAGCACCCTAATCCGGACCATCAGATATATCTTATGGTACCTGTGAATGCATTTCGATAAATCGCCTGCGATATGTTGCCGCGTGACATATTGCAGGCTATATATCGCATGCAAAAAAAGTCAAATTGTACCAAATCGTTTGTAATCGTATGAAACCACTCCCGGGAAGTTCCCAGGAGAGTTCAAGGGAAATCGCCCCGACTTCAGCCTCTAGACATATTGGGGGTAATTCTGAGTTGATCGCAGCAGGAACTTTGTTAGCAGTTGGGCAAAACCATGTGCACTGCAGGAGAGGCAGATATAACATGTGCAGAGAGAGTTAGATTTGGGTGTGGTGTGTTCAATCTGCAATCTAGATTGCAGTGTAAAAATAAAGCAGCCAGTATTTACTAGAGATGAGCGGGTTCGGTTCGTTGAGATCCGAACCCCCCCGAACTTCACCTATTTTACACGGGTCCGAGGCAGCCTTGGATCTTTCCGCCTTGCTCGGTTAACCCGAACAAGGCCGAACGTCATCATCCCGCTGTCGGACTCTCGCGAGATTCGTATTCTATATAAAGAGCCGCGAGTGGCCACCATTTTCACTCGTGCATTGGAGATTGAACGGAGAGGACATGGCTACGTTCTCTGCCTGAAAAGCTCCATATCTGTGCTCAGTGTGCTGCAAATATCTGTGCTCAGTGTGCTGCAAATATCTACGCTCTCTGCCTGAAAACGCTCCATATCTGTGCTCAGTGTGCTGCAAATATCTGTGCTCAGTGTGCTGCATTTTGGTGACCAACAGTATATAGTTGTACAGTACAGTAGGCCATTGCTGTATCTTGCAGCTCTGTGTCACTGCAAGTATCCATTCCATATCTGTGCTGCATTTTTGTGAGCAGTATATCGGGGGTAATTCCAAGTTGATCGCAGCAGGATTTTTGATAGCAACTGGGCAAAACCATGTGCACTGCAGGGGAGGCAGATATAACATGTGCAGAAAGAGTTAGATTTGGGTGGGTTATATTGTTTCTGTGCAGGGTAAATACTGGCTGCTTTATTTTTACACTGCAAATTAGATTGCAGATTGAACACACCCCACCCAAATCTAACTCTCTCTGCACATGTTATATCTGCCCCCCCTGCAGTGCACATGGTTTTGCCCAGTTGCTATCAAAAATCCTGCTGCGATCAACTTGGAATTACCCCCATATAGTAGTACAGTGCAGCATTTTGGTGACCAACAGTATATAGTTGTACAGTACAGTAGGCCATTGCTGTATCTTGCAGCTCCGTGTCACTGCAAGTATCCATTCCATATCTGTGCTGCATTTTTGTGAGCAGTATATATAGTAGTACAGTGCAGCATTGTGGTGACCACCAGTATATAGTAGTACTGTACAGTAGGCCATAGCGTTATCTTGCTGCACCGTGTCACTTCTAGTATCCTGATCCTGCTTAATATCTGTGCTCAGTGTCAGTGCTGCATTGTGGTGACCAGTATACTACAGTACAATAGTCCAGTGCTGTTCTCGCTGCTCAGTGTCAGTTCTCCGTAGTATCATCAGTGATCAGTATAATCAGTGCTCAGTAAAATCAGTGATCAGTATAATCAGTGCTCAGTAAAATCAGTGCTCAGTAAAATCAGTGCTCAGTATAATCAGTGCTCAGTATAATCAGTTCTCAATATAATCAGTGCGCTGTTAGACGTGCGCCCGTTTTCCGCCATTAGTGCATTGGGATTTAGACAGTTGATGAAGTTATTGTGTCCCCAGTACAACATCCCATCTAGATTCCACTTCACTAGGCAGGCGATAGCGAGATTTTACCAATTAATATCAGTGATTTATAATTATTAATTACAGTGATCTTGCCAAATAATTCCAGTGATTTTGTCATTTTCTTCCAGTGATTTGGACCAATAATACCATTGATTAGAACGAATAATTCCTGTGATATTGAGGTGTTTGTGTCGCTTAGCTTAGCCATCCAGCGACCACAGTGCACCTCTTTTTCTCTTTTCTTTGCATCATGTGCTGTTTGGGGACTATTTTTTTATGTGCCATCCTGTCTGACACTGCAGTGCCACTCCTAGATGGGCCAGGTGTTTGTGCCGCCCACTTGGGTCGCTTAGCTTAGTCATCCAGCGATCACGGTCAAATTTTAGGACTAAAAATAATATTGTGAGGTGTGAGGTGTTCAGAATAGACTGGAAATGAGTGGAAATTATGGTTTTTGAGGTTAATAATACTATAGGATCAAAATTACCCCCAAATTCTATGATTTAAGCTGTTTTTGAGGGGTTTTTGAAAAAAAACACCCGAATCCAAAACACACCTGAATCCGACAAAAAAATTTCAGGGAGGTTTTGCCAAAACGCGTCTGAATCCAAAACACGGCCGCGGAACCGAATCCAAAAGTAAAACACAAAACCTCTGTCTCTTGCCATCAGATGATCATTTAACACACACACCAGGGCTGTTTCAGTGCTATGTCTTCTCCTGAATCCTGATTGGAATGAATCATAGATATCATGTGTTGTCAGGCGGGTTTCCAGTTGATTTGCAACCACTTTCTCAATAACCTTTCCTAGAAAAGGAAGGTTTGATACTGGTCTGTAGTTGGTCATGCAGTCGGGATCTAAATTAGATTTTTTAAGAAGCGGTCTAACAATTGCTTCCTTTAGGGGTCCAGGAAAAATGCCTGTCTGCAAAGAGCATTGAACAATTTTTGCAAAGACAGGACTAATTCAATTATATCCATACAACCTATTAGAAACTTGGTTGAGGCAGGGTCCAGATCACAGGTGGTGGGACGCAAAATCAGAGCAATTTCAGCAATGTCCTTTACATCCACTGGGATAAAGCTGGTCCATGAAGGCAGGTGGCTTATATTGGCAGGCTTTGTAGTTTGGCACTCCTTTGATGGCACTGTGGAGATTCCAGCCCAGATGGTGGATATTTTATCGGGCAAAGAAGTTTGCAAACTCGTTGCATCTTGCCTGGGAGAAGGTTTCATCAGTCTACAGGCATGCTGGCTTGCAAAGCATCTCCACTGTGCGGAAAAGTTTTGCTGTCCTATTGTTTGCTGCCGTGATCTCATTTGACAGAAACTGTGATTTCTTACGGGTGATTGTTGATTGATATTCTTTGTTATGCTTTATTAGTTTTATTTTGTCATCCACTAGGTTAGTCTTCCTCCATCGTCTTTCCAGTCTACGCCCCCTTTCTTGAGCTCACTAACACTGTTGTCGAACCAGGGAGCTTGACGTTGTGGTTTACGAGGTCTTATACGCACAGGGGCGATAATATCAATTGCAGCCATAACATCCCTATTATAATAACGGACTAGGGAACAGGGATCTTCACAGGCACCCAGTATAGCTGAGAGATCCAGATTTGCTGCTAGAGCCTGGGGAGTCATACCCCTCATTGGACGATACCTGGTCAACTCCACGGCAGAGATCTTATTTGAGGGGTTGCAACTGAGAACCAAAGGAAGTGGTCATCTGACCAGGTGACTGGGTTTATTTTTAGGTCAGTGACTTCTAATAAATCACTATGCAATACACTGGCGCTATAAAAAGAAGTGTTATAAGATAACAAATAAACATTGGACACACAGATTTTATTGTAATAAAATTATTATACTATGGCACTTTTTTTTTTTTTAACCCCATGAGATACTGGTTCCTGAAAATGTTTATTCTGGAAGCTAAAGATCCCTGAGATAAGCATGATATGTGCTCACAGCAATAGAACTTGTGCCATATCATATACATGCCCTGTACCTGTAACAAAAACAAAAAATAAACACAATTATATACAACAATATGAATAATTGCAATAATAAAAATAAAAAACCTAGAATTTGTAAATAAGGGTTTCCCAGAATAGAGAGGGATTTGTTATAGTCACTCATTCTTTAAAGGGCGCTTTATAATAAAAGCAAATTAAAATGTCACATAAGTTATAATAGATGAAATATAGTATTTCATATTCATATTCAAAGGATACAAAAATATGTTATCTTAGATATAGCTTTCATTAGGCAGGATTCTTAATTCATGATCTTAGAGAGAAATGACCTTCATAAATAGGCCCCCTTAGACTGTAGTCTTGTGAATACCTAAGTCACATGGTAAAAAAAAAATATATTTTACAATTTAAAAAAAATACCCAGAATGAAAACATCAGCATCTTTTTTATCTAGAGAGATAACAGAATTGCAAGTAAACCATAAAAATGTCATAATGTACAGCAATTGGCCTGTTCTTATACCTGCTATTTCAGTTTTAATGGTGCTGTATATAATATCTGATACACCACAGATTGCTTTATTGCTTTGTTATGGATTACTTCGAAAGCTGTGTGAAGATATAGGGCCTAATTCAGAGTTGATTGCAGCAGGAAATTTGTTAGCAGTTGGGCAAAACCATGGGGGTCATTCCGAGTTGATCGCACGTAGCAACTTTTTGCTGCTCGTGCGATCAACTAGACGCCACCTATGGGGGAGTGTATTTTAGCATAGCAGGGCTGCGATCGCTTGTGCAGCCCTGCTATGCTAAAAAGTTTTGTGCAGAACAAGACTAGCCCTGCAGTTACTTACCCTATGCGATGGATCCAGCGATGAAGGTCCCGGAATTGACATCAGACAACCGCCCTCCAAACGCCTGGACACGCCTGCGTTCAGATCTCCACGCCCGGAAAATGGTGAGTATCTGCCCCGGAATGCCTGTCAATCTTCTTGCGATCGCGCTAGCGATCACTTTCTTCTCTCATCTGGTTGTTGCCTGGCGACGTCTGTCGCTGGGCAATGACGAGCGTGCGCATTGCTGGTGCCGCACATGCGCAGTACCGACCCATTCGCACCACAGCGAATAATCGCTACATGCAAACGGGTCGGAATGACCCCCCCATGTGCACTGCAGGGGGGGGCAGATATAACATGTGCAGAGTGAGTTAGATTTGGGTGGGGTGTGTTCACCCTGAAATCTAAAGTGCAGTGTAAAAGTAAAGAAGCCAGTATTTACCCTGCACAGAAACAAAATAACCCACCCAAAGTAACCACTTGTGTCAGGACCTGTATCAGGTCCCTTGAGTAAACATGCCCTTACAGCTCTTTGACCATGCAGATACGTCCCATCCCTCTTAGTTTAAGATGATGTAAGTGCTAAATGGTCTCAGATGCCATACGCCGTTGAAAATGTGAACGTTGTGAGAATATAAAGACATGTTTTAGTAGTGATGTGCACCTGAAATTTTTCGGGTTTTGTGTTTTGGTTTTGGGTTCGGTTCCGTGGCCGTGTTTTGGGTTCGAACGCGTTTTGGCAAAACCTCACCAAATTTTTTTTGTCGGATTCGGGTGTGTTTTGGATTCGGGTGTTTTTTTACAAAAAACCCTAAAAAACAGCTTAAATCATAGAATTTGGGGGTCATTTTGATCCCTTAGTATTATTAACCTCAATAACCATAATTTCCACTCATTTTCAGTCTATTCTGAACACCTCACACCTCACAATATTATTTTTAGTCCTAAAATTTGCACCGAGGTCGCTGGATGGCTAAGCTAAGCTACACAAGTGGCCGACACAAACACCTGGCCCATCTAGGAGTGGCACTGCAGTGTCAGGCAGGATGGCACTTCAAAAAAATAGTCCCCAAACAGCACATGATGCAAAGAAAAAAGAGGTGCACCAAGGTCGCTGTGTGACTAAGCTAAGCGACACAAGTGGCCGACACAAACACCTGGCCCATCTAGGAGTGGCCCTGCAGTGTCAGACAGGATGGCACTTCAAAAAAATTGTCCCCAAACAGCACATGATGCAAAGAAAAAAAGAGCTGCACCAAAGTCGTTGTGTGACTAAGCTAAGCGACCCAAGTGGCCGACACAAACACCTGGCCCATCTAGGAGTGGCACTGCAGTGTCACGCAGGATGGCCCTTCCAAAAATACTCCCCAAACAGCACATGACGCAAAGAAAAAAAGAGGCGCAATGAGGTAGCTGTGTGACGACTAAGCTAAGCGACCCTAGTGGCCGACACAAACACCTGGCCCATCTAGGAGTGGCACTGCAGTGTCAGACAGGATGGCACTTAAAAAAATAGTCCCCAAACAGCACATGATGCAAAGAAAAAAATAGCTGCACCAATGTCGTTGTGTTACTAAGCTAAGCGACCCAAGTGGCCGACACAAACACCTGGCCCATCTAGGAGTGGCACTGCAGTGTCACGCAGGATGGCCCTTCCAAAAAATACTCCCCAAACAGCACATGACGCAAAGAAAAAAAGAGGCGCAATGAGGTAGCTGTGTGACGACTAAGCTAAGCGACCCTAGTGGCCGACACAAACACCTGGCCCATCTAGGAGTGGGACTGCAGTGTCACGCAGGATGGCCCTTCCAAAAAATACTCCCCAAACAGCACATGACGCAAAGAAAAATGAAAGAAAAAAGAGGTGCAAGATGGAATTGTCCTTGGGACCTCCCACCCACCCTTATGTTGTAAAAACAGGACATGCACACTTTAACGAACCCATCATTTCAGCGACAGGGTCTGCCACACGACTGTGACTGAAATTACTGGTTGGTTTGGGCCCCCACCAAAAAAGAAGCAATCAATCTCTCCTTGCACAAACTGGCTCTACAGAGGCAAGATGTCCACCTCATCATCATCGTCCGATTCATCACCCCTTTCACTGTGTACATCCCGCTCCTCACAGATTATTAATTCGTCCCCACTGGAATCCACCATCTCAGGTCCCCGTGTACTTTCTGGAGGCAATTGCTGCTGGTGAATGTCTCCATGGAGGAATTGATTATAATTAATTTTAATGAACATCATCTTCTCCACATTTTCTGGAAGTAACCTCGTACGCCGATTGCCTCGTACGCCGATTGCTGACAAGGTGAGCGGCGGCACTAAACACTCTTTCGGAGTACACACTGGAGGGAGGGCAACTTAGGTAGAATAAAGCCAGTTTGTGCAAAGGCCTCCAAATTGCCTCTTTTTCCTGCCAGTATACGAACGGACTGTCTGACGTGCCTACTTGGATGCGGTCACTCATATAATCCTCCACCATTCTTTCAATGGTGAGAGAATCATATGCAGTGACAGTAAACGACATGTCAGTAATCGTTGGCAGGTCCTTCAGTCCGGACTAGATGTCAGCATCAGCAGTCGCTCCAGACTGCCCTGCATCACCGCCAGCGGGTGGGCTCGGAATTCGTAGCCTTTTCCTCGCACCCCCAGTTGCGGGAGAATGTGAAGGATGAGATGTTGGCGGGTCGCGTTCCACTTGACTTGACAATTTTCTCACCAGCAGTTCTTTGAACCTCTGCAGACTTGTGTCTGCCGGAAAGAGAGATCCAACGTAGGTTTTAAATCTAGGATCGAGCACGGTGGCCAAAATGTAGTGCTCTGATTTCAACAGATTGACCACCCGTGAATCCTGGTTAAGCGAATGAAGGGCTCCATCCACAAGTCCCACATGCCTAGCGGAATCGCTCTGTTTTAGCTCCTCCTTCAATGCCTCCAGCTTCTTCTGCAAAAGCCTGATGAGGGGAATGACCTGACTCAGGCTGGCAGTGTCTGAACTGACTTCACGTGTGGCAAGTTCAAAAGGTTGCAGAACCTTGCACAACGTTGAAATCATTCTCCACTGCGCTTGAGACAGGTGCATTCCACCTCCTTTGCCTATATCGTGGCCAGATGTATAGGCTTGAATGGCCTTTTGCTGCTCCTCCATCCTCTGAAGCATATAGAGGGTTGAATTCCACCTCGTTACCACCTCTTGCTTCAGATGATGGCAGGGCAGGTTCAGGTGTTTTTGGTGGTGCTCCAGTCTTCTGTACGCGGTGCCTGTACGCCGAAAGTGGCCCGCAATTCTTCTGGCCACCGACAGCATCTCTTGCACGCCCCTGTCGTTTTTTAAATAATTCTGCACCACCAAATTCAAGGTATGTGCAAAACATGGGACGTGCTGGAATTTGCCCAGATGTAATGCACGCACAATATTGCTGGCGTTGTCCGATGCCACAAATCCCCAGGAGAGTCCAATTGGGGTAAGCCATTCTGCGATGATCTTCCTTAGTTTCTGTAAGAGGTTTTCAGCTGTGTGCGTATTCTGGAAAGCGGTGATACAAAGCGTAGCCTGCCTAGGAACGAGTTGGCGTTTGCGAGATGCTGCTACTGGTGCCGCCGCTGCTGTTCTTGCAGCGGGAGGCAATACATCTACCCAGTGGGCTGTCACAGTCATGTAGTCCTGAGTCTGCCCTGCTCCACTTGTCCACATGTCCGTGGTTAAGTGGACATTGGGTACAACTGCATTTTTTTGGACACTGGTGAGTCTTTTTCTGACGTCCGTGTACATTCTCGGTATCGCCTGCCTAGAGAAGTGGAACCTAGATGGTATTTGGTAACGGGGGCACACTACCTCAAGCAATTGTCTAGTTCCCCGTGAACTAACGGCGGATACTGGACGCACGTCTAACACCAACATAGTTGTCAAGGCCTCAGTTATCCGCTTTGCAACAGGATGACTGCTGTGATATTTCATCTTCCTCGCAAAGGACTGTTGGACAGTCAATTGCTTACTGAAAGTAGTACAAGTGGTCTTCCGACTTCCCCTCTGGGATGACGATCGACTCCCAGCAGCTACAACAGCAGCGCCAGCAGCAGTAGGCGTTACACTCAAGGATGCATCGGAGGAATCCCAGGCAGGAGAGGACTCGTCAGACTTGCCAGTGACATGGCCTGCAGGACTATTGGCTTTCCTGGGTAAGGAGGAAATTGACACTGAGGGAGTTGGTGGTGTGGTTTGCGCGAGCTTGGTTACAAGAGGAAGGGATTTACTGGTCAGTGGACTGCTTCCGCTGTCGCCCAAAGTTTTTGAACTTGTCACTGACTTATTATGAATGCGCTGCAGGTGACGTATAAGGGAGGATGTTCCGAGGTGGTTAACGTCCTTACCCCTACTTATTACAGCTTGACAAAGGCAACACACGGCTTGACACCAGTTGTCCGCATTTCTGTTGAAATAATTCCACACTGAAGAGCTGATTTTTTTTGTATTTTGACCAGGCATGTCAATGGCCATATTCCTCCCACGGACAACAGGTGTCTCCCCGGGTGCCTGACTTAAACAAACCACCTCACCATCAGAATCCTCCTTGTCAATTTCCTCCCCAGCGCCAGCAACACCCATATCCTCATCCTGGTGTACTTCAACACTGACATCTTCAATTTCACTATCAGGAACTGGACTGCGGGTGCTCCTTTCAACACTTGCAGGGGGCGTGCAAATGGTGGAAGGCGCAAGCTCTTCCCGTCCAGTGTTGGGAAGGTCAGGCATCGCAACCGACACAATTGGACTCTCCTTTGGGATTTGGGATTTCGAAGAACGCACAGTTCTTTGCTGTGCTTTTGCCGCAAGTCTTTTCTTTTTTTCTAGCGAGAGGATGAGTGCTTCCATCCTCATGTGAAGCTGAACCACTAGCCATGAACATAGGCCAGGGCCTCAGCCGTTCCTTGCCACTCCGTGTCGTAAATGGCATATTGGCAAGTTTACGCTTCTCCTCAGACGCTTTTAATTTTGATTTTTGGGTCATTTTTTTACTGATCTTTTGTGTTTTGGATTTTACATGCTCTGTACTATGACATTGGGCATCGGCCTTGGCAGACGACGTTGATGGCATTTCATCGTCTCGGCCATGACTAGTGGCAGCAGCTTCAGCACGAGGTGGAAGTGGATCTTGATCTTTCCCTATTTTTTTAACCTCCACATTTTTGTTCTCCATATTTTGCGCACAACTAAAAGCCACCACAGGTATACAATGTAGATGGGTGGATAGTATACTATTATTACTTGGACGACGAGTGACGACACAGAGGTAGGTACAGCCGTGGCCTACCGTACTGCTGCTTATATATATAATATACTATATAACGGACCTGGTGGACACTGTCAGCAGACTGCTAAACTAGTATGAAGAAAAAGAAAAAAAACACCACAGGTATACAATGTAGATGGATGGATAGTATAGTATTATATTACTTATGGACGACGAGTGCACTGACGACACAGAGGTAGGTACAGCCGTGGCCTACCGTACTGCTTATATATATATATAATATACTGTATAACGGACCTGGTGGACACTGTCAGCAGACTGCTAAACTAGTATGAAGAAAAAAAAAAAAACACCACAGGTATACAATGTAGATGTATGGATAGTATAGTATTATATTACTTATGGACGACGAGTGCACTGACGACACAGAGGTAGGTACAGCCATGGCCTACCGTACTGCTGCTTATATATATAATATACTGTATAACGGACCTGGTGGACACTGTCAGCAGACTGCTAAACTAGTATGAAGAAAAAAAAAACACCACAGGTATACAATGTAGATGGATGGATAGTATAGTATTATATTACTTATGGACGACGAGTGCACTGATGACACAGAGGTAGGTACAGCCGTGGCCTACCGTACTGCTGCTTATATATATAATATACTGTATAACGGACCTGGTGGACACTGTCAGCAGACTGCTAAACTAGTATGAAGAAAAAAAAAACACCACAGGTATACAATGTAGATGGATGGATAGTATAGTATTATATTACTTATGGACGACGAGTGCACTGACGACACAGAGGTAGGTACAGCCGTAGCCTACCGTACTGCTGCTTATATATATAATATACTGTATAACGGACCTGGTGGACACTGTCAGCAGACTGCTAAACTAGTATGAAGAAAAAAAAAAAAAAACACCACAGGTATACAATGTAGATGGATGGATAGTATAGTATTATATTACTTATGGACGACGAGTGCACTGACGACACAGAGGTAGGTACAGCCGTGGCCTACCGTACTGCTGCTTATATATATAATATACTGTATAACGGACCTGGTGGACACTGTCAGCAGACTGCTAAACTAGTATGAAGAAAGAAAAAAAAAACACCACAGGTATACAATGTAGATGGATGGATAGTATAGTATTATATTACTTATGGACGACGAGTGCACTGACGACACAGAGATAGGTACAGCCGTGGCCTACCGTACTGCTGCTTATATATATAATATACTGTATAACGGACCTGGTGGACACTGTCAGCAGACTGCTAAACTAGTATGAAGAAAAAAAACACACCACAGGTATACAATGTAGATGGATGGATAGTATAGTATTATATTACTTATGGACGACGAGTGCACTGACGACACAGAGGTAGGTACAGCCGTGGCCTACCGTACTGCTGCTTATATATATAATATACTGTATAACGGACCTGGTGGACACTGTCAGCAGATTGCTAAACTAGTATGATATAAAAAAAAAACACCACAGGTATACAATGTAGATGGATGGATAGTATAGTATTATATTACTTATGGACGACGAGTGCACTGACGACACAGAGGTAGGTACAGCCGTGGCCTACCGTACTGCTGCTTATATATATAATATACTGTATAACGGACCTGGTGGACACTGTCAGCAGACTGCTAAACTAGTATGAAGAAAAAAAAACACCACAGGTATACAATGTAGATGGATGGATAGTATAGTATTATATTACTTATGGACGATGAGTGCACTGACGACACAGAGGTAGGTACAGCCGTGGCTTACCGTACTGCTGCTTATATATATAATATACTGTATAACGGACCTGGTGGACACTGTCAGCAGACTGCTAAACTAGTATGAAGAAAAAAAGAAAACACAGGAGTGTTTTTCAGGCAGACAAACGTATACTGGACTGGTGATCACTGTCAGCAAAACTGTGCACTGTACTCCTGCTATAACTGCTCCCCAGTCCCCACAATTAGGCAGTGTGAGCAGAGCAGTGCACTCAGCACAGATATATCATGCAGCAGTGCAGCACACTGAGTGAGCACAGATATGGTGGAGCGTTTTTTTCAGGCAGAGAAACAAAGGATTAAACTCACTGGTGTGGTATAATCAAAACCCTGCACTGTACTCCCTAACAGCTGCTCCCCGTCCCCAATCCTCCCCACAATTATAACTAACTAAGTCACTCTGTGTTCTACTATAACGGAGAGGACGCCAGCCACGTCCTCTCCCTATCAATCTCAATGCACGTGTGAAAATGGCGGCGACGCGCGGCTCCTTATATAGAATCCGAGTCTCGCGAGAATCCGACAGCGGGATGATGACGTTCGGGCGCGCTCGGGTTAACCGAGCAAGGCGGGAGGATCCGAGTCGCTCGGACCCATGTAAAAAAAAGGTGAAGTTCGGGCGGGTCGGATCCCGAGGATCCGAACCCGCTCATCACTAATGTTTAGGTGACAAGAGGTCCACTTTAAAGGTGTTCTGTATGTCTGCATTTTCCACATTAATTAAGAATCAAGTCATGTTCATAGACATTCACAAAGTATCCCATGTCTCCACAAAAACTTAGAAAAAGATAAACACAAATTAGTGTTATAATTGTCCATTAAACAGCTTTATGCCTGTTACAATATGCATTCAAGGAATTACGCATTCTGAATGTATATGGTCATGTATGGCACTGAATAGGTGAACGGTGCAATGTAGTTTACGGTACATATGTTTGCTGCTTGTATTTGGGTAGCTTATTATTACACTTCTTAATTCTTCAGAAAGCAATTTTATTAGCTGCAAAATTGGTCTGGGTGATAATCAATGTAGAATTGGCTATTGGTTTATTAGGGCTGGTTATGGGTGACCGGCAGCTGGGGTACCGCCGGTCACCATAACGACGCCGGGATCCCGGTGTTTAGTTTGCCGGTGTGGGGGTGAGCTCGACAAAGCCCCTATGGGTGTCATGGACACTCACGAGTGGGAATAATCCATGTCAGGTGGCATGCCCACTGTCAAGCTTTCCACAGGGCAGGATTCTGGCGACACATAACTGCATCCCATGTATTGGGCATTTTTTTATTACTTATACAATGTAGAACCTGCCATAGCTGTCTTTAAAGCTCATACATTCGTTTTTCAGTTTCAGGAATGTGAGCAATATCAACAGCAATACATATTGTACTTTACAGCCCACCTGCACTAAAATACAGGATACTACTCAACTGGGTTCAGTGAAACCGCTGAACACTAAAATACCTTTCTATAGTGTAATAAATTAGAAATCATTAGCTCATCACCACTTATGTTTTTGAACTTTGAATCAAGGTCAGTCTAAACTTAGGAGCAATTAAAAGGTCTAGCTAGCATGCATGTGCAATCAAAGGGCATTTAGTAGTGTTTATCACATTGACTCTCAGGAAGGTCCTACTAAGGACAAAAAGCTCCACTAAGCATAGCTCATAAGTAACTATCGTCTACATGCAGTGTCGGCAGCAGATATTCATGAGAATCCAGCCTTTCAACTCATAAAGAACTAGTGACATCAGTCATGAACCAGGTCAGGCCAATAGCTCTTATTGTATTAATAGGCAGAATTCTTAAAAATGTTCAGCCCACAATTTTAGCTGTCTTCATCCTATGTACTGGTACACTTTCACCTGTTCCAGCCTACTTGACTATAACAGCAGGAGGGTTTTGTGCTAGCTCAACATATATAAATGCCAGATCAATATTGTAGAGCATGCTAGGGAATTTGGTTGTCAATGACAGCCTCTGGTTTGATTGATGTGGCCATTACTTTGGATTTCTTGCTGCCCTGCATGAATCATTCCTAAGTAAACAAAGCCAAACTACATAAGAGAACTGACCTTCCCTACTTGTCAGAGTTATAGGGAGAGCGTTATCAAATCTTGGAGAGAGATAAAGTACCAGATAATCGGCGTCTAAATCGTTTCTCTAGCACCGCCGGTAAAATGGCAGTTAGACGCTGCTGCTTGGTTGGTACTTTATCTATCTATACTGTATCTCTCTCCAAGATTTGATAACGCTCTGCCAATAACTCTGACAAGTAGGGAAGATCAGTTCTCCTATGTTTGGCTTTGTTTACTAAGGAAGAACAAATCTCTCCCATAGATCTAAAGGAATCTGGCTCTTAAAGTGGCTGATATGTAAGCTGCTGCTTATACGCAGGTTACACTGAGTCTACTAATGCTGCAATCAGGGAGACCATAGACATGCTGCACTCAGGGTTAATAAAATAATAGAAATAATTTAAAAAATATCCGTAATATACGTTTATATGATTTTAGACCCTATAGCTGCATAACTGTATAAAATACATCTATTTGGTATCACTATACTCAAGACAGTTAGTTGATTATGGGATACATTTGTGAGTTTGTCCTTGGGTAACAGTAAAAATAGGTCACAGTTTCTGTGGGAATAAGCATGTGAAAGTATTTGTTTTCCTATTTCAGTCATTTTGTTTCTGATATAGACTGCGCTAAAAAATGAAAAATATATTTATTTCCTTATGCTAGCATAAAAATCTTCATCTGTCACAAAATAATAAATACCCAATAATTAAATATAGGTATTCTCAGTATAAATGATATTGCTATATCAAACAATAGACAATTAAAAAAAAAAACATTGGGCCAAATGTAATAGAGTGAGAGTTTCAAAAAGTGAGAGATTTGGTAAGGTTTTGCAGTTTTTTTTAAAGTGGCAATCATTTACACAGCAAGATCAGTCTGGTTTTGCAGTGTAAATGCTTGCCACTTAAAAAAACACTGAAAAACCTTACCAAATCTCTCACTTTCTGAAACTCTCACTCTATAACATTTGTCGGGGGGGGATACCCCTACAAAAACTGCAAATGCTCCTGGTTTCCTTCTCTTTTTTATTGGAGGGTGAGACTGAAATTTAAGTCTGAAGGAATTAAAATCAAGTACTGTTCAGCTTCCTGTACAGGAAGTAGTGGGAGAAGCAATACTAAAACATTCCATGGTTTGGCTCACTTAAACATGTGACTAAAATCTGATGGCATTGAGAATTCAGAGAGCAGGCCAGCACATCACTCCCTTTCTCAAAGGCTACATGTTAAATAAAATAATAAAAAAAGTTTATTTTTTATTTTTTATGGCGTGATAGTCATCCCTTATCCCCTTATTGCAGCTATACATAAAACCTCTGATCTTACACCAATCATACAAACTCCTCAATCAGGGATTTCCAGATTTACCAATATGTTAAAAGATGGAGGACAAGAGAAATCAAAAATTCTCATAACTGAATTAATAGGGATAGGCATGTAAATGTCACACCAGCAAGATGACATAGCATGTAACAGCCTATACCCGACACACTGGGATCTGGTCAGCATGGCGGCATGTGTGATGCCAGCAGTCGGAATACCGGAATCCCAACAGTGGTCAGAAGACTTATGCCGGGATCCCGAACATCAATCACAATGTCGGTGCCGTGGTGGGAAGGGGGGGGGGGGGGGGGGGTAGAGTTAGGGTCAGGCTGCGGGTAGGGAGGGTTAGGGGGGTCGAGGGGGAGGGTTAGAATAGAATACTTACCTAGCAATTATCAAGATTCTGCATATCAGGATGCCACTGTCGGTATTCTGACCATCCCCCCTATTTCCCTCTGGTCCCTGCAGGGCTGTGTTTAGAAACAGTCCTGGGGATTATTTCAGATGGAACACCCCTCCCCCCACCCTCACCCAACTCCCCTCTGGTCCCTGCAGGGTAAATAGATTATTTCAGATGAAACAATTTACTCCCCCAAAACACCTGGTAGACTGACGTGTCTGTGGGGCCTGTTTTGAGTGTTGTCTTGTGGCTCCACCCCCCACATGACAGGCAGCCTACCACTCTCAGGGGCAGATGTATTAAGCCTGGAGAAGTGATAAAGCAGTCATAAAGAAGTGATACTGTAAGTGGAAGGTGATAACGCATCAGCAATCATTACAGGTTTGAAAAATTACAGTTAGGAGCTGATTGGCTGGTGCGTTATCACCTTCCATTTATCACTTCTTTATCACTTTTCCAGGCTTAATACATCTGCCCCTCAGTACACTGCATTGTCCCCATTCATTCTGTTATTCCATCTCTGCAGTACAGCAACTCTGACATCCAGTGATGCTGCCATGGCTACATGGTATGTTATACCTCTTGTGCGGCCCATGTCAGGCCACTTCTACAAAATTTTACAGGGCCACTTTTAGGCCCAAATGTATTAAGCCTTAACAAGAGATACAGTTGAGACGAATAAAGAGTGATAAATGACCAGCCAATCCGCTTAGTAAATGCCATGTCACAGGCTGTGTTTGAAAAATGATAGTTAGGAGCTGGTTGGCTGGTCATTTAACTCTCTTTCTGCAGCGGGGTACACTGAGGTTCCACAGGGAATAACATTGGGGTGTAGAGTTGGATCTTGATCCGAGGCACCAACAGGCTAAAAGCTTTGACTGTTCCCAAGATGCACAGCATCGCCTCTTCCATAACCCCACCTCCGTGCACAGGAGCTCAGTTTGTAAGTTGGTGCCTGCAGTGCAGGCAGCTAACAGGGAGGGCTGCGCTAGGCAGCCCTGAAAAGAGCTTTTTAAGAAGACAGAAGACTTCAAGGGCCACAGCTCAGGCACTTAAAAGTGCTGTATGTCATTCTGACATATCGTGCTGTGGCTCCCTCACCTCCCCCAGCGGCGCTGTATAATCCCGCGCCCTGGTTGCCGGGTACTTACAGCGGAGGGCTCCGGTTTCTCTTCAGGGCACACACACTTGCCGCTGCTCTCCAGGATCGCGTGGCCGCGTTACAGGGAGGAGGTAAGAGGGCCCCCCAGGCGGGATCCGCTGAAAACCGCGAACCACCGTGGTCTCTAGGAGACGGGCCGTGCGCGCTGGCGTAGACACTGTGGCCGTACAGGAACCCCACTAGACCACCAGGGCAAGGGGAACAGGTCAGATTACCTCATAATCCACTTTAATAGGCCCCGCAGTACCCGGTGGTGAAGTCCAGCAAGGGGATAAGGCTCTGACCTGTAGCCCCTCCCCCAGCCCCAGGCACCATTTACTGCAAATGTTCCCGCCCTGGAGCTGCATCTGTCTCCCTCACTCCCTGTCAGCTTTTGGGCGCCATTACACATGCTGAGCTGATTCTGGGACTGCTGTAAAGCCGCCTGCATCATCAGCGCTGTGCATTTACAGGACGGTTCGGTATGAATGGTCGACAGTGTTAAGGTCGACACTCATTAGGCCAACCACTATCAATCGACATTGACATGGTTGACATGGACAAATGGTCGACACATTAAAATGGTTGACACATGAAAGGTCGACACATGAAAAGGTCGACATGCGTTTTTAACTTTTTTGGGTGTCGTTTTCTGCGTAAAGTGACGGGGAACCCCAGTTAGTGCACCGTGTCCCCTCGAATGGCTCAGGGTGCCTCGCTCCGCTACCGCTGCGCTCGGCACAGGTTACCGTTCCCAAACGTAGTCCATGCGGGTTGTATGAAAAAGTTCCAAAACAATTTTTTTACAAAAAAAAACTTGTGTCGACCTTTTCAGATGTCTACCTTTCATGTGTCGACCATTTCATGCATTGACCATTTGTCCATGTCGACCATGTCAATGTCGACCAAAAGTGGTCGACCTAATGAGTGTCGACCTTAACATTGTCGACCATCTGAACGGATACCTTACAGGACACTTAAGTATTCTACATGTCATTTAGACAGTGTTATACCCCTTTTCCACTAGCTTTTAAAACACGGGTAAATGTGCGGGGGCGCGCATTTACCGGTGTTTTTCCCTAGTGGAAAAGGGTCCCCCTGCAGATTCCCGGGTCAAGTGATCCGGGAATCCTACCCGGCGACACGGCTCCCGTTCACAGTGTATGGGAGGGCGGCGCTGGGAGATCATGTGATCTCCAAGCGCCGCCCCTGCCACGTCAGCAGCAGTGTCACCAACCCGGCAATATGCCGGGTTGGTGAGCGCTGTGGGAATAGGGGGCTGTAGCACGGGTCGCAGCCGTGTCAGGCGACACGGCTGCGACCCGTGCTACAGTGGAAAAGGGGTATTAGTTAAGAACAAGTGCATAACTACAGAGATAGTTAGTACAAGTACTCTGTGAAATACATCCAGTCTTTACTGTGCATTGTTATATCTATATACAGTACCTATATAGCTTTACTTAGTAGTACAGTTTGTACTTAGTATTGCTAGTCCAGTGCAGTTTTATTGTTTGTAATAATTTCTGCATTGTACATGTGACTGAGTGTGTGCCAATAGCTGCTGTGTGATTTCTATTTTGTGAATCTCACACATATTGCTATCCCTATATTCTGTACCCTGAGGGGGGCTAAGTGCATCAGGGTTATCATATAATATAGTGTTTCACAGGATATACTACCTTGGTATTTTTCTCTGTGTATTACAGTCACCACATACCTCTTAAATCATCTGTGCTCTGCTTTGCAGTCACACTATACAGGGTTTTTTTGCTTTTTTTGGTCAGGTAATTTGTCTGCTTATTTTGTACTATTTCACCCTTAAGTTACGCTTACATATAATGTCTGCTAAACAGGGTGGTAAATCCATGGCTGCTCCTGCACCATGTAGTGCTGACACCACAGATTGCTCGGAGGAAAACATACAGCTGAGGGTTGAGGTACTGGGGGTTCTATACCCCATGTTCAGTCTGCAGCAACGGGGGCAAATCAAGATCCACCTTGGGCTGCTTTCTATAATTTACTGACTACTCTAGCAACTAGACTGGCAACCCCTATGGGACCTCCTGTGCCATTACAGCCACATATTGTCCCTGCAGTTAATCCACCATGGGCAGACACACTGTCCTCTCAGTTACAGCAATTAAATCAGTCTCTGGCTAAGCAAAATCCTGACTCTCGCCCGCCTAAGACCAAGGGGTCATCTAAACGGGTCATTACTTCCTCACAATCCACACATGTTTCGGATACCTTGTCCGATGAAGATGGCGCTTACACTGACCCTTCAGACACTGATGCAGATACATAGCTGCTGTTGCTGCTGCTGCTGAGAGGTCAACGCAGAACTAGCCAGTGTGTGCGGTGCGCAGTCTGCCTGTGGCTGATCATCAGTGAGGTACATCTGTGGAGGCATAATTTAAGAGCCTTTTAAATTACACACACTGTGCAAAGGGGAGTCATCTTTGAAAAAGTCACGGGTCACGTGACGAAACGCGTCAGGACTCCTCCTCCTTTTTGGAAATCACTGAACATTTCTCCAGGACGCACTCAAGCCATAGCCATTCCACCCGGCCTTACTAACAACAGCCGTGGAAGGCTTTCTACGTGGCCGCACGATCAGCTGCAGACGCCGCACGGACACGGCAATCACTTCCAGCGCTCCCCACTTTGGTCTCTACCGGCGGACGGTGCACGTCCAGGTAGATTGGTAGGTACGCACATCTACACCCGGGCTCAATACATCACCCGATCCAGCAGCCACACTACTTGCTGTTACAATCACCCGCACGAAGCACCTGCAAGGTGTAACAAGCAGGGTAACCAATAATCGGTGCAGCTGGCTGAAAGATCCAGATATCCCACGTACCTTCCAGCTTTTTCAATCACTGGGCAACTTTTGGACTCACCCGGGGACGCTCGGGTTCACCAGCCCTTGTGGAGAGGTATTTCATACATTTATCCATGCTGACTATCAATTAATACGTGCAGTCAATGTGACACATTTAGGATTCACCTGTAGCAGCTGTGGTAACAGTGATTTTCCAAGAGACTGCAACATTCTGATACATACTATTTTGAACCATACTGTTCAGTGATTTCTCAAGTATAACAATACACTCTGGATTTAGATAATCCATGCTATTTTTAAATTTTTGTATATTATATATCCTGCTAAAATCATATGGAATATTGAATTATCCATTATGAAATAGTATTTTTATATTACTATTAATAAACATATGTATTTTATATTTTCTTATTATCATTACTATTTATTCCTTGGCTGATACTGAACCTGTGATATTTTGGTATGTGATTTTCATGAGCGCCTCTATTTTCAATTTACATTCTGATGGGGAATCTCTGACACAAGTGGATGTTCCTGACCTCTTGGAGGCTATCAGGCTGATTCTTCAAATCGATGATGACGAAGAACCTCCAGCTACCTCTAAGAAACCAGGTAAGTTTAAACGTCAGAAGGTGACTAAATTAGTTTTACCTCATTCTGACCACTTGGTTGACATCTGTCAGGAATCATGGGAGAATCCAGGAAAGAAATTTTCCCTGTCTAAAAAGATGCTAGCTCGTTATCCTCTCGCTACAGAGTTAAGTAAAAATTGGGAAAAACCTCCCCCGGTGGATTCACAAGTCGCGCGTCTGGGGGTCTCCTCTGCTCTGCCTGTCACTACCGTCACCTCACTGAAGGAACAGACGGATAAGCGTGTGGAGGGTTGCTTGAAGTCCATTTACACTCTTGCTTGAGCTGTGCATTGGCCCACTATTGCGGCTTCTTGAGTGGCAAAAGATATTGAAGCCTGGGTTCAGGAAGTTGAAGTGGAACTACCGTCGGATTTTCCTGATATTGCTATACAGTGTCTTTCATATATTATTACAGCCTCTCATTATATTCAGGAGTCAGCATCTGATGCAGGTGTCCTGGCGGCCAAGGCATCTACTACGTCCATTCTGGCTCGCCGGATTCTCTGGTTGCGGTCCTGGTCTGTAGATTTGGACTCTAAAAAGACCTTGGAGGTGATCCCTTTTAAGGGAAACATTCTTTTTCAGGAGGATCACAACAAGATTGTTGCTGACTTGGCATCAGCTAAGACTGCATGTCTACCTAGTACTTCTCCTTCGGTTCTGAAGGCTGAGTACTTCCTTTCATTCCTTTCAACCTCCATGTAAAGCAAAGGGTCAGGCGTACCCGAAACAGGCTTGCACTTCCAAAACCTCTAAGCCCAAACTTAAACGTGCCTGGGCTGCCCATCAGCCTGCTTCCAAAACAGACAAGCCTGCTGCATGACGGGGCGGGCCTCCCCCTGGGGGATCCCAGGGTGGGAGGCTGACTTTTACGGTTTGCTCAGGCGTGGTTACAGACCACTTCAGACGCCTGGGTAAGTGAAGTCGTCACACACGGATACGCCATCTCTTTCAAGAAATATCCCCCTCGCCAATTTTGCTCAACAAACATCCCTTCGGATCAGGTAAAAGCAAAAACTCTCCATTTGGTGGTACAATCTCTCCTGGATACAGGAGTGATAGTGCCGGTGCCTCTGGCTCAGAGAGGCAGGGGGTACTATTCCACGCTGTTCCTAGCCCTGAGACCAAATGGGTCCTCTTGGCCTATTCTCAACCTCAAGTCTTTGAACAAATTTGTGAAAGATTCCAAATTCCGTATGGAAACACTTCGCTCTATTGTTCTGGCTTTGGAGCCCAAGGACTATATGGTATCCCTGGGCATACAGGATGCTTACCTGCATATACCTATTGCAGTGTCGCATCAGCAATACCTGCGGTTTGCTATTGGCAACATACATTCTCAATTCCAGGCCTTACCATTCGGTCTGACCACAGCTCCAAGAATTTTCACCAAGGTCATGGCGATCATGATGGCTCTGCTCCGCCGTCAGGGTATCAGGATCCTGCCGTATCTGGACGATTTGTTGATCCTGGCGAACTCTCTAGAGGTTCTCCTCTGTCATCTGGAAATGACAGTCCAATTCCTGCAAGCCCATCAACTGGAAGTAATCTTCCCTGGTCCCTGTTCAGAGCATGGTGCACCTGGGAGCGCTATTGGACACCCACAACCAGCGGTTGTTTTTGTCTCCGGAGAAGGTCCTGAAACTTCAGGACAAGATAAGATGCTTCCTCTCTCGCCCACATGTGTCGGTACACTTGGCGATGCAAGTACTAGGCCTCATGGTGTCGGCTTTCGACATGGTAGAGTACGCTCAATTTCATTTCCGCCCTCTGCAGCGGTTGATACTCTCCAAGTGGGACGGCCTGCCTCACCGGATCAGGACTTACATTATCTCCTTGACTCTGGAGGTCCGCTTGTCACTGAGCTGGTGGCTACAGGACCAGCAACTGAGCAGGGGTCGTCCCTTCTGGATCTCCAACTGGGTCCTTCTGACAACGGATGCTAGTCTGCGGGGCTGGGGAATGGTGTTGGAGCAACACTCTCTTCAGGGTCGGTGGACCAGGGAGGAATCTCTCCTCCCGATAACATTCTGGAATTGCGGGCAGTGTTCAATGCGTTGACACTAGCCCTGCCTCTAGTATAGAACAGGCCTGTTCAAGTACAGTCGGACAACGCCACAACGGTGGCGTACATAAATCATCAAGGCGGCACTCAAAGCCGCATGGCAATGATGGAAGAGTCAAAAATCCTTCATTGGGCGGAATGCCATCTGCCAGCCATATCGGCAGTGTTCTTTCCGGGAGTCCTCAACTGGGAAGCGGACTTCCTCAGTCGTCAGGACGTACACGCCAGAGAGTGGAGCCTTCATCCAGAAATCTTTCAACTCCTAGTGGACAAGTGGGGCCTACCATATGTAGACCTGATGGCGTCTCGACACAATCACAAGGTTTCCGGTCTTCGGAGCAAGGACAAGGGATCCTTAAGCAGCGTCATGGCAATTTCATGGAACTTTCAGCTGCCGCATGTATTCCCTCCGGTGTCACTACTGCCCAGGGATTAAGGAAGTTCAAGCAAGAAGGAGGAATACTACTTCTAATCGCTCCAGCGTGGCCCAGACGGCATTGGTTCTCAGACCTGCAGGGTCTCTCGATAGAGCGTCCTCTTCTACTTCCACAGCGCCCAGACCTCCTCGTCAGGGCCCTTGTGTCTACCAGGATTTGGCCCGTCTGATTTTGATGGCGTGGCTCTTGAAGCTTTGGTACTGAGGGCCAACGGATTTTCTGAGGCGGTCGTTCAAACTATGTTGAAGGCCCGTAAACCAGCGTCTGCTCGGATTTATTATAGGGTCTGGAATTCTTACTGCGCCTGGTGTGCAACCACCAATTATGACGCATATAAGTTCAGTACTGCCAAGCTTTTGGCTTTCCTGCAACAGGGCTAGGACTTAGGCCTTCGTCTGGCCTCCCTCAAGGATCATATTTCTGCCTTGTCGATATGGTTTCAGAGAAAAATTGTGACTCTGCCTGATGTTCATACATTCACTCAGGGTGTTTTACGGATTCAACCTCCCTATGTCCCGCCTGTGGCTCCTTGGGATTTGTCAGTTGTTCTGGATGCCGTACAAGAGTCTCCGTTTGAACCTCTTGAGTCTGTGGACCTTAAATGGCTTACTCCTAAGGTCTTGTTCTTGCTGGCTATTGCCTCTGCTAGACGGGTTTCAGACTTGGGTGCCTTGTGCTGTAGGTCTACCTTTCTGATTTTTCACTGTGACCGGGCGGTTCTTAGAACTTGTCCTGGTTATTTGCCTAAGATGGTGTCATCTTTCCACCTTAGTGGTTCCGGCATTTACCTCTCCAGGTTTATTCTCCAAAGAGCGGTCTTTGGATGTGGTACGGGCTCTCCGTATTTATGTGAAGAGAACAGCTTCTCTTAGGAGATCTGATTCCCTCTTTGTTCTTTTTGGTTTTCACAAACGTGGCTGGCCTGCTAATAAACAGACCTTGGCCAGATGGATTAGAATGGTGATTGCACATGCTTATGCACAGGCTGGTCTTCCAGCTCATGCTACCATCAAAGCCCATTCTACTTGGTCTGTTGGACCTTCTTGAGCGGCCCCGCCGTGGTGCAATCCTTGAACAATTGTTCAAGGCGGCTAAGTGGTCCTCAGTGAACACGTTCATAATGTTCTATGCCTTCGATACTTCCACCTCCCAGGATGCCTCCTTTGGACGCCGGGTTCTTGTGCCCGCTACAGTGAGGAACTGCTTTAGGACATCCCCGATGTATCCCTGTGGAACCCCAGTGTACCCCGCTGCAGAAAAGGAGATTTATGGTAAGAACTTACCTTTGTTAAATCTCTTTCTGGGAGGTACTGTACACCGGCTTTCACAGAGCGCCCACCCTGACGCACTTAGCTTCTTTGAGTTTGTATGGCATTAGCCGCTGGTACCTTCTCCTGTCGCGAGAATGTGGTTTATGTGGCTACTAACTATTGTCGTCTCTTTTACCTGCTACTGCATTGGACTGTGTCACGTCTAGCAAAGTTTGAGGATCCGGCAGCTGAGATTTGCCCGAGGAGGTAGCAGGCTGTGGATGAACAAGATGAGGGGGTTGGATATAGTTCCTTCATATGGGACACGGCGCAATAAAGAACATAGGTGGGGTTTGAGAGTCAATAGAAAGTATTTAATATGTACAGGGCTGAGGTAGAGAACTGAGGCTGGATCACGATGGTTAAGAAACTTAATTGCGGATAAAGAACTGCGGGTTGTGGCTTGAAAGACGAGGTTGTGATTAATGAACTGCGGAACTGTGGATAGTGGTTAAAGACGTGGCTGGAGGCGCAGAACTGTGGACTGTGATTTGAAAGACGAGACTGTAGATGATGAACTGTGGAACTGCGGATGGTGGTTGAAGACGTGGCTGGAGACAAGGACTGTGGACTGTGGTTTGGAAAATTAAGCTGAAGATAATAATCTGCAGGCTGTGGTCGGTGGTACAAAGGCGTGGCTGGTGAAGGAGATCTGTGGAGTGTGGCTTGAAAGACGAGGCAGAAGACCAGGGGCCGACTGTGCCCAAAGAGTCTTACTAGACCGGGTTTTCCAGGAGCGCTTCCACAGGCAGTAGCAGGCTAGAAACGGCAGGGCTGCAGCAGCAACAGAGAACCGACCAAGCAGGATCAGGAGGAACTAGAATACAGCAGGAATCCTGGGAGCCCAGGCTAAAGCACCTACAACAGGGTTGTAACTTGAAGCACTAGCGTCCCTGTCCTAAACCAGCCCCCTTTTATAGGGAAAGCTTCCCCTGGATTGACTGGAAGAAACAGGAACTATGCTTAAAACTTGGTCTCCAACATGGCGGCGCCCAGTAATGCAGACCTTTTTGCAAAGCCACATTGCTCACTGCCCCTGGACTCCTAGCAACGGTACAACAAGAGTGACCCGCTGTAGCGGCGTCCCGCCGCCACGAGCGGACCCCCTCACCACCGCTACTGCTGCCCACAGATCCGGCGCAGCAGCCCACCTCCGCCGCTGCCCGCACATCGCCAAGGAAGCCAGCCCCGCGGCCCCAGCGTACCGGTAAGACTCCGGACGCTGACACACTGGATAACAAAACTGAGCTCCTCTGCACAGAGGCAGAGTTATGGAGGAGGCGGTCCTGTGCATCTTTGGAACAGTCAAAGCTTTTAGCCTGTTGGTGCCTCGGATCAAGATCCAACTCTACACCCCGATGTTATTCCCTGTGGAAGCCAGTGTACCTCGCAGAAAGAGATTTAACAAAGGTAAGTTCTTACCATAAATCTCCTTTTATCCGTCTCAACTTTATCTCTTGTTAAGGCTTAATATATTTGGGCCTTAGGGGTAAATGTATTATAGCGGCATGGATCGTGCCGCTATAACCCACATATGAGGAGAAGCAGGAAGGGACATCGACAAGATGTACTGTATTAACAGCTTGTCTGCCGAAGCAGCTCCTCCTTCCGGCGATGTCCCCACAGTGCTTCAGCTCATTAAGTAGCTATAACTGTAAATTACCTGGATGTGTTCCATCTCTCTCAGCAGACATAAATCCTACTTCCTCCACTGCCCTTGCTGTGCAGGCCGACTCCCACATGTTACACTTACAGCTGGGAGTAGACAAAACCAGGCGGAATGGGATGAGGCACAAAATGTAAATACCTATGATGAAATATTACCTCTGCATCCCTTGTGTAAAACTGACAAATCTGTGAGTGCAAGAGATATTAGATGATCGGACGGCAGTTGTGTTGCCCACATGCATCTTAATTATAGGTGCGTGTGCTATCTGTCTTTTTTCCACCCCATCTTAATTATCTGCCATACCGAGAAGGAAGTCTGCAGTGGACTTTATCAATACTCCAGGAAAATAAATGTTATCTGCTTGGGGATATCTAAGCAATAAATACTTAGTATGAGCTGTAAGCAGGATTTGCTTTGAGTGTGCATGCCTCGGTCATTCGGTCACAGTGAAAGAGTCCGAATGACTGTGATAGAAGTGCTGATCCTTTTGATAGCAGTGATGGTGCTGAGTGTGACAGGCCAGCTTATATAAACCACCAACCTTCACACTCATACTATGATATAAGTGCTGATCCCTTTGATAGCAGTGATGGTGCTGAGTGTGACCGGCCTGCTTATATAAACCGCCAACCTTCACCCTCATACTATGATATAAGTGCTGATCCCTTTGATAGCAGTGATGGTGCTGAGTGGGACCGGCCTGCTTATATAAACCACCAACCTTCACACTCATACTATGATATAAGTGCTGATCCCTTTGATAGCAGTGATGGTGCTGAGTGTGACCGGCCTGCTTATATAAACCGCCAACCTTCACCCTCATACTATGATATAAGTGCTGATCCCTTTGATAGCAGTGATGGTGCTGAGTGTGACCGGCCTGCTTATATAAACCGCCAACCTTCACACTCATACTATGATATAAGTGCTGATCCCTTTGATAGCAGTGATGGTGCTGAGTGTGACCGGCCTGCTTATATAAACCGCCAACCTTCACCCTCATACTATGATATAAGTGCTGATCCCTTTGATAGCAGTGATGGTGCTGAGTGTGACCGGCCTGCTTATATAAACCGCCAACCTTCACCCTCATACTATGATATAAGTGCTGATCCCTTTGATAGCAGTGATGGTGCTGAGTGTGATCGGTCTGCTTATATAAACCGCCAACCTTCACCCTCATACTATGATATAAGTGCTGATCCCTTTGATAGCAGTGATGGTGCTGAGTGTGACCGGCCTGCTTATATAAACCGCCAACCTTCACACTCATACTATGATATAAGTGCTGATCCCTTTGATAGCAGTGATGGTGCTGAGTGTGACCGGCCTGCTTATATAAACCACCAACCTTCACCCTCATACTATGATATAAGTGCTGATCCCTTTGATAGCAGTGATGGTGCTGAGTGTGACCGGCCTGCTTATATAAACCACCAACCTTCACCCTCATACTATGATATAAGTGCTGATCCCTTTGATAGCAGTGATGGTGCTGAGTGTGACCAGCCTGCTTATATAAACCGCCAACCTTCACCCTTATACTGTGATATAAGTGCTGATCCCTTTGATAGCAGTGATGGTGCTGAGTGTGACCGGCCTGCTTATATAAACCGCCAACCTTCACCCTCATACTATGATATAAGTGCTGATCCCTTTGATAGCAGTGATGGTGCTGAGTGTGACCGGCCTGCTTATATAAACCACCAACCTTCACACTCATACTATGATGTAAGTGCTGATCCCTTTGATAGCAGTGATGGTGCTGAGTGTGACCGGCCTGCTTATATAAACCACCAACCTTCACCCTCATACTATGATATAAGTGCTGATCCCTTTGATAGCAGTGATGGTGCTGAGTGTGACAGGCCTGCTTATATAAACCACCAACCTTCACACTCATACTATGATATAAGTGCTGATCCCTTTGATAGCAGTGTGTCACGATCCGGGTATCTGGACGCCATTTCTTACCCATCAGATGCCTCCTAAGGCTGGCTCAGCGCTCCAGGACCGGATCCCATCGTTTATCCTGATGTGTACATTCCTGTATCCTCTCCTGTCACTCTGGGACGCTGTCACAGTAAACGCCATATTACACCTGGCATGGCGTCTCCCGCGGCCTCCGCCGCCGTCCCTGAACTTCTGCATGCAGAGTGTCTGAGTGGCGATTACGTCAGCCGCGGCCTCCGCTGTGTCCGCGTGGTTGGATGTGCATCTGTCAGCCTGGCGCCTCCTGTCTCCGGTGGCCGGCGCCGCCATTACTTTTTTCATTACCACATGGATTACAAACCAAACTTCCCTCCAAGTGTCTGCATGGGCGCAGCCATCTTGGATTCTGTCAGCTGATCATTTCCACCAATCTGTTCTCAGTATTGATAATCTGCATAATTGCCTAGCCAATCCCTTCCTTGCTGCAGGTATAAATACACTGTGCCTGAGCAAGGAAGGCGTCAGTGCTTTGGTTGTCAAACCTAGTTCCTGTTTGTCTCTCTCCTGTGATTGTCTTCCAGGTTCCAGCTCCTGTCTCAAGACTTCCACCATAGAGACCCGCACCAGCATTCCACCTGCGGTGTAGCCTGACTCTCCAATCCATTGTGGATTCATCTGTTTCCAGCTACAACATTACCTGCTTCCAGCTCAGCTTTCAGCAGAGTACAGCTTCCCTTAAAGGGCCGGTGTCCTTTCTACACTTTACCACTCTCCACCGGTATTATTATTTCTCCGCTCTCAAGTTCTACATTTCAGTTCATATTTCATCGCTCCCAAGTTCATCTATTATTTAACTGGTTCCAGCCAGTATCCACTCCGTGCTAACAACAGTCTGGTTCCAGCCAGTATCCACAGCAGCTGTTTTACCTTCAGCAACCCAGCTTTTCCTGGAACACCAGCTGGCACAATCCTGGGTTATCTCCATTGCTACAGTCGGGCCTGGTAAGGACTTTCCATCTAGAAGATCATAAGTACTATCTCACACTACCAGTGCCCTGTGGCTCCTGCCATCCTGTAGTACCCAGGAACTGTATTTATTATTTGCTGACTTTTACGTTTTCTTTTACTGCTGCTGTGTTGCGGAGTTGTCATAATAAACATCATTGACTTTTATCCAAGTTGTCGTGGTCACGCCTTCGGGCAGTTATTATTCATGTTACTTACATGTCCAGGGGTCTGATACAACCTCCCAGGTTCCGGTACATCTCAGCCCCTACAACTGAGGCTGCCTCCCGTCAGCTCAGGCCCTCAGTTGTGACAGTAAGCACTGACCTAATGAATCCAGCCGGAGACCAGGATCAAGCGGCCAGGCCGATGCAAGAACTGGCAGCCCGACTAGAACATCAGGAGGCTGCACAGGGCCACATCATCCGCTGTCTCCAGGATCTCTCTACTCGGCTGGATGGGATTCAGACAACTCTCCGTGGATCAGGCGCATCTGGTGCGTCAACCACAGTGACTCCAGCTATAACCCCACCCACCTTACCCATTTCTGCTCCACGTCTTCATCTTCCAACGCCAGCAAAATTTGACGGATCTCCAAGATTCTGCAGGGGATTTCTCAACCAGTGTGAGATTCAGTTTGAGCTACAACCTGGCAATTTTCCCAGTGACCGTACAAAAATTGCCTACATCATCTCTCTTCTCAGTGGCTCCGCCCTTGACTGGGCATCACCGTTATGGGAGAGGTCCGACACCCTGCTATCTTCTTACACTGCATTCGTGTCAACATTCAGGCGCATCTTCGACGAGCCAGGCCGGGTAACCTCAGCTTCATCCGAGATTCTCCGTTTACGCCAGGGGTCACGTACTGTAGGACAATATCTGATACAGTTCCAGATCCTGGCATCCGAACTGGCATGGAACGACGAGGCCCTGTATGCTGCATTCTGGCATGGCTTATCTGAGCTTATTAAAGATGAGTTAGCTACCAGAGACTTACCTTCTAAGTTAGATGAGCTAATCTCACTCTGCACGAAAGTTGATTTACGTTTCAGAGAGAGAGCAACTGAGCGTGGAAGATCATCTGCTCCAAAATCTTCTGCTCCTCCTCCTCGTCAACTGTCACCATCTAAAGATGAGCCCATGCAAATTGGCCGTTCCCGTTTAACTCCTGCTGAGCGCCGAAGACGTCTCTCTGAGTCTCTTTGTCTTTACTGTGCAGCTCCGTCTCACACCATCAATGCCTGTCCCGAACGTCCGGGAAAACTCCAAACCCTAGCTCGCCCAGGAGAGGGCCGGCTAGGAGTAATGATCTCCTCTCCATCTCCTCATGATTGTAATCTCCCAGTCTCGCTTCAAGTTGCTCAACGTTATCGGAACGTCATTGCCCTCCTTGATTCCGGAGCAGCTGGGAACTTTATTACTGAAGCCTATGTTAAACGGTGGTCCCTACCCACCGAGAGACTTCCTTCCTCCTTTTCCTTAACTGCCGTGGATGGCAGTAAAATTTTTGATACTGTTATTGCTCTAAGGACTCTACCAGTTCGTCTGAGAGTGGGAGTTCTTCATTCCGAACTTATTTCACTTTTAGTGATTCCAAGAGCCACACATCCTGTGGTCCTGGGCCTTCCATGGCTCCGTCTTCACAATCCTACAATTGATTGGACGACTACGCAAATCCTGGCATGGGGTTCCTCCTGTGCAGAGACATGTTTGTTTAAAGTATTGCCTGTCTGTTCTTCCTCCCCCAGGTCGTCTGATGTTCCACCTCCTCCATATCAAGATTTCACGGATGTGTTCAGTAAAGCTTCTGCTGATATCCTTCCTCCTCATAGAGAATGGGACTGCCCGATTGATCTCGTTCCAGGGAAGGTTCCACCTCGAGGCCGAACTTATCCGTTGTCTCTGCCTGAGACGCATTCTATGGAGGAATACATTAAAGAGAACCTAGCAAAGGGGTTCATTCGACCTTCTTCTTCCCCAGCCGGCGCAGGCTTCTTTTTTGTAAAAAAGAAAGATGGTGGACTGCGGCCGTGCATCGACTACAGAGGTTTGAACGACATTACCATCAAGAACCGTTATCCTTTACCCCTGATTACTGAGCTCTTTGACAGAGTTAGCGGAGCTACCATCTTTACAAAGCTGGACTTGCGAGGTGCATACAATCTCATCCGGATCCGTGAGGGTGACGAGTGGAAGACCGCCTTTAACACCCGTGACGGACATTATGAGTACCTCGTCATGCCCTTCGGATTGAGCAATGCTCCAGCTGTCTTCCAGCATTTTGTCAATGAGATCTTCAGAGACATTCTATACCGTCATGTCGTGGTCTATCTAGACGATATCCTCATTTTTGCCAACGATTTAGAGGAACATCGTTTTTGGGTTAAAGAGGTTCTGTCCCGTCTCCGTGTCAATCATCTCTATTGCAAATTAGAAAAATGCGTCTTTGAAGTCAAGTCCATTCCGTTTCTAGGGTACATTGTGTCCGGTTCCGGACTAGAGATGGATCCTGAGAAACTACAAGCAATTCAGAATTGGCCGGTACCCTTAACCCTCAAAGGGGTCCAGAGGTTCTTAGGGTTCGCCAATTATTACCGAAAGTTTATACGAGACTTTTCCACCATTGTGGCGCCTATTACTGCTTTCACCAAGAAGGGTGCTAACCCGTCCAAGTGGTCTGAAGAAGCCATGCAAGCTTTTCATCTTTTAAAACAGAGGTTCATCTCTGCGCCTGTCCTGAAACAGCCTGACATCGACTCTCCTTTCATCCTAGAGGTGGATGCCTCCTCCGTTGGAGTAGGAGCGGTGTTATCTCAGAGGGCTAAAGATGGCCATTTACATCCTTGCAGTTTCTTCTCCCGGAAGTTCTCCCCAGCTGAGCGCAACTATGCCATTGGCGACCAGGAGTTGCTAGCCATCAAGCTCGCTCTAGAAGAGTGGAGGTATCTGTTGGAGGGAGCTTCTCATTTAATCACCATACTTACAGACCACAAGAACCTTTTATACCTGAAGGGCGCACAATGTCTCAACCCTCGTCAGGCCAGATGGGCACTTTTCTTTTCCAGGTTCGACTTTAAACTCCAGTTCTGTCCGGGCTCTCAGAATCGCAAGGCCGATGCCCTTTCCCGCTCATGGGAGCAAGAAAATGAGTCAGAGTCTTCAGACAAGCATCCTATTATAAATCCGTTGGCATTCTCCACGGTAGGGATGGACTCTACGCCCCCATCAGGGAAAAGTTTTGTGAAGCCGATGCTAAGGAAGAAGCTCATGCATTGGGCCCATGCTTCCCGTTTTGCCGGACATACAGGTATCCAAAAAACCCTGGAGTTTATCTCTAGGTCCTATTGGTGGCCAACTCTGAAAAAAGACGTCTTGGAGTTTATTGCATCTTGCCCAAAGTGTGCCCAACATAAAGTATCCCGCCAGTCGCCTGCGGGGCAACTGGTTCCACTATCCGTTCCCCGTCGACCATGGACCCACTTGTCGATGGATTTCATTACAGACTTACCCATGTGCAACAAGTTCAATACCATCTGGGTGGTAGTTGACCGGTTCACCAAGATGGCACACTTCATTCCTCTCACCGGTCTTCCGTCAGCTTCCAAGTTGGCTCAAGTATTCATACAAGAGGTCTTCCGACTCCACGGTCTTCCTGAAGAAATTATCTCAGATCGAGGAGTTCAATTCACAGCCAAATTCTGGCGAAGTTTATGTCAAGTCCTCCAAGTCAAGCTAAAGTTTTCCACGGCTTACCATCCTCAGACCAATGGTCAAACCGAGAGGGTGAATCAGGACTTGGAGGCCTTCCTCCGCATCTATGTGTCCTCCTCTCAAGATGACTGGGTTCAATTACTTCCCTGGGCCGAGTTCTGTCATAACAACCAGTATCATTCTTCATCTGCTTCAACACCATTCTTCACTAACTTTGGATTCCACCCTAAAGTCCCTGAGTTCCCAGTATGAAGTTTGCACCTCGCTATATCGGTCCTTTCAAGATTGAACAAGTCATCAATCCTGTTGCTTACAGACTCCAGTTGCCTCCCTTCTTAAAAATACCCAGGACATTCCATGTTTCCCTGTTGAAACCGCTGATCTTGAATCGGTTTCATTCCTCACTTCCTCCAACTCCGAAAGTCCAAACTCAACGAGGCGTTGAGTATGAAGTGGCCAAGATCCTGGACTCACGTCACCGTTACGGTCAACTACAATATCTTATTGACTGGAAGGGTTATGGTCCTGAGGAACGTTCATGGACCAATGCTTCTGATGTCCATGCTCCTGCCTTGGTCCGGAGATTCCATTCCAAGTTTCCTCAAAAGCCAAAGAAGTGTCCTGGGGCCACTCCTAAAGGGGGGGGTGCTGTCACGATCCGGGTATCTGGACGCCATTTCTTACCCATCAGATGCCTCCTAAGGCTGGCTCAGCGCTCCAGGACCGGATCCCATCTGTTATCCTGATGTGTACATTCCTGTATCCTCTCCTGTCACTCTGGGACGCTGTCACAGTAAACGCCATATTACACCTGGCATGGCGTCTCCCGCGGCCTCCGCCGCCGTCCCTGAACTTCTGCATGCAGAGTGTCTGAGTGGCGATTACGTCAGCCGCGGCCTCCGCTGTGTCCGCGTGGTTGGATGTGCATCTGTCAGCCTGGCGCCTCCTGTCTCCGGTGGCCGGCGCCGCCATTACTGTTTTCATTACCACATGGATTACAAACCAAACTTCCCTCCAAGTGTCTGCATGGGCGCAGCCATCTTGGATTCTGTCAGCTGATCATTTCCACCAATCTGTTCTCAGTATTGATAATCTGCATAATTGCCTAGCCAATCCCTTCCTTGCTGCAGGTATAAATACACTGTGCCTGAGCAAGGAAGGCGTCAGTGCTTTGGTTGTCAAACCTAGTTCCTGTTTGTCTCTCTCCTGTGATTGTCTTCCAGGTTCCAGCTCCTGTCTCAAGACTTCCACCACAGAGACCCGCACCAGCATTCCACCTGCGGTGTAGCCTGACTCTCCAATCCATTGTGGATTCATCTGTTTCCAGCTACAACATTACCTGCTTCCAGCTCAGCTTTCAGCAGAGTACAGCTTCCCTTAAAGGGCCGGTGTCCTTTCTACACTTTACCACTCTCCACCGGTATTATTATTTCTCCGCTCTCAAGTTCTACATTTCAGTTCATATTTCATCGCTCCCAAGTTCATCTATTATTTAACTGGTTCCAGCCAGTATCCACTCCGTGCTAACAACAGTCTGGTTCCAGCCAGTATCCACAGCAGCTGTTTTACCTTCAGCAACCCAGCTTTTCCTGGAACACCAGCTGGCACAATCCTGGGTTATCTCCATTGCTACAGTCGGGCCTGGTAAGGACTTTCCATCTAGAAGATCATAAGAACTATCTCACACTACCAGTGCCCTGTGGCTCCTGCCATCCTGTAGTACCCAGGAACTGTATTTATTATTTGCTGACTTTTACGTTTTCTTTTACTGCTGCTGTGTTGCGAAGTTGTCATAATAAACATCATTGACTTTTATCCAAGTTGTCGTGGTCACGCCTTCGGGCAGTTATTATTCATGTTACTTACATGTCCAGGGGTCTGATACAACCTCCCAGGTTCCGGTACATCTCAGCCCCTACAACTGAGGCTGCCTCCCGTCAGCTCAGGCCCTCAGTTGTGACACAGTGATGGTGCTGAGTGTGACCGGCCTGCTTATATAAACCGCCAACCTTCACCCTCATACTATGATATAAGTGCTGATCCCTTTGATAGCAGTGATGGTGCTGAGTGTGATCGGTCTGCTTATATAAACCGCCAACCTTCACACTCATACTGTGATATAAGTGCTGATCCCTTTGATAGCAGTGATGGTGCCGAGTGTGACCGGCCTGCTTATATAAACCACCAACCTTCACCCTCATACTATGATATAAGTGCTGATCCCTTTGATAGCAGTGATGGTGCTGAGTGTGACCAGCCTGCTTATATAAACCGCCAACCTTCACCCTCATACTATGATATAAGTGCTGATCCCTTTGATAGCAGTGATGGTGCCGAGTGTGACCGGCCTGCTTATATAAACCACCAACCTTCACCCTCATACTATGATATAAGTGCTGATCCCTTTGATAGCAGTGATGGTGCTGAGTGTGACCAGCCTGCTTATATAAACCACCAACCTTCACCCTCATACTGTGATATAAGTGCTGATCCCTTTGATAGCAGTGATGGTGCTGAGTGTGACCAGCCTGCTTATATAAACCACCAACCTTCACCCTCATACTATGATATAAGTGCTGATCCCTTTGATAGCAGTGATGGTGCTGAGTGTGACCGGCCTGCTTATATAAACCACCAACCTTCACACTCATACTGTGATATAAGTGCTGATCCCTTTGATAGCAGTGATGGTGCTGAGTGTGACCGGTCTGCTTATATAAACCACCAACCTTCACCCTCATACTGTGATATAAGTGCTGATCCCTTTGATAGCAGTGATGGTGCTGAGTGTGACCGGCCTGCTTATATAAACCGCCAACCTTCACCCTCATACTATGATATAAGTGCTGATCCCTTTGATAGCAGTGATGGTGCTGAGTGTGACCGGCCTGCTTATATAAACCGCCAACCTTCACCCTCATACTATGATATAAGTGCTGATCCCTTTGATAGCAGTGATGGTGCTGAGTGTGACCGGACTGCTTATATAAACCACCAACCTTCACACTCATACTGTGATATAAGTGCTGATCCCTTTGATAGCAGTGATGGTGCTGAGTGTGACCGGTCTGCTTATATAAACCACCAACCTTCACCCTCATACTGTGATATAAGTGCTGATCCCTTTGATAGCAGTGATGGTGCTGAGTGTGACCGGCCTGCTTATATAAACCGCCAACCTTCACCCTCATACTATGATATAAGTGCTGATCCCTTTGATAGCAGTGATGGTGCTGAGTGTGACCGGCCTGATTATATAAACCACCAACCTTCACCCTCATACTATGATATAAGTGCTGATCCCTTTGATAGCAGTGATGGTGCTGAGTGTGACCGGCCTGCTTATATAAACCGCCAACCTTCACCCTCATACTGTGATATAAGTGCTGATCCCTTTGATAGCAGTGATGGTGCTGAGTGTGACCGGCCTGCTTATATAAACCACCAACCTTCACACTCATACTATGATATAAGTGCTGATCCCTTTGATAGCAGTGATGGTGCCGAGTGTGACCAGCCTGCTTATATAAACCACCAACCTTCACACTCATACTACGATATAAGTGCTGATCCCTTTGATAACAGTGATGGTGCTGAGTGTGACCGGCCTGCTTATATAAACCGCCAACCTTCACCCTCATACTATGATATAAGTGCTGATCCCTTTGATAGCAGTGATGGTGCTGAGTGTAACCGGCCTGCTTATATAAACCGCCAACCTTCACCCTCATACTATGATATAAGTGCTGATCCCTTTGATAGCAGTGATGGTGCTGAGTGTGACCGGTCTGCTTATATAAACCACCAACCTTCACCCTCATACTGTGATATAAGTGCTGATCCCTTTGATAGCAGTGATGGTGCTGAGTGTGACCGGCCTGCTTATATAAACCACCAACCTTCACCCTCATACTGTGATATAAGTGCTGATCCCTTTGATAGCAGTGATGGTGCTGAGTGTGACCGGCCTGCTTATATAAACCACCAACCTTCACACTCATACTATGATATAAGTGCTGATCCCTTTGATAGCAGTGATGGTGCTGAGTGTGACCGGCCTGCTTATATAAACAACCAACCTTCACACTCATACTATGATATAAGTGCTGATCCCTTTGATAGCAGTGATGGTGCTGAGTGTGACCGGCCTGCTTATATAAACCACCAACCTTCACCCTCATACTATGATATAAGTGCTGATCCCTTTGATAGCAGTGATGGTGCTGAGTGTGACCGGCCTGCTTATATAAACCACCAACCTTCACCCTCATACTATGATATAAGTGCTGATCCCTTTGATAGCAGTGATGGTGCTGAGTGTGACCGGCCTGCTTATATAAACCACCAACCTTCACCCTCATACTATGATATAAGTGCTGATCCCTTTGATAGCAGTGATGGTGCTGAGTGTGACCGGCCTGCTTATATAAACCACCAACCTTCACCCTCATACTATGATATAAGTGCTGATCCCTTTGATAGCAGTGATGGTGCCGAGTGTGACCGGCCTGCTTATATAAACCACCAACCTTCACCCTCATACTATGATATAAGTGCTGATCCCTTTGATAGCAGTGATGGTGCTGAGTGTGACCGGCCTGCTTATATAAACCACCAACCTTCACCCTCATACTATGATATAAGTGCTGATCCCTTTGATAGCAGTGATGGTGCCGAGTGTGATCGGTCTGCTTATATAAACCACCAACCTTCACACTCATACTGTGATAGAAGTGCTGATCCCTTTGATAGCAGTGATGGTGCTGAGTGTGACCGGCCTGCTTATATAAACCACCAACCTTCACCCTCATACTATGATATAAGTGCTGATCCCTTTGATAGCAGTGATGGTGCTGAGTGTGACCGGCCTGCTTATATAAACCGCCAACCTTCACCCTCATACTATGATATAAGTGCTGATCCCTTTGATAGCAGTGATGGTGCTGAGTGTGACCGGCCTGCTTATATAAACCACCAACCTTCACCCTCATACTATGATATAAGTGCTGATCCCTTTGATAGCAGTGATGGTGCTGAGTGTGACCGGCCTGCTTATATAAACCGCCAACCTTAACCCTCATACTATGATATAAGTGCTGATCCCTTTGATAGCAGTGATGGTGCTGAGTGTGACCGGCCTGCTTATATAAACCGCCAACCTTCACCCTCATACTATGATATAAGTGCTGATCCCTTTGATAGCAGTGATGGTGCTGAGTGTGACCGGCCTGCTTATATAAACCACCAACCTTCACCCTCATACTATGATATAAGTGCTGATCCCTTTGATAGCAGTGATGGTGCTGAGTGTGACCGGCCTGCTTATATAAACCACCAACCTTCACCCTCATACTATGATATAAGTGCTGATCCCTTTGATAGCAGTGATGGTGCTGAGTGTGACCGGCCTGCTTATATAAACCACCAACCTTCACCCTCATACTATGATATAAGTGCTGATCCCTTTGATAGCAGTGATGGTGCCGAGTGTGACCGGCCTGCTTATATAAACCACCAACCTTCACCCTCATACTATGATATAAGTGCTGATCCCTTTGATAGCAGTGATGGTGCTGAGTGTGACCGGCCTGCTTATATAAACCACCAACCTTCACCCTCATACTATGATATAAGTGCTGATCCCTTTGATAGCAGTGATGGTGCCGAGTGTGATCGGTCTGCTTATATAAACCACCAACCTTCACACTCATACTGTGATAGAAGTGCTGATCCCTTTGATAGCAGTGATGGTGCTGAGTGTGACCGGCCTGCTTATATAAACCACCAACCTTCACCCTCATACTATGATATAAGTGCTGATCCCTTTGATAGCAGTGATGGTGCTGAGTGTGACCGGCCTGCTTATATAAACCGCCAACCTTCACCCTCATACTATGATATAAGTGCTGATCCCTTTGATAGCAGTGATGGTGCTGAGTGTGACCGGCCTGCTTATATACACCACCAACCTTCACCCTCATACTATGATATAAGTGCTGATCCCTTTGATAGCAGTGATGGTGCTGAGTGTGACTGGCCTGCTTATATAAACCGCCAACCTTCACCCTCATACTATGATATAAGTGCTGATCCCTTTGATAGCAGTGATGGTGCTGAGTGTGACCGGCCTGCTTATATAAACCGCCAACCTTCACCCTCATACTATGATATAAGTGCTGATCCCTTTGATAGCAGTGATGGTGCTGAGTGTGACCGGCCTGCTTATATAAACCGCCAACCTTCACCCTCATACTATGATATAAGTGCTGATCCCTTTGATAGCAGTGATGGTGCTGAGTGTGACCGGCCTGCTTATATAAACCGCCAACCTTCACCCTCATACTATGATATAAGTGCTGATCCCTTTGATAGCAGTGATGGTGCTGAGTGTGACCGGCCTGCTTATATAAACCACCAACCTTCACCCTCATACTATGATATAAGTGCTGATCCCTTTGATAGCAGTGATGGTGCTGAGTGTGACCGGCCTGCTTATATAAACCACCAACCTTCACCCTCATACTATGATATAAGTGCTGATCCCTTTGATAGCAGTGATGGTGCTGAGTGTGACCGGCCTGCTTATATAAACCCCCAACCTTCACCCTCATACTATGATATAAGTGCTGATCCCTTTGATAGCAGTGATGGTGCCGAGTGTGACCGGCCTGCTTATATAAACCACCAACCTTCACCCTCATACTATGATATAAGTGCTGATCCCTTTGATAGCAGTGATGGTGCCGAGTGTGACCGGCCTGCTTATATAAACCACCAACCTTCACCCTCATACTATGATATAAGTGCTGATCCCTTTGATAGCAGTGATGGTGCCGAGTGTGATCGGTCTGCTTATATAAACCACCAACCTTCACACTCATACTGTGATAGAAGTGCTGATCCCTTTGATAGCAGTGATGGTGCTGAGTGTGACCGGCCTGCTTATATAAACCACCAACCTTCACCCTCATACTATGATATAAGTGCTGATCCCTTTGATAGCAGTGATGGTGCTGAGTGTGACCGGCCTGCTTATATAAACCGCCAACCTTCACCCTCATACTATGATATAAGTGCTGATCCCTTTGATAGCAGTGATGGTGCTGAGTGTGACCGGCCTGCTTATATACACCACCAACCTTCACCCTCATACTATGATATAAGTGCTGATCCCTTTGATAGCAGTGATGGTGCTGAGTGTGACCGGCCTGCTTATATAAACCACCAACCTTCACCCTCATACTATGATATAAGTGCTGATCCCTTTGATAGCAGTGATGGTGCTGAGTGTGACCGGCCTGCTTATATAAACCGCCAACCTTCACCCTCATACTATGATATAAGTGCTGATCCCTTTGATAGCAGTGATGGTGCTGAGTGTGACCGGCCTGCTTATATAAACCGCCAACCTTCACCCTCATACTATGATATAAGTGCTGATCCCTTTGATAGCAGTGATGGTGCTGAGTGTGACCGGCCTGCTTATATAAACCGCCAACCTTCACCCTCATACTGTGATATAAGTGCTGATCCCTTTGATAGCAGTGATGGTGCTGAGTGTGACCGGCCTGCTTATATAAACCGCCAACCTTCACCCTCATACTATGATATAAGTGCTGATCCCTTTGATAGCAGTGATGGTGCTGAGTGTGACCGGCCTGCTTATATAAACCACCAACCTTCACACTCATAAATACCTTCAGTGTGAATAATGAAAGTAAAGGGTTCCTACTTACATAAATAGACCATATCCAGCCAAAATACCACTTACAGCTGTTTTTTAACATTAGCAACTTCACTTCTCACTACTTAGGCAGGTAGCAGACTATTCATTGTTATCACAAACAATTCTTAATGTAATTTTGTTACTACACTGATACTTGAAGGGCCCTCTTATTCTTTCATTCCGTCACTACTTCAGGAACATTCAACACTTCACTTTCTGTATGTGAGGTGTGTTCAGTTAACACATACCTATTTTATTACACTATGGAATATTATTAATATTATTGTAAGGTTAACACTCGGGGGGAACAGCTCATGATGCTATTTACAGACCCATCAACATGTTATTTTCATTGTAATGAAATCTCAGACCATCTCAATGCGCCACCACGTGAAAGCATTAAATTGGCACAGCAACAAGGAAGGTGGTATAGTAGGAAGAATACACAAATGCACTAGGTGCGAACGGCGGTAAGGACAGTGATAATAGTAAATATAGAAGTTAGATTAGTACAGAAGTTATATGGTAGGACCAGATGGACAGGGGTGTTGACCAAATCTTATTAAATGTTTATAGAACATAAGTTTTAAATGTAATGCCCATTATGGGATCCATTTAATTTGCCGGCAGTCGGGTTCCCTCATTATGTGTATTCTACTTACTGTAACTCTCTTTCTAGGTAGAAATAAAATCAGTTACTCTGTATTGCTGTGCAGCTTTAAGTAAATTGCTAATACATGGAATTCTATTGAAACAGCCTATTCTACATTGCTAAGATGCCTATTGGTAGATAAACGATCAAAATACCAGTTATCAAACTAACTCCCCCGTGTAAAACATAGATAACAATGTTGATCAAACAACTGTTATTAATTTGAATGTAAATCAGGAAATGGGTGGCTGAGAAAGCACTACAAACACTCATCTACCCAACTCAGACTACAATTACATAATGAGATGGAAGTACTGACATCACTCAGGCCGTGGAGACAGTGTCGGACTGGGGCATGTAGGGCCCACCAGGGGAATACAGTTGTAGGGCCCATGTTTAGGGGTGTGGCCAGTCTCTAGAGGGGCTGTGCCCAGCCGCTACATTGGTTTGCCTAACCATTTTGCAAGTGTTGGTTCCATAGATAATTATATACAGTAAATACTGTAGTGCATGCATGATAATGTACTTGATCAGTAGTAGTAGGGCCCACCGGTGATTTCCCCTGTACACCGGTGGGCCAGTCCAACCCTGCATGGAGAACCCCGCTCTCTGTGATTGGCATAATAATTGGACTACCTCAAGGACTTGCTTATGTCCCCCTCAAGAGCAGGTCCTCTCCTTAATTCAAAGGAGCAGTGCTCCACAACTACCTCTTATGGAACCCTGTGGCTGCTAAAAAGCAATGCTTTCCAGCTAACCAGGCTGCGCCGGTCACATAACTACATCCCCTCCCATAGGCTAACAGTAAGCCAACAAAACCTGTCAATCATCATTCTCCAGCCTCACAGCCCTGAAACCTGTTTGTAACATATAATCACCCACAACCTAAGCAATTATGTGCCCTTGTGCTTAATCAGCCCTCAGTTATCATTTTCAATGTCAACCAAAGCCAGGGTTACACTTATCTGCTTATCTCTCTTGTGTAACCATAAGCTCAGTGTGTATGGTTTTCTATTGGTTCTCATCCCATTTTGACATCCCCTTAATGCTTTGTCAGAGATGCTATAAAGAGAGTGACAGTAGAACAAGACTAGACTAGCAATACACATCATCTATAATCACTGTGTATTGCCTAGGAGTTTTATACACTAGCGGGCCTTCTCCTCTTGCCTCCTTATAAGTGGTATGCACTTGCCAGTTGCTCCATAGTTCCAGCAATAGTCAAGATTTTAAGAGCAGTCTGTAGAAATGTTATCTGTTATTTGCGTGTGTTATTACCTGGTTTATATATTAAGTTTATACTTAAGAGGATCATTTAGAATTATATTATGGTCCTATTTAATGCGTGGGACATGGTGGCTAGGAGCAATATCCCTTGCCTGTATAGAGTAAAACCAAATTATATTATGAATTTTAGATCATATTCAGTTAGTACAATAATTGTATTATAGGAGTTGTCCACTTTATGCTTCTATGGTTCAGGGCTTAAAGAATGCTCCCTCATACACCAAAGTAGCTACAGTAATACAGAGCAGATCCCTGATTTATGATCCTCTTCCTGTATCAGTCAATACTTTATACTGGATTAATGAATGCCTTAATCCACAACAGTTCTGGGAAGAACACAGGGTGCAATAGCAAATAGAAAGTATGCCCTGCCTCTGACAACCTAGGATAACCTCCCATCTATGCTAAACCCCACTCAACAGATTCCACCCTCACATTTTAAGTGATCTGCCCATGAAAGCCTGCTCTTTATTACATTAGTCATGAATGATCAGCTCCCAGTGTTTAGAGTTCCCAGGCACAGTATTCTATGAGGCTGTTCTGGTAGGGATGTAGTTATGTGACCGGCGGTCGGGAGCCCGACAGTTGGCATGGCGACTAACCGGGATTATTCCCACTCATGGGTGTCCACAACACCCATAGAGTGGAAATAGATCCTGTTGCGAGCGCACCGGGCCACCGAGCCTGCTGTGTGGCGAGGGCAGCGATCCCGCAAGGTGCTTTGTTGCACTCCCACCCCCGCCGGCAATCTAAAGCTTGGGATCCTGGTGTCGGTATTGTGATCGGTGGGATCCCAAACTGCAGTCACCCAAACCTAGTAGTAATGTTGAGTGGACAACACAGTAAACCTTGGGGATAACTTTATCAAGCTCTGGCCCCTGACACTGTGTCCATGAAATGATCCCAGGCTGCTGCACTATTGTCTGAGGACATTGCCTAGAAACTTCTGTTTAGTATAGAATGAGGGTATACAGCCTGTTATATAATGTTCGGAGGTTCGCTGTGTGCTGGCATATATGTGCACATGCCTAGGATTGCTTGTCGATTGTGTGGGTGTAGTATATTGGTAACATTTAGGGCAGGATGAAATGAAGTCCAGATTCAGCGACCGTGCGGGATGCCGGATGAACTTTGACTTCTTTTAAAGGGGCAATCATTTGCATGGCATGGTTTATCCTTGTAAATAATTGCCTCTTTAAAAAAATGCCAGAGTTCGGCAGGCATCTCGCACGGTCGCCAAATTCAGACTTAATTACATCGGGATACGGTCATTAGGTTGACCACACTTAGGTCGACAGTCATTTGGTTGACATGCATTAGCTTGACATGGTCACTAGGTCGATGTGTACTAGGTCGACATAGAAAAAGGTCAACATGCGTTTTTCAAAAACAAAAAATCATTTTTAGAACTTTTTCATACTTTACGATCCACGTAGACTACAATTGGGAATAGTAACCTGTGCCAAGCGCAGCAGTAGCGGAGTGAGGCACCTTGCCCGAAGCATGGCGAGCAAAGCGGTGCACTAATTGGGGTTCCCCGTCACTTTATGAAGAAAACGACAGCCAAAAAATAAAATAAAAACTCATGTCGACCCTTTTCCATGTCGACCTTGTTCATGTCAACCTAATGCATGTCGACCAATAGTGGTCGACTTAATGACTGTCGACCTAACTGTGGTCGACCTAATGAGCCATACCCGTTACATTACAATTGGCTAAAACTAGAAGCATGATCAGATAGATTAGTGTGCTGTGCAATGGGGGGATTTTTCTATTTGTGTTTTATACAATCACAATCTGTTATCCCTTTTGCACACTTTGTTACAAGATGAATTCTAGTTTTGGAATAATTGGCCATGCCTGAATTGACAATCTCCTATATATTAGCCCAGATCTGTGACTTTGTGACTCATTTGCTAACGCTGGGCGGAGTCACAATGCTGGGCGGAGTCACGGATCTGGCCTAATAGGTTACAGACACCACACAAACCCCCATCACCCCGCCTCCAATTGCTGTCCGGCTCTCGCCCCGACCAAGGAGACCGACTCCCCTGCACTGCGCCGTCCTCCTCACCCGTTCGTCTCACGGGTGATCAGCGGCGTGTGGTGCCGGGAGCACCAACCCCCCTGCACCGCCCCGTCCTCCTCACCCGTTCGTCTCACGGGTGATCCGCGGTGTGTGGTGCCGGGAGCTGGTAAGCGCCGCCCGCCGCCTTCCTCCTCTCCTCTCCTGGCTTGCTTGCTGAGGTGTGTACGCTGGGCGCTGTGCAGCAGGAGGCGGTAGCCTCCGCTCAGGAGAGCACAGCGCACAGCGAGAGCAGGCAACCCCCACCCCGATGCCTGCGGCCCATCGCCATCCCTGCCCCCGCCTCCCGGCCTGGCGCAGCCGGACCTGCAGCTGCACGAAGGGAGCACCCGGGTCCGGCCTCGGCCCTGCACAATGAGCTGCTCCATCATTCTCTGCCTGTTGCTGACACAATGGCTGCGCAGGGGGCCCTGCCACTAGATGAGGATGGCTATTAATTATATCCTGCAGCTAGGGGGACATTGTGACATGTGGGGCGTGTACATGTGTTTGCAGCTACATGTGTGTGTATCTAGGGCAGTACTCTCTGGTACAATGTAGATTTTCTCTATCCGTGCCACCCCCGCATCCACCCCTCCCCCACCCGCGCCACCTCCGAACCACCTACCCCACCCGCAGCACGCCCGCACCCGTCCCACCACCAACCGCAGCGTCTGCAGACCTCCTCCCCCATCCGCCGCACCCATGTCCCTCCCCCACCCGCCCCACCTCCAGAACTTCCTACCCCACCCGTGGCACCCTTACACCCGCCCCTCCACCAACCGCAGCGTCTCCATACCTCCTCCCCCACCCGCGGCACCCCCGCACCCGCCCCTCCACCAACCACAGCGTATACAGACCTCCTCCCTCATCCGCCACACCCATGTCCCTCCCACACCCGCCCCACCTCCAGAACCTCCTACCCCACCCGTGGCACCCCCGCACCTGCCCCTCCACCAACCGCAGCGCCTCCATACCTCCTCACCCACCCGCGGCAACCCCGCACCCGCCCCTCCTCCAACCGCATCTCCAGACCTCTTCTTCCATCCGCCGCACCCACGTCCCTCCCCCACCTGCCCCACCTCCGGAACCACCTACCCCACCCGTGGCACCCCCGCACCCACCCCTCCATCAACCGCAGCATCTCTATACCTCCTCACCCACCCGCGGCACCCCCGCACCCGCCCCTCCTCCAACCGCAGCATCAAAAGACCTCTTCCCCATCCGCCACACCCACGCCCCTCCCCCACCCGCCCCACCTTCGTAATCTCCTACCCCACCCGTGGCACCCCTGCACCTGCCCCTACACCAACCGCAGCGTCTCCAGACCTCGTCCCCCATCCGTGGCACCCCCGCACCAACCCTTCTCCCACCCGCGCCACCTCCGGACCCCTTACCCCACCTGAGGCACCCCCAAACCCACCCCTCCTCCAACCGCAGCGTCTCCAGACCCCCTCCACCATCGCAAAGGGCTACGCCCCCTTCACCATCGGACGCCCCTTCGTCGTGCATTTCCTACATAATAGCCCAGAGTGATGTATGGCTAACGCTGGGCGTGGCTAGGAGCTCTCATTGAGTTAGCGCTAGCGTAGATCCGCCCCCTGGTGACGTCAGAGGTCACTTTACAACTTGGTATTAGCGGCAGTGTCGATAGCGCTGCTGCGGCAGTGTGTAGGGCCCGCACCTCCGCCACCAGAGTAACATGCACGTGTTGTGGCGCTCTGGACCGCCGTTTAGCCTCTGCCGAGCTGCTCCAGCTGCCCAGAAGCCGTGCCATGGAGGGAGCACCGTAGCGTGTCACCGCGGCTGGCGCAGCTGCATGCTGCTCTACAGCACACATGAGACTACCGGCTGGACTTCAGTAAGTAGCGCGGATGCATCAGCGGAGGGTTGCAGGAGCCCGGCAGTGCGCTGCTGCTCTCCCCTTAACTGCCGTGCACAACACATGGCCCGACTCTGCGCTGCCTATCTCCGGGAGAGCTCTGCTGCTGTGTCCCGGCTCTGCCGGTCATGACCTTGTGGCGCCATGTGTCACCTATGCTGTGGCTGTGTCCCCTATACTGTTACCTCTGCGGTGCACCACCTGGATGCACCTCATGCAATCCCACACCACTCCCAACTGCAGCACCACCACACCCTCCCCCACCCACGGTGGCTCCGGACCACCACCCCCACCGTGGCACCCCTGCATCCGCCCTTCCCCCAACCACCGCACCCGGCCCACCCCCACCAACTGCACCCCCTCAACCACCCTGCACGCAGCACCCCCGCTGCCCGCCTACCACGGTGGCTCATAACTCTCCCCCGCTCCCCGCACCCCTGGACACCCTCCCCATCCGTGTCTATCCCACACCCGACACTCCCCCATCCACAGCATTTCCGGCCTCCTCCCCCATCCGCCCCTCCCTTCACCATCCTCCATCCGCAGTCCCCCCCCTCATCCGCCCCTCTACCACCCTAAGCACTCCCGCAACCACCCCTCCCCCAGCCGCGACACCCCCAGCCCCCCTCCACCATACTAGGTGATTCATCATGCCCTGCGTGCGCTGTTCACACAGTCGCAAGGGGCTACGGCCCCTTAACCATCACACACCCTTTGTCCGCGCACTATTTAACCAATCACACAATTATGTGTGGAGGTAATACTCCATATAATCAACATATTGCATGCCCAAAGGCCATGCAAGGCTTAAGGGGGCGTAGCCCCTTGCGACGGTGTGAAGAGCGCCCGTAGGGCGCGATGAACCACCTAGTTATAAATAGTAAGGAACTCTGGAGATGTGCATTTGTCACTTGCGATAACTCATTTCAGAAACTACAGCCTGCAGTGCAAGCCCTACATTGAGAGGACTCTGTATCATATAAGTGTTTGTACATACAGTATGCCATTCCATAACCTTATTGAAATCTATGTTTTTTCTATCACATTATTCTTTATTATATGTAATGTTTTTTTAATATTTTGCTTTTGAAAAACCCTACTATGGGTCATACACATATGACTGGATATCAGTGATAACCTGTAGAAACATGAGCAATAAATAGCATGTAATAAGTGAAATGGTGGTTCTGATACCTTTTTAGGGTATACCCAGTAAAAGGTGACTTTCTATATTATTTCTATAAGGGATGGAGTGCACCTGCTCGTGAACTTCGTTCCCTTTTTTTCTCTCTGAGTTTAACTTTTGAAGCTATCAGCCAGGAAATGAGAGTTACTAGAAGACAATAAAAAAAAGCGGAGTATCATAGGGAATGCGGTTAATATTAATAGCCATGTGTCTAGATTGCCTGTACATTATCTAAGCAAATTCTGCCTGATCTAATCTACCTGCACAAAACTCAGGCAGTCATTTAAAACAAAACAATAATTAATATAGGGCCATAAATTGCACAATGTCAGAGCCAAAGTCTTTGCTACCATTTACATCTTATTAATGGAACGATGACTATTCACATGAGGTGAAGGAAAAGTTTAGAATAACATTTTGGACACACAGGAAGTCGGATAGAAACATTTGTCACTTCCAAATAGTCATAGATTTGCACATACTTGTCCCAACAAACAATGAACTTGTTCTATCTCAAAGAACATAATGTTACCAATACGTCACATGGTCTGATTTCTTCTGCGTAAGGACGTTCTAGCACTGATGCTAAGACTTGCCAAGAAGACTATTGAAAGCAGGACCTTCATCCATAATAAGGAAGTTTATCAACATGATTACTTTCTATGTTACAAGATACAGCTTCTATTATATTGTATCAGTTCTGGAATGCATTTTACTCCTCAGTAAGCAACCACAAAGAAACAAAGCATTTCATGTCCTTCACACATAACAGAAAAGAGAACAAAATCTTATGGATTTTAATGCTCAATGATCCTATAATAGGCGACAAGCGTTGTTCCGTTGCAGTGGTGCAAGTAGAAATATTTTCTTAGTGGTACTGAGTGCAGAAAAATGGGCATGGTCATGTGTTGTGATGGGTGTGGCCACATGCTGCTAGTGGGAGTGGCTACATGACACTAGCAGCGTGGCCACACAACAGCCCCTTTTTTTTTTAAATCTGGAGGCAAGGCTAAACAAATATAGTAATGCCTCCAGGGTTGATTCTATTTTGGAGTGGGAGAAGGGACCTTCTGACGTATCTAGGGGAGGAGACATGTCACCAGGGGGAGGAGCTACGGGCGAACAGGGTACCCGAAAAGTACCCTCGCGGGCTCGCTTCGCTCACCACGCTTCGGGCTCAGTGGCTCGCTCCGCTCCGCTTCACTCGCCACCTGATTACTAAAGGTAATAGTTGGTGGCGTGGATAGTAGTGGAACTATCCCGCTGGCCTTGCTCCTCCCCCTTGTGTTGTGACTCCTCCCCCAGACGGAAAAGGTCCCTTAGCCCACTTGATTCTAGCATCTACCATGCCTCCAGTATAATAGAAATATACAGTGATACCTCCAGTATAATAGTAATATATACTGTAGTAATGCCCCCAATTTAATAACAATACATAGTAATGTCTCCATTATAACAGGAACATACACTGTCGCACTCCCAGTAACTCTGACAAAGTGGGAGGAGCCGTCATGCTGCCAAGCACCATGGTCTTGTTGCTTTGCTGCACATTATAATTGTGGTAATGGCAAAGTGTGTGGCAGGTGGTACTGAGTACCCGCTGCCAAATTCTTATGGGTGCTCCGTACCCGCATACTTGCACTGCTGTTCCTTTGTCAGTTTTCCCATAAACATTGTGTGTGTCACAGTGATCTGTGCAGAAATGGTTTATAACCCACATCAGCGAGAGGTTTGCTGTGATTATCTAAACTGCATTGGGATAATATCACTAAACTCTTGTCAGTTGTGCACCACATGTGTGCACATTGTTGTCCTGCCCTCTGTGGTCTGGGGTAAAGCATGTATGATAGGTGGTGACGAGTGACATTCACATGCTACTCCCATCAGACATGTGTACACAGTTATAGCACGGGGATGCAGTTCATTTCCCGACAGTCAAGATCCTGGCGGTTGAAATACTGATGCAGGAATCCCGACAACAGTCAAAATGCCCGGTATTCCCACTAGAGTGGTGGTCCACGCTACCACCGGAGGGGCAATATAATAGTGAGGCAAACGAAGCTCGCCACCAAGCCTGCGAGGGGACACGCTGCACTCGATGTCAGGATTTTGACTGTCGGGATTCCAGCGTCAGTATTTCGTCCGCCGGGATCCCGACTGTCGGAAAATCCTACTTAATCCATAGCACATGTGATAGGTAATGAGCGGCCTTAGTATGTTACTGTATACCAGGAGAAGAGTATACCAGGAGTATACTGTATACCAGGAGAAGAACTTCATGGAGAGAAATCAGAAGTATACAGTACATCAAAAAGTGTGACATAATGATACGGTCGTGACTTAACAGGAGGTGGACAAAATAATATAGCATTTAGGAGCCAGTCAGTAAAAGCAGAAGTCTGTACAATTATAGTACAGCTATAAAAATATGACTAATAAAAGCAAATTTCCAACTATTTTTACTACCTTGCTGCTGGGCTCTATCTAACGATAATTTACAACTGTGAAATGTTACAGTATATCATACATTTAAATGGCTGATACATTTAACCACTTAACTGGCAATTTTTTTCCTGAAAACCGTTCCGAAAATGTTGTTTTTTTAATGTGTGAATTAGAAGAACAACATGTATTTAAACTTCTCCACAACAATTTTATTAGAAAAAATTAAAACCTAAAAAAGTTTTTTTTCTTAAATAATTGATTTCTCAAACACCGGTCTACATCAGGAACATCGACAAACATTGCAACCATTGCGACTGATGCCATTAAGGGGGGAAGGGGGTTTTGTGGGAAGAGAGGGAGGTGATGCTAGAAGGCTGCCCAATCACTGCGATCGGGATGGGGTGGGGGTTGCAGATAGGGCCGGATTAACAATGGGGGCGGATGGAGCTGCAGCTCCAGGCCCCCCATTGAAAATAGGCCCACAGGAGACTCACTGACAGCGTTGACAGGAAAAAAACTTTTTCCTGTCACACACTGCCAGCGGAAGCTGCTGCACTCTATCCCCTACCTCGCCTCCTCCAGCTCCGACACTCTCTGTGATGAATCACAGAGAGCCGTGCAGGCAGTGTGGTGGCCACCCCTCCCCTCCAGTCTCTCCTTCTCCGGGGTCCTGACTGAGCCTGTCACAAGCTCCGCCCCCAGACTACACGAGGAGCTGCAGCTGCTGCAGGAAGCCTGGTACTGAAGGTATATGTAGTGTGTACTGTTTGTGTGTGTGTTTATATGTGGTGGTGTGTGTATATGCTTGCAGCAGTGGTGTGTGTGTTGTACTGAGTGTATATTCTGCAGTGGTGTGTGTGTGTACTGCATGTGTGTAGTGTGTACTCTACTGTGTGTATATATGTGGTGGTGTGTGCGTGTATATAAGCAGCAGTAGTGTGTGTGTGTACTGTATGTGTGTGCATATGTGGTGGTGTGTATTGGTGTACTGTGTGTGTATATGCAGCAGTAGTGTGTGTGTGTGTCTGTACTGTATGTGCGTAGTGTGTACTATGTGTGTATATATGTGGTGGTGTGTGTGTGTATATAAGCAGCAGTAGTGTGTGTGTGTACTGTATGTGTGTGCATATGTGGTGGTGTGTATTGGTGTACTGTGTGTGTATATGCAGCAGTAGTGTGTGTGTGTGTGTGTGTGTGTGTGTGTCTGTACTGTATGTGCGTAGTGTGTACTATGTGTGTGTATATGTGGTGGTGTGTGTGTATACTGTATGTGCATGTGGTGTGTACATACGGTATGTGTGTGTAGTATGTACTGTGTGTGTGTATGTTGAGTACGTGCGTGTACTGTATGTGTGTGTATTTTACGTGCTATAGGCATTGAGGGACTCAATTTTGAAATATGAGCGGATCCTGCAGGATGCGCTCTGACTCCCCAACCAATCAGCAGCATTCCCTGTCTCAGCCAATCACCGCCGGCAGCGTCCCCGTCTCCACATTCAATCACTGCCAGCAGCGCCTCCCATCTCCACATTTAAACGCTGCCTGAGACCCGGACGGTCCTCCTGCAGCCGCGGCTCCGCCTCCAGCGTGTCCCGTTCACTGCTGGTCAGTGATCGGGCAGCCCACATCCCCCCCTACTTGGCGACTGAGTGTCACTCTCAGAAGTGGTGTCTTCTCTAACACTGGGGCAGATGTATTAACCTGGAGAAGGCATAAGGAAGTGATAAACCAGTGATATGTGCAAGGTGATAAAGGCACCAGCCAATCAGATCCTAACTGTTAATTTACATAATGGAGCTGCACTGGAAACAGACGCTCAGCAGATGATCCCCTGCGGCGGAAGTGAAAGCCGGCCGTTATCACTCTGCGCCTGGAGGAGATCTCAGTGTAGGGGGGCCGATCTGAGTGGGTGAACTAAAGAGTTTGTGTGTCTGTGGGGAGGATAGCTTGCTGTGTGTATGAGGAAAGGTGACCTACGGTATATGTGAGGGGGCAGGGCGGTTTGAGGGAAGCTGAGTAATGGGGGGTTTAGTCTGTGTGACGACAGGACATCTTTCTGATGGGTGGTCTTCAGTATGCCGGCGGTCGGGCTCCCGGCGACCAGCATACCGGCGCCGGGAGCCCGACAGCCGGCATACCGACACTTATTCTCCCTCGTGGGGGTCCACGACCCCCCTGGAGGGAGAATAAAATAGTGTGGCGCGTGTAGCGTGGCGAGCGCAGCGAGCCCGCAAGGGGCTCATTTGCGCTCGCCACACTGTCGGTAAGCCGGCGGTCGGGCTCCCGGCGCCGGTATGCTGGTCGCCCGACCGCCGGCATATCGTAGTGAACCCTTTCTGATGGGGTATTGTGTGAGGATGGTGCACTGTATGTGTGTTTCAAGGGAACTGACTGTAATGGGTGACAGCAGTGTGTGTGTGTGTGTGTGTGTGTGTGTGTGTGTGTGTGTGTGTGTTTTTTTGGGGGGGAGAAGTGAGGAAGGGATAGCTATAATAGGGTAGATAGCTGTGTGTGTGGGGGGAGGGTCTGTGTGTCTGTATTAGGGGCAAAGGATGCCAAGATGGTGCTGGAGCCATCTAAGGGGGAGAGGAGCTAGGTGGCACGAAAATTAGGGGGATCAGTGAGTGAGCCCCATCCCGTTTTGTCACCTAAGGAGGTCCACTGACCAGTCAGGAGGGAGCGGGCAGAGGGTAGATAAGGAGCAGCAGGAAGGGGGAGAAGCTTTGTGATGGGGGATTGTGTGAGGGTGGTGCGCTGTATGTGTGTTTCTGGGGAGCTAAGGGGGGAGAGTGTGTGTGTGGAGGGGGTGTCTGTGTGAGGAAGGGATAGCTATAATAGGGTAGATAGCTGTGTGGGAGGGGCGGACGTGGGGGGCACCGAACTCTAACTTGCCTCCGGGCAATGGGTATAAACTTACGACACTGCAGCCGGGGCTTTGCCCCCTTCTGGCTGATGCTGAGGAGCTGTGTGCACTGTGCAGTAACTTGCTCCGGGTCACTGTGTGTGTGGATGGGAGTTCTGCTGCTCTATCTGATCTGCAGGACACGGAGTGAGAGGACTCGGGGCAGGCAGCATGAATGCCAGGCTCAGGGAGAATTGGAGGAAGTCTCTACTGCTGCATTCGCACCATCTGGTGTCAGTGGAATAGCTGAGGGTGCTGGCTCTTGGAGGTGCACTCACCAGGTGAGACATTGTAGCAGGCAGTGGTTCCATAATTATCCTGACAGTGTTCTAATTGTTATTTAGGGACATTTTGCATATTAGCATATTGGGCCCATCACCCAGCGTCTGCCCCAACTCGCTATGTCCCACCTTCCCCCCTACCCCTGCTCTGTCATGGCTCCATCCCCACCACTCTGTCTGGTCCCCCTACCTCGGGTCCCTTACCCATTCTCAACAGCTGGCCCTCCCCTTTTAGGTCTGTCCCATATCCATCACAATTGGAGCAGCTGGAGCGTACGCCCAAGCTTCATCTGTGCACGCATAGAGGAGACGTGACACTGTCACCCACTGCCTCTCTGTCTCCCACTATCTCTCCCCATCACCCTCTCTATCCCCATCACCCTTTCCTGTCACCCACTGCCTCTCCGTCTCCTCCTATATCTACTTGTCACCTCACTCCCCTGTCACCGACGGCCTCTCCCCGTTATCCTCTATGTCACCCACACCCTGGCGTCACCCAATGCCTCTCACTATCACAATCTCCTGTCACCCTCTGCCTCTCCCTGTCACCCTCTGCTTCTCCCCTGCATCACAATCTCCCCATCACCCACTCTGCTGGCACTCTCTGTCTCCACAAGGCATCAACCTCTACCTCTGGTTTTCTATTGCCAGTTACTACGGCAATAGAAAACTACCTTTCACCGTGATTTACTGGTATAATTACAAAACAGTGTACTTTCAACCCCCCAAATTTACCCCCTCGCTACCTCCAGCATTACCTCTGTACTGTCTGCCCTTAACCCACTCCTTGCCCCAATACTGCCCCAGCTGCAACCTACCACTATCCCCAGTACTGCCTCCAGTACCTACCTACACTTACACCCTTCCTATCCCCAGTACTGCCCCAGCTGCTGTCTTTACTTACCCTCTCCTGCATGCCCTTATCTCACTCTACCCCAACTGCTACCCACTCACAGCACTTCTCAAACTGTTGCCTGCTCTTACCTCCTCACTACTCCCAGCACTGCCTGCCCTTAATCCTATCCCTGCCCCAAGTGTTCCCTGCTTCAACCCCTAGCTCTACCCCAACTGCTGCCTATAATGCATAAATTGTGATGGGACCCAGAACCCGTGTAGTAGGACCCCAAATTCTTAAAGTGAGGAGTCCCTGGTACCCACAACTTTTTTCGTTCAGCGCAATCACTGCACCCCATGCCCCTCATATCACTAGCCATATCCCTTGTTGCCGCGCACAATTAGGCCCTTTGCAAATTTCAGGCCCAGGCCCATGTGGACATTAATCTGGCACTGGTTGCAGAGCCACAGGGATGTTCCTTTTCTTCTGATGCCAGCAGGAGGGGGTGACGCTGGGCTGCCTGCCCAAACACTGCTGGCTGCAGCGATCAGGACAGAGGGAGGAGGCGGGAGGAAGGGCAGAGCTGTGGTTGCTTAACAACAGTATTGTAGACCTTGGACATAGCATTGCACTGGGGCTCCTACACACCCATTCATAGTTAGAGTCACTTCAGTAGCATACAGAGCCAGCCTTAGGCATAGGCAAACTAGGCAAATGCCTAGGGCATTTGATATGCTTAGGGGCAAAAGCAGCTTCTACTGATTAAAATGATATGCGGCATGCCTATATTCTGTGTGTATTCCTGGAAATCACTGTAATGTAGCATTTCGGATGCAGATACAGCCGCAGTCGCACACAGAATATAGGCATGCTGCATATCATTTTAATCAGCAGAAGCTGCTTGTGCATCCTAGTCACATAGTAATGCAAATAAGATTCTTTTTTTCATAAACAAAAGGCGCCCGACGTTAGCAGAGCTGCCAGCTGACTCATGCCAGGCATCTCTTGCAGAACTAGTGACGGTGCTAGGGGGCACCAGCCAAAATCTTGCCTAGGGCATCATATTGGTTAGGGCCGGCTCTGGTAGCACACGTGGGGGGGAGGAGGTTCTGGGTACAAATTCTTTTTGTCAGAGATGGAGACAGCTGTCTTCATCTCATCACAAACCGCGATCATGAGAACACCTGCGTTTTTTCAGACACCCCCAGAAAACGGCCAGTTACCATCCACAAACGTCCTCTTCCTATCAATCACCTTGCAAATGGCCGTGCGATCGAATTTTTTGCTCCATCCGGTCACTGTTTGGCGACACGCCTGCATGTTGCGGTGCATACGCATGCACAGTAGTTCAATAATCGCCCGCTGTGTGAAAACACACAGCAGTGATCAGGTCTGAATCGGGCCTTTAGACGCTGCAACAAAGAGATTTGCACATGCATTCATCTGTGCAAAAAGAAATCTACCAATGTTCACTGACATTAGCTCAGATGCAAAGATTGCTTTGTTCAATTTGGAATTAGATTAACTCAATTCATCCACATATTACATCAAGCACATTAATCAGTGTGTTCTCATTAATGTAAATAACCCCTTAATCCATGTATTATGTGTCAGTACACAAATGTGTACCAGTAAACCATGTACACAGACACTGTAATAGTATTGTTTTATGTGTGTTGGTCCTAAAAAATAATAATTAACAACAATTCTGATTTGTAAAATCTGTATTTAATGTAATATAATAAGATAAACCATGGGTGTTTACTAGTTTTTAATAAATATGACCAAACTACCGTATTTTTCGGACCATAAGACGCACTTTTTCTCCCCAAAAATGTGGGGGAAAAAGTATGTGCGTCTTATGGAGCGAATGAGAGCCAGCACAGATGGAGGTTGCAGGTAGCGGGTAGCGCCGGCGGGTAGCGCCGGGTCCTGTATGCTGGTGCTGCTGCAACGTCATCAGCAGAGCGCCCGCATCTCAGAGCCCAGCAGCAGAGCGGGCATCATGTGACTCCCCCCGCTCCCATCCACCTCCTCCCTCCTCAGGAGTGCACAGCGGGCAGCGTTAGCTGACAGCCTAGATGCGGGGAACCACTGGTACTGTCTATGTATGCATGTGTGTGTGTGTGTGTGTGTGTGTGTGTGTGTGTATGCTGGCTCTAACAGAAGGCTGCACTCTGACAGAAGGCTGCACTGTACAGAATACTTGTAGGAGTCTTGAGAAATCACACAGAACTGGAAATATCTCTTAGAGGTCGGTGAAAACTAGGGAGGCAGGGCTATTCTGTTATAGTTTATATATTTAGTTCAGAATATTTTTTTTCCAGTTTTCCTACTCTAAAAACTAGGTGCGTCTTATGGTCAGGTGCGTCTTATGGACCGAAAAATACGGTAATTATCTGTCATTCCCATGTGTTTTTATTTCATTACTGGAAGGCAATTAAGTTTTCTTTTTGTAAATACTGTTTTGTCATCTAAGTTATACAACGTGTAACGCTTTGTATATATAAACACATGTTACTTATTTCTACATTGTTTGTTTGCTGTGGTGTGCACTATACAGATGTTCCACAGTAAATAATGTGGTCACATACCACGTGCACACCAGATCTAGGAGTGGTGAGTGCAATGGATCATTGCCTTTTGTCTATTAGATTTCTGGAGGGGCCAATCGGGGGCCAGGTTCCACTGCCCCTCCCCCCACCTCATCCTTGTCAACGGCAGCTGTATATGCCCTGGCTTAGGGGGATATGGCACCACCCTATGTGTTGTGCAATGCCACCAAGTCACATACTTTTTTTGTAGGAGGCATGGCCATACCTGCATGATTAGGCCACTCCCCCTACAGTACACTGGCCCAGCACCACTCTCTAAGGACCTGCTATCACCAACCAAAGCCAACTGGGGTTGGGGAGTGTACAAAGTCAGAGGCAGGGGATGGCCAGAGAATGTTGGTGGGGATATGTATAATGATGGTGCAAGGAATGACGATGAGGACAGGGAGAAATAAATGGCCAGCTGATAAGGGCTGGGGATTGCTCTGGGGAAGCATGAGCTAGGGATGTGGGCTGTTGACGGCCCTGGGGATGAGGTGGGGATATGGGCTGTATTTTGCTCTGGGGATGAGGTGTGGTTTTGGGATGGGGAGGCCTCCTCCTCCTCTACAGATTCCTCTTCTGGTTCCTGGGCCCTTCTCTTCTCCTCAGCACGTGGGCACAGCAACCGAAAATAAAATTTTAGGGTTCTATGTACAAGAAACACTTCTAACCTCCACTTAAAATGATCTCTTACAAGCTACAAACATTGTTAAAATGCACACACATTTGTATTATTTCAGACACATTAGTGACTTTAAAATAATGTGTTTACTAAAACATCCTTGAAAGATACTGTGTAATGACAAAATGGCAGCTGTATAATTCGGCAATCTTTCCCTGCTGACAGTAAAGCAACACAGAGCAATATAACTCTTAAACAGCTACTATAGTATTCTACAGTATAGCCTGTTCTTTCACTAACTTTACCTACTTCTAAAGGTGGGTACACACTATTAGATATATCTGCAGATCAATTGATCTGCAGATATATCTATATACGGATCGGGCAGTGTGCTGTGCATACACACAGCCCGATCCGTCGGGGGACTGACGTCATGAACTGGGCGGGCGGGCGGGCGCTCGCGCCCGCCCAGTTCACCTGTCAATCACCGCCGGCCGCCGCAGCATGTGTACGGGCGGTCGGACGACCGCCCCGTACACACACAGCGACGGGCCAATATATCGTTAGATATATTGGCTGTCGGCTGTGCTGCGCGGCCGACGCGATACATCTGTGAACGACGGAGTTCACAGACGTATCGCCCGTACACACTGGCCGACGGTCCCGCGATGTATCGGCCGTTCAAGAGAACGGCCGATACATCGACCAGTGTGTACGGGCCTTAAGGCGAATACCACTATAATACAGAAATCTTACACACAAATTTAAATGACCTTCAGCGAATTTATATCTGGTGGTGAATTGTAACTCTAAACATCAACATCTTACAGTTAAAATGTGATACTTCTTATCAGAGAGGTTTTAACAGAGGAGGGGGCCCCTGTGCAGACTCCCGGTGGGCCCCCTCCTCCTCACGGTGCCCGCCATGTTTCAGGGACAAATTTCACTACTGCAAATGCATGGCAGCCATTTTGGAAGAGATTTTGCCAAGGCAGCAACACCCAAGGCGGGACTTAAAAAAAGGTAAGTATTACAATATGGGTGCAATAGAAGGGAATAGATTAGTTGATTCAGATAATTTTTGCTAAAGTAAACTCTTGTTCCTATTAAAAGTTGTATCCTGTCTTCTTATGCTGAAGTAATCATAAATGGGGAGTTATATTATGATGTTTCTTTGCTAAAGAATAACCGCTCCTAGCTTTTAGATCCTTCAGCTTGAGGGATTTAAACAATGTCTGATGCAAGGCTTCCGCAAAGTCAAAAAAACTCAACCCTTGGCTGCTGTATACTAGTGATGAGCGGATTCGGTTTTACTCGGTTTTACTCGGTTTTACTCGGTTCTCAAAACGGCATCTTATTGGCTCACGGATGTCACGTGTTTTGGATAGCCAATAAGATGCCGTTTTGAGAACCGAGTAAAACCGAGTAAAACCGAACCTCGCTCATCACTACTGTATACAGTAGGTTCTGAGGAAGGTTGAACAGACTGTTCTTTTTATGTCAGCAAGAGTAACTTATTCACTTATGAGACTCGGGGTCATTCAGGTGCGGTTGCACCTGAGACAATCAGCGCAAAGGACCGCAGTTCAGTACTGTGCGCATGTGCAAGACCCGTTCTGCGTGTGCGTGACCGGGTCCTGCTGCATAGGACGCAAGACGGCATCAGACTGCTATTGATTGACAGTCTGATGCTGTTTCAGGGGCAGAGAGGGGGCGGTGACGGGCTCCGGCTGAAAAATGGAGGCGTGTCGCCGCCGTTTTGGGGGGGTGAAGAGTGCAGGGATCTCCATTGTAGGAAATCTCTGCGATGGGTGGCTTGCGTGGCACCATAGGGGTCATAAGCCGCCCGATGGTGGGTGCTGCGTCCTAGAAAGCAGCAGTGATAGCACCTCCAACCACACCTGAATGACCCCCTTAGGGCCAAATGTAATAGGGTCCGAGTTTGCAGTGTGGGACAAACGCGCAACATCTCGGACATTTGAATGTGCAAGTTGTCCCACAACTTAGCCAGTGTAATAGGGTCCGAGTTTTCAGGCACAAACATAACTCACATGCGACTTCTCGTGAGAATTCATATCAGGAGCAGCCAAGCTTCTGAAAAACTGGATTGTGAGTTTCACTATCCCAGCTCTGCCCGGATCTTCTATGTCACTGGGCTGCTGGGTCCTGTCACACTACAGTGTTTACACAGCTGTCGCTGAGCTGCTGGTACTCGGTCCCTCTCACTGCCTGCTGTCATTTGGCCATTCTCACAACGACTACCGTATTATTGGCTAATACAGCACTGGGCTTTTTCAAAATGGCCAATTTATGCATAGTAGAAGATTCCCAAGTAACCTGTCCAATAAAGCTGTATACTGTACCATGTTTTACCACAGTCAACGTTTCTCATACACAAGCTGTCCAAAGAAGGAATAGTCAGCCCAGCTATTCTTCTGGGCACCAAGAGTCTGCAATACAACCATCTATTAAACAACTTTCTCTGACGTCCTAGTGGATGCTGGGGACTCCGTCAGGACCATGGGGATTAGCGGCTCCGCAGGAGACAGGGCACAAAAATAAAGCTTTAGGATCAGGTGGTGTGCACTGGCTCCTCCCCCTATGACCCTCCTCCAAGCCTCAGTTAGGTTTTTGTGCCCGTCCGAGCAGGGTGCAATCTAGGTGGCTCTCCTAAAGAGCTGCTTAGAAAAAGTTTTTAGGTTTTTTATTTTACAGTGAGTCCTGCTGGCAACAGGATCACTGCAACGAGGGACTTAGGGGAGAAGAAGTGAACTCACCTGCGTGCAGGATGGATTGGCTTCTTAGGCTACTGGACACCATTAGCTCCAGAGGGATCGAACACAGGCCCAGCCATGGAGTCCGGTCCCGGAGCCGCGCCGCCGACCCCCTTGCAGATGCCGAAAAGTGAAGAGGTCCAGAAACCGGCGGCAGAAGACTTTTCAGTCTTCATGAGGTAGCGCACAGCACTGCAGCTGTGCGCCATTGTTGTCACACACTTCACACCAGCGGTCACGGAGGGTGCAGGGCGCTGCAGGGGGCGCCCTGGGCAGCAATGAGAATACCTTGTTCTGGCTAAAAAATACATCACATATAGCCCCTGGGGCTATATGGATGTATTTAACCCCTGCCAGGTCTCAGAAAAACGGGAGAAGAAGCCCGCCGAAAAGGGGGCGGGGCCTATTCTCCTCAGCACACAGCGCCATTTTCCCTCACAGAAATGCTGGTGGGAAGGCTCCCAGGCTCTCCCCTGCACTGCACTACAGAAACAGGGTTAAAACAGAGAGGGGGGGCACTTATTTGGCGATATGATTATATATATTAAGATGCTATAAGGGAAAAACACTTATATAAAGGTTGTCCCTGTATAATTATAGCGTTTTGGTGTGTGCTGGCAAACTCTCCCTCTGTCTCTCCAAAGAGCTAGTGGGGTCCTGTCCTCTATCAGAGCATTCCCTGTGTGTGTGCTGTGTGTCGGTACGTGTGTGTCGACATGTATGAGGACGATGTTGGTGAGGAGGCGGAGCAATTGCCTGTAATGGTGATGTCACTCTCTAGGGAGTCGACACCGGAATGGATGGCTTATTTAAGGAATTACGTGATAATGTCAACACGCTGCAAGGTCGGTTGACGACATGAGACGGCCGGCAAACCAATTAGTACCTGTCCAGGCGTCTCAAACACCGTCAGGGGCGTTAAAACGTCCTTTTACCTCAGTCGGTCGACACAGACACGGACACTGACTCCAGTGTCGACGGTGAAGAAACAAACGTATTTTCCTTTAGGGCCACACGTTACTTGTTAAGGGCAATGAAGGAGGTGTTACATATTTCTGATACTACAAGTACCACAAAAAAGGGTATTATGTGGAGTGTGAAAAAACTACCTGTAGTTTTTCCTGAATCAGATAAATTAAATGAAGTGTGTGATGATGCGTGGGTTTCCCCCGATAGAAAATTATTGGCGGTATACCCTTTCCCGCCAGAAGTTAGGGCGCGTTGGGAAACACCCCTTAGGGTGGATAAGGCGCTCACACGCTTATCAAAACAAGTGGCGGTACCGTCTCCAGATAGGGCCGCCCTCAAGGAGCCAGCTGATAGGAGGCTGGAAAAAAATCCTAAAAAGTATATACACACATACTGGTGTTATACTGCGACCAGCGATCGCCTCAGCCTGGATGTGCAGCGCTGGGGTGGCTTGGTCGGATTCCCTGACTGAAAATATTGATACCCTTGACAGGGACAGTATTTTATTGACTATAGAGCATTTAAAGGATGCATTTCTATATATGCGAGATGCACAGAGGGATATTTGCACTCTGGCATCAAGAGTAAGTGCGATGTCCATATCTGCCAGAAGTTGTTTATGGACACGACAGTGGTCAGGTGATGCAGATTCCAAACGGCACATGGAAGTATTGCCGTATAAAGGAGAAAAAGACAACGTCTTTTCAGCCTCAGTCCTTTCGTCCCCATAAGGGCAAGCGGGCAAAAGGCCAGTCATATCTGCCATGGGATAGAGGAAAGGGAAGAAGACTGCAGCAGGCAGCCCATTCCCAGGAACAGAAGCCCTCCACCGCTTCTGCCAAGTCCTCAGCATGACGCTGGGGCCGTACAAGCGGACTCAGGTGCGGTGGGGGGGTCGTCTCAAGAGTTTCAGCACGCAGTGGGCTCACTCGCAAGTGGACCCCTGGATCCTACAAGTAGTATCCCAGGGGTACAGATTGGAAATTCGAGACGTCTCCCCCTCGCAGGTTCCTGAAGTCTGCTTTACCAACGTCTCCCTCCGACAGGGAGGCAGTAGTGGAAACAATTCACAAGCTGTATTCCCAGCAGGTGATAATCAAAGTACCTCTCCTACAACAAGGAAAGGGGTATTATTCCACACTATATTGTGGTACTGAAGCCAGACGGCTCGGTGAGACCTATTCTAAATCTGAAATATTTGAACACTTACATACAAAGGTTCAAATCAAGATGGAGTCACTCAGAGCAGTGATAGCGAACCAGGAAGAAGGGGACTATATGGTGTCCCGGGACATCAGGGATGCTTACCTCCATGTCCCAATTTGCCCTTCTCACCAAGGGTACCTCAGGTTCGTGGTACAGAACTGTCACTATCAGTTTCAGACGCTGCCGGTTGGATTGTCCACGGCACCCCGGGTCCTTACCAAGGTAATGGCCGAAATGATGATTCTTCTTCAAAGAAAATGGACGATCTCCTGATAAGGGCAAGGTCCAGAGAACAGTTGGAGGTCGGAGTAGCACTATCTCAAGTAGTTCTACGACAGCACGGGTGGATTCTAAATATTCCAAAACCACAGCTGTTTCCGACGACACGTCTGCTGTTCCTAGGGATGATTCTGGACACAGTCCAGAAAAAGGTGTTTCTCCCGGAGAAGAAAGCCAGGGAGTTATCCGAGCTAGTCAGGAACCTCCTAAAACCAGGAAAAGTGTCAGTGCATCATTGCACAAGGGTCCTGGGAAAAATGGTGGCTTCTTACGAAGCGATTCCATTCGGCAGATTTCACGCAAGAACTTTTCAGTGGGATCTGCTGGAAAAATGGTCCGGATCGCATCTTCAGATGCATCAGCGGATAACCCTGTCTCCAAGGACAAGGGTGTTTCTTCTGCGGTGGCTGCAGAGTGCTCATCTACTAAAGGGCCGCAGATTCGGCATTCAGGACTGGGTCCTGGTGACCACGGATGCCAGCCTGAGAGGCTGGGGAGCAGTCACACAGGGAAAAAATTTCCAGGGAGTGTGATCAAGTCTGGAGACTTCTCTCCACATAAATATACTGGAGCTAAGGGCAATTTACAATGTTCTAAGCTTAGCAAGACCTCTGCTTCAAGGTCAGCCGGTATTGATCCAGTGGGACAACATCACGGCAGTCGCCCACGTAAACAGACAGGGCGGCACAAGAAGCAGGAGGGCAATGGCAGAAACTGCAAGGATTCTTCGCTGGGCGAAAAATCATGTGATAGCACTGTCAGCAGTGTTCATTCCGGGAGTGGACAACTGGGAAGCAGACTTCCTCAGCAGTCACGACCTCCACCCGGGAGAGTGGGGACTTCATCGGGAAGTATTCCACATGATTGTGAACCGTTGGGAAAGACCAAAGGTGGACATGATGGCGTCCCGCCTGAACAAAAAACTGAACAGGTATTGCGCCAGGTCAAGAGACCCTCAAGCAATAGCTGTGGACGTTCTGGTAACACCGTGGGTGTACCAGTCGGTGTATGTGTTCCCTCCTCTGCTTCTCATACCCAAGGTACTGAGAATTATAAGACGTAGAGGAGTAAGAACTATACTCGTGGCTCCGGATTGGCCAAGAAGGACGTGGCACCCGGAACTTCAAGAAATGCTCACAGAGGACTCATGGCCTCTGCCGCTAAGAAGGGACTTGCTTCAGCAAGTACCAGGTCTGTTCCAAGACTTACCGCGGCTGCGTTTGACGGCATGGCGGTGGAACGCCGGATCCTAAGGGAAAAGGCATTCCGGAAGAGGTCATTCCTACCCTGGTCAAAGCCAGGAAGGAGGTGACCGCACAACATTATCACCACATGTGGCGAAAATATGTTGCGTGGTGTGAGGCCAGGAAGACCCCACGAAGAAATTTCAACTCGGTCGATTCCTGCATTTCCTGCAAACAGGAGTGTCTATGGGCCTCAAATTGGGGTCCATTAAGGTTCAAATTTCGGCCCTGTCAATTTTCTTCCAGAAAGAATTGGCTTCAGTTCCTGAAGTCCAGAAGTTTGTCAAGGGAGTATTGCATATACAACCCCCTTTTTGTGCCTCCAGTGGCACTGTGGGATCTCAACGTAGTTCTGGGATTCCTCAAATCACATTTTAAACCGCTCAAATCTGTAGATTTGAAATATCTCACATGAAAAGTGACCATGCTGTTGGCCCTGGCCTCGGCCAGGCGAGTGTCAGAATTGGCGGCTTTGTCTCACAAAAGCCATATCTGATTGTCCATTCGGACAGGGCAGAGCTGCGGACTCGTCCCCAGTTTCTTCCTAAGGTGGTGTCAGCGTTTCACCTGAACCAGCTTATTGTGGTACCTGCGGCTACTAGGGACTTGGAGGACTCCAAGTTGCTAGATGTTGTCAGGGCCCTGAAAATATAGGTTTCCAGGACGGCTGGAGTCAGGAAAACTGACTTGCTGTTATCCTGTATGCACCCAACAAACTGGGTGCTCTTGCTTCTAAGCAGACGATTGCTCGTTGGATTTGTAGCACATTTCAACTTGCACATTCTGTGGCAGGCCTGCCACAGCCTAAATCTGTCAAGGCCCATTCCACAAGGAAGGTGGGCTCATCCTGGGCGGCTGCCCGAGGGGTCTCGGCCTTACAACTCTGCCGAGCAGCTACGTGGTCGGGGGAGAACACGTTTGTAAAATTCTACAAATTTGATACCCTGGCTAAAGAGGAACTGGAGTTCTCTCATTCGGTGCTGCAGAGTCATCCGCACTCTCCCACCCGTTTGGGAGCTTTGGTATAATCCCCATGGTCCTGACGGAGTCCCCAGCATCCACTAGGACGTCAGAGAAAATAAGATTTTACTTACCGATAAATCTATTTCTCGTAGTCCGTAGTGGATGCTGGGCGCCCATCCCAAGTGCGGATTGTCTGCAATACTTGTACATAGTTATTGTTACAAAAAAATCGGGTTGTTATTGTTGTGAGCCGTCTGTTCAGAGGCTCCTACGTTTGTCATACTGTTAACTGGGTTCAGATCACAAGTTGTACGGTGTGATTGGTGTGGCTGGTATGAGTCTTACCCGGGATTCAAAATCCTTCCTTATTGTGTACGCTCGTCCGGGCACAGTATCCTAACTGAGGCTTGGAGGAGGGTCATAGGGGGAGGAGCCAGTGCACACCACCTGATCCTAAAGCTTTATTTTTGTGCCCTGTCTCCTGCGGAGCCGCTAATCCCCATGGTCATGACGGAGTCCCCAGCATCCACTACGGACTACGAGAAATAGATTTATCGGTAAGTAAAATCTTATTATTACACATACTGTACATTGACAAATTACTTTTGTAAATGTGGCAAATGTCCATTAAACAAACTGCCTGACACAACCTCCGGAGTTGGGCCTTTTAAAACTCTGGGTTCCTCTATATATTTTGGGTTCAAAATGAAGGCAATGATAGGACAAAAAATGAACTTCTGCTAAAATCTATTCCCTATGTGTTCTATTCCTTATGTTGTATATGTGCAATTGAGTTGTTGCAAGCACACTTGGAGATTAAACCTTTTTGGACGTACAGTATGTCATTTCAGATGGATGGATTTACACAGCAGGAAAGGCAAAAGCTGAGGGTGCTGCTCCATTATGCGAAGGGGACTCTTGGAGGGCGGATCCCTTAGTCCCTGAGGTTGACCCCAGTGGAAGATCTGCTGGGGTCCATAGAAGAGCGGGACTTGAGCCACGATTAGTCTGCCACACCTACAGTACCTTATAAGTCCATCATTCTGTAGTATTTTTGTTTGTTTTTTAAGATGTAATGTATTATGTGTTTTTGGTATATGATCAAGGTAAAATTAATCATGTCATAAACAGCAAATGTGATGCTTTGTTGAGAGCTTTTAATTTAATGGAATCAATTTCAGGGAACCCCTAATTGGAATAAATTTCAGTGTAGGTGAAAATGAGCATGCTCATATTTCACTAAGGCCATAGGTAACAATGTCCAAAAAAAAGTCCAGTGTTTTAATAAACACTCTCCACCAAATACCTCAGGTCAATTCTATATACAGTAAAATTCCACAGTTCCAAAAGGTAAGTTAATGCAATGTCCAAAAATAGTCCAAAGCCTCTCTGTATTGTCACAAATGATGATTCTGCCTATTTCGTGAATCCTTTCAGGGACTTAATTGAATGCAGGTCCAAAAGTTCACATAGTACGATAATTAATACTTTCTTCTCTGTCCACAAATTGGGTCCACCCGTAATACTCCTCTTTCACACTTCACACCTATGCTACAGTACCTCATAAAGGCTATGGACAGTATCAGGTTCCGAACAGAGGCTAGTGTACATAGTAGAGATGAGCGCCTGAAATTTTTCGGGTTTTGTGTTTTGGTTTTGGGTTCGGTTCCGCGGCCGTGTTTTGGGTTCGAACGCGTTTTGGCAAAACCTCACCGAATTATTTTTGTCGGATTCGGGTGTGTTTTGGATTCGGGTGTTTTTTTCCAAAAACACTAAAAAACAGCTTAAATCATAGAATTTGGGGGTCATTTTGATCCCAAAGTATTATTAACCTCAAAAACCATAATTTACACTCATTTTCAGTCTATTCTGAATACCTCACACCTCACAATATTATTTTTAGTCCTAAAATTTGCACCGAGGTCGCTGTGTGAGTAAGATAAGCGACCCTAGTGGCCGACACAAACACCGGGCCCATCTAGGAGTGGCACTGCAGTGTCACGCAGGATGTCCCTTCCAAAAAACCCTCCCCAAACAGCACATGACGCAAAGAAAAAAAGAGGCGCAATGAGGTAGCTGTGTGAGTAAGATTAGCGACCCTAGTGGCCGACACAAACACCGGGCCCATCTAGGAGTGGCACTGCAGTGTCACGCAGGATGGCCCTTCCAAAAAACCCTCCCCAAACAGCACATGACGCAAAGAAAAAAAGAGGCGCAATGAGGTAGCTGACTGTGTGAGTAAGATTAGCGACCCTAGTGGCCGACACAAACACCGGGCCCATCTAGGAGTGGCACTGCAGTGTCACGCAGGATGTCCCTTCCAAAAAACCCTCCCCAAACAGCACATGACGCAAAGAAAAAAAGAGGCGCAATGAGGTAGCTGTGTGAGTAAGATTAGCGACCCTAGTGGCCGACACAAACACCGGGCCCATCTAGGAGTGGCACTGCAGTGTCACGCAGGATGTCCCTTCCAAAAAACCCTCCCCAAACAGCACATGACGCAAAGAAAAAAAGAGGCGCAATGAGGTAGCTGACTGTGTGAGTAAGATTAGCGACCCTAGTGGCCGACACAAACACCGGGCCCATTTAGGAGTGGCACTGCAGTGTCACGCAGGATGTCCCTTCCAAAAAACCCTCCCCAATCAGCACATGATGCAAAGAAAAAGAAAAGAAAAAAGAGGTGCAAGATGGAATTATCCTTGGGCCCTCCCACCCACCCTTATGTTGTATAAACAAAACAGGACATGCACACTTTAACCAACCCATCATTTCAGTGACAGGGTCTGCCACACGACTGTGACTGATATGACGGGTTGGTTTGGACCCCCCCCCCAAAAAGAAGCAATTAATCTCTCCTTGCACAAACTGGCTCTACAGAGGCAAGATGTCCACCTCATCTTCACCCTCCGATATATCACCGTGTACATCCCCCTCCTCACAGATTATCAATTCGTCCCCACTGGAATCCACCATCTCAGCTCCCTGTGTACTTTGTGGAGGCAATTGCTGCTGGTCAATGTCTCCGCGGAGGAATTGATTATAATTCATTTTAATGAACATCATCTTCTCCACATTTTCTGGATGTAACCTCGTACGCCGATTGCTGACAAGGTGAGCGGCGGCACTAAACACTCTTTCGGAGTACACACTTGTGGGAGGGCAACTTAGGTAGAATAAAGCCAGTTTGTGCAAGGGCCTCCAAATTGCCTCTTTTTCCTGCCAGTATAAGTACGGACTGTGTGACGTGCCTACTTGGATGCGGTCACTCATATAATCCTCCACCATTCTATCAATGTTGAGAGAATCATATGCAGTGACAGTAGACGACATGTCCGTAATCGTTGTCAGGTCCTTCAGTCCGGACCAGATGTCAGCATCAGCAGTCGCTCCAGACTGCCCTGCATCACCGCCAGCGGGTGGGCTCGGAATTCTGAGCCTTTTCCTCGCACCCCCAGTTGCGGGAGAATGTGAAGGAGGAGATGTTGACAGGTCGCGTTCCGCTTGACTTGACAATTTTGTCACCAGCAGGTCTTTCAACCCCAGCAGACCTGTGTCTGCCGGAAAGAGAGATCCAAGGTAGGCTTTAAATCTAGGATCGAGCACGGTGGCCAAAATGTAGTGCTCTGATTTCAACAGATTGACCACCCGTGAATCCTTGTTAAGCGAATTAAGGGCTGCATCCACAAGTCCCACATGCCTAGCGGAATCGCTCCCTTTTAGCTCCTTCTTCAATGCCTCCAGCTTCTTCTGCAAAAGCCTGATGAGGGGAATGACCTGACTCAGGCTGGCAGTGTCTGAACTGACTTCACGTGTGGCAAGTTCAAAGGGCATCAGAACCTTGCACAACGTTGAAATCATTCTCCACTGCACTTGAGACAGGTGCATTCCATCTCCTATATCGTGCTCAATTGTATAGGCTTGAATGGCCTTTTGCTGCTCCTCCAACCTCTGAAGCATATAGAGGGTTGAATTCCACCTCGTTACCACTTCTTGCTTCAGATGATGGCAGGGCAGGTTCAGTAGTTTTTGGTGGTGCTCCAGTCTTCTGTACGTGGTGCCTGTACGCCGAAAGTGTCCCGCAATTTTTCTGGCCACCGACATCATCTCTTGCACGCCCCTGTCGTTTTTAAAAAAATTCTGCACCACCAAATTCAAGGTATGTGCAAAACATGGGACGTGCTGGAATTTGCCCATATTTAATGCACACACAATATTGCTGGCGTTGTCCGATGCCACAAATCCACAGGAGAGTCCAATTGGGGTAAGCCATTCCGCGATGATCTTCCTCAGTTGCCGTAAGAGGTTTTCAGCTGTGTGCGTATTCTGGAAAGCGGTGATACAAAGCGTAGCCTGCCTAGGAAAGAGTTGGCGTTTGCGAGATGCTGCTACTGGTGCCGCCGCTGCTGTTCTTGCGGCGGGAGTCCATAGATCTACCCAGTGGGCTGTCACAGTCATATAGTCCTGACCCTGCCCTGCTCCACTTGTCCACATGTCCGTGGTTAAGTGGACATTGGGTACAACTGCATTTTTTAGGAGACTGGTGAGTCTTTTTCTGACGTCCGTGTACATTCTCGGTATCGCCTGCCTAGAGAAGTGGAACCTAGATGGTATTTGGTAACGGGGGCACACTGCCTCAATAAATTGTCTAGTTCCCTGTGAACTAACGGCGGATACCGGACGCACGTCTAACACCAACATAGTTGTCAAGGACTCAGTTATCCGCTTTGCAGTAGGATGACTGCTGTGATATTTCATCTTCCTCGCAAAGGACTGTTGAACAGTCAATTGCTTACTGGAAGTAGTACAAGTGGGCTTACGACTTCCCCTCTGGGATGACCATCGACTCCCAGCGGCAACAACAGCAGCGCCAGCAGCAGTAGGCGTTACACGCAAGGATGCATCGGAGGAATCCCAGGCAGGAGAGGACTCGTCAGACTTGCCAGTGACATGGCCTGCAGGACTATTGGCATTCCTGGGGAAGGAGGAAATTGACACTGAGGGAGTTGGTGGGGTGGTTTGCGTGAGCTTGGTTACAAGAGGAAGGGATTTACTGGTCAGTGGACTGCTTCCGCTGTCACCCAAAGTTTTTGAACTTGTCACTGACTTATTATGAATGCGCTGCAGGTGACGTATAAGGGAGGATGTTCCGAGGTGGTTAACGTCCTTACCCCTACTTATTACAGCTTGACAAAGGGAACACACGGCTTGACACCTGTTGTCCGCATTTCTGGTGAAATACCTCCACACCGAAGAGCTGATTTTTTTGGTATTTTCACCTGGCATGTCAATGGCCATATTCCTCCCACGGACAACAGGTGTCTCCCCGGGTGCCTGACTTAAACAAACCACCTCACCATCAGAATCCTCCTGGTCAATTTCCTCCCCAGCGCCAGCAACACCCATATCCTCCTCATCCTGGTGTACTTCAACACTGACATCTTCAATCTGACTATCAGGAACTGGACTGCGGGTGCTCCTTCCAGCACTTGCAGGGGGCGTGCAAATGGTGGAAGGCGCATGCTCTTCACGTCCAGTGTTGGGAAGGTCAGGCATCGCAACCGACACAATTGGACTCTCCTTGTGGATTTGGGATTTCAAAGAACGCACAGTTCTTTGCGGTGCTTTTGCCAGCTTGAGTCTTTTCAGTTTTCTAGCGAGAGGCTGAGTGCTTCCATCCTCATGTGAAGCTGAACCACTAGCCATGAACATAGGCCAGGGCCTCAGCCGTTCCTTGCCACTCCGTGTGGTAAATGGCATATTGGCAAGTTTACGCTTCTCCTCCGACAATTTTATTTTAGGTTTTGGAGTCCTTTTTTTACTGATATTTGGTGTTTTGGTTTTGACATGCTCTGTACTATGCCATTGGGCATCGGCCTTGGCAGACGACGTTGCTGGCATTTCATCGTCTCGGCCATGACTAGTGGCAGCAGCTTCAGCACGAGGTGGAAGTGGATCTTGATCTTTCCCTAATTTTGGAACCTCAACATTTTTGTTCTCCATATTTTAATAGGCACAACTAAAAGGCACCTCAGGTAAACAATGCAGATGGATGGATTGGATACTAGTATACAATTATGGACGGGCTGCCGAGTGCCGACACAGAGGTAGCCACAGCCGTGAACTACCGCACTGTACTGTGTCTGCTGCTAATATATAGACTGGTTGATAAAGAGATAGTATACTCGTAACTAGTATGTATGTATAAAGAAAGAAAAAAAAACCACGGTTAGGTCACTGGTATATACAATTATGGACGGGCTGCCGAGTGCCGACACAGAGGTAGCCACAGCCGTGAACTACCGCACTGTACACTGGTTGATAAAGAGATAGTAGTATACTCGTAACAACTAGTATGACGACGGTATAAAGAATGAAAAAAAAACCACGGTTAGGTGGTATATAATACAATTATGGTTGGACGGACTGCCTGCCGAGTGCCGACACAGAGGTAGCCACAGCCGTGAACTACCGCACTGTACACTGGTTGATAAAGAGATAGTAGTATACTCGTAACAACTAGTATGACGACGGTATAAAGAATGAAAAAAAAACCACGGTTAGGTGGTATATAATACAATTATGGTTGGACGGACTGCCTGCCGAGTGCCGACACAGAGGTAGCCACAGCCGTGAACTACCGCACTGTACACTGGTTGATAAAGAGATAGTAGTATACTCGTAACAACTAGTATGACGACGGTATAAAGAAAGAAAAAAAAACCACGGTTAGGTGGTATATATTATAATACAATTATGGATGGACGGACTGCCTGCCGAGTTCCGACACAGAGGTAGCCACAGCCGTGAACTACCGCACTGTACACTGGTTGATAAAGAGATAGTAGTATACTCGTAACAACTAGTATGACGACGGTATAAAGAATGAAAAAAAAACCACGGTTAGGTGGTATATAATACAATTATGGTTGGACGGACTGCCTGCCGAGTGCCGACACAGAGGTAGCCACAGCCGTGAACTACCGCACTGTACACTGGTTGATAAAGAGATAGTAGTATACTCGTAACAACTAGTATGACGACGGTATAAAGAATGAAAAAAAAAACACGGTTAGGTGGTATATAATACAATTATGGTTGGACGGACTGCCTGCCGAGTGCCGACACAGAGGTAGCCACAGCCGTGAACTACCGCACTGTACACTGGTTGATAAAGAGATAGTAGTATACTCGTAACAACTAGTATGACGACGGTATAAAGAATGAAAAAAAAACCACGGTTAGGTGGTATATAATACAATTATGGTTGGACGGACTGCCTGCCGAGTGCCGACACAGAGGTAGCCACAGCCGTGAACTACCGCACTGTACACTGGTTGATAAAGAGATAGTAGTATACTCGTAACAACTAGTATGACGACGGTATAAAGAACGAAAAAAAAACCACGGTTAGGTGGTATATATTATAATACAATTATGGATGGACGGACTGCCTGCCGAGTTCCGACACAGAGGTAGCCACAGCCGTGAACTACCGCACTGTACACTGGTTGATAAAGAGATAGTAGTATACTCGTAACAACTAGTATGACGACGGTATAAAGAACGAAAAAAAAACCACGGTTAGGTGGTATATATTATAATACAATTATGGATGGACGGACTGCCTGCCGAGTTCCGACACAGAGGTAGCCACAGCCGTGAACTACCGCACTGTACACTGGTTGATAAAGAGATAGTAGTATACTCGTAACAACTAGTATGACTATGACGACGGTATAAAGAAAGAAAAAAAAAACCACGGTTAGGTGGTATATAATACAATTATGGATGGACGGACTGCCTGCCGAGTGCCGACACAGAGGTAGCCACAGCCGTGAACTACCGCACTGTACTGTGTCTGCTGCTAATATAGACTGGTTGATAAAGAGATAGTATACAATACTACTAATATACTGGTGGTCAGGCACTGGTCACCACTAGTCACACTGGCAGTGGCACTCCTGCAGCAAAAGTGTGCACTGTTTAATTTTAATATAATATTATTTATCATGTACTCCTGGCTCCTGCTATAACAACCTGCAGTGCTCCCCAGTCTCCCCCACAATTATAAGCTTTATATACAATACATTGATGTGCAGCACACTGGGCTGAGCAGTGCACACAGACTGAGTCACTGTGTGACTGTGTATCGTTTTTTTCAGGCAGAGAACGGATATATTAAATAAAACAAACAACTGCACTGTCTCTGGTGGTCACTGGTCACTGTGGTCGTCAGTCACTAAACTCTGTCTGCACTCTGCACTCTCTTCTAATCTACAGTATCACAGCAATCTCTCTCTCTCTTCTAAATCTAATCTAAATGGAGAGGACGCCAGCCACGTCCTCTCCCTATCAATCTCAATGCACGTGTGAAAATGGCGGCGACGCGCGGCTCCTTATATAGAATCCGAGTCTCGCGAGAATCCGACAGCGTCATGATGACGTTCGGGCGCGCTCGGGTTAACCGAGCAAGGCGGGAAGATCCGAGTCGCTCGGACCCGTGAAAAAAAAAGTGAAGTTCGTGCGGGTTCGGATTCAAAGAAACCGAACCCGCTCATCTCTAGTACATAGAGGTAGGGAATACCATGGTACCTCACCATGGGCCTAAATCAAGGTCAATTGTAAAAGCAAAATCTTCCTCTAATGGTCAAAGCCAAGTGTACTGCAGGTGGGGCAGATATAACGTGCAGAGGAAGTTAGATTTGGGTCGGGTGTATTCTAACTGAAATCTAAATGGCAGTGTAAAAATAAAGCAGCCAGTATTTACCCTGCACAGAAACAATGTAACCCACCCAAATGTAACTCTCTCTGCACGTGTTATATCTGCCCCACCTGCAGTGCACATGGTTTTGCCCCATTAGAGGAAGATTTTGCTTTTACAATCAACCTTGAATTAGGCCCCATACCCACTGTTCCATGCTAGTCTCCCCTTCTTTCCTTTAACTGCAGTGGGAGTGAGTAGTCCTAAAGTTGGTGTATAATTAATTACTAATCATTTTGTAAACCATGAACTTTTATTGATAAAAATATATAGTTTACAAAAATGAGTAAAAATATAAAGTGCACAATATATATTTGCGGTGTTTCCAATGGATTTTGTCCCATAGGCGGGATTTTTTCAAGGGTTTAGGTATTTCCGATCATTGGCAGGGGTTTATATATATTTATTGCTTACTGTAAAATCGCAATCCCGCCACTTCTGGTTATCACCACTTATTCCAATAATTTATGGGTTCACTGAAATTTATTCCATTAAGTTAAAGGTTCTTAATAAAGGCCTGCATTTGCTGTTTATGAGATTGTTTAGAAAGGTGGGACTCCTTTTTATGCAGGCAGCTATGTAAGACGGGAATGCATACTATTTACCGGAGGTCGGGATGTCGTCTGTCAAGATACTGAGAGCGGCATCCCGGCCGCCAGTATGCCAGCAGCGGGATGAGCGCTAGAAAGCCCCTTGCGGGCACGGTGGCTCGCTGTATTCGCCACAGATTAAATTCTTCCTCTGTGGGTGTCACGGACACCCACAGAGGTCGAAAAGCCTGTGGCGTCGGTATTCCAGCGGGTGGCATTTCATCACTGCCTGTCGGGTGGCATTTCATCCGGCCGCCAGTATCCCGACAGGAGGTCTCGTGATTGCCTCCCATTTAAGACCTATCCACAAACCTGAGTGCTGTCCTATAGAACAATAAAATTAATGATATGTTTATTTAGTTTTTCTCTAACGTCCTAGTGGATGCTGGGGACTCCGTAAGGACCATGGGGAATAGACGGGCTCCGCAGGAGACATGGGCACTTTAAGAAAGAATTTAGATTCTGGTGTGCTCTGGCTCTTCCCTCTATGCCCCTCCTCCAGACCTCAGTTTGAATCTGTGCCCGGACGAGCTGGGTGCTGTTCAGTGAGCTCTCCTGAGCTTGCTGTAAGAAAGTATTTTGTTAGGTTTTTTATTTTCAGGGAGCTCTGCTGGCAACAGACTCCCTGCATCGTGGGACAGAGGGGAGAGAAGCAGCCCTACTCTTTGTAGCTAGGTCCTGCTTCTGAGGCTACTGGACACCATTAGCTCCAGAGAGATCGTACACAGGATCTCACCCTCGTCGTCCGATCCCAGAGCCGCGCCGCCGTCCCCCTTGCAGAGCCGGAAGACAGAAGCCGGGTGAGTATGAGAAGCAAGAAGACTTCGAAATCGGCGGCAGAAGACTCCGTTCTTCACATGAGGTAACGCACTGCAGCTGTGCGCCATTGCTCCAAACACACCTCACATACTCCGGTCACTGTAAGGGTGCAGGGCGCAGGGGGGGGGCGCCCTGGGCAGCATATGGACCTCTGTTGGCAAAAGTACTCATATATACAGTTGGGCACTGTATATATGTATGAGCCCCCGCCAAAAAGATGTATTTTAGCGGGACAGAAGCCCGCCGTCGAGGGGGCGGGGCTTCTCCCTCAGCACTCACCAGCGCCATTTTTTCTCCACCGCTCCGGTGAGAAGAAGCTCCCCAGGCTCTCCCCTGCAGTTCACGGTAGAAAAGGGTAAAAGAAGAGGGGGGGGGGGCACATAATTAGGCGCTAAAAACACAATATACAGCAGCTACTGGGTTAACATTAAGTTACTGTGTTATTCCTGGGTTATATAGCGCTGGGGTGTGTGCTGGCATACTCTCTCTGTCTCACCAAAGGGCCTTGTCGGGGAACTGTCTTCAAAAAGGGCATTTTCTGTGTGTGTGGTGTGTCGGTACGCTTGTGTCGACATGTCTGATGAGGAAGGCTATGTGGAAGCAGAGCAGGAGCAAATGAATGTGGTGTCTCTGCGACGGCACCGACACCTGATTGGATGGATATGTGGAAGGTTTTAAATGATAATGTTAATTCCTTACATAAAAGGTTAGAAAAAGCTGAAGCCTCAGGACAGTCAGGGTCCCAACCCATGCCTGATCCTATGTCGCAGAGGCCGACAGGGTCTCAGAAGCGCCCACTATCCCATATTATTGACATGGATTCTGACTCCAGTGTCGATTACGATGATGCAAAGTTACAGACAAGATTGGCTAAATCCATCCGTTATATGATTATAGCTATTAAGGATGTGTTGCACATCACAGAGGAAACCCCAGTCCCTGACAGGAGGGTTCATATGTATGGGGAAAAGAAGCCGCAGGTAACTTTTCCCCCCTCACACGAGCTCAATGAGTTATGTGAAAAGGTTTGGGAATCTCCAGATAAAAAACTGCAGATTTCCAAAAGGATTCTTATGGCGTATCCTTTCCCGCCAACGGACAGGTTACGCTGGGAATCCTCCCCTAGGGTGGACAAAGCTTTGACACGCTTATCCAAGAAGGTAGCCCTGCCGTCACAGGATACGGCTACCCTCAAAGATGCTGCGGATACAAAACAGGAGGGTACCCTGAAGTCCATTTATATACATTCAGGTACCTTACTGAGGCCGGCAATCGCGTCGGCCTGGGTGTGTAGTGCTGTAGCAGCATGGACGGATACCTTATCTGAGGAACTTGATACCTTAGACAAGGATACTATATTAATGACCCTGGGGCATATTAAAGACGCTGTCCTTTATATGAGAGATGCTCAAAGAGTCATTCGCCTACTAGGTTCTAGAATAAATGCTATGTCGATTTCTGCCAGAAGGGTCCTGTGGACTCGGCAATGGACAGGTGATGCCGACTCAAAAAGGCACATGGAGGTTTTACCTTACAAGGGTAAGGAATTGTTTGGGGAGGGTCTCTCGGACCTGGTCTCCACAGCTACGGCTGGAAAGTCGAATTTTTTGCCATATGTTTCCTCACAGCCTAAGAAAGCACCGTATTACCAAATGCAGTCCTTTCGATCACAGAAAAACAAGAAAGTCCGAGGTGCGTCCTTTCTTGCCAGGGGCAGGGGCAGAGGAAAGAAGCTGCACAACGCAGCTAGTTCCCAGGAACAAAAGTCCTCCCCGGCTTCCACTAAATCCACCGCATGACGCTGGCGGAGCTAGGCCCGGTGGGGGCGCGTCTCCGAAATTTCAGCCACAAGTGGGTTCACTCCCAGTTGGATCCCTGGGCAATAGATATTGTGTCTCAGGGATACAAGCTGGAATTCGAGGAAATGCCCCCTCACCGATACCTCAAATCGGCCCTGCCAGCTTCCCCCTTAGAGAGGGAAATAGTGTTAACTGCAATTCACAAATTGTATCTTCAACAGGTGGTGGTCAAGGTTCCCCTCTTTCAACAAGGAAAGGGTTATTACTCGACCATGTTTGTAGTACCGAAACCGGATGGTTCGATCAGACCCATATTGAATTTAAAATCCCTGAACATGTACCTAAAAGGTTCCGGTTCAAGATGGAATCGCTGAGAGCGGTCATTGCAAGCCTGGAAGGGGGAGATTTTATGGTGTCTCTGGACATAAAGGATGCATACCTTCATGTCCCCATTTATCCACCTCATCAGGCGTACCTCAGATTTGTGGTACAGGATTGTCATTACCAATTTCAGACGTTGCCGTTTGGTCTCTCCACGGCTCCGAGAATATTTACCAAGGTAATGGCGGAAATGATGGTACTCATGCGGAAGCAAGGGGTCACAATTATCCCATACTTGGACGATCTCCTCATAAAAGCGAGGTCAAGAGAGCAGTTGCTGATCAGCGTAGCACGTTCTCTGGAAGCGTTACAGCAACACGGCTGGATTCTAAATATTCCAAAGTCGCAGTTGGTTCCTACGACTCGTCTGCCTTTCCTGGGCATGATTCTGGACACAGACCAGAACAGGGTTTATCTCCCGATAGAGAAAGTTCAGGAACTCATGACACTGGTCAGGGACCTATTAAAACCAAAACGGGTGTCAGTGCATCACTGCACTCGAGTCCTGGGAAAGATGGTGGCATCATACGAGGCCATTCCCTTCGGCAGGTTCCATGCGAGGACCTTTCAATGGGACTTACTGGACAAATGGTCCGGATCACATCTTCAGATGCATCGGTTAATCACCCTATCCCCCAGGGCCAGGGTGTCTCTCCTGTGGTGGCTGCAGAGTGCTCACCTTCTCGAGGGCCGCAGATTCGGCATTCAGGACTGGGTCCTGGTGACCACGGATGCAAGCCTCCGGGGGTGGGGAGCAGTCACACAGGGAAGAAATTTCCAAGGTCTGTGGTCAAGTCAGGAGACTTGCCTTCACATCAACATCCTGGAACTAAGGGCCATTTACAACGCCCTACGTCAAGCAGAGACCCTGCTTCGCGGTCAACCGGTTCTGATTCAGTCAGACAACATCACCGCTGTGGCTCATGTAAACCGACAGGGTGGCACAAGGAGCAGGGTGGCGATGGCGGAAGCCACCAGAATTCTTTGCTGGGCGGAGAATCACGTAAGCGCACTGTCAGCAGGGTTCATCCCGGGGGTAGACAACTGGGAAGCAGACTTCCTCAGCAGGCACGACCTCCACCTGGGGCAGTGGGGACTTCATCAAGAAGTCTTCGCACTGATTGCAAGTCGGTGGGAACTGCCACAGGTGGACATGATGGCATCCCGCCTCAACATGAAACTACAGAGGTATTGCGCCAGGTCAAGAGACCCTCAGGCGATAGCTGTAGACGCCCTGGTGACACCGTGGGTGTTCCAGTCGGTCTATGTATTTCCTCCTCTTCCTCTCATACCCAAGGTGTTGAGAATCATAAGAAAAAGCGGAGTGAGAACAATACTCATTGTTCCGGATTGGCCAAGAAGGACTTGGTATCCAGATCTGCAAGAAATGCTCACAGAGGACCCGTGGCCTCTTCCTCTAAGACAGGACTTGTTGCAACAAGGGCCCTGTCTGTTCCAAGACTTACCGCGGCTGCGTTTGATGGCATGGCGGTTGAACGCCGGATCCTAGCGGAAAAAGGCATTCCGGATGAGGTCATTCCTACGCTGATAAAGGCTAGGAAGGACGTGACAGCTCAACATTATCACCGTATATGGCGAAAATATGTTGCTTGGTGTGAGGCCAGGAATGCCCCTACGGAGGAATTCCAGCTGGGCCGTTTCCTTAACTTCCTACAGTCTGGAGTGACTTTGGGCCTAAAATTGGGTTCCATTAAAGTCCAGATTTCGGCCCTATCCATTTTCTTTCAAAAAGAGCTGGCTTCTCTACCTGAAGTTTAGATGTTTGTGAAGGGAGTGCTGCATATTCAGCCCCCTTTTGTGCCCCCAGTGGCACCTTGGGATCTTAACGTGGTGTTGAGTTTCCTGAAATCCCACTGGTTTCAACCACTCAAAATGGTGGAATTGAAATATCTCACGTGGAAGGTGGTCATGCTACTAGCCTTGGCTTCGGCTAGGCGTGTGTCAGAATTAGCGGCTTTGTCACATAAAAGCCCCTATCTGGTTACCATGCGGATAGAGCAGAATTGCGGACCTGTCCACAATTCCTGCCAAAAGTGGTTTCATCTGTTCATATAAACCAACCTATTGTGGTGCCTGTGGCTACTACTGACTTGGAGGATTCCTAGTTGCTTGATGTGGTCAGGGCTTTGAAGGTTTATGTAGCCAGAACGGCTAGAGTCAGGAAAACAGACTCTTTGTTTATCCTGTATGCTTCCAACAAGCTTGGTGCTCCTGCTTCAAAGCAATTTATTGATCGCTGGATCTGTAACACGATTCAGCAGGCTCATTCTGCGGCTGGATTGCCGCTGCCAAAATCAGTTAAGGCCCATTCCACTAGGAAGGTGGGCTCTTCTTGGGCGGCTACCGCTTGGCATTACAGCTGTGCCGAGCGGCTACTTGGTCAGGTTCAAACACTTTTGCAAAGTTCTACAAGTTTGATACCCTGGCTGAGGAGGACCTTGTGTTTGCTCATTCGGTGCTGCAGAGTCATCCGCACTCTCCCGCCCGTTTGGGAGCTTTGGTATAATCCCCATGGTCCTTACGGAGTCCCCAGCATCCACTAGGACGTTAGAGAAAATAAGATTTTACTTACCGGTAAATCTATTTCTCGTAGTCCGTAGTGGATGCTGGGCGCCCGTCCCAAGTGCGGACTTCTTCTGCAATACTTGTATATAGTTATTGCTGCAATAAGGGCTATGTTATTGTTGCATCAGGGTTGAACTGATGCTCTGTTGTTGTTCATACTGTTGACTGGGTAAGTTTATCACAAGTTATACGGTGTGATTGATGTGGCTGGTATGAATCTTGCCCTGGATTACTGTCGGCTCTTCCGGGCACAGTTTCTCTAACTGAGGTCTGGAGGAGGGACGTAGAGGGAGGAGCCAGAGCACACCAGAGTCTAAATTCTTTCTTAAAGTGCCCATGTCTCCTGCGGAGCCCGTCTATTCCCCATGGTCCTTACGGAGTCCCCAGCATCCACTACGGACTACGAGAAATAGATTTACCGGTAAGTAAAATCTTATTTTTACAGATGAGGTTCACAAATCTCCAGGGGTTCATTTAGAGGGGAAGGCGGCACTATTACCACCACCCACACCATCATCAGTGCTGCCCCCTCCTCCAGTGAACCAATTTTCCGTGTACTTATGGAGATTTAGGGGTCGCTGGAGTGACACAATGTACTCCTGGAGAGGCACACTCATGCCATTGAGACAGGCATGCGGGAGCAGTCTGCTCTTCTATACCAAGGACTGAGGGATATTGCTGCTAGAATACCTTGTGCAGCAGCGGAATGGACATCAGCCACGCAGCCCTTCCCAAGAACTGTCCCCATCCAGGCTTTTGAAATGCAGAGTTCCAGAAGTTGTTTAAATCTGGGCATTACAGTTCCAAACAATAGTTACATGATGCCAAACTGTAAGCAAATAAACACTCATAACATACAGTACGTGTGCAATAAGTGTATTATAAAACCACTATTTAGTCAGATAGTAAAGTAAGATAATAATTTCAATGAAAAGTAACCTCACCTGCTTCTGTTGTCGTGCGCAGTGTTCCGATAATTGATGGTTTCGTTAATCAGTCTTCATTAGTAGCACATTCCTAGTATGCCCTCAGCTACTTAAATCCACACATATGTGCGTATGCGCTGTCTGCTAAAAATGCACACCCTTGGTCTGCTCATGGCACACCCACCATTGCACTTTTTGCGACTACAGTCAACACACATGCTCATCACACGCCCTCTTTTCTCAAGCTGGGGTTGCAGCATTAGTGACTGCTAGAGTGTAAACACCTTACGATGTGAGAACTCGCTGTTTCATTTTTGAGCTTGTGCAGTTACAGTTTTCACTGGTTTGCGCAAGCTTACTTTGTCAATAATCGGTTCTAGTGAGCGTTCTAACACTTGGGTCCATCGCTGTATTAGGCCCTAAATTACAGATGCGCCCTCATACGGGATGTAGTTATGTGACCCCTGCATCCCGCCCACACGGCATGCCGACTATAAGGGATTATTCCCACTCGTTGTGTCACCCATTGAGTGGGAATAGAACCTGTGGCGAGCGATGCAACTAGGATGCACCAGGAGGCTGATTAATTTGATATACATCACTGCTGTATTACCTGTGTCCATTGGTTGGGGTCTTGCTGCTAAAGACCTGCTGCTTAGTTTATTATTTTGTTTTCAATGTTTTTTCCCCCTTTTGCTAAAGTACCACATACTTTATCTTCCATAACTTTGTTAAACATTGTTAATAATATACTTTATTACCCCATTGTAGAACTGAAAAACAGGCTGATATACACTTTAGAACAGAGGTTCTCAAACACGGTCCTCAAGGCACCCCAACGGTCCTAGGTGTTAAGTTTAACCATGCTTGGCCACGGGTGACTTAATTAGCACCTCAGTCAATTTGATTTAACCATCTGTGCTGGGGCTTGGATATACTTAAAACCTGGACTGTGAAGTGGAAAAGTACTTTTCAGAAAAACCCTTATACTGTACCTGTAGATTGTAAACTTGCGAGCAGGGCATTCCTATCTCTATGTCTACCTGTTATTACCCAGTTTGTCTTATCACTGTTGTTTCCAATTATAAAGTGCAACGGAATATGCTTCACTATAAAAGAAACTGTAAATAAATATGCTCGGTCTGTATAAGATCTCCATGGAAAAGGTAGACAGCACAAATGGTCGACACAAGTTTTGTTTTTGTATAATTTTGTATGTTTAACCCAATGTTAGCCAAATTAGTTGGAACGTACCCTCGCGTGCTTGCTTTGCTCACACGCTTCAGGAAAGGTGCCTCGATCGGCTACCACCGCTTATACATGAACCGTTTATACATGAACTTTGCGGTCAGCGGTGAGGTTACTCACGGTCAGCCGCTGACCGCGAGTAACCTCACCGCTGACCGCAAAGTTCCCACCATTGAAGATAATGGAGCGGCATAGCTCCAGCTCAGACGCGCACAGCCAATCAGGAGAGTGCCACGACGTGGTGCTCCCTGATTGGCTCAAGGGACCCTCTGTGACAGGAGTCACGGGGGGTCTCAGCAGTCGGGGAAAGGGGTCCCATGTGTAAACATGGGACCCCTTTTAGTGCGTGTATCGGGTTTTCTGGTTTATTTTTTTGCCAAGTACGTGGATTACAAAAAAGAAGAGGACAGATCTACACTGGATTATGGTGAGTATAATTTTATTTTCAGGTACCCTGTGGATTCTACTTGGAGAAGTGGACCGAGTCGGCGTGTGAACATAGCTAAGTATGTGTGTGTCGGCGTGCATGTATGTAATAAAGTTTTACTTGCACGGTGTGCGTGTACTGTTTTTATTTGGGTTTTTTCAGTAGAACTACAGGTACCAGCGGGCCCGTTTCCCCCCGCATGCTGGTACTTGTGGTTCTCCAAATACCCGCTTGCGGGGAAGGCTTGCTGGGACTTGTAGTTCTGCTACAAAAAACAATATTATTTATTTTTGTCACTTGGCTATCAGCCTCCCATCCGCAGCCCTTGGATGGGGGGGACAGCCTCGGGCTTCACCCCTGGCCCTTGGGTGGCTGGAGGGGGGGACCCCTTGATTTAAGGGGTCCCCACTCCTCCAGGGTACCCCGGCCAGAGGTGACTAGTGATTTAATGCCACGGCCGCAGGGACCGATATAAAAGTGTCCCCTGGCTGTGGCATTATCTCTCTGACTAGAGGAGCCCGGTGCTGGTGTTAAAAATACGGGGGACCCCTACGTTTTTTTGTCCCCCGTAATTTTGGCACCAGGACCGGACGCAGAGCCCGGTGCTAGTTGTGAAAATACGGGGGATCCCCTGTCATTTTCCCCCCCCGTATTTTTACAACCAGGACCGGCTCAAAGAGCCCGAGGCTGGTTATGCTTAGGAGGGGGGACCCCACGCATTTTTTTTCAGGATTTTTAATCCATTCCCACCCCTTCCCACTAAAAAACATGCTCTGATCTCTCCATATTATTTTAGTCAGTAAAAAAAAAAAAAATATATTCTTTTAAAAAATATATAAATCAGGGCTGGCCAAACCGGTCCTCAAGATCTACCAACAGTTCATGATTTCCAGGCCTCCTGGAGATCTGTAGAATTGTCAGGAATTAATGCAGCACATCTTAATTAGTAATGACTACACCTGTGTACCAGCTAGGTGGTCTGGAAAATGTGTACTGTTGATAGATCTCGAGGACTGGTTTGGCCAGCCCTGATATAAATAATACTTGTGGCTCCTAATAGACAAACCAAGTACGTAATCCCTTCTAGTATATATAGATATGCTATTAGAAATAAAAAAAAAACACAAAAAAAAACATGTTTTTAAAAATTTTTATTAGATTCCGCCAGCAAAATGAGGCGGACTGATATTGACGAAATGACTGTCGAAAAGCACTGTTGTCGAATCGACATTCTTCAATTGAATATACTTTTGTCGAAAAGCCGCATTTTTACCATTGCAGACATGTCGAAATTGAGTAAATGTCGAATTGCAAAAAGTCGAATCTGAAACGGCAGTTTTTTTGTCGAAAAGTACTGTATTGCATTGTCGAATATTTTTTTGTGTCGAAAATGCCCTGTTTTTCGACATTTGCAGCAATTTGACCGCAATTGCATATACCCCATAGTGTTATGTCCTGATGTACATCTCTTTACTTCAATGAATCATGCAGTATGAAGATTATGTATTTTATTTCTTATTGGTAAGTAGTACTTGCATGGTTACAGATAGACATCAACTCCACATGCTGCTCTCCTTCTCCTTACTCTCCTTCTACTTCTTTCTACTTCCTGATCACATGTTCATCTGTGCAGCCAGATTCTTAAAGGTACACTACCTCATCTAGCTAATGCACATAAACTATCTTCATAGATACTACATCTCCCCCTTCCTTTCATATATGTAAATTAATATATTTCTTTAAAACACAAAAAATTGATTTTACGTTCAACCAATTAAACATACAACAATATGCTGACTGAATTTGAGCATGAACATTAACCCACAATATACAATACACATTAAACTGGAAAAGATTTTTGAACAACAAATTATGAGCTTTAAGATGAAAGTCATATCTGCTCAATATTATTATTATTACCAGTTATTTATATAGCGCACACATATTCCGCAGCGCTTTACAGAGAATATTTTGCCCATTCACATCAGTCCCTGCCCCAATGGAGCTTACAATCTATATTCCCTACCACATGTACACACAGACACGTTCATGCTGGTGTTAATTTTGTTGGGAGTCAATTAACCTACCAGTATATTTTTGGATTGTGGGAGGAAACCGGAGTACCCGGAGGAAACCCACGCAAGTACGGGGAGAATATACAAACTCCGCACAGTTAGGGCCATGGTGGGAATAAGCCTTGTAGGAGGTTTAATGACTCTGCCTGCTTTCGTCCGAGTATATGATCCTTCACTCAAAGGAACAGACACAATAGAATCACTTGGTGCTGAGGATGTTATAGGTGGTATGTTGACATCATCTTGACTTGGTGCATCAGAAGATAAGGATGGGAATATCTTCTTGAAATGGGAAACATTCCTTGTCACAGTGTGATGGTCATTTCCTGCAACAACCATTGTTCCTTTCCTTTTCACTACAGTCAGTGGACTTGGGTGAAAAGCAGTCATGTCCTTACGTACTACTTTTTGTTTCACCAGAACACGATCTCCTTCTTGTAAGTCCGAAACAATAGCTCTCCTTTTCCAGTCTGCATATTGTTTAGCCTTTTGTTTATTGGCAGAGTCCTTCTGTCTAACCTGATGATCTCTAGATGAAGGAGTCAAATGGATTTCTGGAAGAGTGGATCTGATTACTTTTCTTTGAAACATTAATGTCTGAGGAGGGACATTTGTTGTGGAATGAGGCACTGAGCGATATTGTCTGAGAAATTGATTTAGAGATTGTTGAATTGGAATTCGGGATACTTTACAAATCTTTATTTGCTTTCCCAGATTACGCATGAAACGTTTAACAAGACCATTAGCCTGTGGCCACAGGGGAGTGATTTTTTGATGTTGAATTCCAAAATGTTTCATGAATTTGCTGAAATCATCACCTTGAAATGGCGGACCATTATCAGTCTTTATTGTTCCTGGAATTCCATAAGTAGTAAATATTCTATCCAATGCTGGTAAGACAGATGTGACAGACGTTGAAGATATTATTTCAAGAACAGGATATCTTGAATATTCATCCACAGCCACTAGTACGTATTTACCATTGTATAATGGTCCATAGAAATCAACATCGACATTTTCTCAAACATTGTCAGGTAGATTAGTCATCCGCAATGGTTCACTGCTAGTTTGTGTAGAAAGAAGTTTGCATGTCATACAGTTACGGATTTCCGATTCAACAAGTTGCTCCATGGAGGGAAACCATACCTTTTCACGTAAAAGTTGTTTGGTCTTTACGATTCCTTAGATTAAGGAGAAGGGGGAAATGGAAATCCTCTGCACTAGACTTTTATCAGATTGATAATGCTTCAAATAGATGATACGGTTCCCCAAATTAAATATTTATGAATCAATTCATGATACTGTCTAGGGGGTGCTGCCATAGTCAAAAAAAGTAGAGGAAAAACACTGGAAAGGAAAGGTTTGTCTCTTTGTTAGCGCACTTATAGAAAGAAGGTAAGTATAATTAAAATGTAACTTTTAATGTCATAGATTAAAATGCCTGATAATGTGAAAAAATTGCAGAACGAAAATTACAAACAATGCACTAAATAAAATTCAGTATCAAATTCACTTGTGTGTCTATTGTGTTTATATCACTTTGTGTGTGTGCAAAAATTCCTGAAACCAACCTCAGAATTGTTGATTACTTGAATTAAACCCTTATTTACTAAGGTGCCCTATACATTGCCTGACATTATCTATTCAGGTTGCAGGAAAGTATATAACAGTGTCTAACGGTTGGTATAGGGGTGTATATTTAAACCCTTATTCTATACTCATAATTGTGCGTACATACATGGAACCAGCCGTGTCAATTCTTATATATGGTAAGTGAGCTATTGTCTCCTCAATAATATTTGAGTCAATGTCATCTGACACCATTAGAATATATTCCCAAGTACACAAATATTGTAATTTAATCTATGTTAATGGGACAGGTATCCCAGTGTTGAATCCCTTGAAGCAGGACAATTTGCATCATAGGCTTTTACTAATATTAGGACTGCCTCATACAATGTAATTTTACTGTTGTGTTATACAGCTTAATTGGGGTTCAATACCCTCTAAATTTTAAGCAGACAGGTTATTCACTATGCCCGCTCACTATACTGGGTATCTCTAGCCAATGTTAAGATACTGTCGCAAAATCACCATATGTAATTCTTGATATCCCATCTCATATGGTGTGGATTTTGTGGCCCGTTAATGCCTTTCCAATGTATCTGTCCTGTTGCTGTCCCTAAGGTTGCAACAGTTGCGACTGTAGTTACAAGTTTTTTTACCATTAAACAGACACAAGTTATTCACTCTGTTACATAAAATATTGCAGGCAGAAGACAGAGTAAATCTGTGTGTTGTACTGATACAATACTGCCAGGTGTACTCGCATCTATATATCAGAGACACGGCTCCAACCTTTGGGCTTTTTCTATTAAATTGGAATAGGTCATTCACTGTATCTGTTTATTACATAGAGATTCTCCAATATGTATCAATATAAACCTGTATAATATATTCATTCCATTCAGCAAAACATACTCATATTGGTATATTAGGGATGCGGCTCTCCCTTCTACTTCACATGGGAATCCCACTGTTGGACGGATATTAACTTGGTGTAGTGCACTCAATATTATAAATTTCTTAAATTAAATGGAATATTGCACACACGTTATAGTATATATTGAGGTTAACACAAAGGGAGTGAGCTGGCATGCCAGTGCCGCTCTGAGATGCCGCCGGATGGATCTGTATAATATACCAGCACAATGCTTGTTCACATTTACATGTCCATCTGCGGTCCTATCTCTCAAGTTTTACTTGGTGTAGTGCACTCGATTATACACCTTTCTTAAATTAAATACAATATTGCACACACATTTTATAGTACATGTTGGTGTTGGCACTCGAGGAGTGAGCTGGTTAAATGGCGCCGCTCTGAAACGCCGCGGGGTGGATCTATGTATCAGGGATGCTGCTCTAACAGTGGCGCTTTTTCTGTTAGATAAATATAGGTTATACACTGTGTCAAATGGTCTGTATCAAATGGTTATATAAAGATTCTCCAATATATGTCAGGATAAACCTATATAATATATTAATTCAGTTCGGTGAGATATACCTATATTGGTATATTAAAGATGCAGCTCTCCCTCTTGCTTGACAGAAAAGTCCCACTATTAAACAGATATTATCATATATAATATAGAAATTATTTCAGCAGGCACTCGTCCCATCCACCATCCTATCTCTCAGTCGTGCTCCATGTGGTACACTTAATATTATATATCTCTTAAATTAGATAGGGTTTTGCACACACATATTCATATTAGTGTTGACACATAGTGATTGAGCTGGCGTGCTGGCGCCGCTCTGAAACGCCAGTATATTAAAGATGCAGCTCTCCCTCTTGCTTGACATAAAAGTCCCACTGTTAAACAGATATTATCATATATAAATTATTTCAGCAGGCACTCGTCCCATCTACCATCCTATTTCTCAGTTATGCTCCATGTAGTACACTTAATATTATGAATCTCTTGAATTAAATAGGGTTTTGCACACATATATTCATATTAGTCTTGACACATAGTGATTGAGCTGGCATGCTGACGCCGCTCTGAAACGCCCACGTGCACGTTTCACATAAGCTTCGTCAGGGCAAACCCGATCGCCCTGTTCAGAGAGATTATAACGGCTGGAAGAACCAATCGCGGCATGATTTTGCGGTCATGAGGTCTCTCACTCAGAGATATTTGGTTAATTAAGTCTCCTATCCCTCCGTGGTTAATCACGTAATCGTAACCCTTTTTGTTATAGATAATCCAGTGTCCATGGCTAATACTGGTTCTGCCCTGGGGCCCGAGCATAAAACATAAATAATTTGAAAAGACGGAGAAGAACAGAAGAAACGGGAAATCAACATACATTTATGCATGTGTGATAGTTTATCAATGGGGCTCGGATTTCGTCCTGCATAACCTCAGATTATTCTGGATATGGAAAAATAATATTAAATTGCTAATTAAGCAGTAGTGTTGGATATGTTTGTATTACATTATCCATGATATTAATAATGAAAGGATAATGCTGAGAGTGACATCATATGTTCCTGCCCTTATGTGGGAGTTCTTAACTATGAATATAATTCTTAATGATCCTGAATACAATGAATTAAGTATTATAATATTTTTGATATTTATAAAATAAACATTCATATATGTATATATGGTAAAACTATTCTTTTATTTACAAAAAATAGAATAAATAAATATGTGAAGACGTAAATAAGTGTCAAATGTGAGATGATTAGTTGCTGGTGATGTGATTACCAATAAAATATAAATTACCAATGTGTAGTGTGCTAAATTATGAATAATGAAACTATGTATACATATAGATGTGTAGTGTAGTTATATAATATCAAATAAGTGCAACTAAAGTGAAAAAACCAAAACCAATGTGCCAATAAAATTGTGAAAGGATTATATGTGTACATATTCCATTTGAGTGTTGATATAAATGGTGTGAGTGATTGAAAGTTTACCATAACTTATCATGATTCTGTGCCTATTTCTAACAAAATGTAGTATGATAATGTGCGGGTCTAATAAGCTATATAAAATAATCCATTAATGTAAAGACAATGAGTATCATAAAAACAATATCTCATGCATTGTATACCAGTCAAACTCCTCCTATCTATACAGTTAGTTGTTGTGTCATCCTAAATCAATATAGAATTTATCACTTTTGATACTCTCGAGACAGACTTTTATAAATGGAGGTATCAGACAATCCCAACATTGTCTGTATTGGGCTCTAAGATCTCCCTTTATATATTGTTTTATTTGTAAGGGGAACAGGGGTATAGTCATTCTTGACCACTATATCCAGTATAGAGGTAAACTTGAAGCCCTCTCATCACATGATTGCCAATATATACTACACATATAGTTCAAAATTATGTATTTGGTGTCCCCAACTGTTCTAGTTTGTTATTGACTGTCAAGATGAGTTATTTCAATTATCTTGAATTATCTTAAATTATTATTCTCCATTCTATGCTTTGATTAAGAATAAGGTTAGCAATAGGGGTATCCAGAGGTTCCCACTTTGCCAGTATATAAGGCCTCGGGTCTCCCCAAATATGCTTCACTTATGAGAGAAGAATGTAATCTCTCCTAAACTAACCTTTTAGCTAATAAATATAATGTGAAAGTGAGCTGGAACCTTTCCATATACCATAAATTTATGAGGCTCAAAATAGGGCCCACACAATGAGCATATAGTTGGTGTATTTCACCAGATATTGCCAATTATCTAAACTCTCTGGTTACTATGGGTAAGAAAAATGACCACACTTTAAGTTATTGTCAAAATCTTTATCCTCGGATCAAACTTCACACAGCAGGATTTTAACCACAAGGGTGAAATTCACGTAAGTATCAGCTACTTAATTTTCTTCTGTATTCACAGAAAGGGTAAGTAGCTGTTGTTCTCATTCAGCCCTTTAGGATGTTGACTTTTCATCAGAAATATAATTTTGCTCTCAAATCTGAGGAGATCTCCATCAATATCACCCCCTCGGATACCCGTCCCAAAATGTTTCAAACCAAAGGCCTGGAGACCTTTCGGGATCCCATTATGTTGGTGCAGAAAGTGGTTAGCTACTGGGGCCAATGATTTAAATCTCATCTTGTCCTGTCTGGCATTTCTGATATTGCCAACATGCTCCAGTAATCTGACTTTCAGTGGTCTTATCGTCTTGCCAATGTATATCATATTGCAAGGACAAATTAGTTGGTATACCACTCCAGATGTTGTGCAATCAATATAGCTGTCAATATTCCACTTTCTGCCGTATCCGTCCTGATAATCGGTCTTGGGGATCATGTATTGACAGGCTTTACATTGCCTGCAGCAATAAGAGCCTTTCTTATGGTAAATTGGTTTCCTTTGGGATGATAGATGACTCCTGACCAGCATATCCCTTAAATTGCGGGACCTTCTCCAACTAGTTTGTACTTTTACAGGTAGGATCTCCTTCAGATCATTGTCCATTCTTAAAACAGACCAATGTCTTTGTAAAATAGTATTGATTTCACGCCATTTGTTGTTAAAAGTACCGATATATCTCACTGGCTCTTCCTTAGAAATTTTAATCTTAGGGACAAGTAGGGATTCTCTGGAGTAGGTTTTAATATCTTTTTTCGCTGATTTAATGATCCTGTTACTATATACTCTTTGCTTCAGTCTATCTACCAGTTGTTGTTCCCACACAGAGAAATTCATTGGATTGGAACAGTTTCTCTTCATACGTAGCAGTTCACCCTTGGGTATGCCCTTGATAGTTGCTGGTAAATGTGAGCTGGTTGAATGCAAAATACTATTGGTGGCTGTTTTCTTCCTGAATATATCTGTTGAGATTGACCCATCATCTTCGATACTTATGGTAAGGTCCAAAAAATTGATTGCCTTCTGACTCATTTCACCCGTGAGTTTCAAGTTCAAGTCATTCTTATTGAGGACAGTTATAAATTCCTCCAAAAGACTTTGATCTCCATCCCAGAGGATGAGGACATCGTCAATATACCGTAAGTAAATTATGATGTGATCAGTATATTTCTCATGATTTTCCTGAAAAGACATTTCCTTCTCCCACCACCCCAGGTAGAGGCCAGCATACGTGGGGGTACAAGCCGTCCCCATAGCTGTGCCTCTAACCTGGAGGTAGTACCGCTCATTACATGTGAAGTAATTTTTGGTAAGTATAAACTCCAATAGGGAGAGGAGAAAGGCATTAAAGTCATGCTGTATACTCATGTCCAAAAAGAATTTGACCGCTTCTATTCCTCTTGTGTGATCAATACTAGTATACAAACTCTCGATGTCATAAGTTGCTAGCCAAGTGCCCGGAGTTACCGTGATGTTTTGAAGTCTCGTTAAGACATCCATTGTGTCCCTGACGTAGGAAGGTAATGCTATCACAAATTGTCGTAGATATTGATCGACATATATGCTTGCTTTCTCAGTTAGACTTCCCACGCCAGAGACAATTGGTCTCCCTGGTGGTGTGGTCTCATTTTTATGAACTTTCGGGAGTAGGTATAGTGTTGGTATTACAGGCTTATCGTTCTTCAAGAAGTCAAAATCCCTCTTGGAGATAGTACCCTGAGCCAATGCTTGTGAGATAATATTCTGATATTGAGTTTGAAAACTTGAAGTTGGGTTAAAGGTCAGTGGTTTGTAGCATGATCGATCTCTCAATTGTCTATTTAGTTCCTTAATATACATGGTTCTCGGCCACAGGACTACATTGCCCCCCCTTATCTGATGGCTTAATGATGGTATCTTGCCATTGGGAGATGTCTTTTAAGGCAGATCTTTCATCCTTGGATAAATTATCATTACATACTTGGCGAAAATGATGTTCATTAAAAAGAGTGTCTAAGTCCCTGGAAACTAAATCCAGATAGACCTGGACTGGAGGGCAGATCTTGTAGTCCGGAAAGAAAGTGGACTTCTTCTTAATTTTGGATACATCAAAAGGTTGTAGCGTGTAAGGGCCTCTTTCATTTTCAGTGTCAAGTTCCTCCAGCATTCCTAACATGAGCTGATCTTCTGCGGTCAATACAGTAGTATCAGACAGGGGTTCATCCAGCGGGGGAGTGAGTTCCTGAAAGGATTCCTTATTTTTGAAAAATTTCTTCAAAAGGATTTTCCTTGTGAACAGGTGAAGGTCCTTCTCACATTCAAATCTATCAGGTTTGTTTGTGGGAGAAAAGGAGAGACCTTTAGATAATAAGGAAAGCTGATTAGGTGTAAGAACTCGCTCAGTCAGATTGATAATTCGTAGATTATCAGGTGTCATTTCCGATACCTCCTCTGTTCTCTGGGTTCTTCTCTCCAGTCGCACATATCGCGCTTTCTTCTTTCCCCCTCCTGATCTTGTATTTTCTCTGCCTATGTCTTCTCTGATTTCTTTCGGGGTTCTCTCTAAAAAAGGATTCCTACCCCGTTCTCTGCTAAACATGCTGGATGTTCCCTCCCCTTCTGAAGAGTCAAAATCTATACACTACACATCTATATGTATACATAGTTTCATTATTCATAATTTAGCACATTACACATTGGTAATTTATATTTTATTGGTAATCACATCACCAGCAACTAATCATCTCACATTTGACACTTATTTACGTCTTCACATATTTATTTATTCTATTTTTTGTAAATAAAAGAATAGTTTTACCATATATACATATATGAATGTTTATTTTATAAATATCAAAAATATTATAATACTTAATTCATTGTATTCAGGATCATTAAGAATTATATTCATAGTTAAGAACTCCCACATAAGGGCAGGAACATATGATGTCACTCTCAGCATTATCCTTTCATTATTAATATCATGGATAATGTAATACAAACATATCCAACACTACTGCTTAATTAGCAATTTAATATTATTTTTCCATATCCAGAATAACCTGAGTTTATGCAGGACGAAATCCGAGCCCCATTGATAAAATATCACACATGCATAAATGTATGTTGATTTCCCGTTTCTTCTGCTCTTCTCCGTCTTTTCAAATTATTTATGTTTTATGCTCGGGCCCCAGGGCAGAACCAGTATTAGCCATGGACACTGGATTATCTATAACAAAAAGGGTTACGATTACGTGATTAACCACGGAGGGATAGGAGACTCAATTAACCAAATATCTCTGAGTGAGAGACCTCATGACTGCAAAATCATGCCGCGATTGGTTCTTCCAGCCGTTATAATCTTTCTGAACAGGGCGATCGGGTTTGCCCTGACGAAGCTTATGTGAAACGTGCACGTGGGCGTTTCAGAGCGGCGTCAGCACGCCAGCTCAATCACTATGTGTCAACACTAATATGAATATATGTGTGCAAAACCCTATTTAATTCAAGAGATTCATAATATTAAGTGTACTACATGGAGCATAACTGAGAAATAGGATGGTAGATGGGACGAGTGCCTGCTGAAATAATTTATATATGATAATATCTGTTTAACAGTGGGACTTTTATGTCAAGCAAGAGGGAGAGCTGCATCTTTAATATACTGGCGTTTCAGAGTGGCGCCAGCACGCCAGCTCAATCACTATGTGTCAACACTAATATGAATATGTGTGTGCAAAACCCTATCTAATTTAAGAGATTTATAATATTAAGTGTACCACATGGAGCACGACTGAGAGATAGGATGGTGGATGGGACGAGTGCCTGCTGAAATAATTTATATATTATATATGATAATATCTGTTTAATAGTGGGACTTTTCTGTCAAGCAAGAGGGAGAGCTGCATCTTTAATATACCAATATAGGTATATCTCACCGAACTGAATTAATATATTATATAGGTTTATCCTGACATATATTGGAGAATCTTTATATAACCATTTGATACAGACCATTTGACACAGTGTATAACCTATATTTATCTAACAGAAAAAGCGCCACTGTTAGAGCAGCATCCCTGATACATAGATCCACCCCGCGGCGTTTCAGAGCGGCGCCATTTAACTAGCTCACTCCTCGAGTGCCAACACCAACATGTACTATAAAATGTGTGTGCAATATTGTATTTAATTTAAGAAAGGTGTATAATCGAGTGCACTACACCAAGTAAAACTTGAGAGATAGGACCGCAGATGGACATGTAAATGTGAACAAGCATTGTGCTTGTATATTATACAGATCCATCCGGCGGCATCTCAGAGCGGCACTGGCACGCCAGCTCACTCCCTTTGTGTTAACCTCAATATATTCTATAACGTGTGTGCAATATTCCATTTAATTTGAGAAATTTATAATATTGAGTGCACTACACCAAGTTAATATCCGTCCAACAGTGGGATTCCCATGTGAAGTAGAAGGGAGAGCCGCATCCCTAATATACCAATATGAGTATGTTTTGCTGAATGGAATGAATATATTATACAGGTTTATATTGATACATATTGGAGAATCTCTATGTAATAAACAGATACAGTGAATGACCTATTCCTATTTAATAGAAAAAGACCAAAGGTTGGAGCCGTAGCGGGCATAGTGAATAACCTGTCTGCTTAAAATTTAGAGGGTATTGAACCCCAATTAAGCTGTATAACACAACAACAGTAAAATTACATTGTATGAGGCAGTCCTAATATTAGTAAAAGCCTATGATGCAAATTGTCCTGCTTCAAGGGATTCAACACTGGGATATCTGTCCCATTAACATAGATTAAATTACAATATTTGTGTACTTGGGAATATATTCTAATGGTGTCAGATGACATTGACTCAAATATTATTGAGGAGACAATAGCTCACTTACCATATATAAGAATTGACACAGCTGGTTCCATGTATGTACGCACAATTATGAGTATAGAATAAGGGTTTAAATTAGTGATGTGCACCGGAAATTGTGAAAGCTGTGTGACTAAGATAAGCGACCCAAGTGGCCGACACAAACATCTGGCCCATCTACCATGTTTCCCCGATAATAAGCCCTACCCCGAAAATAAGCCCTACCCTTGCTTTTGGAAACTGGTCCAAAATAAGCCCTACCCCGAAAATAGGCCCTATCAAAATTCCCATTACCCGAGTCCGTGCACTAAATTCAATGCCCCCAGCTCCACCCCCGCTAACCCCCTTCACCGCCGCCCTGCTTGAGGGATGCTGTACAGTACTGAAGACTCCACCTCCAAGTCCCAGGGATGCATTGCGCCCTGCGCATGATGTCACCGCGCACATCACGTGGCTTCTGTACACGGTGGGAGCGGAGTAGCAGTGGTGCTGGCAGAAAGCAAGAAGAAGAACTGGAACTGTAAAGTGCAGTAGGTGAGGAGCAGGACTGGGGGCATGGTGGCTGTAAAAGGAGGACTGGGGGCTGTGAAAGCAGGACTGGGGGCATGGTGGCTGTAAAAGGAGGACTGGGTGCTGTAAAAGCAGGACTGGGGGAATGGTGGCTGTAAAAGGAGGACTGGGGGCTGTAAAAGCAGGACTGGGGGCATGGTGGCACCTGTTTTTTTAAATTTGCTGTCAATGTTAATTAAAATAAGCCCTACCCCGAAAATAAGCCCTATGGTGTTTTTTGTTGGAAAAAAAATAATAAGACAGTGTCTTATTATCGGGGAAACACGGTAGGAGTGGCACTGCAGTGTCACGCAGGATGGCCCTTCAAAAAAATACTCCCCAAACAGCACATGACGCAAAGAAAAAAAGAGGCGCAATGAGGTAGCTGTGTGACTAAGCTAAGCGACCCTAGTGGCCGACACAAACACCTGGCCCATCTAGGAGTGGCACTGCAGTGTCACGCAGGATGGCCCTTCAAAAAAATACTCCCCAAACAGCACATGATGCAAAGAAAAATGAAAGAAAAAAGAGGAAGGTCAGGCATCGCAACCGACACAATTGGGCTCTCCTTGGGGATTTGTGATTTCGAAGAACGCACAGTTCTTTGCTGTGCTTTTGCCAGCTTAAGTCTTTCCTTTTTTCTAGCGAGAGGATGAGTGCTTCCATCCTCATGTGAAGCTGAACCACTAGCCATGAACATAAGCCAGGGCCTCAGCCGTTCCTTGCCACTCCGTGTCGTAAATGGCATATTGGCCAGTTTACGCTTCTCCTCAGACGCTTTTAATTTTGATTTTTGGGTCATTTTACTGATCTTTTGTGTTTTGGATTTTACATGCTCTGTACTATGACATTGGGCATCGGCCTTGGCAGACGACGTTGATGGCATTTCATCGTCTCCGCCATGACTAGTGGCAGCAGCTTCAGCACGAGGTGGAAGTGGATCTTGATCTTTCCCTATTTTTTTAACCTCCACATTTTTGTTCTCCATATTTTAATGCGCACAACTAAAAGGCACCACAGGTATACAATGTAGATGGATGGATAGTATACTTATGGACGACGAGTGACGACACAGAGGTAGGTACAGCAGTGGCCTACCATACTGCTATATACAGTATAATAAATGGACCTGGTGGACACTGTCAGCAAACTGCTAAACTAGTATAAAGAAAAAAAGCCACCACAGGTATACAATGTAGATGGATGGATAGTATACTTATGGACAAGTGACTGATGACACAGAGGTAGATACAGCAGTGGCCTACCGTACTGCTATATACAGTATAATGAACCTGGTGGACACGGTCAGCAGACTGCTAAACTAGTACTACTAGTATAAAAAAAAAGCCACCACAGGTATACAATGTAGATGGATGGATAGTATACTTATGGACGAGTGACTGACGACACAGAGGTAGGTACAGCAGTGGCCTACCGTACTGCTATATACAGTATAATGGACCTGGTGGACACTGTCAGCAGACTGCTAAACTAGTACTACTAGTATAAAAAAAAAGCCACCACAGGTATACAATGTAGATGGATGGATAGTATACTTATGGACGAGTGACTGACGACACAGAGGTAGGTACAGCAGTGGCCTACCGTACTGCTATATACAGTATAATGGACCTGGTGGACACTGTCAGCAGACTGCTAAACTAGTACTACTAGTATAAAGAAAAAAAGCCACCACAGGTATACAATGTAGATGGATGGATAGTATACTTATTATTATTAATGGATGACGAGTGACTGACGACACAGAGGTAGGTACAGCAGTGGCCTACCGTACTGCTATATACAGTATAATGGACCTGGTGGACACTGTCAGCAGACTGCTAAACTAGTACTACTAGTATAAAAAAAAGCCACCACAGGTATACAATGTAGATGGATGGTAGTATACTTATGGACGACGAGTGACGACACAGAGGTAGGTACAGCAGTGGCCTACCGTACTGCTATATACAGTATAATGGACCTGGTGGACACTGTCAGCAGACTGCTAAACTAGTACTACTAGTATAAAAAAAAAGCCACCACAGGTATACAATGTAGATGGATGGATAGTATACTTATGGACGAGTGACTGACAACAGAGGTAGGTACAGCAGTGGCCTACCGTACTGCTATATACAGTATAATGGACCTGGTGGACACTGTCAGCAGACTGCTAAACTAGTACTACTAGTATAAAGAAAAAAAGCCACCACAGGTATACAATGTAGATGGATGGATAGTATACTTATTATTATTAATGGATGACGAGTGACTGACGACACAGAGGTAGGTACAGCAGTGGCCTACTGTACTGCTATATACAGTATAATGGACCTGGTGGACACTGTCAGCAGACTGCTAAACTAGTACTACTAGTATAAAAAAAAAAGCCACCACAGGTATACAATGTACATGGATGGTAGTATACTTATGGACGACAAGTGACGACACAGAGGTAGGTACAGCAGTGGCCTACCGTACTGCTATATACAGTATAATGGACCTGGTGGACACTGTCAGCAGACTGCTAAACTAGTACTACTAGTATAAAAAAAAAGCCACCACAAGTATACAATGTAGATGGATGGATAGTATACTTATGGACGACGAGTGACGACACAGAGGTAGGTACAGCAGTGGCCTACCGTACTGCTATATACAGTATAATGGACCTGGTGGACACTGTCAGCAGACTGCTAAACTAGTACTACTAGTATAAAGAAAAAAAGCCACCACAGGTATACAATGTAGATGGATGGATAGTATACTTATTATTATTAATGGATGACGAGTGACTGACGACACAGAGGTAGGTACAGCAGTGGCCTACCGTACTGCTATATACAGTATAATGGACCTGGTGGACACTGTCACCAGACTGCTAAACTAGTATAAAAAAAAGCCACCACAGGAGTGTTTTTCAGGCAGACAAACGTATACTGGTGGTCACTGTCAGCAAAACTGTGCACTGTACTCCTGCTATAGCTGCTCCCCAGTCCCCACAATTAAGCAGTGTGAGCACTCAGCACAGATATATCATGCAGCACACTGAGCACAGATATGGTATGGAGCGTTTTTTTCAGGCAGAGAACGGATAAAAAAAAACTGGTGGTCACTATCAGCAAAACTCTGCACTCTACTCCGAGTCCTAACAGCTGCTCCCCAATCCTCCCCACAATTAGTAATAAAACAAGCAATCAACTGTCTCTTCTACAATTATAAACGGAGAGGACGCCAGCCACGTCCTCTCCCTATCAATCTCAATGCACGTGTGAAAATGGCGGCGACGCGCGGCTGCTTATATAGAATCCGAATCTCGCGAGAATCCGACAGCGGGATGATGATGTTCGGGCGCGCTCGGGTTAGCCGAGCAAGGCGGGAGGATCCGAGTCTGTTCGGACCCGTGTAAAAAAAGGTAAAGCTCGGGTGGGTTCGGTTTCTCGGAAACCGAACCCGCTCATCACTAATTTAAATATACACCCCTATACCAACCGTTAGACACTGTTATATACTTTCCTGCAACCTGAATAGATAATGTCAGGCAATGTATAGGGCACCTTAGTAAATAAGGGTTTAATTCAAGTAATCAACAATTCTGAGGTTGGTTTCAGGAATTTTTGCACACACACAAAGTGATATTAACACAATAGACACACAAGTGAATTTGATACTGAATTTTATTTAGTGCATTGTTTGTAATTTTCGTTCTGCAATTTTTTCACATTATCAGGCATTTTAATCTATGACATTAAAAGTTAAATTTTAATTATACTTACCTTCTTTCTATAAGTGCGCCAACAAAGAGACAAACCTTTCCTTTCCAGTGTTTTTTTTCTTTACGATTCCTAAATGACTGGCATGGGCAATATCAATTACCCTCTTTCTCAAAACAGCTGGAATATCAATTTTGAATCATCATGTACAGTAAGTTCTTGACAATGTTTATGAAGTGTTCGGAATTCTTGTTCCTCATCAGTTGAAAATAAAAACTGTCCCAGTCACCAATCATTGGAAATAATGCAGTGTTTTACTGCTGACAAAACTTTATCTGAGGAAGAAGCCTTTTTGATGTTGGCACTAGTAAGTGAATCAGGAATTGAATTGTTAATAAAGTTCACATATTCCTCCACTGAAGTAGACTGTGATATGTCAGAAGGCAGAGGATGTCTGGACATGTAATCTGAGGGATTGTCAGCACCAGCTCTATGAATGATGGAGAAATTGTATGCCTGCAAACGTAAGCCCCATTGCTGTATCCTAGCTGGTTGTTTGGATTTTGGATTTCCAAAAAGTGTCACTAGGGTTTGATGATCAGTCTGGATGGTAAAGTCAATGCCGTATAGATAGAGATGAAAGCGTTCACAACCCCAGACTACTGCAAGAGCTTCCCTTTCTGGTTGAGAGTAACGTTTTTCCACCTCTGTCAAACTGCGACTTGCACATGGTACAATATGATGATCCCCATGTGTATTCACCTGAGTCAAGATAGCTCAGAGTCCCACAGGACTGGCATCCACAATAAGTTCTGTTTTCCAGTCAGTGTTGTAATATGACATTGTGACATTATCCTGCAGACATCGTTTTATGTCATCAAATGCTTGTGATTGAGAGGAAGTCCATATGAATTTTGCATTTTTCTTTGTGAGTTCCCTAAGTGGGGCAGTCAGAGTAGCGTAATTTGGAATGAATTGGGAGCAATAGTTAGTCATCCCAAGAAACGACTTGACCTCACCAGCATTAGCAGGTTTGGACATATTTGTGATAGCCTGGACTTTTTGTGGATCAGGACCAACTCCATCTTGAGAAAAGATATGCCCAAAAAATTTGAGCTTCTGTTGAAGATAGACGCATTTATCTTTATTCAGTGTTAAGTTTTTGGCTTGAAGACACTGCAACACTTGACGCAGAGCTACATCATGTTCCTGGCGTGTTGCTCCAAAACCCAGGATATCATCACTGTAATTGATGGCATTTGGAACTGACTGTATAACCTGACGGATAGCATTTTGAAACACCTCTGCTGCAGATACGATTCCAAATGATAGCCGTTTGTATCGTCGTAACCCAACATGAGTTGAGAATGTTGTTATTTGCCGTGACTCTTCATCAAGTTCCAGTTGATGATAACCTTTATTTAAATCCAATTTTGAAAAGAAACTTGCACCTGTGAGTCGATGTATGATATCATCCATAGTAGGAGTAATATGGCGCTCTCTTTTAATGGCAACATTAGGACGACGCATATCAACACATATTCTCACTGCATTTGGTTGACCTGGTTTGGGCACTACCACAATAGGGGATACCCATGGTGTCGGACCAGATACCTTTTCAATTATATCTAAGTCTTCAAGGGCCTGAATTTCTTCTTCCACTTGCTTCCTTATGTTGATAGGAATATGCCGATGTTCTTGAGCAATTGGGATAACTGAGTGATCAATGTGAAGATGAACTTGATAGTCTTTAAGTTTTCCAATGCCATGAAAAAGATGATCATACTCCCGTAGTAAAACATCCACATCACTTCGTAGTGGTTTTGGGTCATGTAGGACAGGAGTGAGATTGGGAGAGTCATGTAAGACATGAGCGGAATCATGAGTGTGTGCCACAATTTGTATAAGACCCAACTCTGATGCAGTATCCAATCCCAAAAGATTACCTCTTGCATACTTAGTGACATAAAATACAGCTTTTGTCATTTTTGCGTGCAATTATGTCAAAAGAACCCTTTAGTGGAAGAGGTTGTTTATTACCATAGGTGAATATTTTCACAGATGTTGGATTCAAAATTACTCTGCCATGCAGCTTCTTGAAACTGGTAGCATCCATTATATTTACAGAAGCACCGGAATCTATGAGAAAGTCAACAGAAGTGTGTTCTAGAGTGATGGCAGTTTTTGGACTGACCTTGTTTTTTCCAACTTGATGAATCATGTAGATAAATCCTTCTGACTTGTCATCACTGTCAGATGATTCTGCAGGCGGATACACTGTAGAATGTTGATCCACACAACGCACTGTCTTTCGCCTGGATTTAAACTGCTGTGAAGATTGTCTAGGTGTAGACTTGATTTCCTTAGATTTACAAACAGAGGAAAAGTGATTAATTTTGCCACATGCAGTGCAAATTTTACCTGTGGCAGGACAGTCTCCTGAATGTGGATAGGAGCGTCCACACCTGTAACATGATCTAGATTTCCCTGTCTCCGGAATGGTACTTGTGTCAGTGTGTAATTTATTGCACACTTGCAGCTGGGTCATGCCCCTCTCCATGTCTTTAGCATGTGTCTCTGAAAGTTCTAGACTTCTAGCATATTGCTGCAGCTCAGTCAGCGTCATTTCAGATTTAAGAGCACGTCTGCGCAACTTTCCACATGTGCCAAATGCAATTAGCTGCTGCTTAATTTCATCCTCTACATCATGGAACTGACAATTTTTGGCAAGAGTCCGTAATCTAGTAATGTATGCATCAACAGATTCAGTTTGCAGTTGCATAGCTGTCCTGAATAGGTATTTTGAATGTGACAGGCTGCATTTTGGGGCAAAATAGGCAGTCAGAGAGTCCCTGCATTTGTTATAATCCCTGGTGTCTCCCTCTGGCAAAGTATCATACAGTTCATAAATCTTGGAGCCAGCACTGAGAAGAAGCATGCTTTTCTTTTTGTTATCAGAAGTAACCCCCATAGCTTCAATACAGTGATCAAACTGGGCAAGCCATTTTCTCCATAACTCTGCTGCATGAGGGGCATCAGTATGCAGAAACTGAGGGATTAATGCTAGCATGTCAGCCATGGTGACTAAGAGGAATGTACAGTAGCTGAGTGTAAGTAGTTAAAAGTTTATCCTCGTCGCCAGTTATGTCCTGATGTACATCTCTTTACTTCAATGAATCATGCAGTATGAAGATTATGTATTTTATTTCTTATTGGTAAGTAGTACTTGCATGGTTACAGATAGACATCAACTCCACATGCTGCTCTCCTTCTCCTTACTCTCCTTCTACTTCCTACTTCCTTCTACTTCCTGATCACATGTTCATCTGTGCAGCCAGATTCATAAAGGTACACTACCTCATCTAGCTAATGCACATAAACTATCTTCATAGATACTACATATAGTAAATAACTTCTGAATATTTACACTATGGTCAATTGATGCATTCAAAGTATATTATTTAGGTAATACGGTTAAATACACTTCACCGTCTCTACTGTCCACTGTTGCTGAGCCATAACTAGTCTTCTTGGTGCACTGTACCCAAAAGAGAATTGGAGCTCCCCCCTTCCTCCATTTATCTAATAGGGACATAAGGCACATTCCTCATGCGGAAGGGGCATGACAAAATGTATCCCAGAGAAATTCCCTGCTATGATGCCCCTTCCTTCCCACATTTTATATACTGTATATAAAGTGGATTTGGTTTTTGGACACAAATCCTCTTTATACCACATTCATGCACTTAACTTGAGAGATTGTTGTTATTCAGTTACAATACCCTTTGTTAAATAACACATTTTAATATACCAGCATACCTAGGATTCAAACCTACAGTATAACCTTTTGCATTCCAGTCAAACACCCTACTCATTGAGCTATTTGATCCTGCATAAAAACAGTGAGAACTATATAAAGCTACTTGTACTTTGTAAAAAAAAAACAAAAAAAAACTAATCAGCATTGCAATTGAGCAGATCTATGTAGGGTGCAGCCACATAACCAATACCTTGCAGCCACACAATACATATATTTGCACAGCTGCAATGCTGATCAATTTTTTTTTTTACAAAGTACAAGGTATGTTTCAAATAGTTAGCTTTCTATGCAAGGGCAGATAGCTCAATGAACAGGGCCGGATTATGGGAGGGGCGACATGGGCGGCCATCCCGGGGCCCCCATACGCTGCCCCTCAGACTCACCACTGTTATTGAATTAAAACCGGAGTACAGCATTTAGCTGCTGTCTCCAGTTTCTTCCTCTCCGGCAGCTCTGGCTCAGCTATTCTCCTGGCTGCCGAGGAGCTTTGTACAGTCAAAATCTTGCAGGATAATGTCAAATCCCGTGAGACACTGACTGTCCAGAACCGCGGCCGCAAAACAGGAAGCAACAGAAAAGAACTGATGAGTTGGTAGTTCAGCTCAGGTCATCAGCGACTCCTCAGTGTATAACCCCCCATCGTGGTCCTGATCGTCAGCGCTGGTGGTGACCCGGACCAGTCCATGCATTCATCAGATGAAGGTATACCGCAATCCAACTCCCACACTGTCACCAATGTCCAAAAAAGGTTGTACATATATATATATATATATATATATATATATATATATATATATATAATGCAGTCGGAACAAATGAATGTTCAGAACAGGACACGGCACTCCAGGACTAATCAATGAATACTTGTAGTTTTAATGTGACAAAAACCTGCATGAATGCGTTGTCTGGGTGAGCACAACCACAGACAGCTGGGATGCAGGATAAATATTACATGGCACAGGCATGCAAAACACGATGCGGCATTTCGGGACACATCAGGTCCCTTCCTCAGGTGATGCTAGTGCCCAGCGAACAGCATAAAACAGACATACAACAATAAACTTACCTATATAGCACCCCCCTGTCAGCACACCTGGTCCAGGAGACGCGTGGAACTTCCGGTCCAGGCGCCTAGACGGTGACGTCATCGGGACGCGGCGGTTGCCGTGGAAACCCGGTGTGCGGGGAATCACACGCTGTCCCTGGCTGGCTAGCCTGACAGGGGGAGCCATATACCTAATAAACAAAACAACATGTGAGAAGTGACATATATACAACTAGTGGAGATAAAAACAGTATACAGTGAAAATTGTGCGACCTGTATATGCAACAGCGATGTGCCACATAATATGTGGCACATCGCCAATGCACGCAAATCACATGTAATACATTAAAAGAACATGGTATAGATTAACCGCTGGCTAAGAAGCAAAGGGAACATGAATTCTTATAACTATATTCTGAGGAACACAATAAGTTTACAACATACTGGTACGCCCTGCATGTAACAAGCAGTATGTAAAGAACACATTATTATGCAAACAACCTCCTATAATGAATCCAACTGGAAGCCTCATCATATGCCTCAATGATATCGTAAGTAATTCCAATTGATTTTTTCGTTTAAACCTGCAGGGTGCAATGTATTTAATCTAACTATCCATTTGGCTTCCAATCTATGGAGTGCCAAAACCCTGTCACCTCCTCGCAATGATTGAGGAACGTGATCTATCATTTGATAACGCAAATCTGATAACGTGTGTGCTTTGGCACAACAATGCCTGGACACTGGTTGATCATTGGCTTTACCCGTTAAAGCCTGATTGATGTTGGACCGGTGTAAAGCCATACGTTCCCGCAATGTGCGGGTAGTAAGACCAACATACATTAATGAGCAAGGGCAGATAATGTAGTAAATAATGAATCTAGTGGTGCAGTTCAACACATGTCTAATCGAAAATTTTTGGTTAGTGACGGGATGAGTAAAGGAGGAGCCTGTAATCAAAGAGGAACATGTGATGCATGAGGGGCATTTGTAACAGCCTGCCTTTTTGATTGATCCGAACAACCCAGGTTGGGGGGTAAGGTCTGTGATGTCAGTTTTGACTAAGTGGTCACGCAAATTGCGGCCACGTTTGTAACTAGTCATGACTTGAGTATTTTGAAAACTCGGTAAAGACTTGTCAGTTTTAATAATGGGCCATAAAGCCTTGCTAGCACGTGGTATAATAGGGCTAGAGGTAGAGTATCTGGTCATTATTAAAACTGACAAGTCTTTACCGAGTTTTCAAAATACTCAAGTCATGACTAGTTACAAACGTGGCCGCAATTTGCGTGACCACTTAGTCAAAACTGACATCACAGACCTTACCCCCCAACCTGGGTTGTTCGGATCAATCAAAAAGGCAGGCTGTTACAAATGCCCCTCATGCATCACATGTTCCTCTTTGATTACAGGCTCCTCCTTTACTCATCCCGTCACTAACCAAAAATTTTCGATTAGACATGTGTTGAACTGCACCACTAGATTCATTATTTACTACATTATCTGCCCTTGCTCATTAATGTATGTTGGTCTTACTACCCGCACATTGCGGGAACGTATGGCTTTACACCGGTCCAACATCAATCAGGCTTTAACGGGTAAAGCCAATGATCAACCAGTGTCCAGGCATTGTTGTGCCAAAGCACACACGTTATCAGATTTGCGTTATCAAATGATAGATCACGTTCCACAATCATTGCGAGGAGGTGACAGTGTTTTGGCACTCCATAGATTGGAAGCCAAATGGATAGTTAGATTAAATACATTGCACCCTGCAGGTTTAAACGAAAAAATCAATTGGAATTACTTACGATATCATTGAGGCATATGATGAGGCTTCCAGTTGGATTCATTATAGGAGGTTGTTTGCATAATAATGTGTTCTTTACATACTGCTTGTTACATGCAGGGCGTACCAGTATGTTGTAAACTTATTGTGTTCCTCAGAATATAGTTATAAGAATTCATGTTTCCTTTGCTTCTTAGCTAGCGGTTAATCTATACCATGTTCTTTTAATGTATTACATGTGATTTGCGTGCATTGGCGATGTGCCACATATTATGTGGCACATCGCTGTTGCATATACAGGTCGCACAATTTTCACTGTATACTGTTTTTATCTCCACTAGTTGTATATATGTCACTTCTCACATGTTGTTTTGTTTATTAGGTATATGGCTCCCCCTGTCAGGCTAGCCAGCCAGGGACAGCGTGTGATTCCCCGCACACCGGGTTTCCATGGCAACCGCCGCGTCCCGATGACGTCACCGTCTAGGCGCCTCGGCCGGACCGGAAGTTCCACGCGTCTCCTGGACCAGGTGTGCTGACAGGGGGGTGCTATATAGGTAAGTTTATTGTTGTATGTCTGTTTTATGCTGTTCGCTGGGCACTAGCATCACCTGAGGAAGGGACCTGATGTGTCCCGAAATGCCGCATCGTGTTTTGCATGCCTGTGCCATGTAATATTTATCCTGCATCCCAGCTGTCTGTGGTTGTGCTCACCCAGACAACGCATTCATGCAGGTTTTTGTCACATTAAAACTACAAGTATTCATTGATTAGTCCTGGAGTGCCGTGTCCTGTTCTGAACATTCATTTGTTCCGACTGCATTACATACCATTATTTGGACAAAGGCACACAGGCGGCTGAACCAGTACCAGGAGTGCCGGATTATTTGGATATTATATATATATATATATATATATATATATATATATATATATATACCAAACAAATACTCTCCTCCTGCGCTGTTCTAAAGGGAAATAAAGGGGATATAATGTTTCTAAAATTGGCTGCCTAATTCCACTAAGTTCCTTGTTATGAGGAACTAGATATAAAGAATGAGGTGAAAGAAATAGAGGAAATTGGCGCCCAGGGATTAGTTCAACCCCTGATACTAAAAAGAACCCTAAAAGGTTTCAAAATTTATACTGATCAAGTTTTAAAACATAAAAATGAACTGTTCCTTCATAAAGGTTTATTAAAAAAAGTACAAAAGCATAATAAACGTCCATCATATTACATAGACATCAAGATGTCATTTCTCCTATATTGATCCACCAATAAGATGTAGAGGAATGTAGGCAACTTTCTGCTGTGTCCTTATTCTTCCTCATTAAATATTCGGAGATAACATCAAAAACAGTACGGTAACCCAACGCGTTTCATCTAGTAACAAGACTTCATCAGGGATGCGTCTAAAATTATAGGACAACTAATCAATACATTACAATTGTACATACATTAAAACAAAAAACAATATGAACAGTCCATAAACAAGAATGGGCAAGACATGATATAACGGAACAAGGAGTGATCATTGTAATGGTCAACATGATTATAGAGGTAAAAAACAACAATTGAAATCCATAGGTATCACAATTGGTCACCAGACATACCTTTGATAAAAAATGTCAATTAAATAGAATGAACCTAGACAGTCAATCAGGGTTGCTCAAAAGAAGAAATCAAAGTGTTACTAAGGCGTACTGTGGCAACATCAATCCAGCCTAATTAGAATATAATTGATTCTTATTGTAATCGTGTGTATTATGAACTATTACATGATTCATATATTTAGATAGTACATCACATACCTTGTGAATCAACTATTCGGATTTCATAAGACTCCAATGTGTGGAAAATTCATATGAATGGTGGGGTCAGCAAATTCCTACAAAAGTAGACCTGATAAATTAATTATCATTGATTAATATATATCTGGCCTTATTAAGACAAAAAGGGCCTACTATTGGGAACAACCCTCACTTATGCTCTCTATTAAGATAAATGGCATCTTACCAAATATATTGATAGAACTAGTTTATAGTGTATCATACCGTAGGTCATTATTAAATACTATCACACCATGTATAAGACAACCTGACAATAATTCAAGGGTGCCAGGAGACATACCTTAAGTATCCCCAAAAATATATTGGTATAGTGCCTATCAAGTATGATGATAGTATAATGGACTGAAATTAAATTAATATATTATTTATAGTTCCTATGTGGAAAACTTTTTACATCTTTAGTTGACCTATGAGGTATGTTATATGTTTTTCCACATAGTTGATTCACGAGGTATGTGATGTACTATCTAAATATATGAATCATGTAATAGTTCATAATATACACAATTACAATAAGAATCAATTATATTCTAATTAGGCTCGATTGATGTTGCCACAGTACGCCTTAGTGATGATTTGAATTCTTCTTTTGAGCAACCCTGATTGACTGTCTAGGTTCACTCTATTTGATTTACTTTTTTTTTTATTAAAGGTATGTCTGGTGATCAATTGTGATACCTATGGATTTCAATTGTTGTTCTATAATCATGTTGACCATTACAATGATCACTCCTTGTTCCGTTATATCATGTCTTGCCCATTCTTGTTTATGGACTGTTCATATTGTTTTTTGTTTTAATGTATGTACAATTGTAATGTATTGATTAGTTGTCCTATAATTTTAGACGCATCCCTGATGAAGTCTTGTTACTAGATGAAACGCGTTGGTTTACCGTTCTGTTTTTGATGTTATCTCCGAATATTTAATTAGAAAGAATAAGGACTTAGCAGAAAGTTGCCTACATTCCTCTACATCTTATTGGTGGATCAATATAGGAGAAATTACATCTTGATGTCTATGTAATATGATGGATGCTTATTATGCTTTTGTACTTTTTAAATAAACTTTTATGAAGGAACAGTTCATTTTTATGTTTTAAAACTTGATCAGTATAAATTGTGAAACCTTTTAGGGTTCCTTTTAGTATTAGGGGTTGAAATAATCCCTGGGCGCCAATTTCCTCTATTTCTTTCACCTTTTATATATATATATATATATATATATATATATAGGTATATATATATATATATATATATATTATCCAACAATGATGTACAGGTGCGCTGGTGTAGGAGATTTTCCCATTAATAGTTAAAGGTCTAGTTCACAGAGGCTGTAGCACTGATATTTCTTTGGTATACCACAGCAAGTCTCCCACTGATTAGCCCCGGGCTCCTAGAGCAAATAGGTTTCTAAATACAAGGATGAAAGGAGAGTGCGCTCCTAGTGCAGATTGTTTTTATTTCTTAAGAAACATTTAGCAAAATCAACAGTGTAAATGAGACTTGTACCCTAAAAACCCACACTGTAGGCTGGTTACCACATGATTCAATGAAACTCCAAAGGCAAGAGCTGCACACCGCCGTCTGCCACCCGGGACCTCACACCGCACCGCCGGCTGTGGACTACAGCCGTGACCTGTCAGGACATTGTGCCGAGAAATCGGTCTGGATGCAGAGCTGAATAGAGATGATGCGTCGGGCAGGCCACGCCCCAATGCATTTTGTATGTCACTTCGTCAAGAGGCTGGCATGTCAGACGCGATGGGTGGTTTATATAGCCGGAGCCCTTCAGCTTAGAAGCCGTCATTCATTAATTACCGGACAGCTGCTCCACAATTACTTTTCAGATGGGAGCTTCTTACTATATATTCCTAAACATATAAAAGTTTTACATCAACATACTTTACCACAAGATTATACACTTTGCCCAAAGAATATATGTATAGAAAATATACATTATACTGTATATAAAATACACAATATACACTTTCTATATAAATGTCTCATGGAAAGTGTATATTGTGTATTTTATATATAGGAGACAGGGGCGGTCAGGAGATGCTGGGCTTCAAAAAGCGGTGAAGCTGCATGTGAAAGTAATAAAAAAAAAAGATAATTGACAAGTGCCGCCAACAGCGCTATGTGCGGTGACACACTCTGCACACACCTAGTTACAGCCCTGCGCTGTTGTACTTTGTTTACAGGTGAGTATACCCAGGGCCGGTGCAAGGGTGTTCGACGCCCCCCTGCAAACTATAAATTTGCGCCCTCCCTCCCATACTTAATAAAGAGACAGTGCATGCCAAAGTTCGGCGCCCCCTTCTCCCAATAGGGCTTGAACTTAACACTGCAGACTGGATTCCCGCGCAAACTCCCCAGTCAGTGACAGCCCCACACTGCTTACCTGCACGGTGTCCCGGCCGTCTCCTCACTGTGCAGCACGATCCCTCAGGTCTCCAGCTACTGTACAGCTGGAAGGCATTGGCAGCAAGGAAGGGTAATTGCCTCACACAGGCACTTCAGCGGCACCTGGAGTGTGGAGGGAGTGAGAGATGCGGCCGCACCACAGCACGGAGAAAGCAGGAACCCAGACACCGACAGTCGGGAGAAGGGATGCCAGCTCAGTGCAGGCCGTGTGTACAGCCTCCGGACCCCGGGCTACTCAGCCAGGCAGTGCCTATGTATAAGGGACATCAATGTGTTCCTCGTGCTTTCTGATTTAGCCATGACCACCTTACATCGCCGGCTCCTCACTCTGGGTTGCTGTCAGATGTCACGTGATGTCTGCAGCCCAGAGCACAGCAGAGAGAGCACCGAGACAGTCACAGAGGAGGAGCAAGAGCTGATGATGATGATCATAGACGCTGCGCTCGGTGGCTCCTCTACTACAGCAACTGCAGAATGGGTACAAATGTAAGGGGGGACAACGGAGGAAGTGCCCCCTTCTGGGTTGGAACCCAGTGGCAACAGACTCAGTTGTCTCCGGCAGTTCTGCCCCAGGACAGACACATAGACAAATAAACAATAAATACTTGGCGCCTGATCGTACACCGCTGGCACACGTGTAACTAGGGTTGGGCTGCAGCTTCCTGATAAGGGTTATTGCAAAAACCCTATACAGTTAAAAAAAAAAAAAAGGATATCAATTTAAAACCAAGGTTTTAACAGGAAGCACTGTCCAGTCTAATTAGCTGAATAATGAATAATATTTATTTATCAGACATGATATATGGCCATATAATATACATAAAAATATATATAGCAGGTTAAAACATAATTAATACACTCAGAAGGTCACCGATATATATATTGAATCCGGTGTTAGTAAGTCAGTTAGAGTCTAAAATTAGTAAGCATGCATTCTTTCTCAATGCTGGTATTAGTCACTCTCTCCCATTTAGTAGTGGAATAGTCCGCTTGTAATTAGATCCAACCAATGTTAATATAAGGCACACTGCCTCTGCTATTACTGATGACTGTTCTCCTACCTCCCTTAGATGGCATAAATATGGGGGCTTTGCCTATTGGAGTCCAATCGTTAGCTGGTGTAAAGGATCCACAGGGACTTACATACAGGGGAGCGCTCCCTCCAGCTCTTTACTTATATCAGCCGTTATCCTGAAGAGCAGTGTCCACAGCCAAGCTGTTAGATGTGGGTAAGCACTAGCCAGCACCGAATGCAGCCTGATCATGTGATGCGTTTCCCTGCCTCTCTTCCAGGTAGTCGGCGGCCTCCTCAGACAGACACATAGATAGCTAGACAGACAGATAGATAATAGACAGACAGACACATAGATAGTTAATAGACAGACACCTAGATAGATAGATAATAATCAGACACATAGATAGATACATAGATAGATAGATAGATAGATAATAGACAGACACATAGATGACAGACAGATAGATAGATAGACAGACACATAGCTAATAGACAGACAGATAGATAGACACATAGATAGATAGATAGATAGATAGATAATAGACACATAGATAGATAGATGATAGATACAGATAGATAGATAGATAGATAGATAGATAGATAGATAGATAGATAGATAGATGGATAGATAGACACATACATAGATAGATACATAATAGATAGACACATAGATAGATAGAGACATAGATAATAGACAGGCAGACAACCAAATAGATAGATAATAGACAGACAGATAGATAATAGACAGACACCTAGATAGATAGATAATACACAGACACATAGATAGATAGATAGATAATAGGATTTTAATTACCTACCAGTAAATCCTATTCTCGTAGTCCATAGAGGATGCTGGGGTCCATATTAGTACCATGGGTATAGACGGGTCCTCCAGGAGCCATTGGCACTTTAAGAGTTTAACAGTGTGGGCTGGCTCCTCCCTCTATGCCTCTCCTACCAGACTCAGTCTAGAAACTGTGCCCGAGGAGACGACATACTTCAAGAGAAGGAATTACACAGATAGTGGCGAGATTCATACCAGACAAAATAGGTAAGTCTGCACAGGTTCTATATTTATAAGATCAATAGATAGCTGTTAATAGAAAACCAACATATGGCTATATAAATATAAATACAGTATGACTAGCGCTGGGTTGGTGGTGCTCCCAGGAAATAGTTCGATAGACTATCAATAAAGGACTGATTCTTGCAAAGACGCCAAAAAAGCAGAAGCGACTGTGTCTGTCCTGGGGCACACTTGTACTGTATAAGAAAAATTTATAAAGAATATTGTATAAAACGTAACTTTTATTGAGATCCATCTAACAGTAAAAATAATAATGAATCATGAAATAATAATGATAAATCCACATCAAAAATATCATGTAGCAATATATCTCCTAGGGCAAAAGTATATTTCAATTGTCAAAAACTTCTTTGGTGAAACTAAATAATTGTTCACCCCTCTGTAAATAGGGAAAATTATTTTTTGTGTGAAGAGGATTTTCACCAGGCTCAATAAATCCTAACAATGTGCCAAATATCATGAAATACGGATATTGTTCCAGAGTTGTGTCAGGCCCAATGCCGTGAATTGAAGTAAAATACCTACGGTACCTGGTATTCCCTGTAGGTCACCCCAACAGGTACTGACCCGGCCCCACAGTGTATTGCTTCCAAGATCAGACGAGGTTGGGCATACTCAGTGTGGTTTGACCGTAGGTATTTTTCCATACAGCCTTAGAGATGCCCCCGACACACTTTCTGAAACAAGGGTTAAATGTAGGAAATCCTAGATATTACTCCTGAACATGCAGGAAGAAGCAGAGAATCTAAATATTTCTCTGTTGTATCTCTGATGCAATACTATAGTGTTGGAGCAGATCTTTAATGATTAGGCCAATATGTCCCATGGGAAAATAAATACCATTTATTGTCGATAGCTGAGGAGTAAATACCAGATACCGGCTACTTCTGCTTTGTACAAGCCATTATGTCCTATCAGGACAATATGTACCATAATCTGTTGGTGGCAGAGAAATGGGTCTAAGATACCGGCCACTTCTGCTTTTTAATCATCTGCCTGGGCATCGAATGAGAAAATGAGAGAATGGTTAGATATAGAAGAGCAAAAAAAACTGCCCTGTTGCTTACAGCATTGCAAGGCTCGAATTTTGGCACCAGAGAGTTTCAGAAAAAATGTGACTTGCCCACATTTTTTCTGAAACTCTCTCATTCTGTGGTGCCAAAATTCGAGCCTTGCAATGCTGTAAGTAACAGGGCAGTTTTTTTGCTCTCTCACAGGACAGCAGAAGTGTTCATCTTTCTTTCTTCAGAATGGGTTTCTATATCTAACCACTCTCTCATTTTCTCATTCGATGCCGAGGAAATTTCTTGGATTCACACCAAGAAACATATTTTTTCCAAATTCGATGGTAATGTTTAGACATACCCCCTTCCTAGCCTGTATCAGGGTAGGAATAACCTCACTCAGGATACCTTTCCGAGCTAAGATCTGGCATTCAACCGCCATGCCGTCAAACGTAGCCGTGGTAAGTCTTGATAAGCGAACAGCCCCTGCAGTAGCGGATCCTCCCAAAGAGGTAAGGGCCTTGGATCCTCCAGCAGAAGATCCAGCAGATCCGCGTACCAAGCCCTCCTTGGCCAGTCCGGAGCAACGAGGATTGCCAGAACCTTTGTTCTTCTTACCAGTTGAAGAACTGGAAGTGGAGGGAACACATACACTGACGTGAACACCCACGGTGTTACCAGTGCTTCCACTGCCACTGCCTGCGGGTCTCCCTCGACCTGGAACAGTACCTCTGCAGCTTCTTGTTGAGGCGGGAGGCTATTATGTCTATGTGAGGAACCCCCCACCAACCGGTTACCTCCGGGTGGAGGCCCCACTCTCCTGGATGGAGATCATGTCTGCTGAGGAAGTCTGCTTCCCAGTTGTCTACTCCCGGAATGAAGATTGCTGACATCGCCATCGCATGTTAGGGGGGACAGTGACTTACTCACCACACTTCAGCTCTGCAAGGGGGTGGCGGCATGCTGCTGGGGTGAGCGTTCCCCTGTGGCGGGGCGCGATCTTTCCCCTCTGGAGCTCAATGTCCAGTCAGCGGAGACAGTGGCTCAGACCCCCCCCCCCCCCCGGTGCTGCGCACATGCCCGCTTCGCAGCACATGTAAGACATGTTTTTTTATATTTCATAATGGGAGGTCTAGCTACACCTCTGCCATATTGGCCATGACCCCTCCCTTTACCAGGGTATGGCAGAGCTGTCGGTGCCCCTATCTACATTAACATCCTTTGCAGTGTTATATAGTGAGGAACAAACTAAAAAAAATACTGATGGCTATGATGGCTAATACAGTTGAAGCAGCCAGTGTGCAGGCTCATGAATTTTCCGCAAAAAAAAAGATCCCCGACACTAGCGGAGTTGCAAGGGACCTGTCAGCTCACTCATGCCAGGCATCTCATATTGCATGGTGTATTGAGGCTAGATGTATGAGGACACATCTGTAGGCTGCTTTCTCATATATATTATTTCTGCCGCCGTGCTATTTTTTCAGGGACCTGCACAGTGCAGTAGACTAGAGTCTCTAGCGCTCAGAGCGCTAACAGCACTGCCAGCTACGGAATGGAGAATAGGGGGCCCACACATGGAGACTGAACATGGGTCCCCTCCTCTCTAGATACACCGCTGATATCCCAGTTATTTTGAGTTAACCATCTGTGCTCAAGAATGGATAGCCTTAAAACCTTGACTGATAGTGAACCCTGAGAACAGAGATTGGGAAACACTGCTATCAGAGCCAGTGCTAGGGTGTTCAGCACCTCCTGCAAACTATACATTTGCATCCTCCATACTTTACAAAGGACCAGCGCACGCCTTCAGCGCACGTTGAAAAAAGGGGTGTAATTTCACAAGGAAAGGGCGTTGCCACACAATAGTAGCCCCATTTCAAATTACACCACATAGTAGCACAATCTTATTTACATTACACAGTGCACGTAGTTGTGCTGCTTATACACATAATGCCAATAGTAGTAGCACCTCTTTTACACAAAATGCCCCCAGCAGTAGCGCCCCTAATACACATTGCCCCTTATACTCATAATGGCCCTAGTGGTAGCGCCCCTTAAACAAATAATGCCCCAAAATAGTAGTGCCCCTTATCTTTCTCTCACTCACTCTCTTTCCCTCCACTTACCTATCAAAGTCCGGCTGGCCTCCTCTGCAGCAGGCTGGTTCCGTGTAGCCCAACCCCCTTAGGCCCATATAGCTCCGCCCCTCTTTTAAGGTCCTAACACTGATGCTGTCACTAGAGTAAAAGACAAAGCTGCCGGCGCCGCTGTCTGTCATACTGCTTGACAGAAGCAGCGCCAGCCTCCAACAGCAGGGGACATCAGCAGGGATGCAGAGTAGGGAAAGCGCCTCTCCTGCTTGGTGCCTCCCAGCTTTGCTTCCCTTTGCTGAGTGAGTTGCGCCAGTCCCGACTGCTATAGACCTTGCGGCATAAAAAGACTTAAATATAAATGAAAACTTGCTGTCATTAGAACAATGTAACAGAAAGAAAAATAATATGACAAAACTCCTAAAGAAGAAAAACCTGATTTGGACAGCTGTAATTTGCATATGTGCCTAATTCTAATTCAAATTCCGGGTTCAGTAACTGACAGATGAGGGCACTTATGCTGCCAACACGGTACAGCCCTGTGGGCTCTCTAATGCCAGCTTCAATTTCACAGAAGAAACCAAGAATAGTAAGTGCAGGTAGGATCCAATGTCTGTATGTGCATGTTGTTTTTGGCTGTCTTTTCAAGCTATTGCTAATTCAGAGTTAGCTGCTGGGAGTTACCTGCTGGGAGTGAAGGGAGCATGCTAGCAGACAATGGTAATTCAGAAGGGCAGCCTTGATTTACAGGTGAAATTCAGAAAATTAGAATATCGTGCAAAAGTTCATTTATGTCAGTAATTCAATTTAAAAGGTGAAACTAATATATTATATAGACTCATTACATGCAAAGTGAGATATTTCAAGCCTTTATTTGTTATAATTTTGATGATTGATGCTTACAGTTTAAGAAAACCCCAAATCCAAAATCTCAGAAAGTTAGAATATTACATAAATCAATAAAAAAAGGATTTTAAATACAGAAATGTCAGCCCTCTGAAACGTATAATCATGCATATGTACTCAGTACTTGGTTTAGGCCTCTTTTGCATGAATTACTGCCTCAATGCGGCGTGGCCTGGATTCTATCAGCCTGTGGCACTGCTAAGGTGTTATGGAAGACCAGGATGCTTCAATAGCGGCCTTCAGCTCTTCTGCATTGTTCGGTCTCATGTCTCTCATTTTTCTCTTGGCAATGCCCAATAGATGGCATAGAGGGCAATGCCCCATATGGGGTTCAGGTCAGGCGAGTTTGCTGGTCAATCCAGCACAGTAATCCCACGGTCATTGAACCAGATTTTGGTACTTTTGGCAGTGTGTGCAGGTGCCAAGTCCTGCTGGAAAATGAAGTCAGCATCTCCATCTCTTGTCAAGCCGCTCCGGAACAACAAACAACGTCAGAAGCGTCTTACCTGGGCTAAAGAAAAAAAGAACTGGTCTGTTGCTCAGTGGACCAAACTCTTCTTTTCTGATAAGAGCAAATGTTGCATCTCATTTGGAAACCAAGGTCCCAGAGTATGGAGCCAGCAAACTCGCCTAACCTAGGGGCGGATTTAGGGGTGAACAATAGTTATGGATGACCCCCGCCTGTCTAATTTTATTATTTTATTGATTGGTTATAAGCCCTCATTTGACGATAGACAACTTAATAGAACAATAAAAAAGCCACTAACTTTTTTTCTTTTTAATTATGTATACATACTGTATTTACTAAGTAGGACAGCTTACAGGGGCAGTATGTGCATGTCCTACCCATTTACACTCCTTCCAAGTGTTTGGGGCAGTACGGATGGTGTAACGCTTAGCATTACTGCCTCACAGCACTGAGGTCATGGGTTCGATTCCCACCATGGCTCTAACTGTGCAGAGTTTGTATATTCTCCTCGTACTTGCGTGGGTTTCCTCCGGGTACTCTGGTTTCCTCCCACAATCCAAAAATATACTGGTAGGTTAATTGGCTCCCTACAAAATATACGTTATGGTAAGAACTTACCGTTGATAACGGTATTTCTCCTATGTCCACAGGTTTCCACAGGATAACAATGGGATATGATGGAGCAACAGCAGATTGGTACCAAACGATCACAAGCTTTTAGGCCTCCCAGGATGCAACGGGCTCTTCCATATATCCCCGCCCACTGACTAGGGGCGGCATTTATTTATTACCAGTTATTTATATAGCACGCACATATTCTGCAGCGCTTTACAGAGAATATTTGCTCATTCACATCAGTCCCTGCTCCAGTGGAGCTTACAATCTAGATTCCCTATCACATGCACACACTCACGTTAGGGTTAATTTCTCCGGCTGGGCCCACAGGTTATCCACAGGATAACAATGGGATATGATGGAGCGACAGCGGATTGGTACCAAATGATCACAAGCTTTCAGGCCTCCCAGGATGCAACGGGCTCGTCCATATATTCCCCCCCCCCCCCCACCCCCACCCACCCACCCACCCACCCACTGGCTCAGCCAAATCAGTTGTATTCCAAAGCATTTAGGCAGGAGCATTATGTAGAACCCTATTCAGGCGAGAAGAACACACATGCACACCCTTCAATGCAAGAGGGAAGAGGTTAGTGAGTATAAAGATTCTCAAATCAGGTGCGTCATGGTGGGATCCCTGTGGAAACCTGTGGACATAGGAGAAATACCGTTATCAATGGTAAGTTCTTACCATAACGTATATTTCTCCGGCTGGGTCCATAGGTTATCCACAGGATAACAATGGGATCTCCCAAAGCAATTTTTAGTGGTGGGGACGCTCCTGATTAGACAGGAGAACCCTTCACCCGAATTCAGCGTCATGAGAGGCAAAAGTATCCAAGGCATAATGTCTAAGGAATGTGTTAATGGAAGACCATGTGGCTGCCTTACATATCTGTTCTGCTGAAGCACCATGTTGTGCTGCCCATGAAGGACCTACCTTACGTGTAGAGTGAGCAGAGACATTAGCCGGAACAGGGAGATCAGCTCGAGAATATGCTTCTGAAATAGTAATTCGAAGCAATCTTGCTAGCGTCTGTTTAGAAGCAGGCCATCCCCTCTTGTGAATCCGTAGCAGGGGCGTGCAGTCAGAGGAGGCAGTGCCTCCCCTGTCATAAATGATTAAAATAATAGAAAGAAGATACTTATGACACATATGATGTGTAATAAGTATGTGCTTAGACTTTATATTATTTTAGTCATCTTTTTATGTAAAAAAATCAGTTTTACTTATGAATCGGAGGCACCGCTTTCGGTGCCTCCCGCTGGCTATGTGATAGGGCCGGAAGCGGGGGCGGGGCCAGGCATCGGGCAGTAAAAGCCCATTACAAAAAGCCCTGCAAGCGGCACCTCTAGGAGTGCCGCTTTGACAAGGGGTGTGCTTTCAGATATGAGAGCACGCCCCTGTCACTGAATGATTGGGTAGTGGCAGCAGGGGTGGATTGTACTGTCAGAATACCAATCCACCCCCCTTCCCGGGCTGACTACCGCAAACAATGTCCACCCCCCACCCGAGCTTACACACAATAGAATAACTGGATTAAGCCTTCAGGGGTCCTGGGGCACTGGAAACAGGGGGGCCCCCTTCCCTGATGTCAGGATTTAATAACCTTCTCTCACCCCCACCTCATAAAATATGTTTAATGATTTCCCTTCAGAGTCCCGCTCCCCAGTGCCTTCTTGGAGGATGTCTCCACCCCCAGTTGTCTTTTGTGCAGCGCGTCTACTCGACACCAATGCTGCAGACGGAGGGGAGACGATCAAGCCTGTGGGCAGAGACATACCCAGTGCGAACAGTAACCCCCCCTTAGATAACTGAAAAATGTAGTACACCAACAAAGAGGTGTGGTCCAACTGCAAAGAACGTAGCCACACACAGCCACATACACATATGCATACCTCCCAACTGTCCCGATTTTCGCGGGACAGTCCCGTTTTTTGGGGACTGTCCCGCTGTCCCACCCGCGGGCCACAGTGTCCCGCGGTGGGGGGGTCAGTTGGGAGGCTCTGTCAATCGCGGTGAATAGACGCTGTATGCATGCGCACAGCGTCTATTCAGTGTAGTCAGAGGGAGAGGGAGCATGCCAGCGGCTCACAGAGCGCTGGGCATGCCCCCTTAGTGACGAAAACGGGGGCGTGGCTCGCGATCGCGGGTCCTCCGCGAAGCCACGCCCCTTATTATAGGCCACACCCCTTTTAGGGAGCGCGCACAGCTTTGCCGCGCCAGTGTCCCGCTCCACAAGGTAAGAAAGTTGGGAGGTATGCATATGCACACACATGCAAATGCACACATCCACATATGCACACACACGCAAATGCACACATCCACATATGCACACACACGCAAATGCACACAGCCACGTTCACATATGCACACAGCCACATTGCAGCCAGTGTCCCAAACACTAAACAAAGCACTTGTTAGTGCCTGAGCTGGGTGTGTGCAGTACAGCCTGTGCCCAGCACTCTCCCCCATCAGTCCACTCTAATCTAACCTGCTGTTGCTCCTCAGAGTCCCTCACCTAACACCACGAGCTGGAGCTGATGCTGCGATGGGAGTTTGGGACAGAGACAGATCGCAGGGCAGTGAGGAGGCGGGCGCACTTCTGTCAATCCTCGCCTCCTCCGCCACTCTAATGAATCCTGTGTACTGGGACAGGGGCTTAGACACTGGCCACGGCACGCAGCCTTGTAAGGGACTGTATTGCTGCTGCTGGCAGCGGGCATCCCGGGCGTTTCCACGTGTCACCCGCCCTCCAGTAGAAACATCAAGGGTGTAGCTGTAGGGGATTATTCTATTTCTCTCCAGGCTCCGACACTGCTGCTGGCGGTGGAGCCTGTAGATAGTAGAATTGTCAGTGGACAGCAGCTTAGACCTGGGGGGCCCGGGGTACTTACCCCCTGGGTCCCCCCTTAATCCGGCACTGGAATAACATATAATATAAAAGTTGGCATGGTTAATATATTAAAACACTTTCATTTGGCAAATATCCCATGTAAATCACAGAAATAGTAACGTGACAATCAGCTTGCAATCTGAGCTAAAATCACATATGTTTAAAATGTACATGAAGGAATATGTTACAGTTTATACCCCTGTTCCACTAATACAGAATACATTTCAGTATACCTGTTCCTAGTATAGTCCCTGGGGGGTGATAGGCAGTCTATTGATGAGCACAAAATCAGCAGCATTGAAAAGTTACCGCAGCTGATGGTAGGGTCACAATCCTACACCAGGTAGAAGTAGTCATTCAAATGCATTGGGTATGGTTGACTGGCGGCCGGGATCCTGGCAGTCAGCATACCGACGTCGGGATCCCGGCCGCCAGAATGCAACCTTGTCCATTATAACCCTACCATCAGCTGCGGTAACTATTCACTTCTGTTGATTTTGTGCTCATCAATAGACTGCCTATTACCCCTCAGGGACTATACTAGGAACAGGTATATTGAAATGTATTCTGTATTGTTGGAACAGGGGCATAAACTGTTACATATTACTTCATTTACTTTTTAAACATATGTGATTTTAATGCTAATTGCAAGCTGATTGTCACTTTACTATTTCTGTGATATACATGGGATATTTGCCATATGAAAGTGTTTTTATATATTAACCATGCCATCTCTTTTATATTATTATATTATTCTGTTGAGCGCTGTTTCATCATGTATTTTGTTTCAGGCGTAACTAACCTCTACGTATTAACAGCTGCTGTGGAAACGCTGCCCTTGTAGCACCTGGAATAGGGGCACAGGTTCTCATACTCTGTCCTCAGGACCCCACACGGTCCATGTTTTGCAGGTCACCTGTAGATTTTTAAAATGTGACAGTTGGTGATACACAGTGCAGCTGCTGGGTGACTTGGAAAACGTGAACCGTGTGGGGTCCTGATGACAGTTTGAGAACCACTGGGTTAACATACCATTTTCCTCAGTCTCTCCCTCCCTGTGTCTGTCTCTCCCTGTCTCTGTCTCTTTCTCCCCATGTCTGTCTGTCTCTCTCTCCTTGTGTCTGTATCTCTCTCCATGTCTCCTCCTACCTCCCAGTGTGTGTGTGTGTGTGTGTGTGTGTGTGTGTGTGTGTGTGTGTGTGTGTGTGTGTGTGTGTGTGTGTGTGTGTGTGTGTGTCTTCCTGTATCTCTACCTCCCCATGTCTGTCTCTCTTGGTCACTGTGTCTGTCTCTCCATATCTCCTCCCTCCCCATGTCACTCCTCTCTTTCTTCAACTCTCTGTTCGTCTCTCTCTCCGTATGTCTGTCTGTCTCTCTCTCCCTGTGTCTGTCTCCACGTCTCTGTATATCTCTCCCTGTGTCTCTCTCTCTCTCCACATCTGCTCCCTCCCCATGTGTGTGTTTCACTCTCTCCCTCCCCATGTCTGTCTCTTTCTCCATGTCTTATCCCTCCTTGTGTCTGTCTCTCTTTCCCTGTATCTGTTTCTCTCCATGTGTGTCTCTATCTCACCTCATGTCTGTCTCTCTCCCCATGTCCATTTCTCTTTCCATATTTGTTTCTCTTTGTCCCTGTCTCTTTCTCCCACCCAAGTTACTCTCTTTCCAGAACTGTCTCTCAGCATGTATGTCTCTCTCTCAACATGTCTGTGTCTCACTCCCCATGTCCCCCTCTCTCCCCATGTCTGTCTCTCCCTCCCCATGTCTCCTTGGCTCTGTGTTTATATATCACACACACACAGGTTGGATGTTTCCATATATGTGCACTCTCTTCTATTTCTATCTTTCTCCCTCTCTCTCATATCTGGAACCCCCTCCCCCCTAAAAATCCCGCATTTGCCCCTGGACTGTCACAAAGAGAACTCGGACAGACAGCTCCAGTGATGAGGAGGGCACAGCTGCGGGCAGCTAGAAAACAAAAAGACTTATGTACACCTGGTGCGGAGATGCAGCCCTGCCCCACCCCCAACCCGATCACAGGCCATGCCCATGCTCCCCGGGACTACGCGGAGAACACCAGAGGAGCGGAACCCATAACTTCTACTGAGGCTGTCTGTCCGTCCTGTGTGAGCTTGCATGGAAGAAGCAACGGTGGCTGGGACCCGGGAGCTGCATAAGAGGAGGTGAGATCCCATACCGCCCACTTTTTCCCACCACTACTCCCATCCTGCCCCCCCTTCTATATCTCCCTGCCTGTCCCCCTATTCTGCACTACTGTGACTCAAATCCTGCCCCCTGCTCTCCACCACTACTACTCCCAGTCTGCCAGCCTGCTCCTGCTCCTCCTCTCTCTCTCTCTGTCATCTCCCTCTATTCCTCTCACTCTCCTCTTTCCCGTATACCCCTATTTCTCCTCTCTCTTTGCCATCTCCTCTATTCCTCCTCTCCCATCTCCCTCTATTCCTTCTCTATCTTCCTTCTGCCCCCTATTCCGTCTCTCTTCCTTCTCACCCTATTCCTCTCTCTCTGCCATCTTCCCCCGTGCCTACTCTCTTGTCTATCCCTCCTGTCTTCATATTTCTCTTCTCTCTCCTCCATCTCTCCATATTTCACCTCTCTGTCTCCCATAAATTTATAAAAATTGACAATGTATTAGCCGCCACAAGTTTGATGAGCAGGAAGGCTGCAGGCACTGGCGGCATCAGACTGAGATGCAGGTTAGCGGCTGGGGGTCAGGCAGTTGATGGCGGCGATTTTGTAGGCCATTGGCAGGGTCGGCACCCATTAGTGGCGGCAGTAGTGGGCATTGGCACGGCGGCAGAAGATGACATCGTCGGGACTCCACAGAGATTATGGCTGCAGTGCCTCACCAGCCACTGACCTCACCGCACGCCACTGATCCGTAGAGAATTAAAAGAGAATCTGTCTTTCTGATGGCACTGGTACGATCCACGTAGATTCTTAATGCACGGACTACGTCCAGCTACGCTTCTCCCGCAGAAAGTCCCAACACCTGAAAAGCCGGGACTACAAGTTCTTCGTTAAGGTGAAACTTAGAGACCACCTTAGGAAGATAACCAGACCTAGTTCGGAGAACTGCTTTATCTGGATAAAAAAATCAGAAAAGGAGACTTATATGACAGCGCTCTTAAATCTGACACTCTTCTAGCTGATGTCATAGTCAGTAGAAAGAGAACTTTAGCTGTCAACCATTTAAGATCCACTTTATTAAGTGGTTCAAACGGAGCACCCTGAAGGGCTTGGAGGACCAGACTTAAATCCCAAGGTACTGCAGGAGGACCAAAGGGTGGTTGAATGCACAGCACTCCCTGGAAAAAAGTACACACATCCTGTAAAGTAGCAATTTTCTTTTGGAACCAGTCAATGCTGATACTTGAACTCTCAAGGGAGCCACCTTCAAACCCTTATCCATTCCTGCCTGAAGGAAATCTAAGATTCTGGATACTCTGAAAGATTTTGGATCCATACATCTTTCACTGCACCAATGAATATAAGCTTGCCATATTCGGTGATAAATGCGAGCTGAGGAGGGTTTCCTTGCTCTGAGCATAGTTTGAATTACCTGTTGTGAGAATCCTCTAGACTTCAGGATAGAGGTCTCAAGAGCCACGCCGTCAAATACAGATGATCCAGATGCCTGTGATAACAAGGATCCTGCATCAGTACATCTGGACGTTGAGGGAGCAGAATTGGAACATCCAACGACATCCTCTGCAGATCTATGTACCAATGCCTTCTGGGCCAAGCCGGAGCTTTCAGGATCACGGCACCCTTTGCTTGCTTTATTTTCCTCACCACCCTGGGTAGCAGGGAGATTGGAGGAAACAGATATGCCAGATGAAAGTCCCATTTCACTGACAGTGCGTTCACAAGGATCGCTCAAGGGTCTTGACCCATATGCAGGCACTTTGTTGTTCAGACGGGATGCCATGAGGTCTATCTCTGGCATCCCCCACTTGTCTACTAGAGTCTGAAAGACCCCCGGGTTTAGAGCCAATTCGCTTGCTTGAATGGTGTTTCGACTGAGAAAGTCCGCTTCCCATTTTAGGATTCCTGGAACCAACACTGCGGACAATGCTGGAAGATGGAGTTCTGCCCACCTTAGTATGTGACTTACCTCCTTCATAGCTTTTTGGCTGCGAGTTCCTCCCTTATGGTTGAGGTACGCTACTGCCGTTGCATTGTCTGAACGGATCTGGACTGGTTTTCCTTGCAGAATGTCCTTTGCCTGAATCAGTGCCATGTATATGGCCCGGAGTTCCAACAGGTTTATTGGCAGGCGACTTTCTTCTATTGTCCATTGTCCCTGGAACCATAATCTTCAGACACTGCTCCCCAGCCCTGTAGGCTGGCATCCGTTGTTAGGATCACCCAATCTGATTTCCAAAAGAGTCTTCCCTTGTCTAGATGTCTGTAGTTACCAGGCTAATGACCTTTTTACCTTTACTGGAAGTACCATCATTTGTTTCTTTATTGTCTGATGTATTCCATTCCATCTGGTCAGAATCAGATGCTGCAGAGGTCTTGAGTGGAATTGTGCATATTCCACCATGTCGAATGTTGTCACCATCAACCCCATCACTCGCATTGCTGTGTGGATTGATATTGTCTGACTGTGTATTAATTCCTGAGTCATTAACTGCACCTTGGATATCTTTTCCTGAGGTAAAAATATTTTCTGCAGACTTGAATCCATTACAGCCCCCAAGTGAATCATCCGTTGTGATGGAATCAGAGACGACTTTGCCCAATTTATGAGCCATCCGTGTTTCTGTAGACAAGTTATTGTCTGTTGGAGATGGCTCAAGAGCAATTCCTGGGATTGTGCTAGGATTAAAAGATCGTCGAGGTATGGAAAAATCCTTATCCCCTGTTTGCGGAGATAAGCAGCCATAACCACCATGATCTTGGTAAATACTCTGAGGGCTGTGGCTAACCCAAAGGGTAAGGCCTGGAACTGAAAATGTTGCTGGAGGATGGTGAACCTGAGGTAACACTGATGGGACAATGCTATAGGCACATGCAGGTAAGCATCCTGTATATCCAGAGATACCATGTAATTTTCTGGTTCCATGGCCAAAACTATGGAGCGTAACATCTCCATGTGGAACCTTGGGACCCAAATGTATTTGTTTAACATTTTGAGATTGAGAATTGACTGGAATGACCCATTTGGCTTCTGAACCTAAAATAGGTTGGAGTAAAAACCCTGCCCCCGTTGTGCCGGGGGTACTGGAATAATTACCCCGGACTAAAGCAATTTCTGAACTGCTTCTTGCAGTACTCTGGCCTTCGTCTCTATATGAGACGGGCTGGAGCAAAAAAAACTTCGAGGAGGCTGCTTTTTGAAAGGGAAAACATAACCCAGAGATACCACTTCTTGCACCCAAGCATCTGTCATCGACTGATGCCATATGTGTGCAAACTGAAGAAGTCGGCCCCCTACCTTGGGTCCCCCAGGTGGAGGCCCGCACTATCAGGCTGATGGTTTCTGTTCTGGTTTAGAAGCTGGCCCTCTGGTGGCCCATTGCTTCTTTGTTTTACCAGACTTATTGTACTGGGTCTGCTTAGAATCATTTTTGCCTTTTGTTTTACCCTGCCATCGAAATGGCCGAATCCCCGAATCCCTAGGCCAAGGATTATAACTGGCAGGAAACATGACTTTCTTGGACTCTGCTTCTGACTCCAGAATATCTGTCAATTTCTTACCAAAGAGAATGTTCCCAACAAAGGCAAAGCTTCCAGAACCTTCTTGGATTCTGAATCAGCTTTCCATATACGCAGCCAAATTGCTCTGCGAGCAGCTACCATTAAGGCTGATGCTTGGAAGCAATTGTACCCATATCCATTGCTGCTTCTTCTAAAAATAGCGCAGCCTGTTTCATATGAGCTATATGGGATTCCTGCTCCCTAGCAGGTGCTGAAAACCCGTTTTCCAGTTCGTCAGCCCATTCAGCTACCGCCTTTGCCATCCAGGCCGAGGCCATAGCTGGCCTTATGACTACCCCTGACAGAGAAAAAATGTTTTTAAAAAACCCATCCACTCTTCTGTCTGTGACATCATTTAATGATGTTGATTGTAAAGGCAAAATAGATTTTCGCATTAATCGAATAACGTGCGTATCTACCTTAGGAGGCACTTCTCTTTTTAAATAGTCCCCATTTGGAAAAGGATAATAGGAATCCCATTTTTTGGAATTCTGTATTTCCTATTGGGTGTAGCCCAAGCTTCCTGTCACAACCCGGTCCAGTTTGCCCTGCCGAAGGGTCACTTACCCCTTCTGCCGCATGCAGATTCGCTCCAACACAAAGTACCCGTGTCCGCTGTCACTTACAAGACATACAGGCTTCAGTATTTCCCGGCCTGGTAGGCCACAAGCTACATCAAAGCCTGACTTAGAGTACTGCTGTGCCAAGTCCCAATCACCTGACCGTGGTTCAGCCAGTCGTTAGCCAGTATGATCTCTCTGCACCATCTGATTCTGCTCAGCCTATCCCAACTAGCCACGGGGTATATGTTCCGGTTACTGGCTCTCAGTCTTCGCTAGTTCATTATCTAGCTCAGCTCTAGCTGAGTGAAGTTAACTGTGTTTCCCTGCAGGTGCAGTTTCTTTCCTAAGTGCTGCACAGTATCGTTATCCAGCTCTACACCTGTGCAGGCCTTTCCTTTTGCTGCACAGGTAATCTCATCAAGCTCCTGACTGCTGGTGCCAGCCAGCACCTGAGATTCCAGCCTGTTCCAGTTCCCTGGATCCACTCCGGTTATTCACAAACTACCATCCTGTTCAGTGTTCAGTTTGCATCCAGTCCAAATCATCTCAAGAGTGCTTCCTGATCCAGTTCTACAGTGACCACCCAGTCTGAAAGCTGGTTACCACACTGCTACGGTCAGCCACTCCACCATACTGGACTGCAGCTACAAGTAAGGAGAGTGTTATACATCATTACTGTATCATCCCAGTGTTAGCCTGGTTACTACTATCACACTCTCCTCATACATCATCCATTCACCAACCCCAAAACCCATGGTGGTCTAGTGGTCACGATTCGGCATTTTCTTGCCGAGACCCGGGTTCGATTCCCGGCCAGGGGATGGTATTTGCCAGCTTACTTATACACCTCCAAGTACTTGCACAGACATTTCCTGACTCCGGATTCACAAACAAATACCAGTCTGACACTTCCTCCATAATTTCCGTCAGTTCTTTTGACCCTGGAAACTCAACCCTAACTGTTTTGGGACGTTTAAACACTGGTGCCTTAGTTTTATTATTGGCTCTGCTGAATCCTCTAGAGACAGAATAGCCTTTATTGCTCCAATTAACTCAGCCATATCCTTTGAGCTGAAACCTTCTACCTGTTCTTCATATGGTGAAGTAGAGTAAATGGAGCTATCCTCATCTGATGTATCATCCTGTGTAGCCTGTGAATTTGATGATATATTTACCCTTGGTTTATCAGCTTGTTGATTTGTAGAAGCTGTTGGAGCTATACCATAAGATGGGAGCTGCATGTATGGGTTATTAGTATACCCTATTCCTGAGGTTGAAGCTGTAGGGACCAACCTGTCAGCTATACTGGATAAAGTTTGTGTAAACATAGCCCAAGGTGGATCTATTTGTCGTTGAAGAGGGATCTGCCTTGCAATCTGCTGAAACGCAAAACAATTTGCACATAACTCATCATGTGCCAGATGCTGAGCTGATAACCCCACCTTACAGGATAAAAATGTTATAAGTGTTGGTGTTACTGTTAATGTAACCTCGTCACCTTTGCCGCTCTTAGACATGATAAATAATCAGCTTTACACAGTATAGTAACATAGTATCTGAGGTTGAAAAAAGACAATTGTCCATCGAGTTCAACCTATTTGTGGTCTCCTATGCATGATGATTTGACTAAAATTTCTGACTGATGCTGCTGTCAGCCGTTGCATTTTATCCCTATTTGTAGTAACTATAATGCATGACTATGCACCATACCCCTGGATATCCTTATCCATTAGGAATTTATCTAACCCATTCTTAAAGGTGTTGACAAATTCCGCCATTACAACTCCCTCGGGCAGGGAATTCCAAACACGTATTGTCCTTACCGTGAAAAAGCCTTTACGCCGTATTGTGCGGAATCTTCTCTCCTCTAACCTGAGCGAGTGTCCACGAGTCCTCTGTGTTGATCTAACCAAAAACAGGTCCCGCGCAAGCTCTGTGTATTGACACCTTATATATTTGTAGATGTTGATCATATCCCCTCTTAGTCTCCGCTTTTCCAATGTAAACATGCCTAGTCTTTCAAGCCTTTCCTTGTATTCCATCGTCTCCATGCCCTTAATTAGTTTGGTCGCCCTCCTCTGTACCTTTTCAAGCTCCAGGATATCCTTTTTGTAGTAAGGTGCCCAGAATTGTACACAGTATTCAAGGTGTGGCCTCACTAGTGATTTATATAACGGGAGTATAATACTCTCGTCCCTAGCATCAATACCCTGTTTTATGCATGCTAATATCTTATTAGCCTTCTTTGCTGCAGTCCTACTTTGGGTACTACTGCTTAGCTTGCTATCTATGAGGACACCTAAGTCCTTTTCCAGTACAGAATCCCCTAATTTTATCCCATTTAGTAGGTAGGTGTAATTTTTGTTCTTGTTACCACAGTGCATTACCTTACACTTGTCTGTGTTGAAGCGCATTCTCCATTTGGCTGCCCATGCTTCTAATTTAACTAAGTCGTTCTGAAGAGACTCAGCATCCTCCTCTGTATTTATAGCCTTACACAATTTGGTATCATCTGCAAAAATTGACACCATGCTCTCTAGACCTTCTGTTAGGTCGTTAATGAAAATATTGAACAATAGCGGTCCTAATCCTGAGCCTTGCGGCACACCACTTAGCACTTCAGTCCAAGTTGAAAAAGATCCATTAACCACAATGCGCTGCTCCCTGTTATCTAACTAGTTTTTGACCCAAGTGCATACTGTGCTTCCTAGCTCTGATTCTTGTAGCTTGTAGATAAGTCTTATGTGTGGTACAGTATCGAACGCTTTGGCAAAGTCTAAAAAGATTACATCTACGTCTTTACCCTGATCTAAGTTTGCGCTTACTGTTTCATAAAAGTCAAGTAAGTTGGTTTGACAGGATCTGTCCTTCATAAACCCATGTTGATTCCTTTTAATGACCTTATTGACTTCAAGGAACTTCTGAATACTATCTCTTAGAATACCTTCCAATACTTTCCCCACTATAGATGTAAGACTAACTGGTCTATAATTACCTGGTTCAGCTTTACTTCCCTTTTTGAATATAGGCACTACTTCCGCTATACGCCAGTCTTTGGGAACCATACCTGATATAACTGAATCCTTAAAGATCAAAGATAGCGGTTTTGCCAGTTCAGAGTGAAGCTCCATTAGAACCCTTGGGTGAATACCATCGGGCCCTGGTGATTTATTAATCTTTAAATGTTTTACTCGGTCATAGACTACTTCCTCGCTTAAATAAGTACCTATCAGTGGGATATTCTCATTATTGAGATTGTGTGTCAGTCCCTGAAATGGGTCCTCTCTAGTGAATACTGTTGAAAAAAACCCATTTAGTGTGTCCGCTATGTCATTATAATTTTTGCTTAAGACTCCCAACTTGTCTTTTAAAGGGCCTATATTCTCCTTCTTTAATCTCTTGCTATTAATATATTTATAGAATTTTTTGGGATTCGCTTTGCTTTCCTTTGCTACTAGTTTTTCAGTTTCTACTTTAGCCGCTCTTATTTCCTTTTTGCAAATTTTGTTACATTCCTTATAGTGCTGAAATGACTCTGCTTCCCCGTCAGATTTGTATTTTTTAAATGCTCGCCTTTTCTTGCCCATAAATTCCTTAATCTTTTTGTTAAGCCACATCGGTTTATGATTTTTATTCCTTTTTTTGCTACTCATAGGAATAAATTTGAGTGTATTTTTAGCTAGCAGGAATTTTAGTACCTCCCATTTCTCCGTAGTATTTTTTCCTAAAAACAAACCTTCCCATTCAATATCCCTGAAAAATACCCTCGTCTTTTCAAAATTTGCTTTGCTAAAGTTTAGAGTCCTAGTTGAGCCAGTATAGGACTGTTTATGGAAACTGATATTGAATGTGACCATATTGTGGTCGCTGTTTCCTATGGGTTCCCCTACTATAATACCTGATACCAAATCCCCATTGTTTGTTAATACCAGGTCTAAGATTGCATTGTACCTAGTTGGTTCCTCAATTAGTTGGACTAAGTAGTTATCATTAAGTGTGTTTAAAAACATATTGCCCCTAGCAGTATCACATGAATCGTTTTTCCAGTTTATCTCTGGATAAATCACAATCTGTGACTGTAATCACTTTACTGTATTAAAGTGATATCAATCTGACCCCAAGCACCAGCATTGAGGCTCAGAAGAGACACTGACATACATATATAAAGTCAGCAATCACACTAGCAGTCAGTCACATGTTATATATTAGTCTAAATCACCCATGACTTTATTCCGACGAACTTAACATTTATAACTAGCTAGCTTATCACTAAGAAATAAACACACGGACACCAACTGCTAGATTTAAAAGGTCAAACAGATATTTATTGTTTGGTGACCTGTCGTTTAAACTAAGAATATTGGAGGATGGCAAGAAAAAGGCGCTACCAACTCACCAGCACCAGTCAACTATAATAAACCATAAAATAGGAGGGGCCTCACAACCGCCTCCTTAACATAACCTGCACTGCGCAGGCTCACCCCCCTTACCTTAGCAGAGCCGTGGACGAACCCGCACGGGAACATCCGTAGTCCACCCGCAAGGGGAGGGCATACTCGCTGTTCATTCAAAAGGGGGTGCCCCACAGTGACCACTTATGTAACTATTTGACCGCTGGCTGGTAGCGACTTTCCGCCACAACAAGGATTTTAACAAAAAACCGCAGACCGCCAACAGGAGAAGAGATTCAACCGGACAGTACTCTAAAAATACTGTCCAAGAACACACCAATACCCGCAGGGGAAAGGTGAATACCACCTTCCCTATAAAACTGCACATTGTGCAGCACCAAAAGCGGATGCCTAACCACTAAACCTCCTATTGCCTGCACGTATACTGACACTGCGTAATTAACTTTCTTCCTAGCTTTTTCTATAGCGGAGAAACGAATGGCACCCCACCAATGGAAACGGGGCACTATGTCGGACCACACCACTATCACCCGTGGCCAAGATGCCCGTAACGCCACTAAGTCCGCTTTGATACTCAAGATGAGATCAATGCCTTTGACCCTCCCCATATCATTCCCCCCGAGGTGAATGACAACCCAGCCGGGCCGCCCCCACCTCCGCTCATGGCGAAACAGCAAGCGAAGTAAACCCATCCAACGTAAACCTCTAACTTCTAACCATCTAACTACCTTGTCCCCAAATAGTTCGTCCGTTCGTCCTGCCATTGGATGCCTCTCCGCCCAAAAAATAAAAGAATGGCCAATGAGCCAAATCTGATCCGAGATGTCCAAAGTAGCTGCAAAAAGAAAATTCCTTACCGTCAGACATTATAAAGATCAAAACAAATTAACTTAAACATGCAAGTAAGAACCCGAGTGAAGGAGAAAACTCAAAAAACTTCCCGTGAACCGTGTGTGAATGCCAATTGTAATTCGGTCCCCTCGGAGGAAAATGTAAAAATTCACTTCACACCCTCCATTTCTGAACGCTAGCCGTTCAAAAACCGACGAGTAAAACACGTTTCCGGGTTCGCGCAACAGGCGCAATAACAACAATACTTAACGGATCCTTATACTAGGCGCAAGCCTAGCCAACTGATTACCGGTTGCCCAAACCCAAACGGTATCCCGCCCGCAGGGGCAAGACCCACTCACCGGGGAGGGCCTTAGTCAACGATTCTCCACAGGAAGGGCGGCACCAATAGACCCCCAACCTCCGCATCAGGTACCAGCTCCCTAAACTTGTCGAACTCAAAACGCGACAGTGCATCAGCAATTCTGTTGTCAACCCCTGGGACATGCGCAGCCGTGAAATGAATGTTATGCCTCAAGCACTTGAGCACAAGATAACGCAACAAGCGCAGAGCCTCAGGAGAGGACGAGCGCTGGTTATTAACGGCGTGCACGACGCCCAGATTGTCGCAGCGAAATACAATACTCCGATCCGACAAGCTGGGTGCCCACAACTCAACCGCCACTATCAAGGGGAATAACTCCAGCAGGAGCAAGTTCTTTGTAAACCCTCGGGTCACCCATGCTGTGGGCCAAGGCGCGGCGCACCACTGTTTTCTGAAAAAAGCCCCAAAGCCCGAACCACCAGCAGCGTCGGTGAAAAGTTGTAACGCAGCGTTGGAACAGCGTTTCGCTGGCCACAACACCTCCCGGTTAAAAGAAACCAAGAAAGTGGACCAGGTTCTCAAGTCCTCCCTGACCTCGCGCGAAATATAAACCGTATGGTGAGGTTTCCGTACCCCCGCTATGGATCTCTCAAGTTTACGGCAGAAAACCCGGCCCATGGGTATGATCCTGCACGCAAAATTAAATGACCCGAGCAACGACTGAACCCGTTGTAGTCTGACCCTGCACGAGAGGAGGCACTGCTCTATGAGACCAAACAATTTGAGCACCTTATCGGCCGGAAGCCGGCAACAGCCGGCTTCCGAATCGATTTCAATGCCCAAGTAACTGAGGCATGCCGTGGGCCCCTTGGTCTTATCCGAGGCCACGGGAACGCCCAGGCGACCGAATAAACTCTGAGCTAAACCCAGTACATCCCCGCACGCCGACCCCACCCTTGGACCCACAAAGAGAAAATCGTCTAGGTAGTGGGCGACCCCCGGGTGGCCGGAGGCCGACACTATGCACCAATGCAAAAATGAGCTGAATTTCTCAAAATAGGCACAAGAAATGGAACACCCCATGGGCAAGCACCTGTCTACATAATACCCACCCCTTAACCTGAAACCAAGGAAACGCAGGGAGTCGGGGTGGATGGGCAGGAGGCGGAAAGCGGGCTCAATGTCCAGCTTGGCCATGAGGGCGCCGGGACCCGCCCTTTGGACTAACCGCAGGGCCTCATCAAACGATTGATATCGCACCCTGCAAGCTTCCTCCGGGATGGAGTCGTTGACCGAGCCGCCACGGGGGTGTGACAAATGCTGGATGAGGCGGAATTTACCCTGAGCTTTCTTGGGGACCACCCCTAACGGTGAAATGCACAGCCGGGGCAGGGGAGGGGACGGGAAAGGGCTGCACATGCGCCCCAAATCGATTTCCGCCCGAACCTTACGGGCGACCACGGAGGGGAAATCCCGTGCGGATTTTAAATTGCGCCTGGAGACCACGAGGACCGAATCCGGGATGGGAAGCCTGAAACCGCTACGAAAACCTTCCAACAAAAACAACCCCGAAGTGACGTCGGGGTAACTGCCCAACCATTTAGCCAATTCGGGGACGTTGATGGGGGAAAACGCCTTACTTTCCACTTCCGGGCACCTCGGCAGCATCAGAAGGCCTGGACCCGGAAGGGGACTGGCAATCTTTGGCCGGGTGCCCCCCGCCGCACGCCTTGCAGGAGTGGCGAAAACGGCAGTTAGCCCCCCGGGAACACTTGCCCTCGTTGAAGGCAAAGCATTTCCCTTTATTCCCCGTGGGCGGGCTCGGCCGGACATTTAAACCCGGCTTACCGCCCTGGGCTTCATAAAGGGGCCTATTCTGATGAGTGACCTCTAACCAAACTTCCACGTCCTTGAAACCCAAGGGTAGTGTCGGGTTACCGTCTTGGTTACGACGGAATTTCTCATCGTAATCCCTCCACGCGTAACCCTTGGATGTCAAGTACATTTCATGCACCAGGTACAAATACTTGACCGTGTTGTGATATTCCTTAGGCCTCGTCTCGGCGTTGCACGCCGTGAACACTAAAAACCCCCGGAGCCACTGGTGAAAATTGCGAAATGCACTCTCGCCAATGCAACCAACCTTCTTGGCCTTATCGAAAGCCTTCCGCATGTCATCCGTAAGGGTGAACATGTCGACGTATTTACCATTCTTAATCTTCTCCCTCATCCGTTTACGTAAACCCCTGGTGACCGCAGTGTTAGCGCAGTGCACCATTTCCGTAAAACGTGGAGGGTCAGGCGTGGCTGCCGCAGCTGTGCCCTTAGCCTTCCTCTCTTTCTTGTGCAAGCGATGCGCAATGAGCCTAGCTAACTTACGCGGGCGCCTGGGGGACCCGGAAGACCTAGTATCAGAAGAGGAGCTGGAAGAAGAGCTATCAGAAGAAGGATTAACTGTCTCACCCGTTCCCGGAGGACCCCCCGCGTCCACTGCTGCGATGGCGGGGCCGGATGGAACCTCTTCAGGGACCCGAGATCCCCCCGTCTCCACATGTTCAGCCTGCTTCGCCACTCCTGTCTGTGCCTCGCTGGATGTTGCTGTCGTCGTGGCCCCCGACAATCCGGCCGGGGGAGAGACCCCCCTCGCCGTACCTGCACCTGTTGGGGAAACAGAAGGGGGGGGGGGGGAGGGGAGGCACAAAAGCAGCCACCTCCGGGGGGGGAACCGGAGGTAGCGGGGGAGGGGGAGCCGCAAGTGGGGGCCGCGAACCGAGTGCGGGCAAGCCCGGTGTCGCGACGCCCGTCATTTCAAACGCAGCACCAGACGCTGGAGGCACTGTGCCCGGGGAAGTAAAACCAGCGTGCCAAGTGGACGGAGCCTGTGAAAACGGCGACGCCCAGTAAGGCGTCTGGCCGAGGGCCCCTGGGGTAAAACCACTGGAGTAAGAACCCCCCCATTGCGCAAAACCCGGACCACTCGGCGTGGGCCATGAGGTCACCGATCCCTGCGCGTGCGTAAACGCCGCCGGAAAATAAGTGGACGAAAAGGGGGCAGGAACCCCGCGGAATGCGTGTGCCGCCCCGGAAGTCATGACCGGGAGCTGCAATGACCCCGACCAGGCCACTGACACCGAAGCCACCGGAAGGAAACCCGCGGGTGAAGCCGTATACATGCCGCCCCGGTACCCGAATGGAGCGGCCAAGGAACTTGGTCCTGACCCCATCTGGTGCACCAGGAGCTGGCCAGCAGACGGCGTCGGCTCGCTGGGCCACAGGCCACTCACAGGCGGCAGCAGTATCTGGGACACCGGGAGCGCCCCGGGGTAAATCCCAGATGTCTGCCCGCTGACGCCCGACACCCCGCTGCCCCCCACGATATTGGCACCTATGGAAACGGTGGGGGGAAACAGAGCCTGCGCATGCTCAAACGCAGGCCCCGCACCCCCCGTTGTCCCTGGACCAGAAGGCAGGGACACTACATCCTGCACCAGCCAGGCACCCGCAGGGGAGCTGGCCGGTGAAAGCCCCGTCATTCCCCTCCTCACCGCTGATTCGCGGCACCCACCCGCCGGGTCACGTGACCCGCCAATCGCGGCCGTGTGGAGAGGCGTACTAACGCCTGTGGAGGCCGGAGCCCCGGCGCGCGCGGCTCTGCCGCTGCGCCGGGCTCCGGGAACGGCCGACGCTGGGGAAGCACCGCCGCCCGTGGAGAGCAGGACCCTGTCTCCGGCGGGCGGCGAAGCGGAGGGGGGGGACCGCGCGCACCCGCGGCCGGCGATAGCCCGCTGCCGCGAGCGGTTGGGAGGCCTCAGCCAGGCGGCGGGAGGGGGGGGGGGGGCGCTGATCTTCTGGGACGGGGCATGCTGCAGCAAAACAGTATGGATAACACCTAAAGCGTACACTGACTGTAATATAAAGGGAGGGAGCAGTAGTATATGCAGTATTTAAAAGAGGGGAAATAACTGACAAAATGCTGACAGTATGCCTTACCCTCATCCAAGAAAAACTGGCAAGAGGAAGTTGGCTGCCAAAACCCTGAACTATATACCCCTGTGCAAACTCCTCCTACCTATCCCTAATAGGCACCCATCTGTCACCTGACCACCACTGTCAATCACTAAGGCTAGCCCTGCCTATCCTCAACACATGTCAGAAAAATTCAGGGAGTTTATGTGGCTTCGAGCCTATGCGGATCTCTGCCTGCCATATGAGCATATTATCAACTACGAACACATTTCAAGTATGTAGGAGTACATTTACTGAATTCTGGTCTATACAGTTATTTAACGTATTCAGACGCATTTGCGAATAAAACCACAGCAATGTACACAGACTCGTATGCAATAGGCACTAAAGTTAACTATTCATACTAACAAAAGTAGGTAGAAATTTAGTGCTGTATAACCCTTACTCCGTAGAGTGGGATACAGGGAGACTCACCCCACTTCCAGGATCAATCAATACGTTCGCGAACGCTGAGTGGATCCAGATGCTACTAGTGTACACTGCCGCTCCGGTAACTTTTTAGTGGACACAGATGCTCAGTGAACGCCAGTGCAAGCAGACACACCCGTCTGCGACCCGATCTCCTAGCGGTAACCTTAGTGTACACAGACGCAGCAGCCTACTATATAGTCAAAATCGTAAGGAGAGTTAGTCAATATCGCACCGTGTGTACACAGCTTGCGATACCGATGCGCGCTCTTGTGGGGTCGGTATCACAAGAAAAAATAGACTGTGCAGGCAAGGCAATTTTGACTATCTAGTACAAAGTATAGTATAGTCACAATCGCACATAGCCAATATCTCAAGTAAAAGTAGTCAAAATCAGAGATAGTCAATATCTCACTGTGTGTATGCACCTTTAGTCAGAATGCCAAATTGTAGGCTATTACATTTGACCCAGGATCTGATCATAATGGTGTGTCCCACTACTTGAAGGATTTCCTATATGTGGCACCATAGATATTTTTTTTTTTGGGGGGGGAGGGGGGCACAGACTATTTTTTGTGATAGACTGGCACTTATCCAGCATATGACTTAGGATTTTAGAGTGTTACTAAAATAATTTGGTTGATACAATAATGGTTCTATGATATTCTTGGGCATCGACATCAAGCATCAGATAATGCACTTGACGGACCAGAAATTGCACTGTTAAGGGACTGTAACGTGGTGGTAATAAGGAATAGCTAAGTTTAGGCAAATGCAGTTGCTGTTTGACACTAATTAGTGCCTTATTCAGAGTTGCACGCTGCTGTGATGGCTATAGTGCCTTTTGCCTTACTTTCATCTGCAACTGTAGCACCCCACTGTGGACCCTTGTTTATTTAATTAGGTGCCTCCAAACCCCTTATTGACAGCTGCTGGCTGTGTAGGATGCGGCTGCCGCAAACCAGTTTAAATTAGGCCCATAGTATTCAAATACATATACTTTAATACGGAGTCGTCGTCGTCGTCCCCCCCCCCCCCCTCCCCCCTCCTCCCTCTTCTGCAGCTATAACAGCTTTCTCTCTTCTTGAAAGGTTTTCCACAAGATTTTGGAGTGTTTCTTTGGGAATTTGTGCCCACTTATTCTGTAGAGCATTTATGAGGTCAGGCACTGCTGTTGGACGAGAAGGCCTGGCTGATCTCTGCTTCAGTTCATCCCAAAGGTGATTGATGGGGTTGAAGTCAGGACGCTAGTTGACGTGTAATATCCAGCAGGGATGAAATTTCACGAACCGTCTTATTGCAATGGTGGCATCCTATCACAGTACCACATTTGAAGTCACTGAGCTCTTCAGAATGACCCATTTTGTATCACAAATATTTGCAAATAGAGACTGCGTGGCTAGGTGTTGATTTTATACACCTGTGGGAACGGGACTGATTGTAACACCCGAATTCAATAAGTAACAGGTGTGGCCACATGCATTGTCCATATAGTGTGTATCTGCAAAATATATCTGCATCGGCCGACATGATATATCTGTGAATGACATGGTACACATTGGCCGATGGTCCAACTGATACATTGTTCACTCGCTGTACAAATGATATATTGGCAAGTGTGTACCCAGCCTAACACCATTTAGCACAGAAGTTGAACCAAATTGTATTACAGTAAAGGTTTGTACTCAGTCATTGAAAAATAAAGCTAGTTTAAAGTGTGGACAAAACCAGGATGTTGATATGAAATGGGTGTGATTATTCATCATTAACATGTCTTCTGTTGTATATTGTAATATGTATTTAATTAGCTTTCCCATAAACAGTTAACGTTAAACCGGTGTAGGAGATCTGCTTTCAGGAACAGATTATAAGGGATTCCTGGATGTTCTCTTGTACAGAACATTCTCAAACGTATACATTTGTGGTTGACAGCACCTTGAAACTCACTTGGCAGAAAATGAAGAGGATTGGTCCAGCATAACTCAAGGTTTTCACAATAATCTATGTATGTGCCTCTAATAGTCAGGTGATACAATGAGTATCTGTAATGACCCTGGCTCTGCCATGGATAATCCCTATGAAGATTTATTGGCTAGAGCTTGCAACAAACATTTGGGCTCAATGAAAAGGTTTACTGAAAGAGGTGTCAAAAACAGCATTTCAACATATTAATAGCAACAGAAATGAGCAGGCCTTAGAGGGCACGAGTAAGAACCATAACCTGCACTGACGTAGAATTTAATCTAGACGTGTGAAGTGTACACAGCATCCTAAAGTGCGAAAGTCTGCAGAATAGAACTGCTGCTCCAACTGAAGTGACAGCCAAAAGGTCACAGCATGGTTAATGATTTTTAAAGGTACAACTTCATCTCCGATCTGAAGCTCAATAGAAAAAGATTTTGATACAAAGTGCAAAAGAAATGGAGGCCCGAAGGATAGGAGCAGTGAAGGAGAACGTTCTTTGGTGTCAGCTAGCAGACTAATCTAAGGATGTGCAATGAAGTCTGCTACTTTCATTGGAATGAAGGCTGTGTAGGTTGTAGGTTATGTAGCAGATAAAAGAAAGTGACAAAAGCTATGCAAATAGTGAGTAGAATAGAAATAAGGGAAGCAATCAGTTTCAGTAGTAAGACAGGGTCAATTAGAAAAGCCAATGAAAGCTATGTAATGTTGTAGTATTCCAGGTGAGTTGGAATAAAATGTCAGATTTATGTAATATTCCGAGGGGGAAAAAAAAATAAACGTTTCTACTATATCGTGCGGTCTACCTGGAATGTTTGTCCTTTACTAAAAGTGTGGAGTCTACCTGGAATATAACTACTATATGGTGCAAAAACAATCTAGTTATCTAACTAACAAAACAACTTTTTATTCAGGTCTTGGAATCCAACCACCAGCGCTCAATCACTTGCGAATGTGTTCCTGTGACATCACAGGATGCATATCATTTTTTTGGTGGTGGATATAAAATGTCATGGAACTGATGAATCACTGAACCAGATTCTGACTCTCACTGGATGATTAGGATCACAGTATTTTTGTCACATAAATGCGCAGCCACATTGTTTTCAGTGATAACATAATGGCACCACATCAGTTGGATCAGTGACAGTTGTGGACTGCATGCTGAAGGTTTTCTATGAGTACTCTTGTATCCTCTCACAGTACAAAAACATACTGGTACGGTAAATGGCTGCTGATAATATGAAAATATAGGGATACATTTATATTATTGCTGGCAAAACGGTGGCTTTAATAAAAATGGTGCTTAGTAAATATGACCCCACTGTCTTTGTTTAGTATGAAATTTTAGCATACCAGAATCATGCTAAATTCTTCCTACCGTATTTAAATTTTGTAACTCGGAAGAAACCGACAGCAGGACATGTCACTACTTACATCTCGAGCTTGCATCTGAATAGTTTAAGCAATTTTCCAATCCCTACATAGTAAGGCTATTCACAGTGTAAACAGTATTTTCAAAATACTGCTTTTTAGAATCAAAACTATCAGGACATATGCTTTTATTTGTACAGGGTTGCAACAAGAACTTTGGTAAAATAAAATTTTTTGAAGGGACCATATGGTTTTAGGTGAGAAACACCTTTCCTTCCCTCAATTACCGTAAAAGAATACCAGAGTCCCCTTCACCACCCATGAGTTTTCATCTAAAAAATATTTCCAGGATCAGACCCTTTCTGACCCAGGATGCTACTAAGACTCTTATCCACTCACTGGTCATCTCCAGACTGGACTACTGTAATCTCCTCCTGACTGGCATTCCTGACAAATACCTCTCTCCACTCCAATCTATCCTCAATGCTGCTGCCCGGCTCATTTTCCTCACCAAACGCACTACGTCCACCTCTCCTCTCTTACTAGACCTTCACTGGCTCCCCTTCCCTTTCAGAATCCATTTCAAGCTTCTCACACTTGCTTACAAAGCCCTCACCCACTCCTCTCCCATCTACATCTCTGATCTTATCTCGCTTTACACTCCCACCCGTCCTCTTCGCTCTGCTAATGCTCGCCGACTCTCCTGCCTACGGATTACTTCCTCCCACTCCTACCTCCAAGATTTTTCACGCGCTGCACCACTCCTCTGGAATTCCCTACCTCTCCCCCTCAGACTCTCCACAAAACTTCAAACGGGCTCTCAAGACCCACTTCTACACCAAACCCAGCCAAATCTCATCCTAAACCTCTGTTCCACGCTCTCTATGTACCCCATCTGTCTCACCCCTGTCTGTCTACCCCTCCCCGTTAGAATGTAAGCTCTCACGAGCAGGGCCCTCTTCCCTCATGTGCTTACCCTTTTCTTACTTTAATAATCTTCAACTGCACCAAATCCAGCAGTCTTCTGCCACCTGATACTTATTCCAGTGTCATCTGCTGATGTAGCTATGTTTATTTACCCTGTACTTGTCCTATATTGTCGTCAACTGTAAGTTGCTGTTTTCTTGTTTGATTATTTGTTTATGTACTCTGTAATTGGGCGCTGCGGAACCCTTGTGGCGCCATATAAATAAAGGATAATAATAATAATAATAATAAATGAGCATAATTTAGTTTCAGGACACAAGAATGATAGCACGCTTTGGGATTTTGAATTCCTTAGGAGGCAATGGTTACACAATAATGAACTCATTAATTTTCCTACAGACTTTAGACGAGTGTTTCTCAAACTTGATCCTCATGGAACCCTAACCGTGCTTGTTTTCAAGGTATCATGTATGCAATATGTTCATGTATAAACCACTGCTTTTGGGATACGTCCGCCGGCAAATCGGACCCCGACAGCAGGATACAGTCCGCATGAATGCTGGCAGCGGGGCGAGCGCAAGAAAAGCCCTTGCAGGCTTGCCATGCTGCGGGCACGGTAACTCGCTGCACTTGCCCAGTGTTATATTCTCCCTCTATAGGTGTCGTGGACACGCAGAGGGAGAATAGCCTGTGATGCCGGTATTCTGGTGGCAGTATTTTACCCCGTTGGGATTCCGGCATCGGTATTGTGACCGCCAGGATCCCGAATGGCGGTATTTTAACAGCTTCCCCTGCTTTTGGTATAAACTTTAGTGTGTGTGTGTGTGTGTGTGTGTGTGTGTGTGTGTGTGTGTGTAAAAAAAAAAAAAAATCTAAATTAAATGAAAGAATAGACTATCAAAAAATGTGAATAGGAAAACCAATGGCAAGGAACAATTCTATTTGATCTACTTTATGTTAAACCTTTTCTAAAACCTTACTTAAAAGGAGGTTATTTACGAGGGAACTAGAGATATTGTGGAGACATTATGGGTTGAAATTTCTATGTGAAGGAAATGCACAAAAAAGCTTTTAATAGGGATATGCTATAAACCGCCTGATAATAATGTGACTGAGGAAGCGCAACTCTTGATGCAAATCGAGAAAGCTACAGGACTGGTGGCGGTCCTAATCATTGACGATTTTAATTATCCAGCCAACGAATCATGTGATACTGCTAGGAGCAAAAGGTTCTTAAATATGCTAAAAGATAACTACTTTTGTCGCAAATAGTTGAAGAACCAACCAGAGTAAGGACTATACTGGACCTAGTACTAATTAACAACGTGGCGATACTAGCAAATACCACAGTAGGCGAGACCTTGGGTAACAGTGATCATAATATGATCACATTCAACATTAGGTTTTCAAAAGCAGCATCCTAAGGGTTCAACTAATGGGTGTATTCAATTGTAGTCAGAACTGCCGTCTTGTCGGAAAGACGTCAGTTTACAACTTTTTTAGGTCGTATAGTGTGCAGGCCTATTCAATTTGGCTGCTGCTTTTCCAACAGGTCAGCAATTCCGACTTGTCAGAGAACCCATGGATTGGCGGATTACCCACTGATCCAAGTGTTTTGTCAGATTCGTTTCAGACAATGTCAATCCAACTTCAAAATCCGACAGGATTTGGCCGCTAATTGAATACTGAAATGTCGGAACCTTTCCATCGGAAAGGACTGACATCAATTGAATACACCACTAAGACTCTTAACTTTAAAAAAGCAAATTGTAACCTGCTGAAACACGCACTAAAGGACATAGATTGGGAAACTTTGTTTCAGGGAAAGCACACTGCTGAAATGTGGGATGTATTTAAAATCGATGCTAGACAAATATACCCATAAGTGCATCCCCATGGGCAGTAAAAATAAGAGTTTAAAATTCAAACCAATGTGGCTAAACAAAAAGGTAAAGGAAGAAATGGATAAAAAGAGGTGAGCTTTCACAGCTTTTAAATCAGATGGAAAGGCAGAGTCATTCCAGTACTACAAGGAATGTAACAAAAAATGCAAAAAAGAAATCAGAGCAGCTAAAATAGAAAATGAAAAGTAAATCGCTAAGGATAGTAAAACAAACCCTAAAAAATTATTTAAGTACATAAATGGTAAGAGGCTAAAAAAGAGGGAGTATAGGACCTTTAAAAAGCAAACTGGGATTCTTGATAAGTGATGACAAAGAAAAAGCTGAAATACTGAACACTTTTTTCATTAGTATTTACTAGAGATGACCAGATGGTGGGATTAGTGAGTAATAATCATAGTAATGATAAAGGCCCGTTGCGTAATACTTATCTGTCTGAGGAAGTAGTCCGTGAGCGATTAAAAAAAAAAAAAGTAAGACTAATAAATCTCCTGATTGAACTTCATCCTAGGGTTCTGATGCAGCTAAACGCAGAAATAGCAAGGCCACTGTATCTGAATTTTACTGACTCACTTACATCCGACACGGTACCAAAGGATTGGCGTATAGCTGAGGTAGTCCTAATATTTTAAAAAATATTTAAATCCTGGTAACTATAGACTGGTTAGTCTGACATCAATAGTGGGGAAACTTTTGGAGAGTATACTAAGGGACAGCATACAGGAGTACTTGGAGAACTCCCATGCTATAAATAAGAACCAGCATTGTTTTGTGAGAAATAGGTCATGTCAAACTAATTTGATTACCTCCTATGAGAAAGTAAGCAACAATCTTGACCAGGGTAACGCAGTAGATGTGGTCTATCTGGATTTTACAAAAGCTTTCGACACAGTGCCTCACAGGAGGCTGATTTTCAAATTAAGGGAGCTTGGTATAGGAAACACTATTTGTACATGGGTGAGTAATTGGCTTGATAACAGGAAACAGCGAGTGGTGGTTAATGGGATGTTTTCAACCTGGACTAAAGTAATCAGTGGAATACCGCAAGGTTCTGTGCTGGGGTCACTATTGTTTAACATATTTATAAATGATCTAGGAGTCTCTTCAGAGCGATTTATTTAAACTGGAAGTTTGGGCAACGAAATGGAGTATGAGGTTTAAAGTGGAAAAATGTAAAGTTATGCACTTTGGGACTAAGAATACACATGCAACCTACCAATTAAATGGGGAAAAAATAGGATTTTAATACCTACTGGTAAATCCTTTTCTCTTAGTCCGTAGAGGATGCCGGGGACACTTCAAGAACCATGGGGTATAGACGGGATCCGCAGGAGACATGGGCACTTTAAGACTTTGAAAGGGTGTGAACTGGCTCCTCCCTCTATGCCCCTCCTCCAGACTCCAGTTATAGGAACTGTGCCCAGGGAGACGGACATTTCGAGAAAAAGGATTTATTGTTAAACTAAGGTGAGATACATACCAGCTCACACCTCAAACATGCCGTACAACATGGCATTTAACAGAACTCCAGTCAACGGCATGAACAATGTCAGCAACAGGCTGGCTATAACATAACACAACCTGTGTGTAAACATAACTAATAACTGCAGATAGAGTCCACACTGGGACGGGCGCCCAGCATCCTCTACGGACTAAGAGAATAGGATTTACCGGTAGGTAATAAAATCCTATTTTCTCATACGTTCTAGAGGATGCTGGGGACACTTCAAGAACCATGGGGTTTATACCAAAGCTCCAGAACGGGCAGGAGAGTGCGGATGACTCTGCAGCACCGATTGACCAAACATGAGGTCCTCATCAACCAGGGTATCAAACTTGTAGAATTTCGCAAAAGTGTTTGAACCCGACCAAGTAGCTGCTCGACAGAGTTGTAATGCCGAGACCCCTCGGGCAGCCGCCCAGGATGAGCCCACCTTTCTGGTAGAGTGGGCCTTCACTGATTTCGGTAACGGCAATCCAGCCGAAGAATGAGCATGCTGAATCGTATTACAGATCAGAGTGCAATGGTCTGCTTGGAAGCAGGAGTCCCAATCTTGTTGGCAGCATACAAGACAAACAGAGCTTCCGTTTTCCTAATTTGAGCCGTTTTGGCGACATAAATTTTTAAAGCCCTGACAACATCAAGAGATTTTGACTCAGCGAAAGCGTCAGTAGCCACTGGTACCACAATAGGCTGGTTCATGTGGAACGATAAAACCACCTTCGGTAGAAATTGTTGACGAGTCCTCAACTCTGCCCTATCTTCATGGAAGATTAAATAAGGACTTTTGTGAGACAAAGCCGCTAACTCAGAAACCCACCTTGCGGACGCTAAGGCCAATAGCATGACCACTTTCCAAGTGAGAAATTTCAACTCTACCTTCTGTAAAGGTTCAAACCAATGTGATTGAAGGAAATGCAACACCACGTTAAGATCCCATGGTGCCACTGGGGGCACAAATGGAGGTTGGATGTGCAAAACGCCTTTCACGAAAATCTGAACTTCTGGAAGGAAGGCCAACTGTTTTTGAAAGAAAACCGATAAGGCTGAAATTTGTACTTTAATCGAGCTTAACTTTAGGCCCGCATCCACACCTGCTTGTAGAAAATGGAGAAAACGCCCTAGCTGAAATTCTTCCGTAGGAGCCTTCTTGGATTCACACCAAGACACATATTTTCTCCAAATACGGTGGTAATGTTTAGACGTTACTCCTTTCCTAGCCTGAAGAAGTGTGGGAATGACTTCACTGGGAATACCCTTTCGGGCTAGGATCCGGCGTTCAACCGCTAAGCCGTCAAACGTAGCCACGGTAAGTCATGATAAACGCACGGCCCCTGCTGTAACAGATCCTCTCGTAGAGGAAGAGGCCAGGGATCTCCTATGAGTAATTCCTGAAGATCTGGATACCAAGCCCTCCCGGACCATGGATTGGATCACCAACGCCTTGTCCCGCGGAAGAAACACCCGCTGCACTTCCATATCCACGATCAGTCCCAGAAATGACAATCACTGGGTTGGTTCCAAATGTCACTTTGGAAAATTCAGAATCCACCCTTGACTCTGGAGCAGTCTGTTGTGAGAACAACGAACTGCAGCAGCTTCTCCTTGGACGATGCCTTTATCTCCAGATAAGGAATGATGTTCACACCCTGCTTGCGGAGTAGCATCTTCATTTCCACCATCACCTTGGTAAACACCCTCGGTGCTGTGGAAAGGCCGAATGGCAGGGCCTGGAACTGAAAATTACAGTCCAGCAATGCGAATCGGAGAGAAGCCTGATGCGGCAGCCAAATCGGAATGTGAAGGTACGCATCCTTGATATCATGTGATACCAGGAATTCCCTCTCTTCCAGACCGGATATCACAACCCTGAGAGACTCCATCTTGAACTTGAACTCCTTTAGAAAGGGGTTCAACGATTTTAGGTTCAGAATGGGCTTGACCAAACCATCCAGTTTCGGTACCACGAAAAGGTTTGAATAGTAACCCTTTGTCAGCATGCGAGGTGGTACCGGCACAATGACCTGTGCCACCACCAGCTTTTGGACAGCGTCTTGTGTCCTCCAACAGAGTTGGTAAGCCCGACTTGAAAAAACAATGAGAAGGGAGACTTTGAAATTCCAGCCTGTATCCCTGGGACACAATATCTATTACCCAGGGACCCAGGCCGTACAATACCCAGACATGACAGAACTGTCTGAGTCTCGCTCCCACAGGCCCCACCTTCGGGCGGTCCCATCCACTGTCATGCGGAGGACTTTGTGGGACATGAAGCAGGCTTTTGTTCCTGGGAACCTGCAGCGGCAGGTTTCCTGGACTAAACCTTACCTCCCCTAAAGAAGGGATTGGATGATCTGGCCTTTCTAGGCTTGTTGGTCCGAAAGGACTGCTGCGCAGTTGGGGAGAAGGATTCCTTCGGAACAGGTGCTGCTGAGGGAAGAAACGGAGACTTACCCACTGTAACGGTGGATATCCATGCGTCTAGAGCTTCCCCAAAGAGAGCCTGACCTGTATAGGGTAGTGACTCCACACTTCTTCTGGATTCCGCGTCGGCCGACCACTGTCGGAGCCACAGTCCCCAACGAGCTGAAACAGACATGGAAGAAATTCCACCAGCCATGGAACCCAGGTCTTTCATGGATTCTACCATAAAACCTGCAGAATCATGATTGTTGCGTAAAACCAACGCAACGTCACCCCTATCCATAGTATCCAAATCCTCAAGTAAGGTAGCCGACCACTTTACTATTGCTTTTGCAATCCATGCACTAGCAATAGTGGGACGTAATAGTGGGACGTAATATGGCCCCTGAAGCAGTGTACATTGATTTAAGCGTGTTATCAATTTTCCTATCTGCCAGCTCCTTTAAGGCGATAGATCCCGGTACAGGTAAAACCACCCCTTTTTGAGAGTCTGGATACAGATGCGTCAACAATCGGCGGGTTTTCACATTTTTTCCTATCCTCCACAGGGAAAGGAAAAGCCACCAGAATCCTCTTAGGGATCTGAAACTCTTTTCAGGGTTTACCCATGCTTTTTCTTTGACGCAGGGAAGGTTAGCGAGGCTTTTTCTTTCCCTGTGGAGGATAGGAAAAAATGGGAAAACCCGTACTGGCTCCGATCAACTCGGAATGACCACCATAGTTGTTGAGCTTGAAGAAAGACCAGTAGTCCACAGAGTTCAACCTGAATTATAATAAGAATTTACTTACCGATAATTCTATTTCTCGGAGTCCGTAGTGGATGCTGGGGTTCCTGAAAGGACCATGGGGAATAGCGGCTCCGCAGGAGACAGGGCACAAAAAGTAAAGCTTTAGGATCAGGTGGTGTGCACTGGCTCCTCCCCCTATGACCCTCCTCCAAGCCAGTTAGGTACTGTGCCCGGACGAGCGTACACAATAAGGGAGGAATTTTGAATCCCAGGTAAGACTCATACCAGCCACACCAATCACACCGTACAACTTGTGATCTAAACCCAGTTAACAGTATGATAACAGCGGAGCCTCTGAAAAGATGGCTCACAACAATAATAACCCGATTTTTGTAACTATGTACAAGTATTGCAGATAATCCGCACTTGGGATGGGCGCCCAGCATCCACTACGGACTCCGAGAAATAGAATTATCGGTAAGTAAATTCTTATTTTCTCTATCGTCCTAGTGGATGCTGGGGTTCCTGAAAGGACCATGGGGATTATACCAAAGCTCCCAAACGGGCGGGAGAGTGCGGATGACTCTGCAGCACCGAATGAGAGAACTCCAGGTCCTCTTTTGCCAGGATATCAAATTTGTAGAATTTTACAAACGTGTTCTCCCCTGACCACGTAGCTGCTCGGCAGAGTTGTAATGCCGAGACCTCTCGGGCAGCCGCCCAAGATGAGCCCACCGTCCTTGTGGAATGGGCCTTAACCGATTTAGACTGTGGCAGGCCTGCCTCAGAATGTGCAAGTTGAATTGTGTTACAAATCCAACGAGCAATCGACTGCTTAGAAGCAGGCGCACCCAACTTGTTGGGTGCATACAGTATAAACAGCGAGTCAGATTTTCTGACTCCAGCTGTCCTGGAACATATTTTCAGGGCCCTGACAACTTCTAGCAACTTGGAGTCCTCCAAGTCCCTAGTAGGTGCAAGGCACCACAATAAGCTGGTTCAGGTGAAACACTGACACCACCTTAGGGAGAGAACTGGGGACGAGTCCGCAGCTCTGCCCTGTCCGAATGGACAAACAGATATGGGCTTTTTTGAGAAAAAACCACCAATTTGACACTCGCCTGGTCCAGGCCAGGGCCAAGAGCATGGTCACTTTTTATGTGAGATGCTTCAAATCCACATATTTGACTGGTTTTAAACCAATGTGATTTGAGGAATCCCAGAACTACGTTGAGATCCCACAGTGCCACTGGAGGCACAAAAAAGGGGTTTGTATATGCAATACTCCCTTGACAAACTTCTGGACTTCAGGAACTGAAGCCAATTCTTTCTGGAAGAAAATTTACAGGGCCGAATTTGAACCTTAATGGACCCCAATTTGAGGCCCATAGACACTCCTGTTTGCAGGAAATGCAGGAAACGACCGAGTTGAAATTTCTTTGTGGGGCCTTCCTGGCCTCACACCACGCAACATATTTTCGCCACACGTGGTGATAATGTTGTGCGGTCACCTCCTTTCTGGCTTTGACCAGGGTAGGAATGACCTCTTCCGGAATGCCTTTTTTTCCCTTAGGATCCGGCTTTCCATCGCCATGCCGACAAACGCAGCTGCGGTAAGTCTTGGAACAGACATGGTACTTGCTGAAGCAAGTCCCTTCTTAGCGGCAGAGGCCATAAGACCTCTGTAAGCATCTCTTGAAGTTCCGGGTACCAAGTCCTTCTTGGCCAATCCGGAGCCATGAGTATAGTTCTTACTCCTCTACGTCTTATAATTCTCAGCACCTTAGGTATGAGAAGCAGAGGAGGGAACACATACACCGACTGGTACACCCACGGTGTTACCAGAACGTCCACATCTATTGCCTGAGGGTCTCTTGACCTGGCGCAATACCTGTCCCGTTTTTTGTTCAGACGGGACGCCATCATGTCCACCTTTGGTATTTCCCAACGGTTTACAATCATGTGGAACAAACTTCTCAATGAAGTTTCCACTCTCCCGGGTGGAGGTCGTGCTGAGGAAGTCTGCTTCCCAGTTTCCATTCCCGGGATGAAAAACTGCTGACAGTGTTATCACATGATTTTCCGCCCAGCGAAAAGTCCTTGCAGTTTCTGCCATTGCCCTCCTGCTTCTTGTGTCGCCCTGTCTGTTTACGTGGGCGACTGCCGTGATGTTTTTCCCACTGGATCAATACCGGCTGACCTTGAAGCAGAGGTCTTGCTAAGCTTAGAGCATTATAAATTTACCCTTAGCTCCAGTATATTTATGTGGAGAAAAGTCTCCATACTTGATCACACTCCCTGGAAATTTTTCCCTTGTGTGACTGCTCCCCAGCCTCTCAGGCTGGGCTCCGTGGTTACCAGCATCCAATCCTGAATGCCGAATCTGCGGCCCTCTAGAAGATGAGCACTCTATAACCACCACAGGAGAGACACCCTTGTCCTTGGATATTGGGTTATCCTCTGATGCATCTGAAGATGCGATCCGGACCATTTGTCCAGCAGATCCCACTGAAAAGTTCTTACGTGAAATCTGCCGAATGGAATTGCTTCGTAGGAAGCCACCATTTTTACCAGGACCCTTGTGCAATGATGCACTGTTTTTAGGAGGTTCCTGACTTGCTCGGATAACTCCCTGGCTTTCTCTTCCGGGAGAAACACCTTTTTCTGGACTGTGTCCAGAATCATCCCTAGGCACAGCAGACGTGTCGTCGGGATCAGCTGCGATTTTGGAATATTTAGAATCCACCCGTGCTGATTGTAGCAGTATCCGAGATAGTGCTACTCCGACCTCCAACTGTTCCCTGGACTATGCCCCTATCAGGAGATCGTCCAAGTAAGGGATAATTAAGACGCCTTTTCTTCGAAGAAGAATCATCAATTCGGCCATTACCTTGGTAAAGACCCCGGGGTGCCGTGGACAATCCAAACGGCAGCGTCTGAAACTGATAGTGACAGTTTTGCACCACGAACCTGAGGTACCCTTAGTGAGAAGGGCAAATTTTGGACATAGAGGTAAGCATCCCTGATGTCCCGGGACACTATATAGTCCCCTTCTTCCTGGTTCGTTATCACTGCTCTGAGTGACTTCATCTTAATTTGAACCTTTGTAAGTGTTCAAAAAAAAATTTTTTTAGAATAAGTCTCACCTAGCCTTCTGGCTTCAGTACCACAATATAGTGTGGAATAATACCCCTTTTCTGTAGTAGGAGGGGTAATTTAATTATCACCTGCTGGGAATACAGCTTGTGAATTTTTTCCCATACTACCTCCTTGTCGGAGGGAGACTTGGTAAAGCAGACTTCAGGAGCCTGCGAAGGGGAAACGTCTCGACATTCCCATCTGTACCCCCGGGATACTACTTGTAGGATCCAGGGGTCCTGTACGGTCTCAGCGCCATGCTGAGAACTTGTCAGACGCGGTGGAACGCTTCTGTTCCTGGGAATGGGCTGCCTGCTGCAGTCTTCTTCCCTTTCCTCTATCCCTGGGCAGATATGATCTTATAGGGACGAGAGGACTGAGGCTGAAAAGACGGTGTCTTTTTCTGCAGAGATGTGACTTAGGGTAAAAAACGGTGGATTTTCCAGCAGTTGCCGTGACCACCAGGTCCGATGGACCGACCCCAAACAAGTCCTCTTCCTTTATACGGCCATACTGTGCCGTTTGGAATCTGCATCACCTGACCACTGTCGTGTCCATAACATCTTCTGGCAGTTATGGACATCGCGTTTATTCATGATGCCAGAGTGCAAATATCCCTCTGTGCATCTCGCATATATAGAAATGCTCTATAGTCAATAAAATACTGTCCCTGTCAGGGGTATCAATATTTTTAGTCAGGGAATCCGACCAAGCCACCCTAGCTCTGCACATCCAGGCTGAGGCGATCGCTGGCCGCAGTATAACACCAGTATGTGTGTATATACTTTTTATTATATTTTCCAGCCTTGTCAGCTGGTCCTTGAGGACGGCCCTATCTATAGACGGTACCGCCACTTGTTTTGATAAGCGTGTGAGCGCCTTATCCACCTTAAGGGGTGTTTCCCAACGCGCCCTAACTTCTGGCGGGAAAGGGTATACCGCCCATAATTTTCTATCGGGGGGAACCCACGCATCATCACACACTTTATTTAATTTATCTGATTCAGGAAAAAATATGGTAGTTTTTTCACATCCCACATAATACCCTCTTTTGTGGTACTTGTAGTATCAGAAATACGTAACACCTCCTTCATTGCCTTTAACGTGTGGCCCTAATAAGGAATACGTTTGTTTATTCACCGTCGACACTGGATTCAGTGTCCCTGTCTGTGTCTGTGTCGACCGACTAAAGTAAACGGGCGTTTTAAAACCCTTGACGGTGTTTTTGAGACGTCTGGACCGTACTAATTGTTTGTCGGCCGTCTCATGTCGTCAACCGACCTTGCAGCGTGTTGACATTATCACGTAATTTCCTAAATAAGCCATCCATTCCGGTGTCGACTCCCTAGAGAGTGACATCACCATTACAGGCAATTGCTCCGCCTCCTCACCAACATCGTCCTCCTACCTGTCGACACACACGTACCGACACACAGCACACACACAGGGAATGCTCTGATAGAGGACAGGACCCACTAGCCCTTTGGAGAGACAGAGGGAGAGTTTGCCAGCACACACCAAAAACGCTATAATTATATAGGGACAACCTTATATAAGTGTTTTCCCTTATAGCATCTTAATATATATATAAGCATATCGCCAAATTAGTGCCCCCCCTCTCTGTTTTAACCCTGTTTCTGTAGTGCAGTGCAGGGGAGAGCCTGGGAGCCTTCCCTCCAGCCTTTCTGTGAGGGAAAATGGCGCTGTGTGCTGAGGAGATAGGCCCCGCCCCTTTTTCGGCGACCTCGTCTCCCGCTCTTAACGGATTCTGGCAGGGGTTAAATATCTCCATATAGCCTCCGGAGGCTATATGTGAGGTATTTTTAGCCAAAATAGGTATTCATTTGCCTCCCAGGGCGCCCCCCTCCCAGCGCCCTGCACCCTCAGTGACTGCCGTGTGAAGTGTGCTGAGAGGAAAATGGCGCACAGCTGCAGTGCTGTGCGCTACCTTTAGAAGACTGAGGAGTCTTCTGCCGCCGATTCTGGACCTCTTCTTACTTCAGCATCTGCAAGGGGGCCGGCGGCAAGGCTCCGGTGACCATCCAGGCTGTACCTGTGATCGTCCCTCTGGAGCTGATGTCCAGTAGCCAAGAAGCCAATCCATCCTGCACGCAGGTGAGTTCACTTCTTCTCCCCTAAGTCCCTCGTTGCAGTGATCCTGTTGCCAGCAGGACTCACTGTAAAATAAAAAACCTAAGCTAAACTTTCCTAAGCAGCTCTTTAGGAGAGCCACCTAGATTGCACCCTTCTCGGCCGGGCACAAAAATCTAACTGGCTTGGAGGAGGGTCATAGGGGGAGGAGCCAGTGCACACCACCTGATCCTAAAGCTTTACTTTTTGTGCCCTGTCTCCTGCGGAGCCGCTATTCCCCATGGTCCTTTCAGGAACCCCAGCATCCACTAGGACGATAGAGAAATTATATTCCCTACTCTATTCTGGTTAAAGGCTAAATCCTTGGATATCTTTTTTCTGTTAGAATTTTATCTAACCCATTTTTAAATGCATTGACTGAATCCGCCATTACAACCTTCTCTGGCAGTGAATTGTTGATAGACACTATCAGGGATAGTAACTTTTAGCTGCTGCTGCGATCAACTAGCACACGCCTATGGGGGAGTGTATTTTAGCTTAGCAGGGCTGCGATCGCTTGTGCAGCCCTGCTAAGTTAAAAAATTTTAAAGCAAAAGATGACTAGTCCTAGACCTACTTACCCTGTGCGACGATCCCTGTGATGCTGGAGCCAGCTTTGACATCAGACATCCGCCCTCCGTTCTTCTGGATACGCCTGCGTTTTACTCACCACTCCACGAAAACGGCTCCAAATGGTCCGGATCTGCCCTGGCATGCCTTCTTCCTGTCAATCTTCTTTGCGGTCGGCTCTGCGACCGCTTCCTTTGTAAGTCGCGACGTAACCCGGCGACGCCTGTTGCCGGGCAACGTCGCGCACTGCGGCAGGCGGCGCATTCCGCACCGCAGCGATAAACCTTTGCGTGCAAACGGGTCGGAATGACCCCCAATGTTACTTACTGTACTTGCCCTATTTTAAAAGATCAATAAAAGTCTTCATAAAATGTTAAAAGGTAGATGGCACCATCTAGTGGACATTATAAGCGAAGGACATACGGCTGGATTTCCAAGTTACTTTTTGAACTACACGATACTGTAAGTACTGTATGATTTTATATTATTATGATCTCCTCATCTACGGATCCAAACTTAACAGTGTCCTCAACTTGTCTACAAAATGTAAATGTCCTTATTCATATCCTCACAAGCCTAAAATCCCGACCACTTGTTTTTTCCCATTTGATATATTTCTCAACCCCAACTGTAGAACTTTGTGTAGGCTGATTTTTTTATTTTTTTAAGAAAACTCAATCAGAGTGGATGCTGAGCCACATCAAATGGAGGAAGACAGTATGAGAATGATTCTATCTATGCTGTGAGGTAAATATCTTCTCTTATTTTATAATAAATATTTGAATCAGTGACTGTTTTCTTTTATTTTTTACTGCATATGTCGCAATACATTTTGAACATTTTCTCTCTCTCTTTATATATATATATATATATATATATATACACACACACACACATATATAATTTTAAACCTACCTGTAAATCTTTTTCTCCTAGTCCGTAGAGGATGCTGGGGACTCCGTAAGGACCATGGGGGATAGACTGGCTCCGCAGGAGACATGGGCACTAAAAAAGAACTTTAGGAATAGGTGTGCACTGGCTCCTCCCTCTATGCCCCTCCTCCAGACCTCAGTTACAGAAACTGTGCCCAGAGGAGACGGACAGTACGAGGAAAGGATTTTTGTTAATCTAAGGGCAAGATTCATACCAGCCCACACCATCCACACCGTATAACATGGAATATACAAACCAGTTAACAGCATGAAACAAAACAGTATCAGTCTGAGACTGATCAAAACTGTAACATAACCCTTAAGTAAGCAAAAACTATATACAAGTCTTGCAGATGTAGTCCTCACTGGGACGGGCGCCCAGCATCCTCTACGGACTAGGAGAAAAAGATTTACCGGTAGGTTTAAAATCTTATTTTCTCTTACGTCCTAGAGGATGCTGGGGACTCCGTAAGGACCATGGGGATTATACCAAAGCTCCCAAACGGGCGGGAGAGTGCGGATGACTCTGCAGCACCGATTGAGCAACCATGAGGTCCTCCTCAGCCAGGGTATCAAACTTGTAAAACTTTGCAAAGGTGTTTGAACCCGACCAAGTAGCAGCTCGGCACAGCTGTAATGCCGAGACCCCTCAGGCAGCCGCCCAAGAAGAGCCCACCTTCCTAGTGGAATGGGCCTTAACCGATTTTGGTAACGGCAATCCAGCCGTAGAATGAGCCTGCTGAATTGTGTTACAGATCCAGCGAGCAATAGTCTGCTTAGAAGCAGGAGCGCCAACCTTGTTGGCTGCATACAGGACAAACAGTGCCTCTGTTTTCCTGACCCGAGCCGTTCTGGCCACGTAAATTTTCAAAGCCCTGACTACATCAAGGGACTCGGAATCCTCCAAGTCTCGCGTAGCCACAGGCACCACAATAGGTTGGTTCATATGAAAAGATGAAACCACCTTGGGCAAGAATTGAGGACGAGTCCGCAATTCTGCTCTATCCACATGGAACACCAGATAGGGGCTTTTGTGAGACAAAGCCGCCAACTCCGACACTCGCCTAGCCGAAGCCAAGGCTAACAACATAACCACTTTCCAAGTGAGATATTTTAATTCCACCGTTTTAAGTGGTTCAAACTAGAGATGAGCGGGTTCGGTTTCTCTGAATCCGAACCCGCCAGAACTTCATGTTTTTTTTCACGGGTCCGAGCGACTCGGATCTTCCCGCCTTGCTCGGTTAACCCGAGCGCGCCCGAACGTCATCATGACGCTGTCGGATTCTCGCGAGACTCGGATTCTATCGCGAGACTCGGATTCTATATAAGGAGCCGCGCGTCGCCGCCATTTTCACACGTGCATTGAGATTGATAGGGAGAGGACGTGGCTGGCGTCCTCTCCGTTTAGACACTTGATTTACTAATTTTGGGGAGCATTAGGAGTACTCAGTAGTGTACAGTGCAGAGTTTTGCTGATAGTGACCAGTGACTGACCACCACTTTTATTTATAATCCGTTCTCTGCCTGAAAAAAGCGATACACAGCACACAGTGACTCAGTCACATACCATATCTGTGTGCACTGCTCAGGCTCAGGCCAGTGTGCTGCATCATCTATTATCTATATATAATATTATATATATCTGTCTGACTGCTCAGCTCACACAGCTTATAATTGTGGGGGAGACTGGGGAGCACTACTGCAGTGCCAGTTAATAGCAGGAGCCAGGAGTACATAATATATTATATAGTGAGTGACCACCAGACACACAGTGCAGTTTATTTAATATATCCGTTCTCTGCCTGAAAAAAGCGATACACACAGTGACTCAGTCAGTCACATACCATATCTGTGTGCACTGCTCAGGCTCAGGCCAGTGTGCTGCATCATCTATATATATTATATATCTGTCTGACTGCTCAGCTCACACAGCTTATAATTGTGGGGGAGACTGGGGAGCACTACTGCAGTGCCAGTTATAGGTTATAGCAGGAGCCAGGAGTACATAATATTATATTAAAATTAAACAGTGCACACTTTTGCTGCAGGAGTGCCACTGCCAGTGTGACTAGTGACCAGTGACCTGACCACCAGTATATAATATTAGTAGTATACTATCTCTTTATCAACCAGTCTATATATTAGCAGCAGACACAGTACAGTGCGGTAGTTCACGGCTGTGGCTACCTCTGTGTCGGCACTTGGCAGCCCGTCCATAATTGTATATACCACCTAACCGTGGTTTTTTTTTCTTTCTTTATACATACATACTAGTTACGAGTATACTATCTCTTTATCAACCAGTCTATATATTAGCAGCAGACACAGTACAGTGCGGTAGTTCACGGCTGTGGCTACCTCTGTGTCGGCACTCGGCAGCCCGTCCATAATTGTATATACCACCTAACCGTGGTTTTTTTTTCTTTCTTTATACATACATACTAGTTACGAGTATACTATCTCTTTATCAACCAGTCTATATATTAGCAGCAGACACAGTACAGTGCGGTAGTTCACGGCTGTGGCTACCTCTGTGTCGGCACTCGGCAGCCCGTCCATAATTGTATATACCACCTAACCGTGGTTTTTTTTTCTTTCTTTATACATACATACTAGTTACGAGTATACTATCTCTTTATCAACCAGTCTATATATTAGCAGCAGACACAGTACAGTGCGGTAGTTCACGGCTGTGGCTACCTCTGTGTCGGCACTCGGCAGCCCGTCCATAATTGTATATACCACCTAACCGTGGTTTTTTTTTCTTTCTTTATACATACATACTAGTTACGAGTATACTATCTCTTTATCAACCAGTCTATATATTAGCAGCAGACACAGTACAGTGCGGTAGTTCACGGCTGTGGCTACCTCTGTGTCGGCACTCGGCAGCCCGTCCATAATTGTATATACCACCTAACCGTGGTTTTTTTTTCTTTCTTTATACATACATACTAGTTACGAGTATACTATCTCTTTATCAACCAGTCTATATATTAGCAGCAGACACAGTACAGTGCGGTAGTTCACGGCTGTGGCTACCTCTGTGTCGGCACTCGGCAGCCCGTCCATAATTGTATATACCACCTAACCGTGGTTTTTTTTTCTTTCTTTATACATACATACTAGTTACGAGTATACTATCTCTTTATCAACCAGTCTATATATTAGCAGCAGACACAGTACAGTGCGGTAGTTCACGGCTGTGGCTACCTCTGTGTCGGCACTCGGCAGCCCGTCCATAATTGTATATACCACCTAACCGTGGTTTTTTTTTTCTTTCTTTATACATACATACTAGTTACGAGTATACTATCTCTTTATCAACCAGTCTATATATTAGCAGCAGACACAGTACAGTGCGGTAGTTCACGGCTGTGGCTACCTCTGTGTCGGCACTCGGCAGCCCGTCCATAATTGTATACTAGTATCCAATCCATCCATCTCCATTGTTTACCTGAGGTGCCTTTTAGTTGTGCCTATTAAAATATGGAGAACAAAAATGTTGAGGTTCCAAAATTAGGGAAAGATCAAGATCCACTTCCACCTCGTGCTGAAGCTGCTGCCACTAGTCATGGCCGAGACGATGAAATGCCAGCAACGTCGTCTGCCAAGGCCGATGCCCAATGGCATAGTACAGAGCATGTCAAAACCAAAACACCAAATATCAGTAAAAAAAGGACTCCAAAACCTAAAATAAAATTGTCGGAGGAGAAGCGTAAACTTGCCAATATGCCATTTACCACACGGAGTGGCAAGGAACGGCTGAGGCCCTGGCCTATGTTCATGGCTAGTGGTTCAGCTTCACATGAGGATGGAAGCACTCAGCCTCTCGCTAGAAAACTGAAAAGACTCAAGCTGGCAAAAGCACCGCAAAGAACTGTGCGTTCTTTGAAATCCCAAATCCACAAGGAGAGTCCAATTGTGTCGGTTGCGATGCCTGACCTTCCCAACACTGGACGTGAAGAGCATGCGCCTTCCACCATTTGCACGCCCCCTGCAAGTGCTGGAAGGAGCACCCGCAGTCCAGTTCCTGATAGTCAGATTGAAGATGTCAGTGTTGAAGTACACCAGGATGAGGAGGATATGGGTGTTGCTGGCGCTGGGGAGGAAATTGACCAGGAGGATTCTGATGGTGAGGTGGTTTGTTTAAGTCAGGCACCCGGGGAGACACCTGTTGTCCGTGGGAGGAATATGGCCGTTGACATGCCAGGTGAAAATACCAAAAAAATCAGCTCTTCGGTGTGGAGGTATTTCACCAGAAATGCGGACAACAGGTGTCAAGCCGTGTGTTCCCTTTGTCAAGCTGTAATAAGTAGGGGTAAGGACGTTAACCACCTCGGAACATCCTCCCTTATACGTCACCTGCAGCGCATTCATAATAAGTCAGTGACAAGTTCAAAAACTTTGGGTGACAGCGGAAGCAGTCCACTGACCAGTAAATCCCTTCCTCTTGTAACCAAGCTCACGCAAACCACCCCACCAACTCCCTCAGTGTCAATTTCCTCCTTCCCCAGGAATGCCAATAGTCCTGCAGGCCATGTCACTGGCAAGTCTGACGAGTCCTCTCCTGCCTGGGATTCCTCCGATGCATCCTTGCGTGTAACGCCTACTGCTGCTGGCGCTGCTGTTGTTGCCGCTGGGAGTCGATGGTCATCCCAGAGGGGAAGTCGTAAGCCCACTTGTACTACTTCCAGTAAGCAATTGACTGTTCAACAGTCCTTTGCGAGGAAGATGAAATATCACAGCAGTCATCCTACTGCAAAGCGGATAACTGAGTCCTTGACAACTATGTTGGTGTTAGACGTGCGTCCGGTATCCGCCGTTAGTTCACAGGGAACTAGACAATTTATTGAGGCAGTGTGCCCCCGTTACCAAATACCATCTAGGTTCCACTTCTGTAGGCAGGCGATACCGAGAATGTACACGGACGTCAGAAAAAGACTCACCAGTGTCCTAAAAAATGCAGTTGTACCCAATGTCCACTTAACCACGGACATGTGGACAAGTGGAGCAGGGCAGGGTCAGGACTATATGACTGTGACAGCCCACTGGGTAGATGTATGGACTCCCGCCGCAAGAACAGCAGCGGCGGCACCAGTAGCAGCATCTCGCAAACGCCAACTCTTTCCTAGGCAGGCTACGCTTTGTATCACCGCTTTCCAGAATACGCACACAGCTGAAAACCTCTTACGGCAACTGAGGAAGATCATCGCGGAATGGCTTACCCCAATTGGACTCTCCTGTGGATTTGTGGCATCGGACAACGCCAGCAATATTGTGTGTGCATTAAATATGGGCAAATTCCAGCACGTCCCATGTTTTGCACATACCTTGAATTTGGTGGTGCAGAATTTTTTAAAAAACGACAGGGGCGTGCAAGAGATGCTGTCGGTGGCCAGAAAAATTGCGGGACACTTTCGGCGTACAGGCACCACGTACAGAAGACTGGAGCACCACCAAAAACTACTGAACCTGCCCTGCCATCATCTGAAGCAAGAAGTGGTAACGAGGTGGAATTCAACCCTCTATATGCTTCAGAGGTTGGAGGAGCAGCAAAAGGCCATTCAAGCCTATACAATTGAGCACGATATAGGAGATGGAATGCACCTGTCTCAAGCGCAGTGGAGAATGATTTCAACGTTGTGCAAGGTTCTGATGCCCTTTGAACTTGCCACACGTGAAGTCAGTTCAGACACTGCCAGCCTGAGTCAGGTCATTCCCCTCATCAGGCTTTTGCAGAAGAAGCTGGAGGCATTGAAGAAGGAGCTAAAAGGGAGCGATTCCGCTAGGCATGTGGGACTTGTGGATGCAGCCCTTAATTCGCTTAACAAGGATTCACGGGTGGTCAATCTGTTGAAATCAGAGCACTACATTTTGGCCACCGTGCTCGATCCTAGATTTAAAGCCTACCTTGGATCTCTCTTTCCGGCAGACACAGGTCTGCTGGGGTTGAAAGACCTGCTGGTGACAAAATTGTCAAGTCAAGCGGAACGCGACCTGTCAACATCTCCTCCTTCACATTCTCCCGCAACTGGGGGTGCGAGGAAAAGGCTCAGAATTCCGAGCCCACCCGCTGGCGGTGATGCAGGGCAGTCTGGAGCGACTGCTGATGCTGACATCTGGTCCGGACTGAAGGACCTGACAACGATTACGGACATGTCGTCTACTGTCACTGCATATGATTCTCTCAACATTGATAGAATGGTGGAGGATTATATGAGTGACCGCATCCAAGTAGGCACGTCACACAGTCCGTACTTATACTGGCAGGAAAAAGAGGCAATTTGGAGGCCCTTGCACAAACTGGCTTTATTCTACCTAAGTTGCCCTCCCACAAGTGTGTACTCCGAAAGAGTGTTTAGTGCCGCCGCTCACCTTGTCAGCAATCGGCGTACGAGGTTACATCCAGAAAATGTGGAGAAGATGATGTTCATTAAAATGAATTATAATCAATTCCTCCGCGGAGACATTGACCAGCAGCAATTGCCTCCACAAAGTACACAGGGAGCTGAGATGGTGGATTCCAGTGGGGACGAATTGATAATCTGTGAGGAGGGGGATGTACACGGTGATATATCGGAGGGTGAAGATGAGGTGGACATCTTGCCTCTGTAGAGCCAGTTTGTGCAAGGAGAGATTAATTGCTTCTTTTTTGGGGGGGGTCCAAACCAACCCGTCATCTCAGTCACAGTCGTGTGGCAGACCCTGTCACTGAAATGATGGGTTGGTTAAAGTGTGCATGTCCTGTTTTGTTTATACAACATAAGGGTGGGTGGGAGGGCCCAAGGACAATTCCATCTTGCACCTCTTTTTTCTTTTCTTTTTCTTTGCATCATGTGCTGATTGGGGAGGGTTTTTTGGAAGGGACATCCTGCGTGACACTGCAGTGCCACTCCTAGATGGGCCCGGTGTTTGTGTCGGCCACTAGGGTCGCTAATCTTACTCACACAGTCAGCTACCTCATTGCGCCTCTTTTTTTCTTTGCGTCATGTGCTGTTTGGGGAGGGTTTTTTGGAAGGGACATCCTGCGTGACACTGCAGTGCCACTCCTAGATGGGCCCGGTGTTTGTGTCGGCCACTAGGGTCGCTAATCTTACTCACACAGCTACCTCATTGCGCCTCTTTTTTTCTTTGCGTCATGTGCTGTTTGGGGAGGGTTTTTTGGAAGGGCCATCCTGCGTGACACTGCAGTGCCACTCCTAGATGGGCCCGGTGTTTGTGTCGGCCACTAGGGTCGCTAATCTTACTCACACAGCTACCTCATTGCGCCTCTTTTTTTCTTTGCGTCATGTGCTGTTTGGGGAGGGTTTTTTGGAAGGGACATCCTGCGTGACACTGCAGTGCCACTCCTAGATGGGCCCGGTGTTTGTGTCGGCCACTAGGGTCGCTAATCTTACTCACACAGTCAGCTACCTCATTGCGCCTCTTTTTTTCTTTGCGTCATGTGCTGTTTGGGGAGGGTTTTTTGGAAGGGCCATCCTGCGTGACACTGCAGTGCCACTCCTAGATGGGCCCGGTGTTTGTGTCGGCCACTAGGGTCGCTAATCTTACTCACACAGCTACCTCATTGCGCCTCTTTTTTTCTTTGCGTCATGTGCTGTTTGGGGGGGGTTTTTTGGAAGGGACATCCTGCGTGACACTGCAGTGCCACTCCTAGATGGGCCCGGTGTTTGTGTCGGCCACTAGGGTCGCTAATCTTACTCACACAGCTACCTCATTGCGCCTCTTTTTTTCTTTGCGTCATGTGCTGTTTGGGGAGGGTTTTTTGGAAGGGACATCCTGCGTGACACTGCAGTGCCACTCCTAGATGGGCCCGGTGTTTGTGTCGGCCACTAGGGTCGCTTATCTTACTCACACAGCGACCTCGGTGCAAATTTTAGGACTAAAAATAATATTGTGAGGTGTGAGGTATTCAGAATAGACTGAAAATGAGTGTAAATTATGGTTTTTGAGGTTAATAATACTTTGGGATCAAAATGACCCCCAAATTCTATGATTTAAGCTGTTTTTTAGTGTTTTTGGAAAAAAACACCCGAATCCAAAACACACCCGAATCCGACAAAAAAAATTCGGTGAGGTTTTGCCAAAACGCGTTCGAACCCAAAACGCGGCCGCGGAACCGAACCCAAAACCAAAACCCGAAAAATTTCAGGCGCTCATCTCTAGTTCAAACCAGTGGGACTTAAGGAAACTCAACACCACGTTAAGGTCCCAAGGCGCCACCGGAGGTACAAACGGAGGCTGAATATGCAGCACTCCCTTCACAAAAGTCTGTACTTCCGGGAGAGAAGCTAATTCCTTCTGAAAGAAAATGGATAGGGCCGAAATCTGAACCTTAATGGAGCCTAATTTTAGGCCCAAATTCACTCCAGTTTGTAGGAAGTGAAGGAAACGGCCCAGATGGAATTCTTACGTAGGAGCATTCCTGGCCTCACACCAAGAAACAAACTTCCGCCATATACGGTGATAATGTTTTGCTGTCACGTCCTTCCTAGCCTTTATCAGAGTAGGAATGACCTCATCCGGAATGCCCTTTTCCGCTAGGATCCGGCGTTCAACAGCCATGCCGTCAAACGCAGCCGCAGTAAGTCTTGGAACAGACAGGGCCCCTGTTGCAACAGGTCCCGTCTTAGAGGAAGAGGCCACGGATCTTCTGTGAGCATTTCCTGCAGATCCGGATACCAGGCCCTTCGCGGCCAATCTGGAACAATGAGAATTGTCTGTACTCCTCGTTTTCTTATGATTCTCAACACCTTGGGGATGCAAGGAAGAGGAGGAAACACATAGACCGACTGGAACACCCACAGTGTCACCAGGGCGTCCACCGCCACAGGGTCTCTTGACCTGGTGCAATACCTCTGTAGTTTCTTGTTGAGGCGGGACGCCATTATGTCTATTTGGGGCAGTCCCCACTGACTTGCAATCTGTGCGAAGACTTCCTGATGAAGTCCCCACTCTCCTGGATGTAGATCGTGTCTGCTGAGGAAGTCTGCTTCCCAGTTGTCCACCCCCGGAATGAACACTGCTGACAGTGCACTCGCATGATTTTCCGCCCAGCGAAGAATCCTGGTGGCTTCCGTCATTGCCACTCTGCTCCTTGTGCCGCCTTGGCGGTTTACATGAGCCATTGCAGTGATGTTGTCTGACTGAATCAGAACCGGTCGATCGCGAAGCAAATTCTCCGCTTGACGAAGGGCGTTGTATATGGCCCTCAGCTCCAGGACGTAGATGTGAAGACAAGTCTCCTGGCTTGACCAAAGACCTTGGAAGTTTCTTCCCTGTGTGACTGCTCACCAACCTCGGAGGCTCGCGTCCGTGGTTACCAGAATCCAATCCTGAATGCCGAACCTGTTACCCTCTAGAAGGTGAGCACTCTGCAGCCACCACAGGAGATATACCCTGGCCCTGGGGGACAGGGTGATCAACTGATGAATCTGTAGATGTGACCCGGACCACTTGTCCAGCAGGTCCCATTGGAAAGTCCTCGCATGGAACCTGCCGAAGGGAATGGCCTCGTAAGACGCCACCATCTTTCCCAGGACTCGAGTGCAGTGATGCACTGACACCTGTTTTGGCTTCAATAGGTCCCTGACCAAAGTCATGAGTTCCTGGGCCTTTTCTATCGGCAGATAAACCCTTTTCTGGTCCGTATCCAGAATCATGCCTTAGAAGGTCAAACAAGTCGTAGGAACCAACTGTGACTTTGGAATATTGAGAATCCAGCCGTGTTGCTGCAACACCTTCAGCGAAAGTGACACGCTGTTCAACAACTGCTCTCGTGATCTCGCTTTTATGAGGAGATCGTCCAAGTATGGGATAATTGTGACACCCTGCTTGCGCAGGAGCACCATCATCTCCGCCATTACCTTGGTGAAAATCCTGGGGGCTGTGGAAAGCCCAAACGGCAACATCTGAAATTGGTAATGACACTCCTGTACCGCAAATCTCAGGTACGCCTGATGAGGTGGATAAATGGGAACATGAAGGTATGCATCCTTTATGTCCAGGGATACCATAAAATCCCCCCCTTCTAGGCTGGCGATGATCGCTCTGAGCGATTCCATCTTGAATTTGAACCTTTTCAAGTATAGGTTCAAGGATTTTAAATTTAAAATGGGTCTGACCAGTTTCGGGACTACAAACAGAGTTGAGTAATACCCCTTCCCTTGCTAAAGCAGGGGAACTTTGACCACCACCTGTTGAAGACACAATTTGTGAATCGCATTTAAAACTATCTCCCTTTCTGGGGGAGAAGCTGGCAGGGCCGATTTGAAAAACCGTTGAGGAGGCACCTCTTCGAATTCCAGCTTGTACCCCTGGGAAACAATTTCTATTGCCCAGGGATCCAGATGTGGCTGAAAAGTCGAAGACGTGCCCCCACTGGGGCGGACTCCCTCAGCGGAGCCCCAGCGTCATGCGGTGGATTTTGTAGAGGCCAGGGAGGACTTCTACTCCTGGGAACCAGCTGTGGTAGGCAGCTTTTTCCCTCTGCCCTTACCTCTGGCAAGAAAGGATGATCCTCGTACTCTCTTGTTTCTATTTGACCAAAAGGACTGCATTTGATAATGTGGCGCTTTCTTAGGCTGTGAGGGAATATAAGGAAAAAAAAATAAGAATTTACTTACCGATAATTCTATTTCTCGTAGTCCGTAGTGGATGCTGGGAACTCCGTAAGGACCATGGGGAATAGCGGCTCCGCAGGAGACTGGGCACAAAAAGTAAAAGCTTTAGACTAGCTGGTGTGCACTGGCTCCTCCCCCTATGACCCTCCTCCAAGCCTCAGTTAAGATACTGTGCCCGGACGAGCGTACATAATAAGGAAGGATCTTGAATCCCGGGTAAGACTCATACCAGCCACACCAATCACACCGTACAACTCGTGATCTGAACCCAGTTAACAGTATGATAACCGTAGGAGCCTCTGAAAAGATGGCTTCCAACAATAAACAACCCGATTTGTTTGTAACAATAACTATATACAAGTATTGCAGACAATCCGCACTTGGGATGGGCGCCCAGCATCCACTACGGACTACGAGAAATAGAATTATCGGTAAGTAAATTCTTATTTTCTCTGACGTCCTAGTGGATGCTGGGAACTCCGTAAGGACCATGGGGATTATACCAAAGCTCCCAAACGGGCGGGAGAGTGCGGATGACTCTGCAGCACCGAATGAGAGAACTCCAGGTCCTCCTCAGCCAGGGTATCAAATTTGTAGAATTTAGCAAACGTGTTTGCCCCTGACCAAGTAGCTGCTCGGCAAAGTTGTAAAGCCGAGACCCCTCGGGCAGCCGCCCAAGATGAGCCCACCTTCCTTGTGGAATGGGCTTTAACAGATTTTGGCTGTGGCAGGCCTGCCACAGAATGTGCAAGTTGAATTGTACTACAAATCCAACGAGCAATCGTCTGCTTAGAAGCAGGAGCACCCAGCTTGTTGGGTGCATACAGTATAAACAGCGAGTCAGATTTTTAAACATTTACTTCTAAGCAGCTCAGGAGAGCCACCTAGCTTGCACCCTTCTCGTTCGGGCACAAAAATCTAACTGAGGCTTGGAGGAGGGTCATAGGGGGAGGAGCCAGTGCACACCAGCTAGTCTAAAGCTTTTACTTTTTGTGCCCAGTCTCCTGCGGAGCCGCTATTCCCCATGGTCCTTACGGAGTTCCCAGCATCCACTAGGACGTCAGAGAAAATAGATTTACCTGCCGTAGCTGTGGAAACCAGGTCCGAGAGACCTTCCCCAAACAATTCCTCACCCGTAAGGTAAAACCTCCATATGCCTCTTTGAGTCGGCATCACCTGTCCATTGCCGGGTCCATAGGACTCGTCTAGCAGAAATCGCCATAGCGTTGACTCTAGAACCCAGTAGGCCGATGTCCCTTTGAGCATCTCTCATATATAAGACAGCATCTTTAATATGACCCAGGGTCAATAAAATGGTATCCTTATCCAGGGTATCAAGTTCCGCCGACAAGGTATCTGTCCACGCTATCACAGCGCTACAAACCCAAGCCGACGCTATCGCCGGTCTGAGTAAGGTACCAGAATGTGTGTAAATGGACTTCAAGGTAGCCTCCTGCTTGCGATCACCAGGATCCCTGAGGGTAGCCGTATCTTGGGATGGCAGCGCCACCTTTTTGGATAAGCGTGTCAACGCTTTGTCCACCCTGGGGGAGGATTCCCACAATATCCTGTCCTTATTCGGACTTATGCGCCATAAGAATCCTTTTGGGAATCTGCAGTTTTTTTGTCTGGAGATTCCCAAGCCTTTTCAAATAACTCGTTCAGCTCATGAGACGGGGGAAAGGTTACCTCAGGTTTCTTTTCCTTATACATGTGTACTCTCGTGTCAGGGACAGGGGGGTCCTCTGATATGCAAAACATCTTTTATTGCAATAATCATATATTGAATACTTTTAGCCAATTTTGGCTGTAACTTTGCATCATCGTAGTCGACACTGGAGTCAGAATCCGTGTCGGTATCAGTGTCTACTATTTGGGATAGTGGGCGCTTTTGAGACCCTGAAGGTCCCTGTGACATAGGGGCAGGCAGGGCTTGACACCCTGTACATTCCCTGGACTCAGCTTTGTCCAACCTTTTGTGCAATAAATTCACATTAGCACTTAAAACATTCCACATATCCAACCAGTCAGGTGTCGGCGTTGCAGACGGAGACACCACAGTCATTTGCTCCACCTTCTCCCTAGGAGAGCCTTCTACCTCAGACATGCCGACACACGCGTACCGACACACCACACACTCAGGGAATCCTCTTATCTGAAGACAGTTTCCCCCTAAGGCCCTAAGGAGAGACAGAGAGAGAGAGTATGCCAGCACACACCCAGCGCTAATGACCCAGGAAAAAAAACCAGTAGGTTTACCCAGATAGCGCTGTCTATCCGTATCTGCGCCAAATTATGTGCCCCCCCCCCCCCCTTCTTTAAAACCCTCTTTCTCTTTCTTCACCACATACTCACCCGGCTTCTATCTTCCGGCTCTGCGAGGAGGACGGCGATGCGGCTCTGGGACGAACGGCAAGGGTGAGACCTGCGTTCCGTTCCCACTGGAGCTAATGGTGTCCAGTAGCCTAAGAAACAGAGCCTAACGTTAAAGTAGGTCTGTTTCTCTCCCCTCAGTCCCTCGATGCAGGGAGTCTGTTGCCAGCAGGCTCCCTGAAAATAAAAAACCCTAACAAAATACTTTCTTTTCAGGAAACTCAGGAGAGCTCCCTGTAATGCACCCAGTCTCCTCTGGGCACAGTATTAAACTGAGGTCTGGAGGAGGGGCATAGAGGGAGGAGCCAGTGCACACCCATTCCTAAAGTTCTTTTTTAGTGCCCATGTCTCCTGCAGAGCCCGTCTATCCCCCATGGTCCTTACGGAGTCCCCAGCATCCTCTAGGACGTAAGAGAAATATATATATATATAAAACCACACCATGTTTATGGTATCAGTGATGTTTAGACTATATATTACTCGGTGCACTCTAGGGCATACTTTTTAACACCACATACCCCATTTTCTTGGCGAGGAACTTCTCCCAGCATGAATCACAGACCGACTTTGGGGACTCAACGGAATATCCAATGCGCAACTTAACCCTCAAATAGGTGAGTGTATGAGATTTAAAGATCTACACACATTCCTGCAAAAACAGATACCATTTTCTCCACTCAGTTTTACATTTCGGCCACTGAAAAATCTAGCCAGAGACACTCTATTATAATGTTAGTGTTACAAAAATCTGTGGCCAGGGTGTAAGATTGTTTAACTATTTTAGAATACCTATTATAGGAGATTTTGAAGAAAAAATTGGATTTTTATACATACGTAAGATCTCTTTCTTGCAATCAATCTGGGGGACAATCTAGTCTTGACTATGGGTTAGAGGGTTAGAAGAAAAGTATGGCACTAAAAGGTTAAAAAGCCAGCTCCTCCCCCATTCCAGCCCACATAACCTTCTTCTACCGCCAGCAAACCTTAAGTTTTATGTATAACCAAGCCGTATTAAGGAAGAACAAACATAACTATGTAATCTAGAAAATAGTCCAAACATAGAATAACCATCTGTGAGGGATCGGAGTGTTCCCTAGATGGATTACGAGGAAATTATTTATCTTACGTCCTAGAGGATGCTGGGGTCTCTTTTAGTACCATGGGGGGTATAGACGGTTCCACAGGAGCCTTCGGCACTTTAAGACTTTTCAACAATGTGAACTGGCTCATCCCTCTATGCCCCACCTCCAGACCTCAGTTTAGAAAATGTGCCCAGGAGACTGGATGCAAACTAGTGGAGCTTTTTAAGCACAAGATTCTAATCAACTGGATCCTGCTCAGGACACTGTTACAGCTGGCTCTGTAGTGAATGGGACTTCCAGTACTGATCCCAGACGGGTGATATATGCTTTTATTCTATGTTCTATGTGAGTGTGTTTTTGTCAGAATAAATTATTTTTATGGTGAAGCTGTATTGCACTATATATTTATTAGTGATGAGCGGGTTCGGTTTCTCGGAATCCGAACTCCCCCGAACTTCACCCATTTTACACGGTTCCGAGGCAGACTCGGATCCTCCCGCCTTGCTCGGTTAACCCGAGCGCTCCCGAACGTCATCATCCCGCTGTCGGATTCTCGCGAGATTCGTATTCTATATAAGGAGCCACGCGTCGCCACCATTTTCACTCGTGCATTGGAGATGATAGGGAGAGGACGTGCAGCGTTCTCTCAGTTTCTGTGTTCAGTGTGCTGCAAATATCTCTGCTCAGTATGCTTGCAAATATCTGTGCTCAGTGATATTTTCAGTATCTACGTTCTCTGCCTGAAAAACGCTCCATATCTGTGCTGCATTGTAGTATAGGAGGACAGTGCAGAATTTTGCTGACCAGTGACCACCAGTATTATATAGCAGTACGGTACAGTAGTCCACTGCTCTACCTACCTCTGTGTCATCAAGTATACTATCCATCCATACCGGTGGTGCATTTTAGTTGTGCGCAGTATATAGAGGAGGACGACAGTGCAGAATTTTGCTGACCACCAGTATATAATATATAGCAGTACGGTACAGTAGTCCACTGCTCTACCTACCTCTGTGTCGTCAAGTATACTATCCATCCATACCTGTGGTGCACTTTAGTTGTGTGCAGTATTATATAGTAGGAGGACAGTACAGAATTTTGCTGACCACCAGTATATATATATATATATATATATATATATATATATATATATAGCAGTACGGTACAGTAGTCCATTGCTCTACCTCTGTGTCGTCAAGTATACTACAAAAGTTCAGTAAAATGACCCAAAAATCAAAATTAAAAGAATCTGATGAGAAGCGTAAACTTGCCAATATGCCATTTACGACACGGAGTGGCAAGGAACGGCTGAGGCCCTGGCCTATGTTCATGGCTAGTGGTTCAGATTCACATGAGGATGGAAGCACTCATCCTCTCGCTAGAAAACTGCAATGCCACTCCTAGGTGGGCCAGGTGTTTGTGTCGGCCACTTGGGTCGCTTAGCTTAGCCATCCAGCGACCTTGGTGCACCCCTTTTTTCTTTGCATCATGTGCTGTTTGGGGACTATTTTTTAAATCGGCCATCCTGTCTGACACTGCAGTGCCACTCCTAGATGGGCCAGGTGTTTGTGTCGGCCACTTGGGTCGCTTAGCTTAGTCATCCAGCGACCTCGGTGCAAATTTTAGGACTAAAAATAATATTGTGAGGTGTTCAGAATAGACTGGAAATGAGCGGAAAATAAGAATTTACTTACCGATAATTCTATTTCTCGTAGTCCGTAGTGGATGCTGGGAACTCCGTAAGGACCATGGGGAATAGCGGCTCCGCAGGAGACTGGGCACGAAAAGTAAAAGCTTTAGACTAGCTGGTGTGCACTGGCTCCTCCCCCTATGACCCTCCTCCAAGCCTCAGTTAAGATACTGTGCCCGGACGAGCGTACATAATAAGGAAGGCTCTTGAATCCCGGGTAAGACTCATACCAGCCACACCAATCACACCGTACAACTCGTGATCTGAACCCAGTTAACAGTATGATAACCGTAGGAGCCTCTGAAAAGATGGCTTCCAACAATAAACAACCCGATTTGTTTGTAACAATAACTATATACAAGTATTGCAGACAATCCGCACTTGGGATAGGCGCCCAGCATCCACTACGGACTACGAGAAATAGAATTATCGGTAAGTAAATTCTTATTTTCTCTGACGTCCTAGTGGATGCTGGGAACTCCGTAAGGACCATGGGGATTATACCAAAGCTCCCAAACGGGCGGGAGAGTGCGGATGACTCTGCAGCACCGAATGAGAGAACTCCAGGTCCTCCTCAGCCAGGGTATCAAATTTGTAGAATTTAGCAAACGTGTTTGCCCCTGACCAAGTAGCTGCTCGGCAAAGTTGTAAAGCCGAGACCCCTCGGGCAGCCGCCCAAGATGAGCCCACCTTCCTTGTGGAATGGGCTTTAACAGATTTTGGCTGTGGCAGGCCTGCCACAGAATGTGCAAGTTGAATTGTACTACAAATCCAACGAGCAATCGTCTGCTTAGAAGCAGGAGCACCCAGCTTGTTGGGTGCATACAGTATAAACAGCGAGTCAGATTTTCTGACTCCAGCCGTCCTGGAAACATATTTTCAGGGCCCTGACTACGTCCAGCAACTTGGAGTCCTCCAAGTCCCTAGTAGCCACAGGTACCACAATAGGTTGATTCATGTGAAACGCTGAAACCACCTTAGGGAGAAATTGAGGACGAGTCCTCAATTCCGCCCTATCCGAATGAAATATCAGGTAAGGGCTTTTATAGGATAAAGCCGCCAATTCTGATACGCGCCTGGCTGAAGCCAGGGCCAACAGCATTACCACTTTCCATGTGAGATATTTCAAATCCACTGTGGCAAGTGGTTCAAACCAATGTGATTTTAGGAACTCTAAAACTACATTGAGATCCCAAGGTGCCACTGGAGGCACAAAAGGAGGCTGTATATGCAGTACCCCTTTGACAAACGTCTGAACTTCAGGCACTGAAGCCAGTTCTTTTTGGAAGAAGATCGACAGGGCCGAAATTTGAACCTTAATGGATCCTAATTTTAGGCCCATAGACAATCCTGCTTGCAGGAAATGTAGGAAACGACCCAGTTGAAATTCCTCCGTAGGGGCCTTCTTGGCCTCACACCACGCAACATATTTTCGCCAAATGCGATGATAATGTTTTGCAGTTACATCCTTCCTGGCCTTGATCAGGGGAGGGATGACTTCATCTGGAATGCCTTTTTCCTTCAGGATCCGGCGTTCAACCGCCATGCCGTCAAACGCAGCCACGGTAAGTCTTGGAACAGACAAGGTCCCTGCTGGAGCAGGTCCTTCCTTAGAGGTAGAGGCCACGGGTCCTCCGTGAGCATCTCTTGCAGCTCCGGGTACCAAGTTCTTCTTGGCCAATCCGGAGCCACGAGTATCGTTCTTACTCCTCTCCTTCTTATGATTCTCAGTACTTTTGGTATGAGAGGAAGAGGAGGGAACACATATACCGACTGGAAAACCCACGGAGTTACCAGAGCGTCCACCGCTATTGCCTGAGGGTCCCTTGACCTGGCGCACTATCTGTCCAGTTTCTTGTTGAGACGGGACGCCATCATGTCCACCTTTGGTTTTTCCCAACGGTTTACAATCACTTGGAAGACTTCTGGATGAAGTCCCCACTCCCCCGGGTGGAGGTCGTGTCTGCTGAGGAAGTCTGCTTCCCAGTTGTCCACTCCCGGAATGAACACTGCTGACAGTGCTATCACATGATTTTCCGCCCAGCGGAGAATCCTTGCAGCTTCTGCCATTGCCCTCCTGCTTCTTGTGCCGCCCTGTCTGTTTACGTGGGCGACAGCCGTGATGTTGTCCGACTGGATCAATACCGGTTGACCCTGAAGCAGAGGCCTTGCTTGACTTAGGGCATTGTAAATGGCCCTTAGCTCTAGGATATTTATGTGAAGAGACGTTTCCATGCTTGACCACAAGCCCTGGAAATTTCTTCCCTGTGTGACTGCTCCCCAGCCGCTCAGGCTGGCATCCGTGGTTACCAGCATCCAATCCTGAATGCCGAATCTGCGGCCCTCTAGAAGATGAGCCTTCTGTAACCACCACAGGAGAGATACCCCTTGTCCTTGGAGATAGGGTTATCCGCTGATGCATCTGCAGATGCGATCCGGACCATTTGTCCAGCAGATCCCACTGAAAAGTTCTTGCATGGAATCTTCCGAATGGAATCGCTTCGTAAGAAGCCACCATTTTTCCCAGGACTCTCGTGCACTGATGCACTGACACTTGTCCTGGTTTTAGGAGGTTCCTGACTAGCTCGGATAACTCCCTGGCCTTCTCCTCCGGGAGAAACACCTTTTTCTGGACTGTGTCCAGAATCATCCCTAGGAACAGTAGACGTGTTGTTGGAATCAGCTGTGATTTTGGGATATTTAGAATCCACCCGTGCTGACGTAGCACTACCTGAGATAGTGCTACTCCGACCTCTAACTGTCCCCTGGACCTTGCCCTTATCAGGAGATCGTCCCAGTAAGGGATAATTAATACGCCTTTTCTTCGAAGAAGAATCATCATTTCGGCCATTACCTTGGTAAAGACCCGTGGTGCCGTGGACAATCCAAACGGCAGCGTCTGAAACTGATAATGACAGTTTTGTATCACAAACCTGAGGTACCCTTGGTGAGAAGGGTAGATTGGGACATGGAGATAAGCATCCTTGATGTCTAGAGATACCATATAGTCCCCTTCTTCCAGGTTCGCTATCACTGCTCTGAGTGACTCCATCTTGAATTTGAACCTTTTTATGTAAGTGTTCAAAGATTTTAGATTTAAAATTGGTCTCACCGAGCCGTCCGGCTTCGGTACCACAAACAGCGTGGAATAATACCCCTTTTCCTGTTGTAGGAGGGGTACCTTGATTATCACCTGCTGGGAATACAGCTTGTGAATAGCTTCCAATACTGCCTCCCTGTCGGAGGGAGACGTTGGTAGAGCAGACTTCAGGAACCGGCGAGGGGGAGACGTCTCGAATTCCAATTTGTACCCCTGTGATACTACCTGCAGGATCCAGGGGTCCACTTGCGAGTGAGCCCACTGCGCGCTGAAATTCTTGAGACGGCCCCCCACCGTGCCCGAGTCTGCTTGCAGAGCCCCAGCGTCATGCTGAGGACTTGGCAGAAGCGGGGGAGGGCTTCTGCTCTTGGGAAGAGGCTGCATGGTGCAGTCTTTTTCTCCTTCCTCTGCCCCGGGGCAGGAATGAGCGGCCTTTTTCCCTCTTGCCCTTATAGGGACGAAAGGACTGGGTTTGAAAAGACGGTGTCTTTTTCTGCTGAGAGGTGACCTGGGGTAAAAAGGTGGATTTTCCAGCCGTTGCCGTGGCCACCAGGTCCGATAGACCGACCCCAAATAACTCCTCCCCTTTATACGGCAATACTTCCATATGTCGTTTGGAAAACGCATCACCTGACCACTGTCGCATCCATAACGTTCTTCTGGCAGAAATGGACATCGCACTTACTCTAGATGCCAGGGTGCAAATATTTTCAGTCAGGGAATCCGACCAAGCCACTCCAGCGCTGCACATCCAGGCTGAGGCGATCGCTGGTCGCAGTATAACACCGGTATGTGTGTATATACCTTTTAAGATATTTTCCAGCCTTCTATCAGCTGGTTCCTTGAGAGCGGCCGTATCAGGAGACGGTAACGCCACTTGTTTTGATAAGCGTGTGAGCGCCTTATCTACCCTAGGGGGTGTTTCCCAACGTGCCCTAACCTCTGGCGGGAAAGGGTATAGTGCCAATAATTTATTAGAAATCAGCAGTTTTTTATCGGGGGAAACCCACGCTTTATCACACACCTCATTTAATTCATCTGACTCAGGAAAAACTACTGGTAGTTTTTTCACACCCCACATAATACCCTTTTTTGTGGTACTTGTAGTGTCAGAAATGTTCAATGCCTCCTTCATTGCCGTGATCATGTAACGTGTGGCCCTACTGGACATTACGTTTGTCTCGTCACCGTCGACACTGGATTCAGTATCCGTGTCAGGGTCTGTGTCGACCATCTGAGGTAACGGGCGTTTTAGCGCCCCTGACGGTGTCTGAGACGCCTGAACAGGCACTAATTGATTTGTCGGCTGTCTCATGTCGTCAACAGTTTTTTGCAAAGTGCTGACATTGTCACGCAATTCTTTAATTACTACCATCCAGTCAGGTGTCGACTCCCTAGGGGGTGACATCACTAACACAGGCAATTGCTCTGCTTCCACATCATTTTCCTCCTCATACATGTCGACACAATCGTACCGACACCCAGCACACACACAGGGAATGCTCTGATAGAGGACAGGACCCCACTAGCCCTTTGGGGAGACAGAGGGAGAGTTTGCCAGCACACACCAGAGCGCTATATATATACAGGGATAACCTTATATAAGTGTTACTCCCTTTATAGCTGCTGTATTATATATTAGCTGCCAATAGTGCCCCCCCTCTCTTGTTTTACCCTGTTTCTGTAGTGTAGTCTGCAGGGGAGAGTCAGGGAGCCGTCCTTCCAGCGGAGCTGTGAAAGAAAATGGCGCTTGTGTGCTGAGGAGAAAGGCTCCGCCCCCTTCACGGCAGCCTTTTCTCCCGCTTTTTTCAGGAAACTGGCAGGGGATAAATGCATCCATATAGCCCAGGAGCTATATGTGATGCATTTTTTTTAGCCATATAAGGTTTTTATATAGTTTTTATTGCGTCTCAGGGCGCTCCCCCCCAGCGCCCTGCACCCTCAGTGACCGGAGTGTGAAGTGTGCTGAGAGCAATGGCGCACAGCTGCAGTGCTGTGCGCTACCTTATTTGAAGACAGGAACGTCTTCTGCCGCCGCTTTCTCCGGACCTCTTCGCTCTTCTGGCTCTGTAAGGGGGCCGGCGGCGCGGCTCCGGGACCCATCCAGGCTGAACCTGTGATCGTCCCTCTGGAGCTAATGTCCAGTAGCCAAGAAGCCCAATCCACTCTGCAGTCAGGTGAGTTCGCTTCTTCTCCCCTTAGTCCCACGATGCAGTGAGCCTGTTGCCAGCAGGACTCACTGAAAATAAAAAAACTATTTAAACTTTTACTTCTAAGCAGCTCAGGAGAGCCACCTAGCTTGCACCCTTCTCGTTCGGGCACAAAAATCTAACTGAGGCTTGGAGGAGGGTCATAGGGGGAGGAGCCAGTGCACACCAGCTAGTCTAAAGCTTTTACTTTTTGTGCCCAGTCTCCTGCGGAGCCGCTATTCCCCATGGTCCTTACGGAGTTCCCAGCATCCACTAGGACGTCAGAGAAATTATGGTTATTGAGGTTAATAATACTATGGGATCAAAATGACCCCCAAATTCTATGATTTAAGCTGTTTTTGAGGGTTTTAAGTTTAAAAAAAAAAAAAAAACACGAATCCAAAACACACCCAAATCCGACAAAAAATTTTCAGGGAGGTTTTGCCAAAACGCGTCCGAATCCAAAACACAAAAAAATTCCGGTGCACATCACTAATATTTATGCCTCTGAGTTTTCAGTACATTTGAGACACTTGTGGGGATTGAGGATTTATACCATCTGGTGGATGATATGCGGCAGTGATTCTTGCATTGAGATACCTGTGAGAATTGAGGACCTATGCCATCTGGTGGATGATATGCAGTATTGACTCATATTTATGTGAGTTGAACCAATAAACCTTATTTTGTTATTTACCAAAATTGGTTGCACTATGTTTGTTTGTTCTAATCTTACAGACATTAGCTCTCTCTGAAATGAGATCCAATTGACATCAATTGTAAACACGATTGTTACTAAAGTAAGCTGTTAAATTTCATTAGGTTTTTTATTTTACAGGGAAGCTGCTGGCAACAGCTTCCCTGCTTCGTGGGACTTACGGGGAGGGGGGGGGGGGGGGGGGGGGGGAGTAGGAACCAACTTCTTAGTTAGTTTAAATGCTCTGCTTCCGCTGACAGGACACCATTAGCTCCTGAAGGGTACTGAACACAGCCTAAGCCTTGCCACCACCCCCTAACAGAGCCAGAAGGCTGGTGAGTATATTACCGGAGTCCTGCAGAGAGGGGATCCTCCAGTCATCATTGGCGGCTTACAGGTACACGTGCAGAGGTGGGAAGCTGCGCGCCATGTCTCTCAGCACAAGGGAGCAGAGCGCAGGGGGGGGGGGGTTGTGGGCAAGCTCTGAGGGCATGTTTTTAAGCCTTACTCTCACTGGCAAAAAGGGTACATACATGTACAGCCGCTGATGTGCCATACCCAGCCAGTATAAATATTACATTGCTGAGGCTGAAGGCAAGCTTCTCCTGAGACTTGCCAGAACACTCACTGGGTGCCATTTTCTCCTGCAGAAACTCCAGTGTGAAGCTCCTGAACGCGGTTTCTCCTCATGACAACGCTGATACAAATACAGGGTGTTATAGAAGGGGCAGAGTGTTCATTATAATTAGGTCTGTGGGCCTATTATTGGTATATGCGCTGTAAGTGGGTAATATTTCCACAATTCACAATAAGGCACAGTGTGTGGACTGGCAAATCCCTCTGTCTCTCTCTGATGGGTCTGTCCCCAATAGCTCCCCTGTGTGATAGGGATATGTGTGTGTGTGTGTGTGTGTGTGTGTGTGTGTACACACAAGTGTGTAACATGTCAGACATTGGGGAGGGTTCTTCCCAGGAAGAATCCATTTTAGATGCACAAGAGAGTAATGTGGTGGCCCTTCCTCCTCAGAAGGAGCCGGAGTGGGTGAGAATGTTGCAAAAGAATATGTCAAAGCTTGCAAAGAAATTCTCTGAGTCTGAACAACAGACTAAATACTGGAGGCAGTCTGTGGAGGATGTACGGTTTACTGACCCCTCCATATCATCCACTCGAGTCCCATCCAGTTCCCAGAAAAGGTCTCTGGCCCAGATAATGCACAGATTCAGACTCTGACGTCGACACTGGGGATTTGAGAGGGGTAGACCCCAAATTAGCCAAAAGCATACAATGTATGATAGTTGCTATAAAGCACAGGTTCTCAAACTCGGTCCTCAGGACCCCACACAGTGCATGTTTTGCAGGTCTCCTCACAAAATCACAAGTGAAATAATTAGCTCCACCTGTGGACCTTTTAAAAAGTGTCAGTGAGTAATTAATACACCTGTGCACCTACTGGGTTACCTGCAAAACATGCACTGTGTGGGGTCCTGAGGATCGAGTTTGAGAACCCCCTGCTATAAAGCATAGGTTCTCAAACTCAGTCCTCAGGACCCCACACAGTGCATGTTTTGCAGGTAACCCAGCAGGTGCACAGGTGTATTCATTGCTCACTGACGCATTTTAAAAGGTCCACAGGTGGAGCTAATTATTTCACTTGTGATTTTGTGAGGAGACCTGCAAAACATGCACTGTGTGGGGTCCTGAGGACCGAGTTTGAGAACCTGTGCTATAAAGGAAAAGTTGGCGTTTCCTGAAACAGTGGTCCCAGAGGAAAAGGATTATTTTAAATTAAATAAAAAATAATAAGAATTTACTTACCGATAATTCTATTTCTCGGAGTCCGTAGTGGATGCTGGGGTTCCTGAAAGGACCATGGGGAATAGCGGCTCCGCAGGAGACAGGGCACAAAAAGTAAAGCTTTTCCAGATCAGGTGGTGTGCACTGGCTCCTCCCCCTATGACCCTCCTCCAGACTCCAGTTAGGTACTGTGCCCGGACGAGCGTACACAATAAGGGAGGATTTTGAATCCCGGGTAAGACTCATACCAGCCACACCAATCACACCGTACAACTTGTGATCTAAAACCCAGTTAACAGTATGATAACTCGAATTAGTTAACAATAACTATGTACAAGTATTGCAGATAATCCGCACTTGGGATGGGCGCCCAGCATCCACTACGGACTCCGAGAAATAGAATTATCGGTAAGTAAATTCTTATTTTCTCTATCGTCCTAGTGGATGCTGGGGTTCCTGAAAGGACCATGGGGATTATACCAAAGCTCCCAAACGGGCGGGAGAGTGCGGATGACTCTGCAGCACCGAATGAGAGAACTCCAGGTCCTCTTTTGCCAGGGTATCAAATTTGTAGAATTTTACAAACGTGTTCTCCCCTGACCACGTAGCTGCTCGGCAGAGTTGTAATGCCGAGACCCCTCGGGCAGCCGCCCAAGATGAGCCCACCTTCCTTGTGGAATGGGCCTTAACAGATTTAGGCTGTGGCAGGCCTGCCACAGAATGTGCAAGTTGAATTGTGTTACAAATCCAACGAGCAATCGACTGCTTAGAAGCAGGCGCACCCAACTTGTTGGGTGCATACAGTATAAACAGCGAGTCAGATTTTCTGACTCCAGCCGTCCTTGAAATGTATATTTCTCTAACGTCCTAGTGGATGCTGGGGACTCCGTCAGGACCATGGGGAATAGCGGGCTCCGCAGGAGACAGGGCACATCTAAAAAAGCTTTTAGGTCACATGGTGTGTACTGGCTCCTCCCCCTATGACCCTCCTCCAAGCCTCAGTTAGGTTTTTGTGCCCGTCCGAGAAGGGTGCAATCTAGGTGGCTCTCTTAAAGAGCTGTTTAGAAAAGTTTTTTTTTTTAGGTTTCATTCAGTGATTCCTGCTGGCAACAGGATCACTGCAACGAGGGACTTAGGGGAGAGATCTCCAACTCACCTGCGTGCAGGATGGATTGGGATCTTAGGCTACTGGACACTGAGCTCCAGAGGGAGTCGGAACACAGGTCAGCCTGGGGTTCGTCCCGGAGCCGCGCCGCCGATCCCCCTTACAGACGCTGAAGAAGACGGCAGAACGGAGGTCCGGAAACAGGCGGCAGAAGACTTCACAGTCTTCATGAAGGTAGCGCACAGCACTGCAGCTGTGCGCCATTGTTGTCACACGGCTCACTGACCTAGTCACGGAGGGTGCAGGGCGCTGCTGGGGGCGCCCTGGGCAGCAATATAAGTACCTTATTGGCAAAATAAATACATCACATATAGCCATTAAGGCTATATGTATGTATTTTAACCCAGGCCAGTTCTTAAAAACCGGGAGAAAAAAACCGCCGAAAAGGGGGCGGAGCTTATTCTCCTCGGCACACAGCGCCATTTTCCCTCACAGAAAGGCTGAGGGGAAGGCTCCCATGCTCTCCCCTGCACTGCACTACAGAAACAGGGTTAAAACAGAGAGGGGGGGCACTGATTTGGCGATATAAATATATATTAAATGCTATAAGGGAGGAACACTTTTATAAAGGTTGTCCCTGTATAATTATAGCATTTTGGTGTGTGCTGGCAAACTCTCCCTCTGTCTCCCCAAAGGGCTAGTGGGTCCTGTCCTCTATCAGAGCATTCCCTGTGTGGGTGCTGTATGTCGGTACGTGTGTGTCGACATGTATGAGAAAAATGTTGGTGAGGAGGCGGAGCAAATTGCCTGTAATGGTGATGTCACTCTCTAGGGAGTCGACACCGGAATGGATGGCTTACTTGTGGAAGTACGTGATCATGTCAACACGCTGCGAGCCGGTTGACGACATGAGACGACCGGCAAACAAATTAGTACCTGTCCAGGCGTCTCAGACACCGTCAGGGGCTTGTAAAAACGCCCATTTACCTCACGGACACGGACTCCAGTGTCGACGGTGAAGAAACAAACGTATTTTCCTTTAGGGCCACACGTTACATGTTAAGGGCATGAAGGAGGTGTTACATATTTCTGATACTACAAGTACCACAAATAAGGGTATTTTGTAGGGTGTGAATAAACTACTTGTAGTTTTGCCTGAATCAGATAAATTAAATGAAGTGTGTGATGATACGTGGGGTTCCTCCGATAGAAAGTTATGGGCGGTATACCCTTTCACGCCAGAAGTAAGGGCGAGTTGGGAAACACACCTTAGGGTGGATAAGGCGCTCACACGCTTATAAAACAAGTGGCGTTACCGTCTCCAGATACGGCCGCCCTCAAGGAGCCAGCTGATAGGAAGCTGAAAAATAGCCTAAGAAGTATATACACACATACTGGTGTTATACTACGACCAGCAATCGCCTCAGACTGGATGTGCAGCGCTGAGGGGGCTTGGTCGGATTTCCTGACTGAAAATTTTGATACCCTTGACAGGGACAAGATTTTATTGTCTATAGAGCATTTTAAGGATGCATTTCTATATATGCGTGATGCGCAGAGGGATATTTGCATTCTGGCATCAAGAGTAAATGTGATGTCCATATCTGCCAGACGAAGACACGACAGTGGTCAGGTGAGGCAGATTCCAGACGGCACATGGAAGTATTGCCGTATAAAGGGGCGGTCCATCGGACCTGGTGGCCATGGCAACAGCTGAAAAATCCACCTTTTGTTCCCCGAGTCACATCTCAGCAGAAAAGGACACAGTCTTTTCAGTCTCAGTCCTTTCGTCCCCATACGGGCAGGCGGGCAAAGGCCAGTCATATCTGCCCAGGGGTAGAGGAACGGGAAGAAGACTGCAGCAAGCAGCCCATTCCCAGGAACAGAAGCCCTTCACAGCTTCTGCCAAGTCCGCAGCATGACGCTGGGGCAGTACAAGCGGACTCAGGTGCGGTAGGGGGTCATCTCAAGAGTTTCAGCACACAGTGGGCTCACTCGCAAGGGGACTCCTGGATCCTACATGTAGTATCCCAGGTGTACATTGGAAATTCGAGACGTCTCCTCCTCACAAGTTCCGGAAGTCTGTTTTACCAACGTCTACCTCCGACAGGGAGGCAGTATTGGAAACAATTCACAGGCTTTATTCCCAGCAGGTGATAATCAAAGTACCCATCCTACAACAAGGGAGGGGGTATTATTCCACACTATATTGTGGTACTGAAGCCAAACGGCTCGGTGAGATCTGAAATATTTGAACACTTACATACAAGCGTTCAAATCAAGATGGAGTCACTCAGAGCAGTGATAGCGAACCAGGAAGAAGGGGACGAGATGGTGTCACTGGATATCAGGGACATTTACCTACATGTCCAAATTTGCCCTTCTCACCAAGGGTACTTCAGGTTCGTGGTACAGAACTGTCACTATCAGTTCAGACGCTGCCGTTTGGATTGTCCACGGCGCCCCGGGTCTTTACCAAGGTAATGGCCGAAATGATGATTCTTCTTAAAAGGAACTTGGACGCTTTCCTGATAAGGGCAAGGTCCAGAGAACAGTTGGAGGTCGGAGTAGCACTATCTTTAATAGTTCTACGACAGCACGAGTGGATTCTAAATATTCCAAAATCGTAGCTTTTCCGAGGACACGTCTACTGTTCCTAGGGATGATTCTGGACACAGTCCAGAAAAAGGTTTTCTCCCAGAGGAGAAAGCCAGGGAGTTATCCGAGCTAATCGGGATCCTCCTAAAACCAGGAAAAGTGTCAGTGCATCATTGCACAAGAGTCCTGGTAAAAATGGTGGCTTATTACGAAGCAATTCCATTCGGCAGATTTCACGCAAGAACTCTTCAGTGGGATCTGCTGGACAAATGGTCCGGATCGCATCTTCAGATGCATCAGCGGATAACCCTATATCCAAGGACAAGGGTGTCTCTCCTGTGGTGATTACAGAGTGCTCATCTTCTAGAGGGCCACAGATTCAGCATTCAGGAGTGGATGCTGGTGACCACGGAGGCAAGCCTGAGAGGCTGGGGAGCAGTCACACAGGGAAAAAATTTCCAGGAAAGTGTGATCAAGTCTGGAGAATTCTCTCCACATAGATGGAGCTAAGAGCAAAATTATAAGGCTCTAAACTTAGCAAGACCTCTGCTTCAAGGTCAGCCGGTATTGATCCAGTGGGATAACATCACGGCAGTCGCCCACGTAAACAGAAAGGGCGACACAAGAAGCTGGAGGGCAGTGAAAAAACTGCAAGGATTTTTCGCTAGGCGGAAAATCATGTGATAGCACTGTCAGCAGTGTTCTCTCCGGGAGTGGACGACTGGGAAGCAGACTTCCTCAGCAGGCATGACCTCCACCTGGGAGAGTGGGAACTTCATAGGGAAGTTTTTCCGCATGATTGTGAGCCATTGGCAAAGACCAAAGGTGGAAATGATGGCGTCCCGCCCGAACAAAAAACGGGACAGGTATTGCGCCAGGTCATGAGACCTTCAGGCGATAGCTGTGGATGTCCTAGTAACACCGTGGGTGTAACAGTCGGTGTATGTGTTCCCTCCTCTGCTTCTCATAACCAAGGTATTGAGAATTATAAGACATAGAGGAGTATGAACTATACTCGTGACTCCGGATTGGCCAAGAGGGACTTGGTACCCGGAACTTCAAGAGATGCTCACAGAGGACTAAGGGCCTGGGGAGCTAAGAAGGGACTTGCTTCAGCAGGTACCATGTCTATTCCAAGACTTACCGCGGCTGCGTTTGACGGCATGGCGGTTGAATGCCGGATCCTGAAGGAAAAAGGCATTCCATAAGAGGTCATACCTACCCTGGTCAAAGCCAGGAAGGAGGTGACCGCACAACGTCATCACCACATGTGGTGAAAATATGTTGCGTGGGTGAGGCCAGGAAGGCCCCACGAAGAAAATTCAACTAGGTCGAATTCTACACTTCCTGAAAACAGGAGTGTTTTGAGCCTAAAATTGGGGTTCTTTAAGGTTTTAAGTTTCGGCCCTGTAGAATTTCTTCCGAAAAGAATTGACTTCAGTTCCTGAAGTCCAGATTGTCAAGGGAGTATTGCATATACACCCCTTTTTGTGCCTCTAGTGGCACCGTGGGATCTCAACATAGTGTTGGGATTCCTTAAAATCATATTGGTTTGAACCGCTCAAATCTGTGGATTTGAAATATATCACATGGAAAGTGAACAAGCTGTTGACCAATATCTCACATGGACAGTGACCATGCTGTTGGTCCTGGCCTCGGCCAGGCGATTGTCAGAATGGGCGGCTTTGTCTTACAAAAGCCCTTATTTAAATTTCCATTCGGACAGGGCAGAACTGGGACTCGTCTCCAGTTTTCTTCCTAAGGGGGTGTCAGGTTTTTCACCTAAAACAACCTATTATGGTGCCTGCGGCTTCTAGGGACTTGGAGGACTCCAGGTTAATAGACGTTGTCAGGACCCTAAAAATATATATATATATATATATATATATATATATATATATATATATATAGTTTAGGACGGCTGGAGTCAGAAAGTCTGACTTGCTGTTTATATTGTATGCACCCAACAAGATGGGTGCTCCTGCGTCTAAACAGACGATTGCACGTTGGATCTGTAGCACAATCCAACTTGCACATTCTGTGGCAGGCGTGCCACAGCCTAAATCTGTAAAGGCCCACTCCACTAGGAAAGTGGGCGCATCTTGGGCGGCTGCCCGAGGGGTCTCGGCATTACAACTTTGCCGAGCAGCTACGTGGTCAGGGGAGAACACGTTTGTAAAATTTTACAAATTTGATACTCTGGCTAAGGAGGACCTGGAGTTCTCTCATTCGGTGCTGCAGAGTCATCCGCACTCTCCCGCCCGTTTGGGAGCTTTGGTATAATCCCCATGGTCCTGACGGAGTCCCCAGCATCCACTAGGACGTTAGAGAAAATAAGAATTTACTTACCGATAATTCTATTTCTCGTAGTCCGTAGTGGATGCTGGGCGCCCATCCCAAGTGCGGATTGTCTGCAATGCTTGTACATAGTTATTGTTACAAAAATCGGGTTATTCTTGTTGTGAGCCATCTTTTCAGAGGCTACTTCGTTTTGTTATCATACTGTTAACTGGGTTCAGATCACAAGTGGTACGGTGTGATTGGTGTGGCTGGTATGAGTCTTACCCGGGATTCAAGATCCTTCCTTATTGTGTACGCTCGTCCGGGCACAGTACCTAACTGAGGCTTGGAGGAGGGTCATAGGGGGAGGAGCCAGTACACACCATGTGACCTAAAAGCTTTTTTAGATGTGCCCTGTCTCCTGCGGAGCCCGCTATTCCCCATGGTCCTGACGGAGTCCCCAGCATCCACTACGGACTACGAGAAATAGAATTATCGGTAAGTAAATTCTTATTTTTTAAAGCTCTGACAACGTCCAACAACTTGGAGTCCTCCAAGTCGCTTGTAGCCGCAGGCACTACAATAGGCTGGTTCAGGTGAAACGCTGATACCACCTTAGGGAGAAAATGCGGACGCGTCCGCAGCTCTGCCCTATCCGAATGGAAAATTAAATAAGGGCTTTTATAAGATAAAGCAGCCATTTCAGATACTCTCCTGGCGGAAGCCAGGGCCAGTAACATAGTCACTTTCCATGTGAGATATTTCAAATCCACATTTTTTAGTGGTTCAAACCAATGGGATTTGAGGAAATCTAAAACTACATTTAGATCCCACGGTGCCACCGGAGGCACCACAGGAGGCTGTATATGCAGTACTCCTTTGACAAAAGTCTGGACCTCAGGGACTGAGGCCAATTCTTTTTGGAAGAATATTGACAGGGCCGAAATTTGAACCTTAATAGATCCCAATTTGAGACCCATAGACAATCCTGATTGCAGGAAATGTAGGAAACGACCCAGTTGAAATTCCTCCGTCGGAGCACTCCGATCCTCGCACCACGCAACATATTTCCGCCAAATGCGGTGATAATGCTTCGCGGTGACTTCCTTTCTTGCCTTAATCAAGGTAGGAATGACTTCTTCTGGAATGCCTTTTCCTTTTAGGATCTGGCGTTCAACCGCCATGCCGTCAAACGCAGCCGCGGTAAGTCTTGAAAGAGGCAGGGACCCTGTTGAAGCAGGTCCCTTCTCAGAGGTAGAGGCCACGGATCGTCCGTGACCATCTCTTGAAGTTCCGGGTACCAAGACCTTCTTGGCCAATCCGGAGCCACTAGTATCGTTCTTACTCCGCTTTGCCGTATGATTCTCAATACCTTTGGTATGAGAGGCAGAGGAGGAAACACATACACCGACTGGTACACCCAAGGTGTTACCAGCGCGTCCACAGCTATTGCCTGCGGATCTCTTGACCTGGCGCAATGTCTGCTGAGGAAGTCTGCTTCCCAGTTGTCCACGCCCGGGATGAACACTGCTGACAGTGCTATCACGTGATTCTCCGCCCAGCGAAGGATCCTGGCAGCTTCTGCCATTGCACTCCTGCTTCTTGTGCCGCCCTGTCTGTTTACATGGGCGACTGCCGTGATGTTGTCCGACTGGATCAACACCGGTCTTCCTTGAAGCAGAGGTTCCGCCTGGCTTAGAGCATTGTAGATTGCTCTTAGTTCCAGAATGTTTATGTGAAGAGACTTTTCCAGGCTCGACCACACTCCCTGGAAGTTTCTTCCTTGTGTGACTGCTCCCCAGCCTCTCAGGCTGGCGTCCGTGGTCACCAGGATCCAATCCTGTATGCCGAATCTGCGGCCCTCCAATAGATGAGCCCTCTGCAACCACCACAGAAGAGATACCCTTGTCCTTGGAGACAGGGTTATCCGCAGGTGCATCTGAAGATGCGACCCTGACCATTTGTCCAACAGATCCCTTTGGAAAATTCTTGCATGGAATCTGCCGAATGGAATTGCTTCGTAAGAAGCCACCATATTTCCCAGGACTCTTGTGCATTGATGTACAGACACCTTTCCTGGTTTTAGGAGGTTCCTGACCAGGTCGGATAACTCCTTGGCTTTTTCCTCGGGAAGAAAAACCTTTTTCTGAACCGTGTCCAGAATCATCCCTAGGAACAGCAGACGAGTTGTCGGCATTAATTGGGATTTTGGAATATTCAGAATCCATCCGTGCTGCTTTAGCACCTCTTGAGATAGTGCTAATCCCATCTCTAGCTGTTCTCTGGACCTTGCCCTTATTAGGAGATCGTCCAAGTATGGGATAATTAATACGCCTTTTCTTCGAAGAAGAATCATCATCTCGGCCATTACCTTTGTAAAGACCCGAGGTGCCGTGGACAAACCAAACGGCAGCGTCTGAAACTGATAGTGACAGTTTTGTACAAGGAACCTGAGGTACCCCTGGTGTGAGGGGTAAATTGGAACGTGGAGATACGCATCCTTGATGTCCAAGGATACCATAAAGTCCCCTTCTTCCAGGTTCGCTATCACTGCTCTGAGTGACTCCATCTTGAACTTGAACTTCTTTATGTACAGGTTCAAGGACTTCAGATTTAGAATAGGCCTTACCGAGCCATCCGGCTTCGGTACCACAAATAGAGTGGAATAATACCCCTTCCCTTGTTGTAGAAGAGGTACCTTGACTATCACCTGCTGAGAGTACAGCTTGTGAATGGCTTCCAAAACCGTCTCCCTTTCGGAGGGGGACGTTGGTAAAGCAGACTTCAGGAAACGGCGAGGTGGATCGGTCTCTAATTCCAACCTGTACCCCTGAGATATTATCTGCAGGATCCAGGGATCTACCTGCGAGTGAGCCCACTGCGCGCTGTAATTTTTGAGACGACCGCCCACCGTCCCCGAGTCCGCTTGAGAAGCCCCAGCGTCATGCTGAGGCTTTTGTAGAAGCCGGGGAGGGCTTCTGTTCCTGGGAAGGAGCTGCCTGTTGCTGTCTCTTCCCTCGACCTCTGCCTCGTGGCAGATATGAATAGCCCTTTGCTCTCTTATTTTTAAAGGAACGAAAGGGCTGCGGTTGAAAAGTCGGTGCCTTTTTCTGTTGGGGAGTGACTTGAGTAAGAAAGGTGGATTTCCCGGCTGTAGCCGTGGCCACCAAATCTGATAGACCGACTCCAAATAACTCCTCCCCTTTATACGGCAAAACTTCCATATGCCGTTTTGAATCCGCATCGCCTGTCCACTGTCGCGTCCATAAAGCTCTTCTGGCCGAAATGGACATAGCACTTACCCGTGATGCCAGTGTGCAGATATCCCTCTGTGCATCACGCATATAAAGAAATGCATCCTTTATTTGTTCTAACGACAGTAAAATATTGTCCCTGTCCAGGGTATCAATATTTTCAATCAGGGACTCTGACCAAACTACCCCAGCACTGCACATCCAGGCAGTCGCTATAGCTGGTCGTAGTATAACACCTGCATGTGTGTATATACTTTTTGGGATATTTTCCATCCTCCTATCTGATGGATCTTTAAGTGCGGCCGTCTCAGGAGAGGGTAACGCCACTTGTTTAGATAAGCGTGTCAGCGCCTTGTCCACCCTAGGAGGTGTTTCCCAGCGCTCCCTAACCTCTGGCGGGAAAGGGTATAATGCCAATAATTTCTTTGAAATTATCAGCTTTTTATCAGGGGCAACCCACGCTTCATCACACACGTCATTTAATTCTTCTGATTCAGGAAAAACTATAGGTAGTTTTTTCACACCCCACATAATACCCTGTTTAGTGGTACCTGTAGTATCAGCTAAATGTAACGCCTCCTTCATTGCCAAAATCATATAACGTGTGGCCCTACTGGAAAATACGGTTGATTCGTCACCGTCACCACTGGAATCAGTGCCTGTGTCTGGGTCTGTGTCGACCGACTGAGGCAAAGGGCGTTTCACAGCCCCTGACGGTGTTTGAGGCGCCTGGACAGGCACTAATTGATTGTCCGGCCGCCTCATGTCGTCAAACGACTGCTTAAGCGAGTTGACGCTATCCCGTAATTCCACAAATAAAGGCATCCATTCTGGTGTCGACCCCCTAGGAGGTGACATCCCCATATTTGGCAATTGCTCCGCCTCCACACCAATATCGTCCTCATACATGTCGACACACACGTACCGACACACAGCAGACACACAGGGAATGCTCTACACGAAGACAGGACCCACTAGCCCTTTGGGGAGACAGAGGGAGAGTCTGCCAGCACACACCAAAAAAGCGCTATATATGACAGGGATAGCCTTATAATAAGTGCTCCCTTATAGCTGCTTTATATATATCAAAATATTGCCATTAAATTTGCCCCCCCTCTCTGTTTTACCCTGTTTCTGTAGTGCAGTGCAGGGGAGAGACCTGGGAGCCGTCCTGACCAGCGGAGCTGTGAGAGGAAATGGCGCCGTGTGCTGAGGAGATAGGCCCCGCCCCTTTTCCGGCGGGCTCGTCTCCCGCTATTTTGTGAATCCAGGCAGGGGTTAAATATCTCCATATAGCCTCTGGGGGCTATATGTGAGGTATTTTTAGCCTTTTAATAGGTTTTCATTTGCCTCCCAGGGCGCCCCCCCCCAGCGCCCTGCACCCTCAGTGACTGCGTGTGAAGTGTGCTGAGAGGAAAATGGCGCACAGCTGCAGTGCTGTGCGCTACCTTTAGAAGACTGCAGGAGTCTTCAGCCGCCGATTCTGGACCTCTTCTTACTTCAGCATCTGCAAGGGGGCCGGCGGCGCGGCTCCGGTGACCATCCAGGCTGTACCTGTGATCGTCCCTCTGGAGCTGATGTCCAGTAGCCAAGAAGCCAATCCATCCTGCACGCAGGTGAGTTCACTTCTTCTCCCCTCTGTCCCTCGTTGCAGTGATCCTGTTGCCAGCAGGAATCACTGTAAAATAAAAAACCTAAGCTAAACTTTCTCTAAGCAGCTCTTTATGAGAGCCACCTAGAATTGCACCCTTCTCGGCCGGGCACAAAAATCTAACTTGAGTCTGGAGGAGGGTCATAGGGGGAGGAGCCAGTGCACACCACCTGATCTGGAAAAGCTTTACTTTTTGTGCCCTGTCTCCTGCGGAGCCGCTATTCCCCATGGTCCTTTCAGGAACCCCAGCATCCACTAGGACGATAGAGAAAAGAATTTACTCACCGGTAATTCTATTTCTCGTAGTCCGTAGTGGATGCTGGGAACTCCGTAAGGACCATGGGGAATAGCGGGCTCCGAAGGAGACTGGGCACTCTAAGAAAGAATTAGGACTACCTGGTGTGCACTGGCTCCTCCCTCTATGCCCCTCATCCAGACCTCAGTTAGGGAAACTGTGCCCGGAAGAGCTGACACAATAAGGAAGGGATTTGGAATCCCGGGTAAGACTCATACCAGCCACACCAATCACACCGTACAACTCGTGATACTATATCCAGTTAACAGTATGAACAACAACTGAGCCTCACGAACAGATGGCTCATAACAATAACCCTTTAGTTAGGCAATAACTATATACAAGCATTGCAGACAATCCGCACTTGGGATGGGCGCCCAGCATCCACTACGGACTACGAGAAATAGAATTACCGGTGAGTAAATTCTTATTTTCTCTGACGTCTTAGTGGATGCTGGGAACTCCGTAAGGACCATGGGGATTATACCAAAGCTCCCAAACGGGCGGGAGAGTGCGGATGACTCTGCAGCACCGAATGAGCAAACTCAAGGTCCTCCTCAGCCAGGGTATCAAACTTGTAGAATTTTGCAAATGTGTTTGAACCCGACCAAGTAGCAGCTCGGCAAAGTTGTAAAGCCGAGACCCCTCGGGCAGCCGCCCAAGAAGAGCCCACTTTCCTCGTGGAATGGGCTTTTATAGATTTAGGATGCGGCAGTCCAGCCGCAGAATGTGCAAGTTGAATCGTGCTACAGATCCAGCGAGCAATAGTCTGCTTAGAAGCAGGAGCACCCAGCTTGTTGGGTGCATACAGGATAAATAGCGAGTCAGTTTTCCTGACTCCAGCCGTCCTGGAAACATATTTTCAGGGCCCTGACTACGTCCAGTAACTTGGAATCCTCCAAGTCCCGAGTAGCCGCAGGCACCACAATAGGTTGGTTCACATGAAAAGCTGAAACCACCTTAGGAAGGAATTGGGAACGAGTCCTCAATTCCGCCCTATCCATATGAAAAATCAGATAAGGGCTTTTACAAGACAAAGCCACCAATTCTGATACACGTCTGGCCGACGCCAAAGCCAACAGCATGACCACTTTCCACGTGAGGTATTTTAGCTCCACGGTTTTAAGTGGCTCAAACCAATGTGACTTTAGGAAATCCAACACCACGTTGAGATCCCACGGTGCCACTGGAGGCACAAAAGGGGGCTGAATATGCAGCACTCCTTTAACAAAAGTCTGAACTTCAGGCAGTGAAGCCAGTTCTTTTTGGAAGAAAATCGACAGAGCCGAGATCTGGACCTTAATGGAACCCAATTTTAGGCCCATAGTCACCACTGACTGTAGGAAGTGCAGAAATCGACCGAGCTGAAATTCCTCCGTTGGGGCCTTTCTGGCCTCACACCAAGCAACATATTTTCGCCATATGCGGTGATAATGTCTTACGGTCACATCTTTCCTAGCTTTAATCAGCGTAGGAATGACTTCCTCCGGAATGCCCTTTTCTTTTAGGATCCGGCGTTCAACCGCCATGCCGTCAAACGCAGCCGCGGTAAGTCTTGGAACAGACAGGGCCCCTGCTGCAGCAGGTCCTGTCTGAGCGGCAGAGGCCATGGGTCCTCTGAGATCATTTCTTGAAGTTCTGGGTACCAAGCTCTTCTTGGCCAATCCGGAACCACAAGTATAGTTCTTACTCCTCTCCTTCTTATTATTCTCAGTACCTTGGGTACGAGAGGCAGAGGAGGGAACACATAAACCGACTGGTACACCCACGGTGTCACCAGAGCGTCCACAGCTACCGCCTGAGGGTCCCTTGACCTGGCGCAATATCTTTTTAGCTTTTTGTTGAGGCGGGACGCCATCATGTCCACCTGTGGCCTTTCCCAACGGTGTACAATCATTTGGAAGACTTCTGGATGAAGTCCCCACTCTCCCGGGTGGAGGTCGTGACTGCTGAGGAAGTCTGCTTCCCAGTTGTCCACTCCCGGAATGAACACTGCTGACAGTGCTAACACATGATTTTCCGCCCATCGGAGAATCCTTGTGGCTTCTGCCATCGCCATCCTGCTTCTTGTGCCGCCCTGACTGTTTACATGGGCGACCGCCGTGATGTTGTCTGACTGGATCAGCACCGGCTGGTGTTGAAGCAGGGTTTTGCCTGACTTAGGGCATTGTAAATGGCCCTTAGTTCCAGAATATTTATGTGTAGGGAAGTCTCCTGACTCGTCCATAGTCCTTGGAAGTTTCTTCCCTGTGTGACTGCCCGCCAACCTCGAAGGCTGGCATCCGTGGTCACCAGGATCCAGTCTTGTATGCCGAATCTGCGGCCCTCTAGAAGATGAGCACTCTGCAGCCACCACAACAGCGACACCCTGGTCCTTGGAGACAGGGTTATCAGCCGATGCATCTGAAGATGCGATCCGGACCACTTGTCCAACAGATCCCACTGAAAGATCCTTGCATGGAACCTTCCGAATGGAATTGCTTTGTAAGAAGCTACCATCTTTCCCAGGACTCGCGTGCAGTGGTGCACCGACACCTGTTTTGGTTTTAGGAGGTCTCTGACTAGAGATGACAACTCCTTGGCCTTCTCCTCCAGGAGAAACACCTTTTTCTGTTCTGTGTCCAGAACCATCCCCAGGAACAGTAGACGCGTTGTAGGAACCATTTGCGACTTTGGAATATTCAGGATCCAGCCGTGCTGTTGTAGCACTTCCCGAGCTAGTGCTACTCCGATCAACAACTGTTCCCTGGACCTCGCCTTTATAAGGAGATCGTCCAAGTACGGGATAATTATAACTCCCTTTTTTCGAAGGAGTATCATCATTTCGGCCATTACCTTGGTAAACACCCTCGGTGCCGTGGACAGACCAAACGGCAACGTCTGGAATTGGTAATGACAGTCCTGTACCACAAATCTGAGGTACTCCTGGTGAGGTCGGTAAATGGGGACATGCAGGTAAGCATCCTTGATGTCCAGTGGTACCATGTAATCCCCTTCGTCCAGGCTTGCAATAACCGCCCTGAGCGATTCCATTTTGAACTTGAACCTTCTAATATGTGTTCAAGGATTTCAAATTTAAAATGGGTCTCACCGAACCGTCCGGTTTCGGTACCACAAACATTGTGGAATAGTAACCCCGTCCCTGTTGAAGGAGGGGTACTTTGGTTATCACCTGCTGGGAGTACAGCTTGTGAATCGCCTCCAGCACCGCCTCCCTGTCTGGGGGAGTAGTTGGCAAGGCTGATTTGAGGAAACGGCGAGGGGGAGACGTCTCGAATTCCAGCTTGAACCCCTGAGATACCACTTGTAGAATCCAGGGATCCACCCGTGAGCGAACCCACTGGTCGCTGAAGTTCCGGAGACGGGCCCCCACCGCACCTGGCTCCACCTGTGGAGCCCCAGCGTCATGCGGTGGACTTAGAGGAAGCGGGAGAGGACTTTTGTTCCTGGGAACTTGCTGTTTGGTGCAGCTTTTTCCCCCTACCTCTGCCTCTGGGCAGAAAGGACGCGCCTCTAACCCGCTTGCCTTTCTGGGGCCGAAAGGACTGTACCTGATAATACGGTGCTTTCTTTGGCTGTGAGAGAACATGGGGTAAAAATGTCAACTTCCCAGCCGTCGCTGTGGAAACGAGGTCCGAGAGACCATCCCCAAACAATTCCTCACCCTTGTAAGGCAAAACCTCCATGTGCCTTTTAGAATCCGCATCACCTGTCCACTGCCGAGTCCATAATACTCTCCTGGCAGAAATGGACATTGCATTGATTCTAGATGCCAGTTGGCAAATATCCCTCTGTGCCTCTCTCATGTATAAGACTACGTCTTTAATCTGCTCTACTGTTAGCAATATAGTGTCCCTGTCAAGAGTATCAATGTTATCAGACAGGGAATCTGACCACGCAGCTGCAGCACTGCACATCCATGCTGAAGCAATAGCCGGTCTCCGTATAATACCGGAGTGTGTATATACAGACTTCAGGATAGCCTCCTGCTTTCTATCCGCAGGCTCCTTTAGGGCGGCCGGAGACGGTAGTGCCACCTTCTTTGACAAGCGTGTGAGCGCTTTATCCACCCTAGGGGATGTCTCCCAACGTATCCTATCCTCTGGCGGGAAAGGGTACACCCTTAGTAACTTTTTGGAAATTACCAGTTTCTTATCGGGGGAAACCCACGCTTCATCACACACTTCATTTAACTCTTCAGAAGGGGGAAAAACCACAGGTTGCTTTTTCTCCCCAAACATAATACCCTTTTTTGTGGTACCAGGGTTAATGTCAGAAATGTGCAACACATTTTTCATTGCCGTAATCATGTAACGGATGGCCCTATTGGAATGTACACTAGTCTCATTGTCGTCGACACTGGAGTCAGTATCCGTGTCGACATCTGTGTCTGCCATCTGAGGTAGCGGGCGTTTTTGAGCCCCTGATGGCTTTTGAGACGCCTGGGCAGGCACGGACTGAGAAGCCGGCTGTCCCACATCTGCTATGTCATCAAACCTCTTATGTAAGGAGTCACGTAATTCCTTCCACATAACCATCCACTCAGGTGTCGACCCCGCAGGGGGTGACATCACATTTATCGGCACCTGCTCCGCCTCCACATAAGCCTCCTCATCAAACATGTCGACACAGCCGTACCGACACTCCGCGCACACACAGGGAATGCTCTGACTGAGGACAGGACCCCACAAAGTCCTTTGGGGAGACAAAGAGAGAGTATGCCAGCACACACCACAGTGCTATAAATCACAGGGATGTACACTATAATGAGTGATTTTACCCTATAGCAGCTATATATATATATATATATATATATATATATATATATATATATATAAAAATATATATATATATATATATACAGGTTGAGTCTCCCTTATCCAAAATGCTCGGGACCAGCCGTATTTTGGATATGGGATTTTTCCGTATTTTGGAATAATTGCATATCATAATGAGATATCATGGCAATAGGACCCAAGTCTAAGCACAGAATGCATTTATGTTACATATACACCTTATACACACAGCCTGAAGGTAATTTTAGCCAATATTTTTTATAACTTTGTGCATTAAACAAAGTGTGTGTACATTCACACAATTCATTTATGTTTCATATACACCTTATACACACAGCCTGAAGGTCATTTAATACAATATTTTTAATAACTTTGTGTATTAAACAAAGTTTGTGTACATTGAGCCATCAGAAAACAAAGGTTTCACGATCTCACTCTCACTCAAAAAAGTCCGTATTTCGGAATATTCCGTATTTCGGAATATTTGGATATGGGATACTCAACCTGTATATGTATTTGCGCCTAAATTTAGTGCCCCCCCTCTCTTTTTTACCCTATTGAGCCTGGAAACTGCAGGGGAGAGCCTGGGGAGCGTCCTCCTTCCAGCGGAGCTGTGAGAGGAAATGGCGCCAGTGTGCTGAGGGAGATAGCCCCGCCCCCTTCACGGCGGACTTCTCCCGCTTTTTTCATGGATATATGGCAGGGGATTTTACACATATATAGTCTTAATGATTATATTATGTGTATTTTTGCCAATGTAAGGTAATCTTATTGCAGCCCAGCGCGCCCCCCCCCCCCCCCCAGCGCCCTGCACCCATCAGTGACCGGAGTGTGAGGTGTGCATGGGGAGCAATGGCGCACAGCTGCAGTGCTGTGCGCTACCCTAATGAAGACCGGAGTCTTCAGCCGCCGATTTCCTGGACGTTCTTCTTGCTTCTGGCTCTGCAAGGGGGACGGCGGCGCGGCTCCGGGACCAGACGATCGAGGCTGGGCCTGTGTTCGATCCCTCTGGAGCTAATGGTGTCCAGTAGCCTAGAAGCCCAAGCTAGCTGCAAGCAGGTAGGTTCGCTTCTCTCCCTTAAGTCCCTATTAGCAGTGAGTCTGTTGCCAGCAGATCTCACTGAAAATAAAAAAACCTAAATATACTTTCTTTTCTAGAAGCTCAGGAGAGCCCCTAGTGTGCATCCAGCTCGAGCCGGGCACAGATTCTAACTGAGGTCTGGAGGAGGGGCATAGAGGGAGGAGCCAGTGCACACCAGGTAGTCCTAATTCTTTCTTAGAGTGCCCAGTCCCCTTCGGAGCCCGCTATTCCCCATGGTCCTTACGGAGTTCCCAGCATCCACTAGGACGTCAGAGAAAGCAGGTTGTGACTTTTCCTCCTTCAAAGGATTTGAATGCGTTCCTTGAAGAATCCTGGGCTAACCCTGAGAAAAAATGTACCCTTCCCAGAAAGATACGTGTAGCGTACCCTTTCCCTGAGGAAGACAAGCACAAATGGGAGACACCCCAATGATAGACACCTCAGTTTCTCGGCTGTCTAAGAAAATAGTTTTGCCTGCCCCTGGTTCAGCCTCTTCAAAAGATCCAGCTGACCGTAAATTAGAAACAACCCTAAAATCCATATATACGGCTAAGAGAACAGTGCTCAGGCCCACCATTGCTTGTGTGTGGGTAGATAACGCTGTTGAAAAATGGTCTGACAATTTGCTTGTTAACATAGACACAGTTGACAGGGATGAAATAGTCCTAACTCTCGGCCATATCAAAGATGCTGCAGGCTACTTAGTGGAAGCTACGAAGGATATTGGGTTGCCGAGTTTAAGATCCTCCGCTATGGCGATTTCAGCCCACAGGGCGCTGTGGATCCGCCAATGGCATGCTGATGCGGAATCAAAAAAGAATATTGAGGCGCTTCCTTACACTGGAGAAGCCCTCTTTGGAGACAAGCTGGATGCCATGATTTCAACAACTACATCAGGCAAGTCAGCATTTCTGCCTTCTGCAGCTGCTCCACCTAGGAAAGGATTTGATTCTCATACGATGCAATCCATTAGGCCCAACAAGTCCAAAAAGGCAAAGGGTACCCCCTTCTTCGCAGGAAGAGGGCGAGGAAGAGGTAAAAAAAAATCTACAACACCATCAGGCTCGCAGAAGTTAACAGCTACTTCTGCTAAAACCTCAGCATTACACTGGGGCTCCCCTGTGGGAGTACGATCGGGTGGGGGCACGTCTACCGTCTTTCAGCCAGGTCTGGGTTCACTCAGATCTGGATCCTTGGGTATTGCAGATAGTATCCCAAGGGTACAAATTGGAATTTCAGGACCTTCCCCCATGCCGATTTTTCAAATCAGCCTTACCAGCTTCTGTTCAGGACAGAGCAAGAAAGTGCTGAACGCAATACAGAAATTATGGCAAGACAACGTAATTTCCTTAGTTCCTGTGTCACAACAGGAAAACCGTTTTATTCAAGCCTGTTCGTAGTGCCGAAACCGGATGGCTCGGTCAGAACGATTTTAAACCTAAAGACTCTGAAACCTTTATTTGAAAAGGTTCAAATTCAAGATGGAATCCTTGAGAGCGGTGATCTCCAGTTTGGAGGAAAAGGCATTTCTGGTATCAATGGACATCAAAGATGCTTATTTTCATGTTCCCATCTACCAGCCGCATCAGGCATACCTGAGGTTTGCGGTGCAGGACTGCCACTACCAGTTCCAAACATTGCCTTTCGGGCTCTCCACGGCTCCGAGAATATTCACCAAGGTGATGGCGGAGATGATGGTTCTTCTTCGCAAGAAAGGAGTCAAAGTCATCCCATACTTGGGACGATCTCCTCATAAAAGCGAGATCCAGGGAGAAACTAGTGCAGAACATTGCACTTTCCCTGACGGTGCTTCAACAGCACGGTTGGATCATAAACCTTCCAAAATCACAATTGGAACCCACAATGAGGTTATCCTTTCTGGGAAAGATATTGGACGGAAGCACAAAGTATTCCTACCGGTGGAAAGGCTCTGGAGATCCAGAGGATGGTCAAACAAGTTTTAAAACCAGCACGCGTATCGATTCATCAGTGCCTCCGCCTGCTGGGGAAGATGGTAGCGGCCTACGAGGCCCTACAATTTGGACGATTCCACTCCAGGGTGTTCCAATGGGACCTACTGGACAAGTGGTCCGGAACGCACATACACATGCACAGGAGGATAATCCTGTCAACAAAAGCCAGTATTTCACTCTTGTGGTGGCTTCAAAGTCTCACCTCCTGGTAGGACGCAGGTTCAGGATTCAGACTTGGATCCTGGTGACCCCAGATGCAAGCCTCAGAGGTTGGGGAGCAATCACGCAAGGGGAAAGCTTCCAAGGACGATGGTCAAGTCAAAAAGTACTCCTTCACATAAACATTCTGGAATTGAGAGCTGTGTACAACAGCCTTCATCAAGCGGCACACCTGCTTCAAGGTCGTCCCATATAGATCCAGTCAGACAACGTAACGGCAGTAGCTTACATAAACCGCCAGGGCGGAACAAAAAGCAGAGCTGCAATGGCAGAGGTGACAGAGATACTCCTCTGGGCAGAAAGACATGCAAAAGCTCTGTCGCCAATTTTCATTCCGGAAGTGGACAACTGGGAAGCAGACTTCCTCAGCAGACACGATCTCCATCCAGGAAAATGGGGCCTCCACCCAGAAGTCTTTGCAGAGGTAGCAGATCGTTGGGGCGTTCCTCAAGTAGATATGATGGCATCACGTCTCAACAAGAAGCTTCAGAAATATTGTTCCAGGTCGAGAGACCCACAAGCAATAGCAGTGGATGCACTGGTGACCCAGTGGGTGTTTCAGTCGGTGTATCTGTTCCCTCCACTTCCACTAATACCAAAAGTTCTCAAGATCTTCAGAAGAACAAGGGTTTGAGCAATTCTTATTGCTCCAGACTGGCCAAGTAGGGCTTGGTATCCAGATCTTCAGGCGTTACTGGAAGATACTCAGCCTCTTTCTCTTCGCGAGGACCTACTTCAGCAGGGGCCATTTGTTTATCAAGACTTACAGCGGCTGCATTTGATGGCATGGCTGTTGAGCGCCAGATCCTAGCCCGTAAGGGTATTCCCAATGAAGTCATTCCCACACTTATTCTGGCCAGGAAAGGGGTAACGTCCAAACATTACCATCATATTTGGAGAAAATATGCATCTTGGTGTGAATCCAAGAAGTCTCCTGCAGTGGAGTTTAAATTAGGACGTCTTCTCCTATTTCTAAGGCGGGTGTGGATGCTGGCTTGAGATTAGGGTCTATCAAGGTCCAAATTTCGTCCCTGTCCATTTTCTTTCAGAAACAGTTGGCTTCCCTTCTTGAGGTCCAGACGTTCGTGAAGGGGGTTCTGCACATCCAACCTCCCTTTGTGCCTCCTGCAGCGCCATGGGATCTTAATGTGGTGTTGCAGTTCCTTAAATCGGACTGGTTTGAGCCTCTACAAGAGGTAGGGTTGAAGTTTCTCACTTGGAAAGTGGTCATGCTGTTGGCCTTGGCCTCAGGCAGACGAGTGTCTGAATTAGGGGCTCTGTCACACAAGAGTCCTTATTTGATTTTTCATGAAGATAGAGCTGAACTGCGGATGCGTCAGCATTATCTTCCAAATGTTGCGTCTTATTTCCAAACTGTGGTGGTGCCAGTGGCTTCTGACACCTCAGCCGTTTCAAAGTCCTTGGGTGTCGTCAGAGCGTTGAGGACTTATGTTGCAAGAACGGCTCGGATAAGGAAAACAGAATCTTTGTTTGTCCTCTATGACCCCAACAAGATTGGGGGTCCTGCTTCTAAGCAGACTATTGCGCGCTGGATCAGAGGTACCATTCAGCACGCTTATTCCACGGCAGGATTGCCGTTACAGAGTTTGGTAAAGGCCCACTCTACAAGGAAAGTGGGTTCTTCCTGGGCGGCTGCCCGGGGTGTCTCGGCGTTGCAAATTTGCCGAGCAGCTACTTGGTCAGGGGCAAACACGTTTGCTAAGTTTTACAGGTTTGACACCTTGGCTGCGGACGACCTTCAGTTTGGTCAGTCAGTTCTGCAGGAACATTAGCACTTTTCCGCCCGTACTGGGAGCTTTGGTACATCCCCATGGTACTAAAAGGGAACCCAGCATCCTCTAGAACGTAAGAGAAAATAGGATTTTAATTACATACCGGTAAATCCTTTTCTCGTAGCCCGTAGAGGATGCTGGGCGCCCGCCCAGTGCTCATTTTTCCTGCAAATTACGTTTTGTCTTTTTACACAGGTTCTCCTGTGTTAAGTTGTTCACAGCAGTTGCTGTGGCGTTATGCATGCACGTTAGCATGGGTTATGTTAAAGGCCATGTTAGGCGGCATGTTTTGTGTGGTGTGAGCTGGTATGAATCTCGCCACTAGTTTAATGTAAATTCTTCTCTCGAAGATGTCCGTCTCCTCGGGCACAGTTCCTATACTGAGGTCTGGAGGAGGGGCATAAAGGGAAGAGCCAGTTAACACTGTTGAAAAGTCTTAAAGTGACGAAGCCTCCTGCGGAACAGTCTATACCCATCCACCCCCCCCCCCCCCCATGGTACTAAAAGGGACCCCGAGAAAAGAAAATAATTTACCGGTAGGTAATTAAAATCCTATTTTTACGTGAATATAAAAATCAAATTTTTTCTTACATCCGATCTGGGGTCTTGACTATGGGACTTCACAAAGCAAGCCTTCTGGCAAAAGCTGCACGTAAACTTTATGCCCAAAACTAGCATCACTGGAACCAAAAGTATGAACTGGTAAAATTGTTATAAAAGGTATGAACTGAGGACCAGGTCACTACTTGCATAATTATTCAACAAAGGATCCGTGGCGAAGCGCACAACAAACCAATACTGCATGAGTAAAATGAGACCAGAGGGATGCTGGGACAAGCTACTGAAAAATAATCTGTATGACTAAACGAGTCAGTACAGTCAAAATAAATCGTAAAGCATGGACAACATCCAAAAAACATAAGGGGGCATATGTAATAGGGTCCAAGTATGCAGGCCGATCATGGACATTTTTTTAAAGTGGCAATCATTTACAAGGCATGGTTTTGCCTTGTAAATGATTGCTGCTTAAAAAAAAAACATCTGAGATCGGCCGGCATCCCACAACTCCGGCAAACTCAAACTTGATTACATTTGTCCCATGGTCATGGAAGTAGAAGATGATGCTGTGCCTGGAAAAGTTGGCGAACAATATCCTGGTTCAAATGAAACTTTGAAACCAAAGTACAATGTCAGAATGAAAATAACCAGCGGGGGATTAGAAGAGCCAGTTCTGAGGGTATCCAGTCTCTAGGTCGACACGTCTAGGTCGACCACTATTGGTCGACATGGTTTCTAGGTCGACATGAGTAACATTTTTTAATTTTTTTTTTACTTTTTCATACTTTACAATCCACGTGGACTACAATTGGGAACAGTAACCTGCGGTAGCGGAGCGAGGCACCTTGCCCGAAGCATGGAAAGCAAAGCGAGCCATGCGAGGGGACATGGTGCACTAATTGGGGATCCCGGTCACTGTACGGAGAAAACAACACCAAAAAAAGTGCAAAAACTCATGTCGACCTTCTTTCGTGTCGACCTAGAGTCCCTGTCGACCTACTTACTGTCAATCAGTAGTGGTCGACCTTTCATACCACACCCAATTCTGAGACGCGTCTATCAGAAAAAATGGGCAGAAGAATAAACACCTTTCATGTTAGAAACCGTTAATTGCACAGACTCCAGAGGTTCAAATGGAGGTCTTTGAAAAGCTTTCAATACCTAATTCAGGCCCCATGGAAGGTTAGGTGGTATCCCATGGAAGGAGTCTCTCTTAAAATACATTGACAGAGCAGAAACTGGGCCATTGAGATTGGTTAATGCCCTAAATCAGATCATCCTGCAGAAAGGACAAAAGAAGCTGTAATCTAAAGACTGCAGCCGAGTGATCCTGATACTCAAACAATGCTATGTAAAGCTTCTAGACACGATAATATGTTCTGCAGTTGACTGGCTTATGAGCTTGAATCACAAACCTTCCTCGAAAAACCAAGAGCCTGAAAGGAACCTCGACCGGCATGTTTTGAAGAAAAGCATACCCCTGCTGACAAGGCCAGTCTAGACCTGTAGAATTTACTAGCAGACCTCTCTGTACCCGCTGAAGTACTATGGCTAGCATGGACAGGGGTTGGAACAGGTACCTCGGTTGGAAGGACAAAGACGCTTTCATTGTATCTACAAAGACTGAGGATCCCTTGGTCAAGTTCTGTATATGGAAAGCTTTAATTGGGAGGCCATTCAATCTATATTGGGCATCCCCACCGATCCAGAATCCGTTGAAACACCTCACGGTGAAGTTCCCATTCCCCAGGTTGTACAGTGCAGTGACTGATGAAGTCTGCCTCCCAGTTATCAACTCCAGAAATGTGGATGGCTGAGAGCAGGAACCCAATTCACCTGCTCAAAGCAGTACATGGGACACTTCTGACTGTTTTGTCCTGCTTGTTGATGTATGCCACTGCCGTGGCATTCTTTGATTGTATCCTGACCGGTTTTCCTTGTAATAGATGTTGAACTTGTATCAGGGCATACATGACCGCCCTCACTTCCATTATGTTTATGGAGAGGGTGGATTCTGAGTCCCAGTGAGCCCTTGAAGATGTTGGCCCTAAAGAGCGACTCACCAACCTATCATGCTGGCATCCATTGTGATCAATATCCAATCATTATCTCCAGTTTCCAATACAACCTCCAGTATTTGTCCTGCTGTATCTAAGTTCTGCTCTCTACACTGTCATGCAATCAGATCCTGGTACATCCTGGTAAGACAACATCCAGCTTCTTCAGTGATAACTTGCAATCTTCTCTACCAGTGTTCAAGCTACTATCTGTTCAGTTATAAGAATCCTGGTTCAGATCTGCATTTTGGCTATTTGTTCTAAGACTTTGTTTTAACCAGCATTAACACCGTTGTTTGCCTGCATTAACCAGTGCACACCTGGACAATACCCCTATTTGCATTTCCTATTACCTGTATTCATCAGTATATTCCTGGACATTGTTACTACTAGTATTCCTGATTTACTGTGATTCGTTAACCTGTGTTTTTACCATGTTACCACTAGCTTACCTGTACTGTATCCTGTGTGTGACTATAAACCATATCAGATAACTTATGCTTTAGTGGTATTATACAGTTCTGGTAAATCCACACATACGGGAGAATACCTCATGAACTGGGACATATACATTTGTAATGCCTGCCAATGTCAATGCTGCTCATTTACACTTTACTTATTCGCTGCCTCTCTCAATTTTTTTTCTAGAACGCCTCAAAATTCTGATTTTGTTCCGATTAAGGTTTAGCCACAAAACAATTACAGGTTGAGTATCCCTTATCCAAAATGCTTGGGACCAGAGGTATTTTGGATATGGGATTTTTCCGTATTTTGGAATAATTGCATACCATAATGAGATATCATGGTGATGGGACCTAAATCTAAGCACAGAATGCATTTATGTTTCATATACACCTTATACACACAGCCTGAAGGTCATTTTAGTCAACATTTTTTGTAACTTTGTGCATTAAACAAAGTGTGTGTACATTCACACAATTAATTTACGTTTTATATACACCTAATACACACAGCCTGAAGGTCATTTAATACAATATTTTTAATAACTTTGTGTATTAAACAAAGTTTGTGTACATTGAGCCATCAAAAAACAAAGGTTTCACTATCTCACTATCACTCAAAAAAGTCCGTATTTCGGAATATTCCGTATTTCGGAATATTTGGATATGGGATACTCAACCTGTATCTTAAATCTAAATGACATGTTTTGAATGCGTTTCCCGTTACTGGTAGGGTTAATTTGATTAAAACGTCTATCCAACCTAAATTCTTATGTCTTATATGTATTGCAACAGACCCCTGTCTACACCTTTTCAGTCTTATTGATCATTATATTTCTTTCCCAATATGGGCAGAGAGGAGACCTTGCATTAAGTTTCTCTCTGCAGATCGTGATCTCTGGGTGGACATGCTCTTCCTAACCTTGTTATATCATTTGGCTTCTCAATTGGTGCATTTACAGGGCATGGGTCTTGGGAGGAGAGAGCTAGTATTTCCGTATGTTGTTGATGCTGTATGATGTTTGGTGGTACTCCTCTCTGCAGCTTATACTTTGAGAGTGGCAGCCCCAGGGAAAAGACCATTGCTTCTACAGGCACTTATAGTCTGGTGTCAGGCCTTCTCTTTAGTGGGGAGGGGGATGATTGGATCTAGAAACCACTTATGGAATTCAAGCCCCATCAAAACTCCTTTCCTTAGATAGTGGTTCCCTCTGGCCTGGGTGGGGTGTGATCTCCCTTGGGAAATTATACATGGATGGGATCTTCAAGTCTTTTGAGATAATCAGGGAGGAGTTTGGGGCCCAGCATTCCATGTTCCTTAAATACCCTCAAGTCTGTCACACCCTTCATATACAGTTCATACTTCAACCCCTCACCATTGCTCCTAACCACTTAAATTTTTGGAGGGCACCTTGGGAGAAGTGGACCTCCTTACTGAGGGCTCTAACATTGCTTTAGTGCCTCTTAAGTCTAAATGGGAGGAAGACCTTGGTCTGTTATATGGGGACTGGGCCTAGATATTGGGTGGTCAAGTCACTTCCACAGCACAGTTTCAGCAAATACAAATTTTCTATTGCATAGGGTCTAGCGCACCCCACTGCTGCAGAGTAAATTTAGGTCTGGAACCTTGACGAATTGCCTCAAAAACTTCTTCCCCAGGGTTCCTATTGGCATCTGTTGTGGGCTTGCCCGGATGTCAATTTTCTCTGGGGGCAGGTTGATAGCTTTAGTTCCAAAATCATGGGTGAGGAGGTGGACTCTACTTGCAGTCTTCTGAAATGTGTATTTTTGGATTAAGCCTTAAAGATGTGGTCCATTGACTGATTAGCCAATATATTCTAAATACTTTGCCATTGGCTAACGTATGTATTGCTTGAACATGTATGGCCTCTAGGAGACCAAACTTTAGTGAGTGCTGTCGGCTGATGGAATGGTTGGTTGTGAAAAGTTTACGTATACAAAACTTAATTATCTCCATAAGTGTTGGGACGCTTCCCCTTATAGCAGCGTTTCCCAAACTCCGCCATTAGAGGTTTTAAAGGTTATCCATGGTTTACTCCAGATGGTTAAATCAAATTGAATGAGGTACTAATTAAGTCATGTATGCTAAAGCATGGGTATCCTTAAACCTGGACTGTAATGGCAGAGTTTGGGAACCTCTGCCTTATAGAATGGGTACTGAGGAGGTGTCTTCTTCTGCAGAGGGTTTGGCAACAGATGAGGCAAATACTTGACAATTCATATCATATACATTTTTGTTTTCTTTAGCATTCTGGCACTAGTGCACAGATTGGTATATTGCTCTAGCGTACAGTTATGTTTCTTTTTGAATGTGTCACCACTTGTTTTGAATATATACATTATGGTAAGAACTTACCGTTGATAACGGTATTTCTCCTAAGTCCACAGGTTCCACAGGATAACAATGCGATATGATGGAGCGACAGCGGATTGGCACCAAACGATCAAAAGCTTTCAGGCCTCACAGGATGCAACAGGCCCGTTCATATATTCCCACCCACTGGCTCAGGCAAATCAGTTGTATTCCAAAGCAACAGGCAGGAGCGTCATGTAGAGCCCTAATCAGGCAAGAAGAACACACATGCACAACCTTCCGTACAAGGAATAAGTTAGTGAGTAGAAGAATCCTCAAATCAGGTGAGTCAGGGTGGGATCCCTGTGGACTTAGGAGAAATGCCGTTATCAACGGTAAGTTCTTACCATAACGTATATTTCTCCGGCAGGGTCCACAGGTTATCCACAGGATAACAATGGGATTTCCCAAAGCAAATTTAGTGGTGGAGATACTCCTGATTGGACAGGAGAACCTTGCGCCCGAATTCAGCGTCATGAGAGGCAAAAGTATCCAAGGCATAATGTCTAATGAATGTGTTAATGGAAGACCATGTGGCTGCCTTACATATCTGTTCTGCTGAAGCACCATGTTGTGCTGCCCATGAAGGACCCACCTTACGAGTAGAGTGAGCAGACATTAGCCGGAACAGGGAGATCAGCTTGAGAGTATGCTTCTGAAATAGTCATTCGAAGTCATCTTAGTAGCAGGCCATCCTCTTGTGAAATCTGTAGCGAATGAAAAGAGAATCCGTCTTTCTGATGGCACTGGTACGATCCACGTAGATCCTTAATGCCCGGACCACGTCCAGCAACGCATCTCCCGCAGAGAGTCCCGATACCTAAAAAGCCAGGACTACAAATTTCTTCATTAAGATAGAATTTAGACACCACCTTAGGAAGATGCCCAGACCTAGTTCTAAAAACTGCTTAACTGGATTAAAAAAATAATTAAAAAAAATAAAAAAAAAAATCAGAAAAGGGGAACGGCATGACAGCGCTCCTAAATCTGACACTCTTCTAGCTGATGCCATAGTCAGTAGAAAGAGAACTTTACCTGTCAACCATTTAAGATCCAATTTATTAAGTGGTTCAAACGGAGCAACTTACAGAGCTTTGAGGACTAGACTTAAGATGCTGTAGGAGGAACAAGAGGCGGTTGAATGCGCAGCATTCCCTGGAAAAAAGTACGCACATCCTGTAAATTGGCAATTTTCTTTTGGAACCATACAGTCAATGCCGATACTTGAACTCTCAAGGAAGCCACCTTCAAACCTTTATCCATTCCTGCCTGAAGGAAAGCTAAGGATTTCGGGTCCATACTTCTCTCACTGCACCAATGAATATAGGCCTGCCATATTCGGTGATAAATACAAGCTGAGGAGGGTTTCCTTGCTCTGAGCATTGTTTTAATTACCTGTTGTGAGAATCCTCTTGACTTCAGGATAGAGGTCTCAAGAGCCACGCTGTTTATTTTCCTCACCACCCTGGGTAATAGGGTGATCGGAAGGAAACAGATACGCCAGATGAAAGTCCCATTTCACTGACAAGGCGTCTACAAAGATCGCTTTGGGATCCTTTGTTCTTGACCCGTATGCGGGCACTTTGTTGTTCAGACGGGACGCCATGAGATCTCTCTCTGGCAATCCCCACTTGTCTGCTAGAGTCTGAAAGACCTCCGGGTGTAGAGCCCATTCGCTTGCCTGAATGGCGTGTCGACTGAGAAAATCCGCTTCCCAGTTAAGGACTCCTGGAACGAATACTGCGGACAAGGCTGGGAGATGGAGTTCTGCCCACTTTAGAATGTGACTTACCGCCTTCATTGCTGTTTGGCTACGGGTTCCTCCTTGATGGTTGAGGTACGCTACTGCCATTGCATTGTCCGAGCGGATCTGGACTGGTTTTCCTTGAAGAGTGTCCTTTGCCTGAATCAGTGCCATGTATATGGCCCGAAGTTCTAACAGGTTTATTGGCAGGCAACTTTCTTCTGTGGTCCATTGTCCCTGGAACCATAGTTTTCTGGACACTGCTCCCCAGCCGTGAAGACTGGCATCTGTTGTCAGGATCTCCCAATCTGATATCCAAAAGGGTCTCCCATTGTCTAGATGGGATGTCTGTAGCCACCAGGCTAACGACCTTCTTACCTTTACTGGGAGTACCATCGTCTGTCTTTATTGTCTGATGTACTCCATTCCATCTGGCCAGAATCAGATGCTGCAGAGGCCTCGAGTGGAAATGCGCATACTCCACCATGTCGAATGTTGACACCATCAAACCCATCACTCGCATTGCTGCGTGAATTGATACTGTTTGACTGTGTAACAACTCCTGAATCTTTGACTGTACCTTGGATATTTTGTTCCGAGGTAAAAATAAGAATTTACTTACCGATAATTCTATTTCTCGGAGTCCGTAGTGGATGCTGGGGTTCCTGAAAGGACCATGGGGAATAGCGGCTCCGCAGGAGACAGGGCACAAAAAGTAAAGCTTTACGATCAGGTGGTGTGTACTGGCTCCTCCCCCTATGACCCTCCTCCAAGCCTCAGTTAGGTACTGTGCCCAGACGAGCGTACACAATAAGGAAGGATTTTGAATCCCGGGTAAGACTCATACCAGCCACACCAATCACACTGTACAACCTGTGATCTGAACCCAGTTAACAGTATGATAACAGCGGAGCCTCTAAAAAGATGGCTCACAACAATAATAACCCGATTTTTGTAACTATGTACAAGTATTGCAGACAATCCGCACTTGGGATGGGCGCCCAGCATCCACTACGGACTCCGAGAAATAGAATTATCGGTAAGTAAATTCTTATTTTCTCTATCGTCCTAGTGGATGCTGGGGTTCCTGAAAGGACCATGGGGATAATACCAAAGCTCCCAAACGGGCGGGAGAGTGCGGATGACTCTGCAGCACCGAATGAGAGAACTCCAGGTCCTCCTTAGCCAGGGTATCAAATTTGTAGGATTTTACAAACGTGTTTGCCCCTGACTAAATAGCCGCTCGGCAAAGTTGTAAAGCCGAGACCCCTCGGGCAGCCGCCCAAGATGAGCCCACCTTCCTTGTGGAATGGGCATTTACATATTTTGGCTGTGGCAGGCCTGCCACAGAATGTGCAAGCTGAATTGTATTACACATCCAACTAGCAATAGTCTGCTTAGAAGCAAGAGCACCCAGTTTGTTGGGTGCATACAGGATAACAGCAAGTCAGTTTTCCTGACTCCAGCCGTCCTGGAAACATATTTTCAGGGCCCTGACAACATCTAGCAACTTGGAGTCCTCCAAGTCCCTAGTAGGTGCAAGGCACCACAATAAGCTGGTTCAGGTGAAACATTGACACCACCTTAGGGAGAGAACTGGGGACGAGTCCGCAGCTCTGCCCTGTCCGAATGGACAGACAGATATGGGCTTTTTTTTTTTTTTTTTTTTTTTTTTGAGAAAAAACCACCAATTTGACACTCGCCTGGTCCAGGCCAGGGCCAAGAGCATGGTCACTTTTCATGTGAGATGCTTCAAATCCACAGATTTGACTGGTTTTAAACCAATGTGATTTGAGGAATCCCAGAACTACGTTGAGATCCCACAGTGCCACTGGAGGCACAAAAAGGGGTTGTATATGCAATACTCCCTTGACAAACTTCTGGACTTCAGGAACTGAAGCCAATTCTTTCTGGAAGAAAATCGACAGGGCCGAAATTTGAACCTTAATGGACCCCAATTTGAGGCCCATAGACACTCCTGTTTGCAGGAAATGCAGGAATCGACCGAGTTGAAATTTCTTCGTGGGGCCTTTCTGGCCTCACACCACGCAACATATTTTTGCCACATGTGGTGATAATGTTTTTCGGTCACCTCCTTTCTGGCTTTGACCAGGGTAGGAATGACCTCTTCCGGAATGCCTTTTTCCCTTAGGATCCGGCGTTCCACCGCCATGCCGTCAAACGCAGCTGCGGTAAGTCTTGGAACAGACATGGTACTTGCTGAAACAAGTCCCTTCTTAGCGGCAGAGGCCATAAGTCCTCTGTGAGCATCTCTTGAAGTTCCGGGTACCAAGTCCTTCTTGGCTAATCCGGAGCCATGAGTATAGTTCTTACTCCTCTACGTCTTATAATTCTCAGTACCTTAGGTATGAGAAGCAGAGGATGGAACACATACACCGACTGGTACATCCATGGTGTTACCAGAACGTCCACAGCTATTGCCTGAGGGTCTCTTAACCTGGCGCAATACCTGTCCCGTTTTTTGTTCAGACGGGACGCCATCATGTCCACCTTTGGTATTTCCCAACGGTTTACAATCATGTGGAAAACTTCCCGATGAAGTTTCCACTCTGCCGGGTGGAGGTCGTGCCTGCTGAGGAAGTCTGCTTCCCAGTTTCCATTCCCGGAATGAAACACTGCTGACAGTGCTATCACATGATTTTCCGCCCAGCGAAAAGTCCTTGCAGTTTTTGCCATTGCCCTCCTGCTTCTTGTGCCGCCCTGTCTATTTACGTGGGCGACTGCCGTGATGTTTTTCCCACTGGATCAATACCGGCTGACCTTGAAGCAGAGGTCTTGCTAAGCTTAGAGTATTATAAATTTACCCTTAGCTCCAGTATATTTATGTGGAGAAAAATCTCCAGACTTGATCACACTCCCTGGAAATTTTTTCCTTGTGTGACTGCTCCCCAGCCTCTCGGGCTGGCCTCCGTGGTCACCAGCATCCAATCCTGAATGCCGAATCTGCGGCCCTCTAGAAGATGAGCACTCTGTAACCACCACAGGGGAGACACCCTTGTCCTTGGATATAGGGTTATCCGCTGATGCATCTGAAGATGCGATCCGGACCATTTTTCCAGCAGATCCCACTGAAAAATTCTTACGTGAAATCTGCCGAATGGAATTGCTTCGTAGGAAGTCACCATTTTTACCAGGACCCTTGTGCAATGATGCACTGATTTTAGGAGGTTCCTGACTAGCTCGGATAACTCCCTGGCTTTCTCTTCCGGGAGAAACACCTTTTTCTGGACTGTGTCCAGAATCATCCCTAGGCACAGCAGACTTGTCGTCGGGATCAGCTGCGATTTTGGAATATTTAGAATCCACCCGTGCTGTTGTAGCAGTATCCGAGATAATGCTACTCCGACCTCCAACTGCTCCTTGGACTTTGCCCTTATCAGGAGATCGTCCAAGTAAGGGATAATTTAGACGCCTTTTCTTCGAAGAAGAATCATCATTTCGGCCATTACCTTGGTAAAGACCCGGGGTGCCGTGGACAATCCAAACGGCAGCGTCTGAAACTGATAGTGACAGTTCTGTACCACGAACCTGAGGTACCCTTTGTGAGAAGGGCAAATTTGGGACATGGAGGTAAGCATCCCTCATGTCTCGGGACACTATATAGTCCTCTTCTTCCTGGTTCGTTATCACTGCTCTGAGTGACTCCATCATGATTTGAACCTTTGTAAGTGTTCAAATTTTTTTTTTTTTTTAGATTTAGAATAGGTCTCACCTAGCCTTCTGGCTTCAGTACCACAATATAGTGTGGAATAATACCCCTTTTCTTGTTGTAGGAGGGGTAATTTGATTATCACCTGCTGGGAATACAGCTTGTGAATTGTTTCCCATACTGCCTCCTTGTCGGAGGGAGACCTTGGTAAACCAGACTTCAGGAGCCTGCGAAGGGGAACCGTCTCGACATTCCAACCTGTACCCCTGGGATACTACTTGTAGGATCCAGGGGTCCTGTACGGTCCCAGCGTCATGCTGAGAGCTTGGCAGAAGCGGTAGAACGCTTCTTTTCCTGGGGAAGGGCTGCCTGCTGCAGTCTTCTTCCCTTTCCTCTATCCCTGGACAGATATGACTCTTATAGGGACGAAAGGACTGAGGCTGAAAAGACGGTGTCTTTTTCTGCAGAGATGTGACTTAGGGTAAAAACGGTGGATTTTCCAGCAGTTGCCGTGGCCACCAGGTCCCATGGACCGACCCCAAATAACTCCTCTTCCTTTATACGGCAATACACCTTTGTGCCGTTTGGAATCTGCATCACCTGACCACTGTCGTGTCCATAAACATCTTCTGGCAGATATGGACATCGCACTTACTCTTGATGCCAGAGTGCAAATATCCCTCTGTGCATCTCGCATATATAGAAAATGCATCCTTTAAATGCTCTATAGTCAATAAAATACTGTCCCTGTCAAGGGTATCAATATTTTAAGTCAGGGAATCCGACCAAGCCACCCCAGCTCTGCACATCCAGGCTGAGGCGATCGCTGGTCGCAGTATAACACCAGTATGTGTGTATATACTTTTTATGATATTTTCCAGCCTCCTGTCAGCTGGCTCCTTGAGGACGGCCCTATCTATAGACGGTACCGCCACTTGTTTTGATAAGCGTGTGAGCGCCTTATTCACCCTAAGGGGTGTTTCCCAACGCGCCCTAACTTCTGGCGGGAAAAGGTATACCGCCCATAATTTTCTATCGGGGGGAACCCACGCATCCTCACACACTTCATTTAATTTATCTGATTCAGGAAAAACTACGGTAGTTTTTTCACATCCCACATAATACCCTCTTTTGTGGTACTTGTAGTATCAGAAATATGTAACATCTCCTTCATTGCCCTTAACGTGTGGCCCTAATAAGGAATACGTTTGTTTATTCACCGTCGACACTGGATTCAGTGTCCGTGTCTGTGTCGACCGACTAAAGTAAACGGGTGTTTTAAAAACCCCTGACGGTGTTTCTGAGACGTCTGGACCGGTACTAATTGTTTGTCGGCCGTCTCATGTCGTCAACCGACCTTGGAGCGTGTTGACATTATCACGTAATTCCCTAAATAAGCCATCCATTCCGGTGTCGACTCCCTAGAGAGTGACATCACCATTACAGGCAATTGCTCCGCCTCCTCACCAACATCGTCCTCATACATGTCGACACACACGTACCGACACACAGCACACACACAGGGAATGCTCTGATAGAGGACAGGACCCACTAGCCCTTTGGAGAGACAGAGGGAGAGTTTGCCAGCACACACCAAAAACGCTATAATAATATAGGGACAACCTTATATAAGTGTTTTCCCTTATAGCATCTTTTTATATATTTCTAACGCCAAATTAGTGCCCCCCCTCTCTGTTTTAACCCTGTTTCTGTAGTGCAGTGCAGGGGAGAGCCTGGGAGCCTTCCCTCCAGCCTTTCTGTGAGGGAAAATGGCGCTGTGTGCTGAGGAGATAGGCCCCGCCCCTTTTTCGGCGGGCTCTTCTCCCGCTCTTTAGTGGATTCTGGCAGGGGTTAAATATCTCCATATAGCCCCTGGAGGCTATATGTGAGGTATTTTTAGCCAAAAAAGGTTTTCATTTGCCTCCCAGGGCGCCCCCCTCCCAGCGCCCTGCACCCTCAGTGACTGCCGTGTGAAGTGTGCTGAGAGGAAAATGGCGCACAGCTGCAGTGCTGTGCGCTACCTTAAGAAGACTGAGGAGTCTTCTGCCGCCGATTCTGGACCTCTTCTCGTTTCAGCATCTGCAAGGGGGCCGGCGGCGAGGCTCCGGTGACCATCCAGGCTGTACCTGTGATCGTCCCTCTGGAGCTAATGTCCAGTAGCCAAGAAGCCAATCCATCCTGCACGCAGGCGAGTTCACTTCTTCTCCCCTAAGTCCCTCGTTGCAGTGATCCTGTTGCCAGCAGGACTCACTGTAAAATAAAAAAACCTAAGCTAAACTTTTCTAAGCAGCTCTTTAGGAGAGCCACCTAGATTGCACCCTTCTCGGCCGGGCACAAAAATCTAACTGAGGCTTGGAGGAGGGTCATAGGGGGAGGAGCCAGTACACACCACCTGATCGTAAAGCTTTACTTTTTGTGCCCTGTCTCCTGCGGAGCCGCTATTCCCCATGGTCCTTTCAGGAACCCCAGCATCCACTAGGACGATAGAGAAAATACCTTCTGCAGACTTGAATCCAATACAGCCCCAAAGTGAGTCATACGTTGTGACGGAACCAGAGACGACTTTGCCCAATTTATGAGCCACCCGTGCCTCTGCAGACATGTTATTGTCTGTTGGAGTTGGCATAGGAGCAATTCCTGTGATTGTGCCAGGATTAAAAGGTCGTCGAGGTATGGAAAAATTCTTATCCCCTGCTTGCGGAGATAAGCTGCCATCACCACCATGATCTTGGTAAAAACTCTGGGAGCTGTGGCTAACCTAAAAGGTAGGGCCTGGAACTGAAAATGCTGCTGGAGGATGGCGAACCTGAGAACACTGATGGGACAGTGCTATAGGAACATGTAGGTAAGCATCCTGAATATCCAGGGATACCATATAATCCCCTGGCTCCATGGCCAATACAACACATCCAAATGAAACCATCATACATCTCCGGCAGGGTCCACAGGTTATCCACAGGATAACAATGGGATATGATGGAGCATTCTGAGATTGAGAATGGGTCGAAGAGACCCATTTGGCTTCTGAACCAAAAACAGGTTGGAGTAGAAACCCTGTCCCCGTTGTGCAGAGGGAACTGGAATGATTACTCCTGATTGAAGCAATTTCTGAACTGCTTCTTGCAAGGCCCTGGCCTTCGTCTCTACCAGAGACAGGCTGGTGCAGAAGAACCTTCGAGGAGGATGCTTCTTGAAGGGGAGAACATAACCTAGAGATACCGCTTTTTGCGCCTAAGCATCTGTTGTAGACTGCTGCCAAATCTGTGCAAACTGAAGAAGCCGGCCCCCTACCCTGGATAGGACGGGCCCGTTGCATCCTGGGGGGCCTGAAAGCTTTTGATCGTTTGGTGCCAATCCGCTGTCGCTCCATCATATCCCATTGTTATCCTGTGGATAACCTGTGGACCCTGACGGAGATGTATGATGGTTTCATTTGGATGTGTTGTATTGTATCAAATCTGTACTTCACATCTGCTTTTTTTCTCATAGCAATAGTTTTGATTATATTTATCTTTTTGATTTGGCTGGGTTTGTGAGTGGGATTGTGTTCTGGGTTTGCTTTAATAAAAATATACCTGATTTATAAATACACTCACATTCAGTCTGTGTATTGCCATCTACATAATAAAGGAGATTAATAAACACACAAAGCAAGCCAAGTAACTTGCATTGTATTGCTTTTGCAAACAGACTAACCTTGTACATATATATTTATACAGAAAAATATAAAAATCTAGAACCATACAATGTGAAGTGAATACATTTTAGTGCACATAAAAATTATTTCTATGTCCATCTTATAAAGAAATCCCAATATCAGACGCACAAAATATACTTCATAAACAAAAATAATTTTCCATTACAGTTCAGGCATCAACTAAGAGCATATAGAAAATTAAGCACAGCTTTGACTGAAATAGCATATATTAATATTACCAACCATATTAACTGAACAGAGAAATTACAGCAATAATCTGTCACCAACAAATGTTTCCCAACAACAGATGACAGAAGCATCCCCACATAAAGATATTAAAAATGTGTGTACATATTTTGACTGGCGACACAGACACATTACCACCCACTCTAGCAAGGGGGAATGTTTGGCAGTTTCTGGTTCTTAGAGGAAAAGTAAACCTCTCACCATGCGACAGCCTAGTCTGTGCGGGTATCGGAAATTCAATTGATATAATTAGGCGGCATATTTTTCTCACACCTTGCATCTATAGCACAAAGCTATGGAGACCCACAATGCTCACTAGCGCTAAAGCTAATCCTGGTAGCTGGGGGGGTCAGGGTCTTTGATAGCTATCTCTGAAGTCTATTTACTAAGCATTGGAGATAAAGTGGATGGAGATACAGTACCAGCCAATCAGCTCCTAACTGTCATGTCACAGGCTGTGTTTGAAAAATGACAGTTAGTAGCTGGTTGGTTGGGATTTTATTACTAATGGGAAGAGGCACTGCTGAACAGGTTCTCTGAAAAAGACCAACCTTTCTAACAATAGAAACGTAAGGGTTGCTGGAAAATTGTACTAGTACTGTACAAACTACAGAATGAGTGCATCTGTGCCCAATTTGGCATGGCGTGTGGACCAGGCTCAGATGACAGGAGGCCCCATTCAGTGTAACCATATATTCCAACATATCAAAATAGAACTATTCACATTTTGATTGTAACATGTTCTCATCATACATAGTTAGGTCAAGTTTGCCGAAAAACTATCAACCTGTGCAACAACTATAAGCGTGTCGTCCGTAAAGTGCCAAATGACAACCGTTTATGTAGGTCGCAAATATTGTCAAGAAAGGCAAGTTATAATATTCATTGAATGAACGTTTGTATCCAATAAATCTCTAATACATATTGTAAAAGCCAATACATGTAAATTATATGATGCATTATATGGAGAATAACTAGCGTTTTGTGGAAGAAGATTCTAGTTTCTTTTTAATATATTTGCTACAATCTGAAAAGATGAAAGAACGTTTATAAGAATCATGAGAAAAATACACATACATCGGGGTAATCACACCTCATTGTCCCTGGTACAGTCTTTATTTGGAGTACTGATGCAGCTCAACAAACATCCAAAAGAAATGGCCTGCACCAGCTTCACATACAAGAAGTAGATGTTTACTTGCCGAGTATATTGGTCTGCAAGTAAGAAAAAGTCCATAGTCGCACTCACAGATGCCAGGATGTATCCGGTCAGGCCCACAGGGATTCAACACACCTGCAATACGCTACAGGTAGGCAGCAAGCTGCTGCAGGAGGTGACAGTCCCCTGAAATGCCACAACTGCACTGCTGTGTGGGCACTATAGCCAATTAATACATGCCTTTTATACTTATTCAGCTTCAGGGTGTCAATAATTTTGCTACTGTGGTGAACATAGCAGCAGCAGTCATGAAAAGCGGGTTCTTTAATCATCCTACAAAGAAATATATATATATAAATCAGACGAGACACAACAATAAACATGTATACAATGCAGTCTCAGCATCAATACACAACAGTACCAGTGTGGGTTCTACAGTGCGTGGCAAAAAAAAAAAAAAGTCCCAGATTTTAAAGATTAAGAAAAAAGGCAAGGTAAATGCTATTCAAAATGTTAGCACATAATCTAAATGTGCATGGAAAATAGTTTATTATAAATTGGTTTTGAATAGGATATCATTCAGATGGTGGCTTTCATTCGTGATACACATTTGTAGTCAATTTCTGAAGTGTTGCGCATCACTCTGCGGGTCATTTACGGCGTTATCACGGCATTTTCTTGCCGAAGCTCACTTTCATTTGTCTGACTGCTAAACAAGCAGAATTTCATTACTGGCCGGAAAACCATTCTCATGAGCTTAATGCGAGGGATCTACATCAGCCAACGGGGTTCATCAGAAAGTGGAGGTCTACATACATTGACTATAAGAACCATAAATGACCTGAAGGCTGCTATATGCCAATAAATGACGATATCATATTCAAAACGCACAGAAAATAAACTGCGTTCCATTCAGTTTTAGATTATGTACTAAAATTCTGAATAGCAATTACTATGGCTTTTTTGTTAACCTTTGAAATCTAGGAGGCTTTTTGCCATACTCTGTATTATCAGGAATGCTGCAGGGTTTTCATGAGATGCTGTTTTTTTTGTAATCTAAAGCAACATAATAAATAATGTTTCAAAACTACCCATGTTTTTGAGTGCACAGCCCTGGTATTCCCACACATCCATAAACTTAGCAGTGCTTCCTACAATGACTGTAGGAGATAGCACTGAGGCTCATGTCTGTTTGTAGGACATTATTACTGAAAAGCAGTTATTACATTTTCTTTATGACTTTTGGAAATTTCTAAACAACCACCTTGACATTTTATAGTGTGTTAAAGCTATAACATATAGTATATATATATTAACATATACATACAGTACTATATGCAACCTAGTTATTGAAAGGCTTAGTATCAGATTTGATACACCTATTTTTAATCGAAGCTCCCCTCTAGGGAAGGGGGCAGACCGCTCCTCCTGTTGAAGAAATGTTAAGAAACTGTAACTTTTAGGGGTAATAGTGGGAAGAATGTGGCGGCTGTATTATTTGAGAGGGTAGTCAGTCAATGCATTACAGGGCTGCCTGGAAGCAAGACTAATTTGTCTACAATATTGCAGAGTGCTGGTCTTAGAAAGTAGGGGCAGTTGATTGCTTCTGTCCAGATGAAGGGGTCTTATTCATGAAGTAGTGAATAGCCCTGTTTAACTCTGAGAACAGGGCTTTTCACGGCTTCGTTCTATTCATGAAGCGGGTTACCGTGGAGAAGTTCAGGATTTCTCCAGCTTGGTCTACCATCAGGACGGGGGGCCCATGTGGTAGTACTGTATATTGGTGCCGCCAGTTACAGACAGCCATGCAGATACAGTGCCCGTGGATAGTGATTGGCTGCCGGTCTGCGAGCTCTGAATGTCATGCAGCTAGCTCCAAATTCAAAATACAGTTGGTAATGTGCCACTGTCACTGCATGGCTGCCTTTCAGTCATTGCAGCAGGCAACTGGCTGCCTGTCAGTGATTGCAGCAGGCAACACCAATCTACACTACCAACCGGGCCCCCTCCCTGACAGGTCGGGAGATGAGAAAGAAGAGCGGGGGAGGAGGAGTATGGGGAGCGGACAGCATTTTGCTGCAACTACCTTCCCCTAGGACAGTAGCAGTAGCGACTTGGACAGCAGAGGAGATCAGAGACACACTGAACCCACGAACCTGCAAGAGCTGCTTCCAGGGCTCCGAGCAGGTGAACAGCTATGTGTAATGTGTGAACCTCTATGTGAGAATGCGGTATCTGAAATATGATGCGATATATAGTTACTGTATAATGAGCAATGCAAATAGTGACTTGCACATGAATAGACCCAGAAGTACAATACTACTCTTCTACTTCCCCTGCTATTGCCTCTTCCCTCGTGGTCTCTCCTCTTTAGGTCACACAGGTGTTATTACCAGTGACTGGTCTCAAGTAGGACTAGTAATTCATAAGGTGATATAGTGCTGATGACGACCCAGTGACAACAGCACACACAATGAAGATGGAAACAGCACGGGTGAGATAATCAGATCAGTAACAGGTGACACTTAGAGGAGGCAGTGGGTGGCTGATTATGGGGGGAGGGCCATAGTTAAGGGTGTAAGTTATGAGTGGGCTTTATTATGAGGTATGCTCTACCTACTGTATGGCGAGTTCTGGCTGTGCTGATTTATACTGTTTCTGTAGTGTCTGTGCGTGGGGGTAGTAATGAAATGTCAGAGCTAATTATTGTTATTTGGATAGAAATAATGTATTCAGATGTTGATCTCTAAATTTTGAAAACACCTGGGCCTGGGGTGTCTATTTTGCTAATTCACACTCTATTATGTCAAAACGCATTTATGCCACTGCCCCTCATGTGCAGCAAGAGGCAAAAAGAAACCCTAGGGTGCACACTAACATATCAAAAACTTTCTGTACTTAAGCTGTGACCAGCACAGGGTTATGTATATGTGTAAGACACAGGTGTGGGTTACACCACGGTGCAGGCCAGTGATGGGGAACCTTTGGCACTCCAGCTGTTGTTGAACTACAAATCGCGGCATGCACTGCAGCCAAACCAGGTACCAGCACAGAAACTAGGTAAAGTGACATAAAAAAAAGGATATTTTTATACATTCACTTACTAAAATAAATAAATGGGATAGAGTACTTTAAAAAAAATAAAAAAAATGATAGATAGATAATTTATTTTGGCATAAATAACCCTGTAGATAGAATAGTCAACACAAAATTAGAAAGACCTTTCCAATAATAGCGGTACCAGAAATATTTTTTTTAACGTTGGTAATTGGAAGAAAACTCAATGGTCATACCCATTCATCGTCCTCGGCTCCATCCCCTTGGCCCCTGGGCTCGCTAGCAGATACACTGCTACGAGATTTATTGGCCATTATGTTGCCTGTCCAGGAAGCTCCAGTCTGAGCATCGCCAGCAAAATTACATTTGGTCACTGTTCCACTTTCAAGTTTTGCTATTGAAACTAGAGGAGAGAAAATACATCACTAGGACAGGAGTGATGGCCAAACACTTTAACTAATACTTTGTGCCGGTGGGGAAAACAAGTTTACAGGTTATAGTTTGCCCATTCACTAGGAGTCTTTTTTTTTTTATTTTTTTTATAGTCCATATTGGAGCATCAATAACATGTCAATAAAATGCTAGCGCTAGAATTAATTTGATATTAATGTACTTTCCCAATAGTAATACAATGAGGGGAGCTTATAGCCCCCCCTACACTACAACTGCAGCCCCCCCTTGGAATCAACAAATGCACAAGCTCTTTATTACCAGGAGCAAGTATGCAGCTGGCAATACAGTAAACTATGAATTTACCATTGAATGGGAAGATTTTCTATGAAAATATTATAATGTCTAGAGTTTTCCCATTAGGAGATTTCTTTTTGATTCAAGTGAATAACATTTACAAATTCATTGTTTTCGTGTAGCGTGGCTATTGTCAGTCAACTACATCCTACATTATAGAAAATAAGCAGCTTACATAAAAAAGGTCCATCTCCCAAGGTCTTAACTCTTAGCAGTTCACCCAACTCCAGTTCAGGTTTTTCCATGTCCGTTTCTGGTAACCAAAATGCTAGAGTATCTTTGGGAATGAACCTATCGCTGATTTTCATTAAATCCTTCTTGTTGATCAGATTCTTCAGTTCCTCTGTAGACAGTCTGTCCGTCTCACCTTTGGCTTCTACCTCTGGTAAAGACAATACAGTTCTCGTTAGAAAACAAAAATTCAGTTTTTATACTGAGAGCTGTAAGACAATGGTTCCTTAAAGAAGGCAAGTGGTTGGTCCATGTTCTATCGAATGCAGTGCTTCAAATGTCATGGCGAAGCAGACTTTCTTGCTCTTAAAAAACTAGACATTGAATTACATAATGCGCTCCCACTACGCTTAGTATTGCTATATATTAATAAACAGGTAATGAATCAAGTATCAAAAAGTAATGTGTGCTATGAGAATTAGAAGACTCCATTATTGTGGTATACAAAAGTATATGGCTCCAAGGTAGATAGTCCCACAACAAGCAGCACTGAAACTATAGGAGTTTTTAATCCAGAATGTAATTTTATTGCTTTACTACATAGGCCCTAGAACACTATGGTGCTCATGCGGCGTTTGATAAAAATCAACATCTAAATAGCAAGTGCAAAATGCGCACCCACACAACCTGCAGAGCTGGTCCTACACACAAAATGTGCACAGCACCGCTAGGGCAGCATATGCAATGCCTCTACTGCTGGAGAGAACAGTACTATATACACATGGTTTACACCAGAGATGTGACTGCACAGTGCTAAAGTTACATTACACAATCAAGTACATGACTCAGCAGTGATATTATATAGTCGCATTTAGCATAGAAAAAGAAAGTAGAACAAGACACAAAGATCAAATGAAAGTGTAAGTTGAAAACAATACATAGATACACTGCCTTCCACTTTCAAAGGTCAAATGGAAATATGCTATATGGCTGTGGTCTGAGACGATCACTCAAAACCTGATGCCCTAGTATAAAGGGCCGCAAGCGCAAAATGCGACTCAGTCACAGGAGAGCTGATTCATAATGATCATTGTTGCACATGCACCACTGGAAAACAGACAGTTTGCAGGAAATAAAAGGGGAAAACTACATCTCTGTTCAAGTCTGTACTATGCCTTAGAGAGTGATAAAGTACTAGCCAACTAATTGCCATGTTACAGGCTGTGTCTGAAAAGAACTGGGGCTGATTGGCTGGTACTATATCTTTCTCTCTCTCTCTACAGCTTAGTACATCTGCCCCTTGGTTTGGTGGAGAGCAATTCAATTCGAGCGATTGCTGCAATGTGGCACATCATGACCATTAACATAGCTAGTTTTTCCTTGCATAGCACAGGTGTGCAGGTAAACTAGTGATGTTGCAGGTATTGTACATGGCAGGAAGGGCACAGCTGTGTATTAATGTGATGCTCAGCATCACATTTAACAGAGTTGATTTTTTTTTCCCCTATAAATGCTGTGATCTCTCTCTGGGGGATATATTCAATTGAAGTCGAAAACTGCAGTCTGTCGAAAAGACGGCAGTTTTCGACTAAGGTCGAAACGTGATTCAACCTATTCAAAAGCTTTTCGACAAGTCGAGGCATTCGACTTGTCGAACAACACGTGGATCGGCGGAATAGCTGCAGATCCACATGTTGATGTCGAAAACGGGGGCAAATCCGAAAGGTTTTGGCCCCCTTTTCGACCATCTCAATCCGACATCAAAATGATGTCGGAATGAGATTGACCCAGAGGAGGCGGGGGGACGGCCGGCGGCAGCCAGAGGAGATCAGCGCTACAGCAGCGCTGAAGCTGGATGTCACTCACCCGCCCGGCCTCATGGCAGCTTCCACCCGGCTCCAGAACGCTGCTGGAGCTGGGTGGAAGCTGCCGTGAGGTTGGGCGGCTGAGTGACATCCTGCTGCAGTGCTACTCCGTGGCACTGATCTCCCTGTATGCCCGCCGGCTGTCCCCCCCTCGCCTCCTCTGGGTCCCATCTAAATTCGACTTGAAAAAGTTGCATTTTAGATGGGATTGAATAGGGGTTGTCTGATCCATTCCGACAAATACATGTCGGAATGGATCCGACTTTAATTGAATATACCCCATGATCTCTTTTCCAAACCACACAACAGAAGCATGCCTGGTCTGATAGGCATGCCTGTCAGCAAACAAATATGCTTTTGGAATAGATGGCTAACTCCTCGCCAGCTTCTTCTATACCTCACTGCTCTTCTGATTTGTTAGTGGAAGAAATGTTAGGAGAGAGTATGGTGCTAAACGGTGTGCTAGATTTAATGGTCACTACCAAGCAAACCAAGTCACAGAGGAACCTTGTGTTTGTTTGCGAGTGCTTTCTGTAAATGACAAAAATGACATCAGATGAACTTCTGGGATACATACGATATCCCGGCAGATGGGATGCCGGCTGTCACTATACAGAAACAGTGGCATCCCGGGAGCGAGTCCCCTCACGGGATCGACTCCCATCAGGTTCTATTCCCACTCGGTGGGAATACCAGGTGGGTGTCGGCATTCAGTTTGTCGGTAAAATGCTGGCTGTCGGGATTCCGATGTCTGTCTCCTTAACGCTGGGATCCCAACAGCCGGAATATTGACTGCACCCTGAACTTCTCACCGGTTCACTTTAAAAAGACATTTAGAATTATTTGCAAGAATTTCTCAAAAGTCCACATCTACATTCAAATCTATAGCAGTAAGACAGATATTTGCTTCCATTGTCACACCAAAACTACACAGATAAAAGTCTCACACAGGAATCCCTTTAAAACAAAGGGTTTGTCGTCTATGTGGGCCACCTAGGGGATAACATGGAAACTCTTTTAGGGTCTCATCCATCTTGACACTACCATTAAGAAGTCATATGGTGCAGTCACTGGTCTAATGCTTACCTGTACTAATCCCTTACCAACCACTTATTATCCCATTTATGCTTAAGAATACCAGGCAAAAAGTTCCATATACCCTTCCCAGCCCACCGATAACAGCAGTTTCATTACATGGTGAGACTTGTTAAAGGGTTTATATGATCAACTTTGTTTTCATATGTATGTTTACGGCCCTCATCATCAGGCATGTACGTAAACGCATTTGCAAACGCAGCCCATATCAGCTGGTGTGTAATTACCTGCCAACCAATGACACTGATGTGATCCATCCAATTAAGGTGTGGGTGGGTGTGTGTGTTTGTGTCTAAAGTGTAGATGTATCTCGTTGTCCGAAGCTCACACCCTGATGAGCAGTCAGCATAAGGACTAATGATAGAAACATAATAACTAAAAACTATAATAGGAAGGCATAACAAAGTGATTAAACTCCTGATGAGAATGGAGAAAGCATTAATGAGGCGACTATAACTCAAAAAGAACACTATAATCCAATGCAATACCTACTGTAAGAAGACATGAGGAAGCCGGTGTTCACTTTCTTAGTGTCACTGAAATTGGGCTCAATTTCATTTCCTTTACTGTCAAACTTCCTACGATGTATCTTGCTAGGTCTCAGATATAGAATGTACCATCGTTCCTAGCGTATCCCAAAGACACACATGCATAAAAAGTCAGTTATATAAAAAAATTAATATACGTGAAATAGTGCCAATAAGAGAGAGGGGAAGGGGCGTGAGAAATGTGGAGGATGAAAGAGCGGAATAGGCAGACGTATAATAGATGCATATCGATATACAAAAGCAAACTAAAAACCAATTATAAGTGGGATAATATTTACTGTTCTCTATTACATCAGTTATTTTAGACAAGCTTACAGGTGAGAGGTGCCAAGGTTAGTTAACTTATTTGCCAACCACTTTTCATGCCATAGGCACAATCTCCCAGCATATGTAATGAATCTGATGTAATGGAGGTGCTCGCCAGAGTTTGGTAGTGAACATGTGAGAAAAAGTTTGAAAGAAATTTGCTTCGAGGCCAAGTTTTTCACAGAGAGATAAATGTGGGTTACACATATTTACTGACTGGATACATTAGAGAGGAACATAAGGTCAACCTGGAAACATCCTATCATAGCCACTAACTGGACAGGTCTATAGCATATGACCATGGGAATCTGGATAGCATAGATCAGGGGGAGGGAACCTGTGGCCCGCCAGCTGCTGTGGAACTACACATCTCAGCATGCTCTGCCATCGTTTTCTTAGGACATGCTAAAATTGTGTCATGGCATGCTTGGATGTGTAGTTCCAAAGCAGCTGGAGTGCCACAGGTTGCCTACCCCTGGCCTAGATGTTTAGTAAAAACTGATTTCCACTTTAAGATAGGCCCATCATGTGGTTCTGCACAGGCAGGGATTACAGAACACTATATTACGATTAGAGATTTGATGTTGTTGTCTTTTATAGCTATACCACACTATTCAAGTCACATGATAAGGTGTGTTAATAGTAAGCAGTTTTAAATATATATTTTTCGCTTAAATTAGAAAAACATGTCAATCTTACGGTCCTCACCCATAAGAGGGAGTGAAAGTATTCAGCCCCTTATCACAAGAAACATTAGTGACAGTATGCTAATTACTGCATTAATGAGTTACACATCTTATTCTAAAAATACATCAGAAAAGCTTTGGCGGAATTCTGACATTCACAAATCCATGTGACAAGATCTCAAGGACAGAATATACCTGCATAAAGCAATGGTTGGGGCATTTTTCCAACACTCAACAGGTTGTCTTAAAGCAGTGATTCCCAACCTGGGTCCTCTAGGCAAATAACAGTCCAAGTTTTACAAATATCTATGCTTGAGCACAGATGGTTAAATCAAAATAACTGACGTACTAATTGGTGGAGAGCACCTGTGCCCATGTACGGCTATGTGTGTGGCTTGAGGACACAGGTTGAAAAACACTGTCTTAAAGCTTAAGGAAAGACTCTGCAGAGCGGCTTTTGGATTAAAAAAAAATGAATGAGAGAATAATGGTATAGTAAGGATCTCACCTTATAATTTGAATTTGTAACCCCAGCACAAGCAGCCATGTAACCCCCCATATGTACCTTGCACCCAAACCAGAACTTGTTAAAACTATATAGAAAATAAACTGGGGGGCGATTGTCGTAGCAATGGGGAAGGGGGGGCAGGGCTGGGTAGTGTTTGCATCCTGACCGCAGGCAAAACTACAGCAGTCCTCCTGGCCTGACAATCAACAGGTATTCTCTTTGAGTCACAATGTCAGGCCAGCTGTGCCCTGCCTAGCATTATAAATGATATAGATGGGACTCCCATCTGTTAGACCACTTGTCCCTTCTCCTTCGCCGGTCTGCATGGCAATAACAAGTTATCACTTGGAAAAAGTCAGGACTGAAGCTGCTGCAGCATTTATACAAACGGAGATCAGCAAGTTAGTAAAAAATACTATATCGGAGGCTGTGTGACATAACCAGAACTAGGGACACATTGTAAATGAATGTGAGTTGTCACCACACACGGTGTGGCATATAATGTGAATTGGCAGAATGCACAGTGTGGTATATAATGTGAACTAGGCCATGGTATAATCATTTCAGCTCGCTACCCTTGGGGTAGTGAAGGTGCCAAACCCTTTACGCAACTAAACCCGATTACTATGGGCATTGCGCCCATAGTAATCAGGTTTAGTTGCGTAAAGGGTTGGGCACCTTCACTACCCCAAGGGTAGCGAGCTGAAATGATTATACCATGCACGATAACGGGGATCACTTTAGAAAGGAGATTGGGGCGTGATATATTATTTGAATACTGCACATAATGTGAATTGGCAGCATACACATTGTGGCATATAATGTTAACTTTTTTAGTGCCCATATATTCATCTCAGCTGGAGTGTTAAAAAAGCATCTAAAATGTATTTCACAATATCAAAGTCACAAAAGGGCCCATTTATCATTGAATAATTGTGGCTTATTACTCGAAAATACAAATTTTCCTAGGGTAACCGCAAATAGTTAGTAGCCCCCGAATTTATGATAGGACGTAGCAGATATGTCCATTCCAGCATATACAGAGTGAAAACAGGTAACCCAATTGGAAAGACCAAGTCGCTGTAATGGTGACTGCAAAAATCACATAGTATTCATTGAGTGTGCGCCATACAAGGGAAGCTTTTGTTCAGCCAGGAGGCCACGAGAACTAGGTGGGCAATAAGCCAACGATCTGCAAGCATCTGATGGACGGTGTGGTGACTTTGAAAGTCTACCTCCCAGTTGTCCACCCCAGGAACGTGAACTGCCAAAATGGCAGGAAACCACAGAGCTCTGCCTAAACTAAGATGTGAGACACTTCATCATCAACGGATGACTCCTTGTTCCACCCTGCCCGTTTATGTAAGCCACAGCAGTGACACCGACTGTACACGAACAGGTTTTCCATCTGTGCTGAGCTTGGACCAGAGCATTCCTGACCGCCCACAACTCCATTATTGTGAAGGTGGACACTCTGTTGGACTAAAGACAATGAAGATGTTGGTCCAGAGTGACAGTGCTCCATACCATTAGGCTGGCATCTGTGATTAGAACCCAATCCTTAATTAAGGTTCCAGGGAATGAAGTCACCACAGAAGGGACTGGCGTGTCCGATGTGACAATCCAAAAAATGTCTGTCCGAGTGGGGTCCTGTCGTGGACCAACGTCAAAGGATCTGACCCTGCAAACTCTTGGAACGAAATCAGGAATGTGGTTCCGCCTCGATGGAAGCCACCATTTTCTCCAAAGCTGCATACATCTGAAGACGTTAAACTAAAAAGTAGAAGACGCAACCTCACCAATGATTGGAGATCATGAATCTTCTGTGGAAGGAGAAAAACTATCTGACAGAGTGTCTAATAATAGGCCCAAGAAAAGCATTATCTAGTAAGATACGAGCTTGGACGTGGGATGATTTAGGATCCAGCCGTGATCCACCAAGGTGTCCTCCAGCACCTGCAAAAGCAGCAAGGCTTCCTAAGAAGATCGTCTAAATAAGGAAGGATGGTGATTCCTCATCAAGGAAATCATGTGGTCCATGACCTTAGTGAAAGACCCTGAGGGCTGTGGACAGACAAAATGGTAGGGACTGAAACTAAAAATGTAAACTACCCACCGCAAAGTGGAGTAGATGATGATGGCCCTTCCAGATGGGGATGTGAAGATAGGCGTCATTTATAACTATGGACGCTAGAAATTCACCTCCTTCCATTCCGCTGATGAACGAGCGCAGGGACTCCATCTTGAATCTTGCTAGCGAGAGATGAGGATTAAGCTGTTTTAAGTTTAAGATCGGCCACAAGGATCTGTCTGGATTGCTTACCAGAAAGAGGTTGAGTAAAACCCAAGCCCTTGCTAGCGTGAAAGAAACCAAAAAGAGAACAAACGGCACCCAAAAGGGACAACCGCATGATCGGATCTTGGGGAAGAGGATAAGATGAAAAATCTCCTGGTCACGGGATCTGCTAAGTCTGTATCTTTTTTTCGAAACAAAATGCCACTCACCAAGAGGTCTGCTTTCTGCCTGCTTTGGGCTGGGTTGACGGGAGCTTGTTAAACCACAGCCCAGAAGAGCTCCCCTGTGGGAGTAACCGGACATACCTCTGAAGAACTGGGAACTGCCCTGCTAGCAAAATGGGGAGTTTCCATCTTGCCTCCATTAGACTGTGTTATAATCTTGGTAAGTTGAGAATTGTGGAGTAATTCCTCTATAAAAGGAAACAGCCTCTCAAGTACGCTTTGGCTCTGGGTCAGCATCCCAAGATCTTAGCTAAACACATCTTGTGACTGAAACCGCCAAGGCAGAAATATGCGACTGCAGAGAGGTCGCGTCCTGTGAAGCATCCCCAATATAAACAGAAGCTTTATAAATGAACCAAGGTAAGGAGTTCCAAAATACTGTATCTCTTCTGTTTGTAGACAGGACACCAGTTGTTCTGTCCAAGATTCTATGGCTAAAATTGGACGAAAAGACGCACCAGCAAAGGCAAACATAGGGCCTAACTCAAACCTGATCGCAGCAGCGAAATCTTTCTCTAATGGGCAAAACATATGCACTGCAGGTGGGGCAGATATAGCATGTGCAGAGAGAGTTAGGTGGGTTATTTTGTTTCTGTGCAGGGTAAATACTGGCTGCTTTATTTTTACACTGCAATTTAGATTTCATTTTGAACACACCCAACTCTCTCTGCACGTTATATCTGCCCCACCTGCAGTGCACATGGTTTTGCCCATTAGAGAAAAATGTTGCTGCTGCGATCAGGTCTGAATTAGGACCATAGATTTAAGCAAGGCCTTACTCTATCCATCCAATCCTTTAAGGCGAGTGCCTGTACTATAGGAATTGCCTTGGGTAGTCTGGCAATGGGAGCATCTTCACGGGGTGGAACTGTGGTGTCATTATCTGCAAAGGGATAGGAGCACCTGAACAGTCTGGCAACCTGAAACTTTTTACCAGGTTTAAGCCAAGCTTCCTTCAAGACATCAGAAAAATGCAAAAAGGTTAGGAAAACTGGCTTTTTCTACACTTGAATACGGATGAAGAACTAGCCTCGATAACCTCCGCTTTCTGGATATTCAGGGACTAACAGACTGCACAAATTAAATCCTGTACACCAATGCTGCCAGGTGTATCCTCTTACCAGCCTGATGCATCTTTCCAATCAAGATCCACAATTTCACCCTCTTCTTGTGAAGAACCTGCCTAAACTCCAAGTAACGTTAGTGAAAGCAAGAATCTTATCCATAGATGCAGAAATTGTGGAAAGACATTTTCCAATATTACAGGCCCATACAAGTTCACCAAAAGGATCACGTGTAAGCTGAGCTTCCAGCTGGGTGGTGGGGAGAGAAGTCTGACAGACAATCTACCCGTCTTGTAAGTTCCACAATGATGAAGAAAAAAAAGTGGGTGGCTAAAAGCCTGTGGGCGTTGATTTTTTATTCTGATCAAAAGCTTTATATACACCAGACTATTATAGCTGCACCCACAATGTAGGACTGGGAATTTACAACAAACAAACTCAAAAAACAGCTATCTTTGATCCCGACACAGAACTTACATTCTATATTGGGAAAACTAATTCTTTGGCACTGTGACTATACTACAGCTATTCTACCTGTTTGATCCTACTTCTGCTTATAATATTACTGAACACTGGCCTTTAACACATTTGCTATAATATAGTGACTTGCTGGCAACTTGTTACTTGATTGTGCAATACCATCTAAAGGGCCCTACACACTTGCTGATGTGTGAGGCCGATATGAACAATCTCATTCAGTAATGAACGAGAAATTGTTCATATATTTCACTGTGTAGGCACCAACGATCAACAATGCGCGGTCCAGCGGTCGTTCATCATTGGTGTCGGCTCGTTTATGCCTGCAAGCCAATATGGACAATATCTTTTATATTCGCATGCAGGGCTATGGGTTTGGGTGATGTCAGGGAGTGAAGAAACTTCACTCCCCCCGACCCCATTCCCCACCTCCCCTTCGCCGCCAGGTCGTCCGTCGGCCATATCGGCTGTCGGGCACCTTGACGGCAAATCGGCAAATGTGTAGGGGACATAAGGCTAAACATCATTAGCCCGATTTTTATTGAGCTTCACTTGTGTATATTTTATGTCTTGTGATGAGATAAATCTGTTTTAAAATTTACTTAACGTACGATTTTTCTCCCAAAAAAACGCTCAGAAAAAAGTCAGGTTTTTTTAGGAGTGAAATGGGTGAAGAACAAGAATTTAACCCTATGCAAAAACAGGATTTTGATACCTACCGGTAAATCCTTTTCTCCTAGTCCTTATAGCACCATGCTGAAACTAATATAACACAACTTGTGTAACTGTAATAACAAAATTGCAGGTAAAGTACGCACTGGGATGGGCGCCCAGCATCCTCTACGGACTAGGAGAAAAGGATTTACCGGTAGGTATCGAAATCCGGTTTCCTCATACGTCCTAGAGGATGCTGGGTTCCACATCATGACCATGTGGTTTATATCAAAGCTCCAGTACGGGCGGGAGAGTGCGGATGACCCTGCAGCACCGATTAACCGAACTTAAGGTCTTCATCGGCCAAGGTGTCAAACTTGTAGAACTTTGCAAATGTGTTTGACCCCGACCAAGTAGCTGCTCGGCAAAGTTGTAATGCCGAGACCCCCCGGGCAGCCACCCAGGATGACCCCACCTTCCTAGTGGAATGGGCTTTCACCGACGTCGGTAACGGCAATCCAGCCGTAGTATGAGCGTGCTGAATCGTACCTCTGATCCAAAGCGCAATAGTCTGCTTGGAAGCAGTACACCCAATCTTGTTGGGAGCATACAGGACAAACAAAGACTCTGTTTTCCGTATCAGAGCTGTTCTAGCGACCTAAATCTTCAAAGCTCTAACCACATCTAGAGACTTTGACTCCGTGAACGTGTCAGTAGCCACTGGCACCACAATAGGTTGGTTTATGTGGAAAGATGAAACCACCTTTGGAAGAAAATGTTGACGAATTCTCAACTCTGCCCTATCTTCATGGAAGATCAGGTAAGGGCTCTTGTGAGACAAGGCCCCTAATTCAGACACCCGCCGTGCGGATGCCAACGCCAAAAGCATCACCACTTTCCAAGTGAGAAACTTCAACTCTATCTCTTGTAGAGGCTCAAACCAATCCGACTGAAGGAACTGCAACACCACGTTAAGGTCCCATAGTGCCACAGGAGGCACAAATGGAGGCTGGATGTGCAGAACCCCTTTCACAGAGGTCTGAACTTCTGGAGGATTTTGGAAGAACACGGACAAGGCCGAAATCTGGACCTTGATTGACACCAATCGGAGGCCAGCCTCCACACCAGCCTGCAGAAAATGGAGAAAACGTCCCAACTGAAACTCTTCCGTAGGAGCCTTCTTGGATTCACACCAAGACACATATTTTCTCCAAATACGGTGGCAATGTTTCGACCTTACTCCTTTCCTAGCCTGAATAATGGTGGGGATGACTTCCTTGGGAATACCCTTTCGGGCTAGGAACCGGCGCTCAACAGCCATGCCGTCAAACGTAGCCGCGGTAAGTCGTGATACACTCACGGCCCCTGCTGCAGAAGGTCCTCGCGAAGAAGAAGAGGCCGAGGATCTTCTATGAGCAACTCCTGAAGATCTGGGTACCAAGCCCTCCTTGGCCAGTCTGGGGCAATGAAGATTGCTCGAACCCTTGTTCTTCTTATGATCCTGAGAACTTTGGGGATCAGCGGAAGTGGAGGGAAGACATACACTGACCGGACTAGCGCATCCACTGCTATTGCTTGAGGGTCTCTCGACCTGGAACAATATTTCTGAAGCTTCTTGTTGAGACAAGATGCCATCATGTCTACTTGAGGAACTCCCCAAAGACTTGTCACCTCTGCGAAGACTTCTTGGTGGAGGCCCCATTCTCCTGGATGGAGATCGTGTCTGCTGAGGAAGTCCGCTTCCCAGTTGTCAACTCCCGGAATGAAAATTGCCGACAGAGCCTTTACATGTTTTTCTGCCCAGAGGAGGATCTTCGTCACCTCTGCCATTGCCGCTCTGCTTTTCGTTCCGCCCTGCCTGTTTATGTACGCGACTGCTGTTACATTGTCCGACTGGATCTGCACGGGATGATCTAGAAGAAGACGTACCGCTTGTTGACGGCCGTTGTAAATGGCTCTCAATTCCAGCACGTTTATGTGAACGTCTTGAAACTCCAGCTTGTACCCCTGGGATACTATCTGCAAAACCCAGGGGTCCAGGCCAGACAGAATCCAACCTTGGCTGAACAGTTTGAGACGTGCCCCCACCCGAGCGGCCTCCCGCAAAAGGAGCCCCAGCGTCATGCTGAAGATTTGGCAGAAGTAGGGGTAGACTTCTGCTCCTGGGAACCTGAAGCCACTGTGGACTTCTTTCCCTTTCCCCTACCTGCAAAGAAGGGGGAACCTCTCGCTTTTTTGTATTTATTGGGCCGAAAGGACTGCATGTGCGGTGATATGTCTTTTTTGCTGGTGCAGGCGCAGAGGGCAAAAATGTCGACTTACCTGCGGTAGCCGCCGAGACTAACGCATCCAGTCCATCGCCAAATAAGGCCTCACCTTTATATGGTAGAGCCTCCATATTTCTTTTGGAATCTGCATCCACATCCACTGGCGAATCCACAATGCCCGCCGAGCCGATACTGCCATGGTAGCGGCTTGTGAACTCAAGAGTCCAATATCTTTCATCGCTTCTAGCATGTATGCGGCAGCGTCTTTGATATTCCCTAACTTAAGGAGTATCTCATCTTTATCAATCGTGTCAATTTCTGATGGCACGCTTTCGGACCATTTTTCAATAGCGCGACTCACCCACGCGCAAGCAATTGTGGGTCTGAGCAGCGTACCATTGGCAACATAAATGGATTTTAATGTAGTCTCCATTTTGCGGCCTGCTGGCTCCTTTAGTGAAGCCGTCCCAGGTGCAGGGAGAATTACCTTCTTTGTCAACCTGGACAGAGCACTGTCTAACACAGGGGGTGACTCCCATTTTTTCCTGTCCTCCACCGGGAAAGGAAAAGCTATCCGAATTCTCTTGGGAAAACAAAATGTATTTTCGGGATTAACCCACATCCCTTCAAAGAGAGTATTAAGCTCACGGGAAGGAGGGAAAGTGACCTTGGTTTGAACCACTTAAGTCAGTGGTGTTGAAATATTTCACCTGGAAGGTGGTCATGTTGTTAGCCTTGGCTTCGGCTAGGCGAGTTTCGGAATTGGAGGCTTTTCTCACTAAAAGCCCTATCTGATTGTCCATATGGATAGAGCGAAATTGCGGACCCGTCCTCAATTCCTGCCAAAGGTGGTCTCATCCTTTCATATGAACCAACCTATTGTCGTACCTGTGGCTACGCGTGACTTGGAGGATTCCGAGTCCCTTGATGTGGTCAGGGCTTTGATAATTTACGTGGCCAGAACGGCTAGGATCTGCAAAACAGAAGCACTGTTTGTCCTGTATACAGCCAACAAGGTTGGCGGCCCTGTTTCAAAGCAGACTATTGCTCGCTGGATCTGTAACACGATTCAGCTGGCGCATTCTACGGCAGGATTGCCGTTACCTAAATCGGTTTAGGCCCATTCCACTAGGAAGGTGGGCTCTTCTTGGGCGGCTGCCGAGGGGTCTCGGCACTACAGCTGTGCCGAGCTGCTACTTGGTCGGGGTCAAATACCTTTGCAAAGTTCTGTTAGTTTGATACCCTGGCTGAGGAAGACCTCCTGTTTGATCAATTCGGTGCTGCAGAGTCATCCGCACTCTCCCATCCGTTTGGGAGCTTTGGTATAATCCCCATGGTCCTTACGGAGTCCCAGCATCCTCAAGGACGTTAGAGAAAATAAGATTTTACTTACCGTTAAATCTATTTCTCGTAGTCCGTAGAGGATGCTGGGCGCCCGTCCCAAGTGCGGACTTCTTCTGCAAGACTTGTATATAGTTATTGCTTACATAAGGGTTATGTTATAGTTTATTGGTTGAACCGAGGCTATGTTGTTCATACTGTTAACTGGGTAGTTTATCACAAGTTATACGGTGTGATTGGTGTGGCTGGTATGGAGCTCGCCCTTAGATTTACAAAAATCCTTCCTCGTACTGTCCATCTTCTCTGGGCACAGTTTCCCTAACTGAGGTCTGGAGGAGGGGCATAGAGGGAGGAGCCAGTGCACACCCCGAATCCAAAGCTTTCTTAAAGTTCCCTATCTCCTGCGGAGTCCGTCTATTCCCCATGGTCCTTACGGAGTCCCAGCATCCTCTACGGACTACGAGAAATAGATTTACCGGTAAGAAAAATCTTATTATCAAGGGCGTAGCTACCATAGATGCAGGGAGTGCAGCTGCTATGGGGCCCAGAGCTGAGAAGGGCCCACCTTCCCTATCAAAGTTACATGTGTTGTATACATTTTCAACCATTGGGTGGTACATAGGGGCCCTTACAAACTTTTGCCTTTCGTCCTACAATATACTGTATCTAGTTACACCCCTGGACCTGCTCCTTCTACTGTGGTATAAAATAAACTGGAGAGCATTATAATGTTACAGGTAGTGATATGAACTGGGGCACTGTAATGTGGCACAATATGAAGAGGAGGCACCATAGTGTGGCATAATATGAACTGTGGACACTGTACTGTATTGCATAATGTGTACTGGCAGCCCTACGACGTGACATACTATGGTCTATAAAATAAACAAGGGCAGTTCTATGGGGGATAACATTAAGGCACTTCTATATTTCAGTAAGTAAACTAGGACACTATTAAGGGACATACAATGAACAACTACTGCAGAGAGGTGTCCCTCTAGAACAGCGGTGGCCAACCTGTGGCTCTTGAGCCACATGCGGCTCTTTCTTTCTTCAAATGTGGCTCCTAACACACAAAGTCACATGACCACAACAGATCCGGAAACCACTGCTCTCCAGAAAAACACGCAGCAGCATTACGGGGACTTAGAACTGAGGGAGTCAGATACTACAGATGAGACACCCACCAGCAAACAGAGGACACATAAGGGGCTGCTGAAGTCGCATAAATTGGGGGAAGCTGAAGTGACACAGGCGGGTGCTGGCTGAAGTGACACAGGAGGGTGCTGGCTGAAGTGACACAGGAGGGTGCTGGCTGGAGTGACACATAGGGGAGCTGAAGTGTATTATGTGGATCTGGCTTTTACAATTATTTTCTGTGGAAGTGGCTTTTTCAATGTATTTTATTTTGGATCTGGCTTTTTCAATATATTTTTTACCAGGGGCGTGGCCTAGAAGGCACATGGCCACACCCCATTTTTGCATGTGCGCCTACGGCTCGATGTCGGCTCTATGACGTACCTAACAATTTTTTTTTGTCTCTGTCTCTGACTGGTTGGCCACCCCTGCTCTAGAAGCATTGGGACAGGGGCTCCTTCAAAATGTTGCTATGGGGCCCACACATTTCTGGCTACGCCCATGTGTACTATCTAGTACAAAGTATTGTCAAAATTGGCACTTAGTCAAATTCGTACATAGACATTTTAATTCTGTTTCTTCCTGCACTATTCCATAAGAGAATTAGGTAGGCTTAGTACTTATTGACTATAAGGAGTCTGTCCTCTTCGTCTGTCATTCTTATAATGCATGACAGGAAAGGCACAGAAACTTAGCAAAGCAGGGTGGTTCTTCTGCATTATTTTATGCATGCTCAAAGTGTGGAACAAAATTATCAAAATGTTGCACATAGCCAGGAGCCCTTTGTGCAGAATGTGATAGAGGAACCCCAGACTAGCCATTGGGCAGTACGACGGACGAGTCAATGTTTCCAGAATGAGCTAAGTACATTGCTCAGGTCATTGTGGAACCTTAAAAAACAATAATGGGAGCGCTCAAAAAAACAGCTGCTAGTTTGAAAACAGCAATTTATTTCATTAAATACATTTGCAGTAACCACTTGCCTGGCATGGTCGCATCTGGCAGTGTTTCATCTGCTGCACAGGATGCGACCAATCAGATAAACAGTGCTAGCAGCGACAGGGAAGGGAAACTTCACTCCGCTGCTGCTGCCTCCCTGCACCCTCCCCACAGTGTTGCTGTGCTGCCAATCATTGCTGATCGGTCATCACGGCAGGATCCCCCCCAGCGGCTGCAGACAATAGCAGCCACTGGGAAAGTGTAAAACATCGATGTTTCCGATGGTCGCAATGTTCCCGACCGATGTTTAAAAAAATATATTAAAATAAAACTTATTTTTTATTTTTTTGAAACTAAAATCATTTCTCATACGTCCTAGGATGCTGGGGTCCACATCATGAACATGGGGTATAGACGGTTCCGCAGGAGCCATGGGCACTCTTAAGACTTTTCAATAGGTGTGAACTGGCTCCTCCCTCTATGCCCCTCCTCCAGATCTCAGTTTTAGAAATGTGCCCAGGCAGACTGGATGCACTCTGAGGAGCTCTACTGAGTTTCTCTGAAAAGACTTATGTTAGGTTTTTTATTTTCAGGGAGAACTGCTGGCAACAGTCTCCCTGCTTCGTGGGACTGAGGGGGCAGAAGTAGGAACCAACTTCCTGAAGAGTTTCATGGCTCTGCTTCTGGCTGACAGGACACCATTAGCTCCTGAAGGGAACTGAACGCTAGCCGTGTCTAGATGCTCACTCCCACAGCACGCAGTCACCCCCCTCACAGAGCCAGAAGTCAGAAGACAGGTGAGTGTATGAAGACAGATCTTCAATCAAGCAAAGTGACGGCTGAGGTACCGTGCGGCTGGCGGGAGCGCAGTGCGCCATTGCTGCCCTCACATACACAGGCACTGTATGGTGCAGGGCGCTGGGGGGCGGGCGCCCTGGGCAGCAAATAACCTTGTAAACTGGATAAAAGGGGGCATAAGATGCCAAGGCACAGCCCTACCCCCGCCAGTATAAATATTATGTGAAAAATCTGAGGAGAAACGCGCCATTGCGGGGGCGGAGCTTTCTCCTCAGGCAGCCAGCACACTGTTCAGCGCCATTTTCTCTCATTCACAGACTGCAGAGAAGAAGCTGGTCCTCCTCCACTTCTGAACAAGTATCATGGTGAAAAAAGGGGGGGGCCTGGGTGCTAATACATATTGTGCTCAATATAATAGCGATTAAAGGTTTCTGTGTATGGAGTATGCGAGACGGGGATTTTGTCTGTGTACAAAGTACGCGGCACGCAGATTTTTTCTTTGGCGCTGGGTTGTGAACTGGCTGCTCCTAAACTGTGTCCCTCTGACAGATTTTACTGTGGGTCTGTCCCCTATAAGTCCCAGTGTGTCTGTGAGTGTGTGTTGTACACGTGTGTAAGACATGTCTGAGGCAGGGAGTTCCTCCGTAATGTGGTGGCGCTGCCGGCACACCAAGAGCCTGCATGGGTGAAAGAAATACGTGATAGTATGCATCATATCAATAGGAGATTAGATAAGTCTGAACCTCATGCTGAGTGCTGGAGAAAATCTGTGGAGGATGTGATTTTTCAGGGCTCTGTTCTTTCATCCGCAGGCGACCCCTCTGGGTCACATAAGAGACCATTTGCGAATATTGTGAATACTGATACCGACACGGACATTGATTCTTGTGTCGACGATAGTGACTCCAGAGAAATAGATCATAAATTGGCAAAAAATATACAATATATGATTGTAGCTATAAGGGAAGTTCTGGAAGTCACGGAAGCCACTCCTGTACCTCAAGAGAAGGCTTATTTCTATAAAGAAAAGAAATCCAATGTGACTTAAGGAACCGTAACACCACGTTAAGGTCCCAAGGCGCCACCGGCGGTACAAAAGGAGGCTAAAAATGCAGTACTCCCTACACAAACGTTTGTACTTCAGGAAGAGAAGCCAATTCTTTTTAGAAGAAAATGGATAAGGCCGAAATTTGACCCTTTATCGATCCTAATTTCAGGCCCAAGTTCGCTCCAGTTTGAAGGAAGCGAAACAGACGGCCCAAAAGGAATTCCTCCATAGAAGCATTCCTGGCCTCACATCAAGAAACATATTTTCGCCATATTCAGTGATAATGTTTCAATGTCACTTCCTTCCTAGCCTTAATTAGGGTAGGAATGACCTCCTCCGGAATACCCATTATCGCTAGGATCCTGCGTTGAACCGCCATGCCGTCAAACGCAGCCGCGGTAAGTCTTGGAACAGACAGGGCCCCTGCTGCAGCAGGTCCTGTCTTAGAGCAAGAGGCCACGGATTCTCTGTGAGCATTTCCTGCAGATCTGGATACCAGGTCCTCAGTGTCCAATCTGGAACAATGAGAATTGGTCTCACTCCTCTTTCTTATTATCCTCAACACCATGGGTATGAGAGAAAGAGGAGTAAACACAGAGACCGACCGGAACACCCATGGTGTCACTAGGGCGTCCACAGCTTACTGCCTGAGGGTCTCCTGACCTGGCGCAATAACTCTGCGGCTTTGTGTTGAGGCGGGACGCCATCATGTCTATCAGTGGCAGTCTCCACCGAATTGCAATCTGTGCTAAGACTTCCTGATGAAGTCCCCACTCTCCAGGACGTAGGTCGTGTCCGCTGAGGAAGTCTGCTTCCCAGTCGTCCACTCCCGGAATGAACACTGCTGACAGTGCGCTTACATGATTCTCCGCCCAGCGAAGAATTCTGGTGGCTTCCGCCATCGCCACTCTGCTCCTTGTGCCGCCTTGGCGGTTTACATGAGCTACTGCAGTGACGTTGTCTGACTGGATCAGAACCGGTTGGTCGCGAAGTAGGGTCTCCGCCTGACGTAGGGCGTTGTATATGGCCCTTAGTTCCAAGAAGTGAAGACAAGTCTCTAGACTTGACCAAAGACCTTGGACATTTTATTTTTCCCTGTGTGGCTGCTCCCCAACCTCGGAGGCTCGCGTCCGTGGTCACCAGGATCCAGTCCTGAATGCCGAACCTGCGGCCCTATAGAAGGCGAGCACCCTGCAGCCACCACAGGAGAGATACCCTGGCCCTGGGGGAGAGGGTGATCAACTGATGAATCTGTAGATGTGACCCGGACCACTTGTCCAGTAGGTCCCATTTGAAAGACCTCGCATGGAACCTGCCGAAGGGAATGATTTTCCCCGGACTTGGGTGCAGCGATGCCGACACCTGTCTTGGTTTCAATAAGTTCCTGACCAGAGTCATGAGTTCCTGGGCCTTCTCTATCTGAAGGTAAACCCCTTTCTGGTCCGTATCCAGAATCATACCCAAGAAGGGCAGACTAGTCATAGGAACCAACTGTGACTTCGGGATATTGAGAAACTAGCCGTGTTGCTGTGACACCTTCAGCGAAAGTGACAAGCTGTTCAACAACTGCTCTTTTGATCTCGCCTTATAGGAGATCGTCCAAGTATGGGACAACAACTGTGACTCCTAGCTTGCGTAGGAGCACCATCATTTCCGCCCATTACCCTGAAATTGGTAATGACAATACTGTACCGCAATTCTCAGGTACGCCTGATGGGGTGGATAAATGGGAACATGAAGGTATACAGCCTTTATGTCTAGATACACCATCAAATCCCCCCTTTCCAGGCTGGCCATGATCACTCTGAGCGATTCCACCTTAAATTTGAACCTTTTCCAGTATAGGTTCAGAGGTTTTAATTTTAAATAGGTCTGACCAAACCGTACGTATTCGGGACTACAGCCAAGGTTGAGTAATAGCCCCTTCCTTGTTGCAGGAGGAGAACCTTGAGCACCACCTGTTGGAGATACAATGTGTGAATTGTATTTAATATAACTCCCCTGCTGGGGGAGAAGCCGGTAGGTCAGATAAGGAAAACCGGCGAGGAGGCACCTTTCGAATTCCTTTGTAACCCTGAGAACAATTTTTATTGCCCCGGGATCCACCTGTGAGTGAACTCAGATGTGGCTGAAGAGTCGAAGACGTGCTCCCCCTGGGACGGACTCCCTTACGGAGCTCCCGCATCCTGCGGTGGATGTAGCAGAGGCCGGGGAGGACTTCTGTTCCTGGGAACTAGTTGTGCCCCGTGCCCTTACCTCTGGTAAGAAAGGACGCTCCTCATACTTTGTTATTCTGCGACCGAAAGGACTGCATTTGATAATGTCGTGCCTTCTTAGTCTGTGAGGGAATATAAGGCAAAAGATCAGAATAACCAGCTATAGCTGTGGAGACCAGGTCTGAGAGCCCTTCTCCACACAATTCCTCAGCCTTGTGAGGTAAACCCTCCATATGCCTCTTTTAGTCGGCATCACCTGTCCATTGCATGTTCCACAGGACAAGTCTAGCAGAAATCGACATAGCGTTGACTCTAGAACCCAGTAGACTAACGTCTCTTTGGGCATGTCTTATATATATATATAAGACAACATCTTTTACACATATATATATATATATATATATATATATATATATATATATATATATATATATATATATATACACATATACTAGGGACAATAACATGGCATCCTTATCTAGGGTTTCAATCTCCGCTGATAAGGTATCTGTCTACACTGCTACAGCGCTATAAACCCATGCCGACACAATCGCCGGTCTGAGTAGTGTACCAGAAAGTGTGTAAATGGACTTCAAAGTACTTTTACTGCATGCTATCTGCAGGATCCCTGAGGATAGCTGATAAGTCAGCGCTACCTTTTTGGGTAAACGTGTCAATGCCTTGTACACCCTAGGGGAAGTTCCCATCTTATCCTGGCCCCATTAGGTAAAGGATATTCCCTGAGAATTCTTTTTGGGAAGCTGCAGCTTCTTGTCTGGAGATTCCCGCTCTTTTTCTTCATGAGAGGAGGGAAATTTACCTCAGCTTTCTTCCCCTTAAACATGTGTACCCTCGTGTCAGGGACAGATGAGTCATCAGTGATATGCAAAACATCTTTTATTACAATAATCATATATTGAATACTTTTCTGCCAGTCTTGGCTGTACTTTGCATTATCGTAGTCGACACTGGAGTCAGACTCCGTGTCGATAACAGTGTCTATTATTTTGGATAGTGAGTGTTGTGAGACTCTGAAGGTCTCTGTGACATAGGGGCAGACATGGGTAGATTCCCTGTCTGTTCTCTAATCTTTTGTAATAAGTTCATCTTAGCACTTAATTTCACATATCCAATCAGGTGTCGGCGTTGTCGACGGAGACACCCCACACACAGATTTGCTCCATCTCTTCCTTAGGAGAGCCTTTTACCGCAGACATGTCGACACACACCACACACACAGGGAATCTCTTATCTAAAAGACAGGTTCCCCCTAGGCCCTTTGGAGAGACAGAGAGAGAGTATGCCAGCACACACCCCAGCACTATATGACCCAGGAAAAAACACAGAATGTTTACCCAGTAGCGCTGCTGTAATGTATAATCGCCAAATATGTGCCCCCCCTCTACTTTAAAACCCTCTTCACCGTGTGTCAAGCAAAGGAGAGTCCGGGGAGCTACCTCTCAGCGGTGCTGTGGAGAGAAAATGGCGCTGGTGAGTGCTGAGGGAGAAGCCCCGCCCCTTCGGCGGCAGGCTTCTGTCCCGCTCAAACTTACTAAAATATGGCGGGGGCTCTTTTATATACATATACAGTTGCAGTGCTGTGCGTTACCTCAGTGAAGCTCTGAAGGCTTCTGCCGCCTGAGACGTCTTCTGACTTCGTTTCTTCTGGCTCTGTGAGGAGAACGGCGGCGTGGCTCTGGGGGTGGACGCCCAGTAAGAACCTGCGTACACCCCCTCTGGAGCTAATGGTGTCCAGTAGCCGAGGAAGCAGAGCCTATCTTAGACAAGATAGGGGAGGTTGGGGAGGTTGCCCAGTCCCTCGATGCAGGGAGCCTGTTGCCAGCAGTGCTCCCTGTAAAAATGTAGAAAAAATCCTAACAAAAATGCTTTCTAGGCAGAGAACTCAGGGAGCTCCCTGCAGTGCACCCATCTCGCTCTGGGCACAGTGTAAAACTGAGGTCTGGAGGAGGGGCATAGAGGGAGGAGCCAGTGCACACCCAGAATCCAAAGCTTTCTTAAAGTGCCCTATCTCCTGCGGAGCCCGTCTATTCCCCATGGTCCTTACGGAGTCCCAGCATCCTCAAGGACGTTAGAGAAAGTACACTAGATAGTCAAGACTGACTTGCCTGCACAGTCTATCTAGCCTTGCGATGCTGACCCCATGGGAGTATGCATCAGGATCGAATCGGTATCGCAAGCAGCCTAACACCTTGAGATGTGCACTAACTTTCCTTAAGATTTTGACTCTATAGTCAAAATCTTACAGATTTATCTCACCGTGTGTACATGCCTTACACTATAACCTAAAGTAACAGCAGCAACAATGTAACATATAGGAATGGACAATGTTCCTATCTATGCTCTGTGAGAAAAGTGCGGGAAAACGTCAAGAGAAATGCTGTAAAAGTACAAAATATCCAATAGTTTGTTTTAAGTAAAATGTGAAAACACAGTAGCCTATAAAAGAGCAAGATACTATCTTTAGCTAATCCTGAAGCTACATATTATCAGCAGGTAGAGTTATAAAGCCAAGGTAACACCAGTTTACAATCCCAAATATCCTTAAGGTATAAAGATAAGGGGCCGGATGTAATGACGCCCAAGTTCAGCGGCTGTGCGAAATGCTGGCCAAATTCAGACGTTTTTTTCAAAGGGGCAATCAAGTACAAGGCATGGTTTAACCTTGTACATGATTACAGCCGACCCATGCTATCAGCAGTTTATAATCCGAAACTATAAATCTAAGGAAGATATCCTATTAGCCCCGGTAATTTACTGCGGCTAATTGTCCCGCCGGGGACTATCTAATTAGCCCCGATAAGCCGGCATGAGATGCGGCTTATGGGGGATTTTGTTTTACCTACCTCGGGCAGGCGAAACCAAATTCCCGGAAACGGCCCCATTTTCGTGCAAAAACGGGGCTGTTTCTACGGAAAACACACAGGTTTCACTGAACCTGTGTGTTTTCGGGAGAAAGGATTTTTTTTTATTCTCTTTTTACAGGCGATCAGAATAGCCTGTAAAATAAATAAATAAAAAATAAAATACATTTTTATTTTTTTAAAGGTGACATTTTGGGGAAAACAGTAAAAAACATGTTTATTGCACCCAATGTTTTACCAGGGCTAATAGGATATCCCCCTTAGTAGTGAAAGTGCTACATTAACTGTAGGAAGTAACTGCCATTTGAAGCCAAGCACCAGAAATTGTCCAATTGTAAATTTTAGCTCTAACAGGTAACACACTGGGCAACCTCCCCTAGTTAGCAATCAGCACTATATCGCTGATTGGTAAATAGGGGAGATCATCAGTGCATACACACTGAACGATATCGATGTACGATATCGTTCAGTGACGTCACCCACCGCATATGCAGCTCAACAATACAGTTAACATTGAGCTGCATGTTCGGTAGATTATGGATGAATGAGAACAACCTGCGGGTGCACGCATCGTTCATCCATACACTCTGGACGATAAGAACGACAGATCTTGCAAAAAAAATAGTTATCGTTCATATCGTCTAGTGCAGCGGTCGCCAACCCGTCGCTCGCGGGCTGATTTTTGCAGCCATCACCACACCTATTTAGAGTCTAAATAGGTGTGGCAATGGCTGCAATAATTAGCACAATGCAGGTGTATACTGATGGAGCATAATTTGACTGTACAGTTTGTTTTGGCACTGCTGGGGGGCATTATTTGTGTGTATCTGGCACTGCTGGGGGGCTTTATTTGTGTGTATCTGGCACTGCTGGGGGGCATTATTTGTGTGTATCTGGTACTGCTGGGGGGCATTTGTAGTTGGGAGGCCACACCCACTTTCACAGGAACACATGCGCATTTGGGGGAGAGGGGAGCTCTTTCAGGGGTTTTATTTCCTGAAAGTAGCTCACACCCCAATGAAGGTTGGAGACCACTGATCTAGTGTGTCAACCAGTGTGTACGGAGTTTTAGTTAGACATATAATTTACATCAAGCCCACATATTAATATGGGGAACAATCACTCACAACATAGAGGATATATATCTAAAGCAAACCACACAACGACACTGAAATGCGACTGTTATACAGTATATGTACCAACAAAAACACTGACATCGACATGAATATATGGTACACAGCAAAAAGGAATGCCCCATGTTATATTAGGAACTTTAACATGAATCAAAATAATATGTATTTATTCACAATAACTATTGCATTGATAATGTGTGTAGATATCAGATCAGTTGTGGACAAGAAGAAGTGCGCTACATATGGACATTACTGGTGTTAAATTATACAACAAAAGCCATTGAAGTACAACAATGAAACAATTGACCAACCAAAACTCAAGCTGGAGACAGATATCAGCAACAGTCAGAGATCAGATAAAGGCATCCAAACAAAAACAAAAAAAAACACCTGCCTACAAAATGGCATATTAACCCCAATCAAGTTAGACATCAGTTTGAACACAATCTCCCATAATCCACAAGCACATGACAGGCGCAAAGAGGAAATCGGACGCAGGGGAACCACAGCGCTGACGACTGGCGAGGAGGTGGGAGTTAAGCGGCGGAAAGAAACAAGGCGAGTCCCTGCAGTGGAGGGGGTCCCAACAAAAGGTTCACACGAGCCCTAGCCAGTGAATCCCCTCCCCAGGCAATGACAGGCGCAGCGTACAGCTCCAGTCACCGGACCTGCCATAAAAAAAGGACACACCGCGGGCTCTGATCCCGTGGCTGAGCCAGTCAGCCAAGAGCCCTTTGGTAGTACCTTTAGCCCATCTTCTGCCCTCCATCCAGGAGGAGGACATCCCGGTACTCCACATTCAACACCTAGTAACAGCCGCAATGTGTTAACCGCTGAAATATAAATATCGTAGGGAAATGGGGCACCATTCCTACCACCGGACAGTCCTGCACTATTGATAAGGACAACCTTGTTAGAGGCCCCGTACACTTATCAGACCGTATGTCAGAGGCGATTGCAGGCGATCACACCGGCAGCCTCCCGGGGGGCAGGATACATCGGATGCTGTCTTTTTGCATCCGATGTATCTTGGGCAATCCCAGCCATGCCCCCAGGTCGGACCTGATTGAATGTGCTCACGGGAACGCGCATCGGATCGGAAACACCTAATAAATGCCCGATTTCATCCGATATATCAGGCCGAATGTCCGAAATCGGATTAAATCGGGCATTATCGCTCTAGTGTATGGGGCCCTTTAGAGTTAGAACGAGTAAAATACTCGAGCCAAAGTTATTTAGACCCATCAGACAGCATATGCTCCATAAGAAGGATTATGTAACATATTGTTCTTAGTACTGATGTATCAGCTTTGTCACTGTTCACTGATGAAACCTTGCAATCAGCTGTAACACTGTATCATCATAACAGTACATGTTTATACCAGAACACCATATTGTCGTGTTGCATTTATAAGATACATGTTTGCACATTTTGATATTATTGATACATCAGCAAATAAGAATTTACTTACCGATAATTCTATTTCTCATAGTCCGTAGTGGATGCTGGGGACTCCGAAAGGACCATGGGGAATAGCGGCTCCGCAGGAGACTGGGCACAAAGTAAAAGCTTTAGGACTAGCTGGTGTGCACTGGCTCCTCCCCCTATGACCCTCCTCCAAGCCTCAGTTAGGATACTGTGCCCGGACGAGCGTACACAATAAGGAAGGATTTTGAATCCCGGGTAAGACTCATACCAGCCACACCAATCACACTGTACAACCTGTGATCTGAACCCAGTTAACAGCATGATAACAGAAGGAGCCTCTGAAAAGATGGCTCACAACAACAATAACCCGATTTTTGTAACAATAACTATGTACAAGTATTGCAGACAATCCGCACTTGGGATGGGCGCCCAGCATCCACTACGGACTATGAGAAATAGAATTATCGGTAAGTAAATTCTTATTTTCTCTAACGTCCTAGTGGATGCTGGGGACTCCGAAAGGACCATGGGGATTATACCAAAGCTCCCAAACGGGCGGGAGAGTGCGGATGACTCTGCAGCACCGAATGAGAGAACTCCAGGTCCTCCTCAGCCAGGGTATCAAATTTGTAGAATTTAGCAAACGTGTTTGCCCCTGACCAAGTAGCAGCTCGGCAAAGTTGTAAAGCCGAGACCCCTCGGGCAGCCGCCCAAGATGAGCCCACTTTCCGTGTGGAATGGGCTTTACAGATTTTGGCTGTGGCAGGCCTGCCACAGAATGTGCAAGCTGAATTGTACTACAAATCCAACGAGCAATCGTCTGCTTAGAAGCAGGAGCACCCAGCTTGTTGGGTGCATACAGGATAAACAGCGAGTCAGATTTTCTGACTCCAGCCGTCCTGGAAACATATATTTTCAGGGCCCTGACTACGTCCAGCAACTTGGAATCCTCCAAGTCCCTAGTAGCCGCAGGCACCCCAATAGGTTGGTTTAAGTGAAATGCTGAAACCACCTTAGGGAGAAATTGAGGACGAGTCCTCAATTCTGCCCTGTCCGTATGAAAAATTAGGTAAGGGCTTTTATAGGATAAAGCCGCCAATTCTGATACACGCCTGGCTGAAGCCAGGGCTAACAGCATTACCACTTTCCATGTGAGATATTTCAAGTCCACAGTGGTGAGTGGTTCAAACCAATGTGATTTTAGGAATCCCAACACTACATTGAGATCCCAAGGTGCCACTGGAGGCACAAAAGGAGGCTGTATATGCAGTACTCCCTTGACAAACGTCTGAACTTCAGGAACAGAAGCTAGTTCTTTTTGGAAGAACATCGACAGGGCCGAAATTTGAACCTTAATGGACCCTAATTTGAGGCCCATAGACAGTCCTGTTTGCAGGAAATGCAGGAATCGACCCAGTTGAAATTCCTCCGTAGGGGCCTTCCTGGCCTCGCACCACGCAACATATTTACGCCAAATACGGTGATAATGTTGTACGGTTACATCCTTCCTGGCTTTGATCAGGGTAGGGATGACTTCATCCGGAATGCCTTTTTCCTTCAGGATCCGGCGTTCAACCGACATGCCGTCAAACGCAGCCGCGGTAAGTCTTGGAACAGACATGGTCCCTGCTGGAGCAGGTCCTGTCTTAGAGGTAGAGGCCACGGGTCTTCCGTGAGCATCTCTTGAATTTCCGGGTACCAAGTCCTTCTTGGCCAATCCGGAGCCACGAGTATAGTCTTTACTCCTCTCCTTCTTATGATTCTCAGTACTTTTGGTATGAGAGGAAGAGGAGGGAACACATACACTGACCGGTACACCCACGGTGTTACCAGAGCGTCCACAGCTATTGCCTGAGGGTCCCTTGACCTGGAGCAATATCTGTCCAGTTTTTTGTTGAGGCGAGACGCCATCATGTCCACCTTTGGTTTTTCCCAACGGTTTACAATCATGTGGAAGACTTCTGGGTGAAGTCCCCACTCCCCCGGGTGAAGATCGTGCCTGCTGAGGAAGTCTGCTTCCCAGTTGTCCACTCCCGGAATGAACACTGCTGACAGTGCTATCACATGATTTTCCGCCCAGCGAAGAATCCTGGTCACTTCCGTCATTGCCCTCCTGCTTCTTGTGCCGCCCTGTCTGTTTACGTGGGCGACTGCCGTGATGTTGTCCGACTGGATCAATACTGGCTGACCCTGAAGCAGAGGCCTTGCCTGACTTAGGGCATTGTAAATGGCCCTTAGTTCCAGGATATTTATGTGAAGTGACGTTTCCATGCTTGACCACAAGCCCTGGAAATTTTTTCCCTGTGTGACTGCTCCCCAGCCTCTCAGGCTGGCATCCGTGGTCACCAGGACCCAATCCTGAATGCCGAATCTGCGGCCCTCTAGGAGATGAGCACTCTGTAACCACCACAGGAGAGACACCCTTGTCCTTGGAGACAGGGTTATCCGCTGATGCATTTGAAGATGCGATCCGGACCATTTGTCTAGCAGATCCAACTGAAAAGTTCTTGCGTGGAATCTGCCGAATGGAATCGCTTCGTAAGAAGCCACCATCTTTCCCAGGACCCTTGTGCACTGATGCACTGACACCTGGCCTGGTCTTAGGAGTTTCCTGACTAGGTCGGATAACTCCCTGGCTTTCTCTTCCGGGAGAAACACCTTTTTCTGTACTGTGTCCAGAATCATCCCTAGGAACAGCAGATGTGTCGTCGGAATCAGCTGCGATTTTGGAATATTTAGAATCCATCCGTGCTGTCGTACTACTATTTGAGATAGTGCTACTCCGACCTCTAACTGTTCTCTGGACCGTGCCCTTATCAGGAGATCGTCCAAGTAAGGGATAATTAAGACGCCTTTTCTTCGAAGAAGAATCATCATTTCGGCCATTACCTTGGTAAAGACCCGGGGTGTCGTGGACAATCCAAACGGCAGCGTCTGAAACGGATAGTGACAGTTCTGTACCACAAACCTGAGGTACCCTTGGTGAGAAGGGCAAATTGGGACATGGAGGTAAGCATCCTTGATGTCCAGAGACACCATGTAGTCCCCTTCTTCCAGGTTCGCCATCACTGCTCTGAGTGACTCCATCTTGAACTTGAACCTTTTTATGTAAGTGTTCAAGGCTTTCAGATTTAAAATAGGTCTCACCGAGCCATCCGGCTTCGGTACCACAAACAGCGTGGAGTAATACCCCTTTCCCTGTTGTAGGAGGGGTACCTTGATTATCACTTGCTGGGAATACAGCTTGTGAATGGCTTCCAATACCGCCTCCCTGTCGGGGGTAGACGTTGGTAAAGCAGACTTCAGGAACCGGCGAGGGGGAGACGTCTCGAATTCCAATTTGTACCCCTGAGATACTACCTGCAGGATCCAGGGGTCCACTTGCGAGTGAGCCCACTGCGCGCTGAAATTCTTGAGACGGGCCCCCACCGTGCCTGAGTCCGCTTGTAAGGCCCCAGCGTCATGCTGAGGACTTGGCAGAAGCGGGGGAGGGCTTCTGGTCGTGGGAAGAAGCTGTCTGTTGCAGTCTTTTTCCCCTTCCTCTGCCCCGGGGCAGATATGAGTGGCCTTTTGCCCGCTTGCCCTTATGGGGACGAAAGGACTGAGCCTGAAAAGGCGGTATCTTTTTCTGCTGCGAGGTGACTTGGGGTAAAAAGGTGGATTTCCCAGCCGTTGCCGTGGCCACCAGGTCCGATAGACCGCCCCCAAATAACTCCTCCCCTTTATACGGCAATACTTCCATATGCCGTTTGGAATCCGCATCCCCTGACCACTGTCGCGTCCTTTAAATGCTCTATAGTCAATAATATATTGTCCCTGTCCAGGGTATCAATATTTTCAGTCAGGGAATCCGACCAAGCCACCCCAGCACTGCACATCCAGGCTGAGGCGATTGCTGGTCGCAGTATAACACCAGTATGTGTGTATATACTTTTAAGGATATTTTCCAGCCTCCTATCTGCTGGCTCCTTAAGGGCGGCCGTTTCTGGAGACGGTAACGCCACTTGTTTTGATAAGCGTGTGAGCGCCTTATCCACCCTAGGGGGTGTTTCCCAACGAGCCCTAACCTCTGGTGGGAAGGGATATAGTGCCAATAATTTTTTAGAAATTAGCAGTTTTTTGTCGGGGGTAACCCACGCTTCATCACACACTTCATTCAATTCATCTGATTCAGGAAAAACTACGGGTAGTTTTTTCACACCCCACATAATACCCCTTTTTGTGGTACTTGCAGTATCAGAGATGTGCAAAACCTCCTTCATTGCCGTGATCATGTAACGTGTGGCCCTACTGGAAAATACGTTTGTTTCTTCACCGTCGACACTGGAGTCAGTGTCTGTGTCTGGGTCCGTGTCGACCCACTGAGGTAACGGGCGTTTAATAGCCCCTGACGGTGTTTGAGACGCCTGGACAGGCACTAACTGAGCTGCCGGCTGTCTCATGTCGTCAACAGTTTTCTGTAACGTGCCGACACTGTCACGTAATTCCTTAATTACGGCCATCCATTCAGGTGTCGACTCCCTAGGGGGTGACATCACCATTATAGGCAATTGCTCCGCCTCCACATCATTTTCCTCCTCATACATGTCGACACACACGTACCGACACCCAGCACACACACAGGGAATGCTCTGATAGAGGACAGGACCCACTTAGCCCCTTGGGGAGACAGAGGGAGAGTTTGCCAGCACACACCAGAGCGCTATATATGTATAGGGACAACCTTACAATAAGTGTCTATCCCTTATAGCTGCTTATATCTGTTATTTTGCCAAATAAGTGCCCCCCTCTCTTTTTTACCCTGTTTCTGTAGTTGCAGGATGCAGGGGAGATTCTGGGAGCCTTCCTACCAGCGGAGCTGTGTGGGAAAAATGGCGCTGTGTGCTGAGATAGGCCCCGCCCCCTTCACGGCGGGCTCTTCTCCCGCTTTTTTCTGGAAAACTGGCAGGGGTTAAATACATCCATATAGCCCAGGAGCTATATGTGATGTATTTTTTGCCAAATAAGGTAAATTCATTGCTTCCCAGGGCGCCCCCCCCCCAGCGTCCTGCACCCTCAGTGACCGAAGTGTGAAGTGTGCTGAGAGCAATGGCGCACAGCTGCAGTGCTGTGCGCTACCTTATGAAGACAGGAAAGTCTTCTGCCGCCGATTTATGGACCTCTTCTTGCTTCAGCATCTGTAAGGGGGCCGGCGGCGCGGCTCCGGGACCCATCCATGGCTGGGCCTGTGATCGTCCCTCTGGAGCCAATGTCCAGTAGCCTAAGAAGCCCAATCCACTCTGCACGCAGGTGAGTTCGCTTCTTCTCCCCTTAGTCCCTCGATGCAGTGAGCCTGTTGCCAGCAGGTCTCACTGAAAATAAAAAACCTATTTAAACTTTTACTCTAAGCAGCTCAGGAGAGCCACCTAGATTGCACCCTTCTCGTTCGGGCACAAAATCTTAACTGAGGCTTGGAGGAGGGTCATAGGGGGAGGAGCCAGTGCACACCAGCTAGTCCTAAAGCTTTTACTTTGTGCCCAGTCTCCTGCGGAGCCGCTATTCCCCATGGTCTTTTCGGAGTCCCCAGCATCCACTAGGACGTTAGAGAAAAAAGGTTTGCCATAGATCAGTAGTACCTATATTAGGGGGAAATTATATCACCATTTCAACCCTAGAACCCAGTCGGGGAAAACCAGAATATTCACACAGAGGGGCTGAGCGCAGCAGAGACCTTTGTTCATTATCTCCATACCCACTGGACATAAGATGCGGAGAAGAGCACTGGTGCTATCGGTGCCAGGGCTGATTATACCCAGGAAAGAGGGTCCTGCATTCTTTTTTCTTTTTAGGGGCCCACTGACCTACTGGTTAGATAGTGAGGGAGACCACCACACATTTGTTTTTGTTTTTTTAACTATTTATTTTCCCCTACGTTTAACAAGTAGACGACTGTGTTGGACAGTTGGATGAAAGTTGGCCTAGTGTATGGGCAGCTTTATACTGATACATACCTTTTTTTACAAACACCTGCATCATAATATGCTCAGAGGCCACACCAACTAATTTGCAGTTTGAAACACCTACATATTACATATGAGGTACATATAAAGTACAGTACTCAGGCATTACTTATTTCCCACGTAGAAGAGATGGTAGACATCATTGCTTGGCAAAAGCAATGAAGTACGCTTCCTGATAATTTATCTACGGCCAGGCACTTCTTTATTGGGGTATAAATTAGTTTACCTGATATGGCCATAGAACTGCTGCTGTCCGTTTCCAAAATCCTTAGTTTACAATAAGCAGAAATTGTATAATATCTTATCACACAGGAATGATTACAAGCAGCTATTTAACTGACAAGTGCTGTATACCATCTGTATTATAAATCATTTTAAAACTTTGGGAAATAACATCATAGTTGCGTGCAGAATGACTGATGTCATATTAGGGAATAGATGGATATATAACCACGGTTCCTCACCTTCTTTCCATTCGTGTCTGTTATAATGTGACGGGAGTAATCCACTAATGTACCTTCCAAAAGAATGCCTTGTCCACTGCAGAGACAACAGACAGCCTATGATAGTACGTACAACGAGCATTTCCCTGGTATGATACAGCAGTGATATTGCATATCTAAGAACATTTATACCATCTAGTGAGGTCACACAACAATATTTAGTAAAAGTATTAAACCACTTAATTTAAATTGACAGTTTTTAAGATTGAATTAGGTTAAAAACATCTATGTCAAACATATCCAACAGAATTTTATAGAAAAATATACGTTATGATAAGAATTTACCGTTGATAACGGTATTTCTCCTAAGTCCATAGGATCCACAGGATAACAATGGGATATCATGAAGCGACAGCAGATTTGCACCAATCGGTCAAAGCTTTCTGGCCTCCCAGCATGCAACGGGCCCATCCATATATCCCCGCCTCCTGGCTCAGGCAAATCAGTTGTATTCCAAAACTCAAGGCAGGAGCATCATGTAGAGCCCTAATCAGGCGATAAGAACACACATGCACAACCTTCCGTACAAGAAGGAAGAGGTTAGTGAGTAAAAGGATCCTCAAATCAGGTGCATCAGGGTAGGATCCCTGTGGACTTAGGAGAAATACCGTTATCAACGGTAAGTTCTTACCATAACGTATATTTCTCCAGCAGGGTCCACAGGTTATCCACAAGACAACAATGGGATTTCCAAGCAATTCAGTAGTGGGGACGCTCCTGATTGGACAGGAGAATCCTTCGCCCGAATTCAGCGGCATGAGAGGCAAAGGTATCCATGGCATATTGTCTAATGAATGTGTTAATGGAAGACCATGTGGCTGCCTTACATATCTGCTCTGCAGAAGCACCACGTTGTGCTGACCATGATAGACCTACCTTATGAGTAGAGTGAGCAGAGACATTAGCCAGAACAGGGAGATATTGAGAATATGCTTCTGAAATAGTCATCCGAAGCCATCTTACCAGTGTCTGCTTATCAGCAGGCCATCCTCTCTTGTGAAATCCCTAGAGAATGAAGCGAGAATCTGTCTTTCTGATGGCACTGGTACGATCCACGTAGATCCTTCATGCACAGACCACATCCAGCGATGTATCTCCCGCAGAAAGGCCCGACACCTGGAAAGCCGGGACTACAATTTCTTCATTAAGATGGAATTTAGACACCACCTTCGGAAGATACCCAGATCTAGTTCTTAGAACTGCTTTATCTGGATTAAAAAAATAAAAAATAAAAATCAGAAATAGGGAACGACATGATAAAGCCCCTAAATCAGATACTCTTCTAGCTTACGCCATAGCCAGTAGAAAGAGAACTTTAGCTGTCAACCATTTAAGATCCACTTTATTAAGTGGTTCAAATGGGGCAACTTGAAGGGCTTTCAGGACTAGACTTGAGTCCCAAGGCACTATAAGAGGATCAAAAGGAGGTTGAATGCGCAGCATTCCATGGAAAAAAGTGCGCACATCCTGTAAGTTGGCAATTTTCTTTTGGAACCATACAGTCAATGCCGGACACTTGCACTCTCAAGGAAGCCACCTTCAAACCTTTATCCATTCCTGCCTGGAGTAATGCTAAGACCCAGGAAACTCTGAAAGACTTAAGGTCCATTTTCCGTTCATGGCACCAATGGATATAGGGTTGCCATATTCGGTGATAAATGCATTGCCGAGCAGATCTGCACCGCTTTTTCCCGAAGAATGTCCTTTGCCTGAATCAGTGCCATGTATATGACCCGAAGTTCCAATATATTTATTGGCAGGCAACCTTCTTCCTTGGTCCATTGCCCCTGGAAATACTACCTTCCCGACACTGCTCCCCAGCCCTGGAGACTGGCATCCATTGTCAGAATTTCCCAATCTGATATCCACAAGGGTCTCCCCTTGTCCAGATGGGATGTCTGTAGCCACCAGGCTAATGACCTTCTTACTTCTATCGTAAGAACCACAGTCTGTGTTTTTACTGTCTGATGCAACCCATTCCATTTGGCAAGAATCAAACGCTGCAGAGGCCTCAAGTGGCATTGCGCATACTCCACCATGTCGAATGTAGACACCATCAAACCCATCACACGTATTGCTGCACGAATGGATACCTTTTGACTGTGTAGCAAGCCCTGAATCCTTGACTGAACCTTGGATATCTTGTTCAGAAGTAACATTACTCTCTGAAGACTTGAATCCAGTACAGCCCCCAAGTGAGTCATCCGCTGTGACAGAACTAGAGACGATTTTACCCAATTTATGAGCCACCCGTGTTTCTGCAGACACATTATTGTGTGTTGCAGATGACATAGTAGCAATTCCTGCATCTGTGCCAGGATTAAAAGATCGTCGAGGTATGGTAAATTTTTATTTTCCCCCGCTGTCGGAGATAAGCTGCCATTACCACCATAATCTTGGTAAATACTCTGAGGGCTGTGGCTAACCCAAAAGGTAGGGCCTGGAACTGAAAATGCTGTTGGGAGGATAGCAAACCTGAGATAGCGCTGATGGGACAGTGCTATAGGAACATGTAGGTAAGCATCCTGTATATCCAGGGATACCATATAATCCCCTGGCTCCATGGCCAAAATGATGGAACATAAGGGGCCAAATGTAATAGAGTGAGAGTTTCAAAAAGTGAGAGATTTGGTAAGGTTTTGCAGTTTTGTTTTTTTAAAGTGGCAATCATTTACACAGCAAGATCAACCTGGTTTTGCAGTGTAAATGATTGCCACTTACAAAAAAAATAAAAATGAAAAACCTTACCAAATCTCTAACTTTCTGAAACTCTCACTCTATTACATTTGGCCCAAGGTCTCCATGTGAAACAGAGGTACCCAAATGTACTTGTTCAGCAGTTTGAGATTGAGAATGGGCCGAAATGACCCATTTGGCTTCTGAACTAAAAACAGGTTGGAGTAAAAACCCTATCCTCGTTGTGCAGGAGGAACTGGAATGACTACTCCTGACTGAAGCAATTTCTGAACTGCCTCTTACAAAGCCCTGGCCTTCGTCTCTACCAGAGATGGGCTGGTACAAAAAAAAAAAACTTTGAGGAGGGTACTTCTTGAAGACAAAAGCATAACAGAGATACAGTTTCCTGCACCCAGGCATCTGTTGTAGACTGCTGCCATATCTGTACAAACTGAAGAAGTCGGTCCCCCAGGTGGAGGCCCGCACCATCAGGCTGATGGCTTATCTGTTTTACCAAGCGGTCCTCTGGTAGCCCAATGCTTTTTAGTCTTACCAGACTTCTTGTATTGGGACTGCCTGCTACCACCTTTCCTTTTAGTTTTTCCTTGAGACCGAAAGGCCGGAACTTTAGGTTTGAAATTGTATGTGGAAGGAAACTTGACCTTCTTGGAGTCTGCTTCTGACTGCAAAATATTTGTCAGTTCTTTACCAAAAAGAATATCTCCAGAAAAGGGCAAAGATTCCAAAACCTTCTTAGATTCTGAATCAGCTTTCCACGTATGTAGCCAAACTGCTGAGAGCAGCTATTGCTGAAGCTGATGCCAATAGTACCCATATCCAATGCTGCTTCTTCCAAGAACATTGCAGCCTGTTTTATATGTGCTATATGGGATTTTTGCTCTCTAGATGCTATTGAAAAATCCCCCTCCAATGCATCAGCCCAGGCAGCCACTGCCTTTGCCATCCAAGCTGAAGCCATAGCTAGCCTTATGACTGCCCCAGACAGCAAAAAAATGGTTTTTAGAAAACCATCCACTCTCCTATCCGTGACATCATTTAATGATGTTGAAGGAAAAGGTAATGTAAATTTTCGCACTAATCAAATCACATGCGTATCTACTTTAGGAGCCACCTCCCTTTCTAAACAATACCCAGCTGGAAGAGGATAATTGGAATTCCATTTCTTAGGAATTCTAAACTTCTTATTTGGTGTAGCCCAAGCCTCTTCCATGATTTCCGTCAGCTGATCTGACCATGGAAACTCAGTCTTAACTGTTTTGGGACGTTTAAACATGGGTGCCTTTGTTTTTAACACAGGCTCTGCTGAATCCTCTAAGGATAGAATGGCTTTCATTGCTTTAATTAACTCAGCTATATCCACTGAGCTGAGACCTTCCTCCTCCTCCTCCTCCTCTTTGTATGCCGAAGCAGAATTAATTGAGCTTTCATCCTCCGATGAATCCTCATCTGAACCATGTGTAGCCTGTGAAGATAAAGATTTACTTATCAGCCTGTTTCTATTGAGAGGCTGCTGCTGGAAGTGATACACCACAACTGGGAAGCTGCATGTAAGGGTTAGTCATGTAACCTATCCCTGGTACAGGAGCTGGAGGAATTATCTGTTCAGCTAGTCTGTGCAAACATAACCCAAGGTGGATCAAACTGCCTTGTATTTTTCAAGAACCCCTGGTGAAAGCTAAAACAATTTGAAAACACACCATCCTGAACCAGATCCTGAGAGGATAACACAGCGCTAATGGAGCCACAAATCAAATGGCAGATAGTGACAAACATGGAATAAGTTGCAATATTTTAGGGGAGTAGGGAAGAACAGGGAAGTCTAGAGTAGAGAAGCAGTTAAAATACGGCTGTCGGGAACTCAGCTTTCAGGAGACCGACGCCGGAACCCTGACAGCCAGTGAAATACCACCTGTTGGAACCCCAACCTCACGGAGAGTATTTCCATTCAGTTGCTGGGTCCATGCCACACACCAAGTGGGAATATAACCTGTGGTGAGCGCAGCGAGCCCTCGAGGGGACTCGCTGACGGAATTCCGCCAGACGGGATACGGTCTAGTTTCAAGTCTTATTTAAGCCTGTGCTGGCTGAGTCACACGGGAGTTGCTGACTCTCATGAACCCTGTGTAATAACGTTCGGAGAACAGATGAGGAAGGCTAAATCTGTATGTGTACACATATAGCAGTTTGTACAGTTTCTTGGTGCATACAGTATGGGCCTATTAATCCATTTTTACAAGTGTTCCTGATACACTAATACCCTTTTCACATCGCACAAATAACCCAGTATTGACACGGCATATTGCCGTTTCTAAACGGGTCAGTGTGCGATGTGAAAGCACATTGGCCGAATTAGCGGGTCGCCTGACCCGGTAAAAATAGGATTTTAATACCTACCGGTAAATCCTTTTCTCCTAGTCTGTAGAGAATGCTGGGGTCCACTTCAGTACCATGGGGTATAGACGGTTCCGAAGGAGCCATGGGCACTTTAAGACTTTTCAAGGTTGTGAACTGGCTCCTCCCTCTATGCCCCTCCTCCAGACCTCAGTATAGGAACTGTGCCCAGGGAGACTAACATTTCGAGGAAAGGATTTACTTTTAATTTAATGGAGATTCATACCAGCTCACACCTCAACCACGCCGCACAACATGGCATTCAACATAACACATGCCAACGGGCATGAACAAATGCAGCAACATGCTAAAATAACCGTAACACAACATTAGTGTAACTACAAAATTAACAACTGCAGGTAAAGTACGCACTGGGTCGGGTGCCCAGCATCTTCTACGGACTAGGAGAAAAGGATTTACCGGTAGGTATTAAAATCCTATTTTCTCATACGTCCTAGAGCATGCTAGGGTCCACTTCAGTACCATGGGGTTACACCAAAGCTCCAGTACGGGCGGGAGAGTGCGGATGACCCTGCAGCACCTACTGACCAAACTTGAGGTCCTCATCGGCCAAGGTTTCAAACTTGTAAAACTTAGCAAACGTGTTTGACCCTGACCAAGTAACTGCTAGGCAAAGTTGTAAAGCCGAGACGCCACGGGCAGCCGCCCAGGATGAGCCCACCTTTCTAGTAGAATGGGCATTTACCGACTTCGGTACCGGCAATCCTGCCATGGAATAAGCTTGCTGAATCGTACCTCTGATCCAGCGCGCAATAGTCTGCTTAGAAGCAGGACACCCAATCTTGTTGGGAGCATACAGGACAAACAGAGCCTCCGTTTTCCTTATCCGAGCTGTTCTTGCGACATAAATCTTCAAAGCTCTAACCACAGCAAGAGACTTTGACTCAATGAAAGTGTCAGTAGCTACTGGCACCACAATAGGTTGGTTTATGTGGAAAGACGAAACCACCTTTAGAATAAACGTTTTTAACTCTGCCCTATCTTCATGGAAGATCAGGTAAGGGCTCTTGTGAGACAAGGCCCCCAACTCAGACACCCGCCTTGTGGATGCCAAGGCCAAAAGCAGCACCACTTTCCAAGTGAGAAACTTCAACTCTATCTCCTGTAGAGGTTCAAACCAACTCGATTAAAGGAGCTGCAACACCACGTTAAGGTCCCATGGTGCCACAGGAGGCACAAACGGAGGCTGGATGTGCAGAACCCCTTTCACGAACGTCTGAGCTTCTGGAAGGGAGGCCAATTGTTTTTGAAAGAAAATTGATAAGGCCGAAATCTGGACCTTGATTGAACCCAGTCTAAGGCCCGCATCCACACCAGCCTGCAGAAAATGGAGAAAACGTCCCAACTCAAACTCTTCCATAGGAGCCTTCTTGGATTCACACCAAGACGCATATTTTCTCCAAATACGGTGGTAATGTTTAGACGTTACTCCTTTCCTGGCCTAAATAAGAGTGGGGATGACTTCCTTGGGAATACCCTTTCGGGCTAGGATCCGGCGCTCAACAGCCATGCCGTCAAACGTAGCCGCGGTAAGTCTTGATACACGCATGGCCCCTGCTGAAGCAGGTCCTCGCGAGGAGGAAGAGGTTGAGGATCTTCTATGAGCAACTCCTGAAGATCTGGATACTAAGCCCTCCTTGGCCAGTCTGGGGCAATGAAGATTGCTCGAACTCTTGTTCTTCTTATGATTTTTAGAACTTTTGGAATCAGTGGAAGTGGAGAGAAGACATATACCGACCGAAACAGCCACTGGGTCACCAGTGCATACACTGCTATTGCTTGAGGGTCTCTCGACCTGGAACAATATCTCTGAAGCTTCTTGTTGAGACGAGATACCATCATGTCTACTTGAGGAACTCCCCAAAGACTTGTCACCTCTGCGAAGACTTTTTGGTGGAGGCCCCACTCTCCTGGATGGAGATCGTGTCTGCTGAGGAAGTCTGCTTTCCAGTTGTCCACTCCCGGAATGAAAATTGCTGACAGAGCTCTTGCATGTTTTTCTACCCAGAGGAGGATCTTCGTCACCTCTGCCACCGCCGCTCTGCTTTTCGTTCCGCCTTGCCGGTTTATGTACGCGACTGCTGTTACATTGTCTGACTGGATCTGCACGGGTTCTCAATTCCAGAATGTTTATGTGAAGGCAGGCTTCCTGACTTGACCATTTTCCTTGGAAGCTTTCCCCCTGTGTGACTGCTCCGCAACCTCGGAGACTTGCATCCGTGGTTACCAGGACCCAGTCCTGAATCCCAAACCGGCGTCCCTCTAGTACAGGGATGGGGAACCTTCGGCCCTCCTGCTGTTGTTGAACTACACATACCAGCATGCCCTGCAAGTTTTTGCATGGCCAAATAGCAAAACTGTAGCGAGGCATGCTGGTATGTGTAGTTCAACAACAGCTGGAGGGCCGAAGGTTCCCCATCCCTGCTCTAGTAGGTGAGAACTGTATAGCCACCACAGGAGCGAAATCCTGGCTTTGGAGGACAGGATTATCTTCCGGTGCATGTGTAGGTGGGATCCGGACCACTTGTCCAACAGGTCCCACTGGAATACTCTGGCACGGAATCGGCCAAACTGTATGGCCTCGTAGGCCGCTACCATCTTCCCCAACAACCGAATGCATTGATGGGTCGACACTCTTGTTGGTTTCAGGACTTGTTTGACCATTCTCTGGATTTCCAGAGCCTTTTCTACTGGAATAAATACTTTCTGTACTTCTGTGTCCAGTATCATCCCTAAAAAGTCGGTTCCAACTGCGACTTCGGAAATTCATGATCCAACCGTGTTGTTGGAGTACTGAGAGGGAGAGTGCAGTGTTCCGCACCAACCGTTCCCTGGATCTCGCTTTTATCAGGAGATCGTCCAGGTAAAGAATTATATTGGCTCCTTGTTGTTGGAGGACCATCATCTCTGCCATCACCTTGGTGAATACCCTCGGTGCCGTGGAGAGTCCGAAAGGCAACATCTGGAACTGGTAATGGCAATCCTGCACTGCGAATCTCAGATAAGCTTGGTGAGGAGGATAAATAGGAACATGCAAGTAAGCATCTTTTATGTCTACTGACACCATGAAGTCCCCCTCCTCCAGACTGGAAATCACTGCCCTCAGAGATTCCATCTTGAACTTGAACCTTTTCAGATTTTTCAGGTTTAAAATTGGTCTGACCGAGCCGTCCTGCTTCGGAACTACGAAGAGGCTTGAATAAAAAAACTTCTCCTTGCTGTGACAAGGGTACCAGGACAATGACTTGATCCTGAAATAATTTTTTGAATTGCCGTTGTTACTGCCTCTCTTTCTGGAAGAGAAGCTGGCAAGGTCGATTTGAAAAATCTGCATGGGACACTATTTGTAAGACCCATGGGTCCAGGCCAGATTGAATCCAGATCTGACTGAAAAGCTTCAGACGTGCTCCCACCCGAGCGGACTCCCGCAAGGGAGCTCCAGCGTCATGCTGCAGATTTGCCAGAAGCAGGGGTTAACTTCTGCTCCTGGGATCCTGGAGACGTTGCGGATTTCTTAACTCTTCCCCTCCCTCTACCTGCAAAGAAGGGGGAACCTTTGGCCTTTATGTATTTGTTGGGCCGAAAGGACTGCATCTGAGAGTGATGTATCTTTTTCGCCGGTGCAGGAGCATAAGGCAAGAATGTCGACCTACCTGCGGTAGGCGCCGAGACTAACGCATCCAGCCCATCTCCAAACAAGGCCTCACCTTTATGCAGGAGAGCCTCCATATTTCTTTTGGAATCTGTCAGCATTCCACTGGCGAATCCACAACGCCCTCCGAGTAGATACTGCCATGGTAGCGGCTTTTGAACCCAAGAGTCCAATATCCTTCATAGCTTCTAGCATGTCTGCGGCAGCGTCTTTGATATGACCTAACGTTAGGAGTATCTCGTCTCTATCGTGTCAATTTCCGATGACAAGTTATCTGACCATTTTTCAATAGCACTACTCTCCCACGCGCAAGCAATGGTGGGCCACTGGCCACATAAAATAAGAATTTACTTACCGATAATTCTATTTCTCGGAGTCCGTAGTGGATGCTGGGGTTCCTGAAAGGACCATGGGGAATAGCGGCTCCGCAGGAGACAGGGCACAAAAAAGTAAAGCTTTACTAGGTCAGGTGGTGTGCACTGGCTCCTCCCCCTATGACCCTCCTCCAGACTCCAGTTAGGTACTGTGCCCGGACGAGCATACACAATAAGGGAGGCATTTTGAATCCCGGGTAAGACTCATACCAGCCACACCAATCACACCGTACAACTTGTGATCTAAACCCAGTTAACAGTATGACAACAGAAAGGGCCTCTTAAAGATGGCTCCTTAACAATAACCCGAATTAGTTAACAATAACTATGTACAAGTATTGCAGATAATCCGCACTTGGGATGGGCGCCCAGCATCCACTACGGACTCCGAGAAATAGAATTATCGGTAAGTAAATTCTTATTTTCTCTATCGTCCTAAGTGGATGCTGGGGTTCCTGAAAGGACCATGGGGATTATACCAAAGCTCCCAAACGGGCGGGAGAGTGCGGATGACTCTGCAGCACCGAATGAGAGAACTCCAGGTCCTCCTTTGCCAGGGTATCAAATTTGTAAAATTTTACAAACGTGTTCTCCCCCGACCACGTAGCTGCTCGGCAGAGTTGTAATGCCGAGACCCCTCGGGCAGCCGCCCAAGATGAGCCCACCTTCCTTGTGGAGTGGGCTTTTACAGTTTTAGGCTGTGGCAGGCCTGCCACAGAATGTGCAAGTTGAATTGTGTTACAAATCCAACGAGCAATCGACTGCTTAGAAGCAGGTGCGCCCAACTTGTTGGGTGCATACAATATAAACAGCGAGTCAGATTTTCTGACTCCAGCCGTCCTTGCAATGTATATTTTTAAGGCTCTGACAACGTCCAACAACTTGGAGTCCTCCAAGTCGCTAGTGGCCGCAGGCACCACAATAGGTTGGTTCAGATGAAATGCTGATACCACTTTAGGGAGAAAATGCGGACGAGTCCGCAGTTCTGCCCTATCCGAAAGGAAGATTAGATAAGGACTTTTATAAGATAAAGCCGCCAATTCAGATACTCTCCTGGCAGAGGCCAGGGCTAGTAACATAGTCACTTTCAATGTGAGATATTTCAAATCCACCTTTTTCAATGGTTCAAACCAATGGGATTTGAGGAAATCTAAAACTACATTTAGATCCCACGGTGCCACCGGAGGCACCACAGGAGGCTGTATATGCAGTACTCCCTTGACAAAAGTCTGGACCTCAGGGACAGAGGCCAATTCTTTTTGGAAGAATATTGACAGGGCCGAAATTTGAACCTTAATGGATCCCAATTTGAGACCCATAGATAATCCTGATTGCAGGAAATGTAGGAAACGACCCAGTTGGAATTCCTCCGTCGGAACCCTCCGATCCTCGCACCACGCTACATATTTTCGCCAAATGCGGTGATAATGTTTCACGGTGACTTCCTTCCGTGCCTTAATCAAGGTAGGAATGACTTCTTCTGGAATGCCTTTCCCTTTTAGGATCTGGCGTTCAACCGCCATGCCGTCAAACGCAGCCGCGGTAAGTCTTGAAAAAGACAGGGACCCTGCTGTAGCAGGTCCCTTCTCAGAGGTAGAGGCCACGGTTCGTCCGTGAGCATCTCTTGAAGTTCCGGATACCAAGTCCTTCTCGGCCAATCCGGAACCACTAGTATTGTTCTTACTCTTCTTTGCCGTATGATCTTCAATACCTTTGGTATGAGCGGCAGAGGAGGAAACACATACACTGACTGGTACACCCAAGGAGTTACCAGTGCGTCCACAGCTATTGCCTGTGGATCTCTTGACCTGGCGCAATATTTGTCCAGTTTCTTGTTGAGGCGAGACGCCATCATGTCTACAATTGGTCTTTCCCAACGGTCTATTAACATGTTGAAGACTTCTGGATGTAGACCCCACTCTCCCGGATGAAGATCGTGTCTGCTGAGGAAGTCTGCTTCCCAGTTGTCCACGCCCGGGATGAACACTGCTGACAGTGCTATCACGTGATTCTCCGCCCAGCGAAGAATCTTGGCAGCTTCTGCCATTGCACTCCTGCTTCTTGTGCCGCCCTGCCTGTTTACATGGGCGACCGCCGTGATGTTGTCCGACTGAATCAACACCGGCTTTCCTTGCAGGAGAAGTTCCGCCTGGCCTAGAGCATTGTAGATTGCTCTTAGTTCCAGAATGTTTATGTGAAGAGACTTTTCCAGACTCGTCCATACTCCCTGGAAGTTTCTTCCTTGTGTGACTGCTCCCCAGCCTCTCAGGCTGGCGTCCGTGGTCACCAGGATCCAATCCTGAATGCCGAATCTGCGGCCTTCTAATAGGTGAGCCTTCTGCAACCACCACAGAAGTGACACCCTTGTCTTTGGTGACAGGGTTATTCGCAGGTGCATCTGCAGATGCGACCCTGACCATTTGTCCAACAGATCCCTTTGGAATATTCTTGCATGGAATCTGCCGAATGGAATTGCTTCGTAAGAAGCCACCATTTTTCCCAGGACTCTTGTGCATTGATGTACTGACACTTTTCCTGGTTTTAGGAGGTTCCTGACCAGATCGGATAACTCCTTGGCTTTTTCCTCTGGAAGGAAAACCTTTTTCTGAACCGTGTCCAGAATCATTCCTAGGAACAGCAGACGAGTTGTCGGGATTAAATGGGATTTTGGAATATTCAGAATCCACCCGTGTTGTCTTAGCACCTCTTGAGATAGTGCTAAAGCTGTCTCCAGCTGTTCTCTGGACCTTGCCCTTATTAGGAGATCGTCCAAGTATGGGATAACTAATACGCCTTTTCTTCGAAGAAGAATCATCATCTCGGCCATTACCTTGGTAAAGACCCGAGGCGCCGTGGACAATCCGAACGGCAGCGTCTGAAACTGATAGTGACAGTTTTGAACAATGAACCTGAGGTACCCCTGGTGTGCGGGGTAAATCGGAACGTGTAGATACGCATCCTTGATGTCCAAGGATACCATAAAGTCCCCTTCTTCCAGGTTCGCTATCACTGCTCTGAGTGACTCCATCTTGAACTTGAACTTTTTTATGTAGAGGTTCAAGGACTTCAGATTTAGAATAGGCCTTACCGAGCCATCCGGCTTCGGTACCACAAATAGAGTGGAATAATACCCCTTTCCTTGTTGTAATAGGGGTACTTTGACTATCACCTGCTGAGCGTACAGCTTGTGAATGGCTTCCAACACCCTCTCCCTTTCGGAAGAGACGGTTGGTAAGGCAGACTTCAGGAAACGATGAGGAGGATCCGTCTCTAATTCCAACCTGTACCCCTGAGATATTATCTGCAGGATCCAGGGGTCTACCTGCGAGTGAGCCCACTGCGCGCTGTAATTTTTGAGACGGCCCCCCACTGTCCCCGAGTCCGCTTGAGAGGCCCCAGCGTCATGCTGAGGTTTTTGCAGGAGCCGGGGAGGGCTTCTGTTCCTGGGAAGGAGCTGCCTGTTGGTGTCTCTTCCCTCTTCCTCTGCCTCGTGGCAGGTACGACAAGCCCTTTGCTCTCTTATTTTTGTAGGAGCGAAAAGGCTGCGGTTGAAAGGTCGGTGCCTTTCTCTGTTGGGGAGTGACTTGAGGTAAAAAGGTGGATTTCCCGGCAGTAGCCGTGGCCACCAAGTCTGATAGACCAACTCCAAATAACTCCTCCCCTTTATACGGCAAAACCTCCATGTGACGTTTTGAATCCGCATCGCCTGTCCACTGTCGTGTCCATAAGGCTCTTCTGGCTGAAATGGACATAGCACTCACCCGAGATGCCAGTGTGCAAATATCCCTCTGTGCATCACGCATATAGATAAATGCATCCTTTATTTGTTCTAACGACAGTAAAACATTGTCCCTATCTAGGGTATCAATATTTTCAATCAGGGATTCTGACCAAACTACTCCAGCACTGCACATCCAGGCAGTTGCTATAGCTGGTCGTAGTATAACACCTGCATGTGTGTATATATTCTTTTGAATAACTTCCATCTTTCTATCTGATGGATCCTTAAGTGCGGCCGTCTCAGGAGAGGGTAACGCCACTTGTTTGGATAAGCGTGTGAGCGCCTTGTCCACCTTAGGGGGTGTTTCCCAGCGCGCCCTAACCTCTGGCGGGAAAGGGTATAATGCCAATAACTTTTTTGAAATTATCAACTTTTTATCAGGAGCAACCCACGCTTCATCACACACGTCATTTAATTCTTCTGATTCAGGAAAAACTGTTTGTAGTTTTTTCACACCATACATAATACCCTGTTTTACGGTATCTGTAGTATCAGCTAAATGTAACGTCTCCTTCATTGCCAAAATCATATAACGTGTGGCCCTACTGGAAAATACGTTTGAATTTCTACCGTCGTCACTGGAATCAGTGCCCGTGTCTGGGTCTGTGTCGACCGACTGAGGCAAAGGGCGTTTTACAGCCCCTGACGGTGTTTGAGGCGCCTGGACAGGCATTAATTGATTGTCCGGCCGCCTCATGTCCTCAACTGACTGTTTAAGGGAAGATAAACCATCACGTAATTCCACAAATAAAGGCATCCATTCTGGTGTCGACCCCCTGGGGGGTGACATCTGCATATTTGGCAATTGCTCCGCCTCCACACCAATATCGTCCTCATACATGTCGACACCACGTACCGACACACACCGCAAACTCACAGGGAATGCTCTAATGAAGACAGGACCCACTAGCCCTTTTGGGGAGACAGAGGGAGAGTCTGCCAGCACACACCACAAAGCGCTATATATACAAGGGATATCCTTATATTAAGTGCTCCCTTATAGCTGCTTTAATATATATATATATATAGCCATTAATGTGCCCCCCCTCTCTGTTTTACCCTGTTTCTGTAGTGCAGTGCAGGGGAGAGACCTGGGAGCCGTTCTGACCAGCGGAGCTGTGACAGAAAATGGCGCCGTGTGCTGAGGAGATAGGCCCCGCCCCTTTTTCGGCGGGTTCTTCTCCCGCTATTTTTCCAGTCAGGCAGGGGTTAAATATCTCCATATAGCCCCTATGGGCTATATGTGAGGTATTTTTAGCCTTGTATAAGGTTTATATTTGCCTCTCAGAGCGCCCCCCCCCAGCGCTCTGCACCCTCAGTGACTGCCCAGTGAAGTGTGCTGAGAGGAAAATGGCGCACAGCTGCAGTGCTGTGCGCTACCTTATGAAGACTGAGGAGTCTTCAGCCGCCGGTTTCCGGACCTCTTCACGCTTCAGCATCTGCAAGGGGGTCGGCGGCGCGGCTCCGGGACCGGACTCCACGGCTGGGCCTGTGTTCGATCCCTCTGGAGCTAATGGTGTCCAGTAGCCAAGCAGCAAATCCACTCTGCATGCAGGTGAGTTTACTACTTTCCCCCTAAGTCCCACGTTGCAGTGATCCTGTTGCCAGCAGGACTCACTGTAAAGAAAAAAACCTAAACTAAACTTTCTCTAAGCAGCTCTTTAGGAGAGCCACCTAGATTGCACCCTTCTCGTTCGGGCACAAAATCTAACTGGAGTCTGGAGGAGGGTCATAGGGGGAGGAGCCAGTGCACACCACCTGACCTAGTAAAGCTTTACTTTTTTGTGCCCTGTCTCCTGCGGAGCCGCTATTCCCCATGGTCCTTTCAGGAACCCCAGCATCCACTTAGGACGATAGAGAAAATAAGATTTTAAACCTACCGGTAAATATTTTTCTCGTAGTCCGTAGAGGATGCTGGGGACTCCGTAAGGACCATGGGGATAGACGGGCTCCGCAGGAGACATGGGCACTTTAAGAAAGAACTTTAGGTATGGGTGTGCACTGGCTCCTCCCTCTATGCCCCGCCTCCAGACCTAAGTTAGAGAAACTGTGCCCAGAGGAGACGGACAGTACGAGGAAAGGATTTTTGTTAATCCAAGGGCAAGATTCATACCAGCCCACACCATTCACACTGTATAACTTGTGATATACTACCCAGTTACCAGTATGAAAACAATATAGCATCAGTCCGAAACTGATGAAAACTATAACATAACCCTTATGTAAGCAAAACTATATACAAGTCTTGCAGAAGTAGTCCGCACTTGGGACGGGCGCCCAGCATCCTCTACGGACTAAGAGAAAAAGATTTACCGGTAGATTTAAAATCTTATTTTCTCTGACGTCCTAGAGGATGCTGGGAACTCCGTAAGGACCATGGGGATTATACCAAAGCTCCCAAACAGGCGGGAGAGTGCGGATGACTCTGCAGCACCGATTGAGCAAACAGGAGGTCCTCCTCAGCCAGGGTATCAAACTTATAGAACTTTGCAAAGGTGTTTGAACCCGACCAAGTAGCAGCTCGGCACAGCTGTAGTGCCGAGGCCCCTCGGGCAGCCGCCCAAAAAGAGCCCACCTTCCTAGTGGAATGGGCCTTTACCGATTTTGGTAACGGCAATCCAGCCGTAGAATGAGCCTGCTGAATCGTGTTACAGATCCAGCGAGCAATAGTCTGCTTTTAAGCAAGAGCGCCAACCTTGTTGGCTGCATACAGGACAAACAGTGCTTCTGTTTTTCTGACTCTAGCCGATCTGGCCACGTAAATTTTCAAAACCCTGACTACATCAAGTGACTCGGATCCTCCAAGTCTCGCGTAGCCACAGGCACCACAATAGGTTGGTTCATATGAAAAGATGACACTACCTTAGGCAAGAATTGAGGACGGGTCCGCAATTCCGCTCTATCCATATGGAAAACCAGATAGAGGCTTTTATGAGACAAAGGGGTATATGCAATTACCGGCGAATCGCGGCAATTTTTCGCCCGTTTTTTAATTCGACACAATTTGACCATCGAATTCCGGCAAGGGGGTGCCTGAATTCAACATATTCAATAAAAAACGGATTCGACAGTCCCGCTGTCGAAAAACGGCCGATTTGACGGATTTTGATCCGATTTTTTAAAAAACCCGAAAAAAATTGCGTGGGGTCCCCCCTCCAAAGCATAACCAGCCTCGGGCTATTTGAGCCGGTCCTGGTTCTAAAAATCAGGGGGGAAAACTGACAGGGGATCCTCTGTATTTTTAAAACCAGCACCGGGCTCTGCGCCTGGTGCAAAAAATACGGGGGGGAAAAAAGCGTAGGGGTCCCCTGTATTTTTTACACCAGCATTGGGCTCCACTAGCTGGACAGATAATGCCACAGCCGGGGGTCACTTTTATACAGCGCCCTGCGGCCGTGGCATTAAATATCCAACTAGTCACCCCTGGCCGGGGTACCCTGGGGGAGTGGGGACCCCTTCAATCAAGGGGTCCCCCCCCAGCCACCCAAGGGCCAGGGGTGAAGCCCGAGGCTGTCCCCCCCCCCCCTCCAAGGGCTGCGGATGGGGGGGCTGATAACCTTGAGAAAATTGAAAGAATATTGGTTTTTCCAGTAGTACTACAAGTCCCAGCAAGCCTCCCCCGCAAGCTGGTACTTGGAGAACCACAAGTACCAGCATGCTGGAGAAAACCGAGCCCGCTGGTACCTGTAGTTCTACTGAAAAAAAATACCCAAATAAAAACAGGACACGCACACCGTGAGTGTAAAACTTTATTTCACACATGTCAACACACACATACTTACCTATGTTCACACGCCGACCTCTGTCCACTTGTCCAAGTAGAATCCACGTGTACCTGTGAATAAAATTATACTCACCTCAATCCAGTGTCCGGATCTTTTAAAATAATCCTCGTACTTGGCAAAACAACAAAACGAACACCCGGACCAAACGGACTGAAAGGGGTCCCATGTTTACACATGGGACCCCTTTCCCCGAAAGCAGAGACCCCCCCGTGACTGCTGTCACAGAAAGGTCCCTTCAGCCAATCAGCGAGCGCAACGTCCTGGCACTCTGCTGATTGGCTATGCGCGTCTGAGCTGTCAGACAGCGCATCGCAAAGCCTCTCCATTATATTCAATGGTGGGAACTTTGCGGTCAGGTCACCCGCGGTCAGCGGCTGACCGCGGGTAACCCCACCGCTGACCGCAAAGTTCCCACCATTGAAACTAATGGAGGGAGCTGTGCGATGCGCTGTCTGCCAGCAGACGCGCATACAGCCAATCAGGAGAGTGCCACGAAGTAGCGCTTCCTGATTGGCTTAAGAGACCTTTCTGTGACAGCAGTCACGGGGGGGAGGGGGGTCTCTGCATTCGGGGAAAGGGGTCCCATGTGTAAACATGGGACCCCTTTCAGTCCGTTTGGTCCGGGTGTTCGTTTTGTTGTTTTGCCAAGTACGAGGATTATTTTAAAAGATCCGGATACTGGATTGAGGCGAGTATAATTTTATTCACAGGTACACGTGGATTCTACTTGGACAAGTGGACAGAGGTCGGCGTGTGAACATAGGTAAGTATGTGTGTGTGTGTCGACATGTGTGAAATAAAGTTTTACTCTCACGGTGTGCGTGTCCTGTTTTTATTTGGGTATTTTTTTTTTCCAGTAGAACTACAGGTACCAGCGGGCCCGGTTTTCTCCCGCATGCTGGTACTTGTGGTTCTCCAAGTACCAGCTTGCGGGGGAGGCTTGCTGGTACTTCACCCCTGGCCCTTGGGTGGCTGGGGGAGGGGGGACCCCTTGATTGAAGGGGTCCCCACTCCCCCAGGGTACCCCGGCCAGGGGTGACTAGTTGGATATTTAATGCCACGGCCGCTGGGCGCTGTATAAAAGTGACCCCCGGCTGTGGCATTATCTGTCCAGCTAGTGGAGCCCAATGCTGGTGTAAAAAATACGGGGGACCCCCTACGCTTTTTGTCCCCCGTATTTTTTGCACGAGCACCAGGCGCAGAGCCCGGTGCTGGTTTTAAAAATACGGGGGATCCCCTGTCAGTTTTTCCCCCGGATTTTTAGAACCAGGACCGGCTCGAAGAGCCAGAGGCTGGTTATGCTTAGGAGGGGGGACCCCACGCAATTTTTTTTCTGATTTTTACCGTTCCATTTAAAAAAAAAAAAAAAAAAAAATTAATAATAATAATAATAATAATAATAATAATAATAATAATATTTTAAAAAATATATAAATAATACTTGTGCCTCCAAAATAGACAAACCAAGTACCTAATCCCTTCTAATATAAATAGATATGCTATTACCAATTAAAAAAAACACCAAAAACACATGTTTTTAAAAACAGATTGAAACGGTTGTCGAATTTCCAAACTTCAACATCCACGGACTCCGGATAAGGCCGCAAGTACAAGCATCGGCCGGGAGGACGAGCCATCTTTGCCGTGGTAAAGTTAAAGATCCATGTTCCGCTTCTAACAGGTGATCTGCGGGTTAATTAACCGGGAGGAATATCACACGCATTGTGATTATATAGAGACGTTTGCATGATACAAAAACGACTAATTCACATCGTTCATTACATGTTACTGACGTTTTGATTCTAAATTCAAGTTGGCATGAATGGGCATAACAACATATCAAGCTAATATTAAAGGGTTACCATTCAAAACAATTGGCAGCAACCCACTACAGCTCATCATAATGCCAACTTACAAGTGATCTGCTGTTTCCAATTTCTCTGACGTCCTAGTGGATGCTGGGACTCCGTAAGGACCATGGGGGGGATAGCGGCTCCGCAGGAGACAGGGCACAAGAATAAAAGCTTTAGGATCAGGTGGTGTGCACTGGCTCCTCCCCCTATGACCCTCCTCCAAGCCTCAGTTAGATTTTTGTGCCCGAACGAGAAGGGTGCAGGCTAGGTGGCTCTCCTGAGCTGCTTAGAATAAAAGTTTAATTTAGGTTTTTTTATTTTCAGTGAGTCCTGCTGGCAACAGGCTCACTGCATCGTGGGACTAAGGGGAGAAGAAGCGAACTCACCTGCGTGCAGAGTGGATTGGGCTTCTTAGGCTACTGGACATTGGCTCCAGAGGGACGATCACAGGTACAGCCTGGATGGGTCACCGGAGCAGCGCCGCCGTCCCCCTTACAGAGCCAGAAGAGACGAAGAGGTCCGGTGAAAATCGGCGGCAGAAGACAATCCTGTCTTCAGACTAAGGTAGCGCACAGCACCGCAGCTGTGCGCCATTGCTCTCAGCACACTTCACACTCCGGTCACTGAGGGTGCAGGGCGCTTGGGGGGGAGCGCCCTGAGACGCAATATAAATGATAATACCTTAGGTGGCAAAAGAATACATCACATATAGCTCCTGGGCTATATGGATGTATTTTAACCCCTGCCATTTTTACACAAAAAAGCGGGAGATAAGGACGTCGTGAAGGGGCGGAGCCTATCTCCTCAGCACACAAGCGCCATTTTCCCTCACAGTTCCGCTGGAAGGACGGCTCCCTGACTCTCCCCTGCAGTCCTGCTTCAGAATCAGGGTAAAAAAGAGAAGGGGGGGCACTATTGGCAGCAAATGACAATATAAACAGCAGCTATAAGGGAATAACACTTATATAAGGTTATCCCTGTATATATATATATATATATATATATATATATATATATATATATATATATATATATATATATATATATATATATATATATATATATATATATATGTATATATATATGTATATATATATATATATAGCGCTGGGTGTGTGCTGGCAGACTCTCCCTCTGTCTCTCCAAAGGGCTCGTGGGGTCCTGTCCTCTATCAGAGCATTCCCGGTGTGTGTGCTGTGTGTCGGTACGTGTGTGTCGACATGTATGAGGAGGAAAATGATGTGGAGGCGGAGCAATTGCCTGCGTTAGTGATGTCACCCCCTAGGGAGTCGACACCTGACTGGATGATCGTGTTCAAACAATTAAGTGATAATGTCAACACTTTGCAAAAAACTGTTGACGACATGAGACAGCCGGCAAATCAATTAGTGCCTGTCCAGGCGTCTCAGACACCGTCAGGGGCCCTAAAACGCCCGTTACCTCAGTGGGTCGACACAGACCCAAACACAGATACGGAGTCTAGTGTCGACGGTGATGAGTCGAACGTAATGTCCAGTAGGGCCACACGTTACATGATCACGGCAATGAAGGAAGCATTGCACATTTCTGACACTACAAATACCACTAAGAAGGGTATTATGTGGGGGGTGAAAAAACTACCAATAGTTTTTCCTGAGTCAGATGAATTGAATGAGGTATGTGATAAAGCGTGGGTTTCTCCCGACAAAAAACTGCTAATTTCTAATAAATTATTGGCACTATATCCTTTCCCATCAGAGGTTAGGACACGTTGGGAAACACCCCCTAGGGTAGATAAGGCGCTCACACGTTTATCTAAACAAGTAGCGTTACCGTCTCCTGATACGGCCACCCTCAAAGAACCAGCTGATAGAAGGCTGGAAAATATCCTAAAAAGTATATACACACATACTGGTGTTATACTGCGACCAGCAATCGCTTCAGCCTGGATGTGCAGTGCTGGAGTCGCGTGGTCGGATTCCCTGACTGAAAATATTGATACCCTGGATAGGGACAATATATTGTTAACTATAGAGCATTTGAAGGATGCATTACTATATATGCGTGATGCACAGAGGGATATTTGCAGCCTGGCATCAAGAGTAAGTGCTATGTCCATCTCTGCCAGAAGAACGTTATGGACGCGTCAGTGGTCAGGGGATGCGGATTCAAAACGACATATGGAAGTATTGCCGTATAAAGGGGAGGAGTTATTTGGGGCTGGTCTTTCGGACCTGGTGGCCACGGCAACGGCTGGAAAGTCCACCTTCTTACCCCAGGTCACTTCACATCAACAGAAAAAGACACCGTCTTTTCAAACTCAGTCCTTTCGTTCCCATAAATACAAGCGAGCAAAAGGCCATTCCTTTCTGCCCCGGGGCAGAGGAAGGGGAAAAAGACTGCACCATGCAGCCGCTTCCCAGGATCAGAAGCCTTCCCCTGCTTCTGCCAAGTCTTCAGCATGACGCTGGGGCTTTACAAGCAGACTCAGGCTTGGTGGGGGCCCGTCTCAAGAATTTCAACGCGCAGTGGGCTCACTCGCAAGTGGATCCCTGGATTCTACAGGTAGTATCGCAGGGGTACAAACTGGAATTCGAGGCGTTTCCCCCTCGCCGGTTCCTGAAGTCTGCTCTGCCAAAGTCTCCCTCCGACAGGGAGGCAGTTCTGGAAGCCATTCACAAGCTGTATTCCCAGCAGGTGATAATCAAGGTACCCCTCCTACAACAAGGAAAGGGGTATTATTCCACGCTGTTTGTGGTACCGAAGCCGGACGGCTCGGTGAGACCAATTTTAAATCTGAAATCCTTGAACACTTACATAAAAAGGTTCAAATTCAAGATGGAATCACTCAGAGCGGTGATAGCGAACCTGGAAGAAGGGGACTATATGGTGTCTCTGGACATCAAAGATGCTTATCTCCACGTCCCAATCTACCCTTCTCACCAAGGGTATCTCAGGTTTGTAGTACAAGACTGTCATTATCAGTTTCAGACGCTGCCGTTTGGGTTGTCCACGGCACCTCGGGTCTTTACCAAGGTAATGGCCGAAATGATGATTCTTCTTCGAAGAAAAGGCGTATTAATTATCCCTTACTTGGACGATCTCCTGATAAGGGCAAGGTCCAGGGAACAGTTAGAAGTCGGAGTAGCACTATCTCAGATAGTGTTACGTCAGCACGGGTGGATCCTAAATATTCCAAAATCGCAGCTGATTCCAACGACACGTCTTCTGTTCCTAGGAATGATTCTGGACACAGTCCAGAAGAAGGTTTTTCTCCCGGAGGAGAAGGCCAAGGAGTTATCCGAGCTAGTCAGGAACCTCCTAAAACCAGCCCAGGTGTCAGTGCATCAGTGCACGAGGGTCCTGGGAAAAATGGTGGCTTCTTACGAAGCAATTCCATTCGGAAGATTCCATGCAAGAACGTTTCAGTGGGATCTACTGGACAAATGGTCCGGTTCGCATCTTCAGATGCAGCAGCGGATAACCCTGTCACCAAAGACAAGGGTGTCTCTCCTGTGGTGGTTGCAGAGTGCTCATCTTCTAGAGGGCCACAGATTCGGCATTCAGGATTGGATCCTGGTGACCACGGATGCAAGCCTGAGAGGCTGGGGAGCAGTCACACAGGGAAAAAACTTCCAGGGCTTGTGGTCAAGCATGGAAACATCTCTTCATATAAACATTCTGGAACTACGGGCCATTTACAATGCCCTAAGTCAAGCGAAACCCCTGCTTCGGGGTCAGGCGGTATTGATCCAATCGGACAACATCACGTCAGTCGCCCACGTAAACAGACAGGGCGGCACGAGAAGCAGGAGGGCAATGGCAGAGGCTGCAAGGATTCTTCGCTGGGCGGAAAATCATGTGATAGCTCTGTCAGCAGTGTTCATTCCGGGAGTGGACAACTGGGAAGCAGACTTCCTCAGCAGACACGACCTTCACCCGGGAGAGTGGGGACTTCACCCAGAAGTCTTCCACCTGATTGTAAACCGTTGGGAAAAACCAAAGGTGGACATGATGGCGTCACGTCTAAACAAAAAATTAGACAGATATTGCGCCAGGTCAAGGGACCCTCAGGCAATAGCGGTGGACGCTCTGGTGACACCGTGGGTGTACCAGTCAGTGTATGTGTTCCCTCCTCTGCCTCTCATACCAAAAGTACTGAGAATCATAAGAAGGAGAGGAGTAAGAACGATACTCGTGGTTCCGGATTGGCCAAGAAGGACTTGGTACCCGGAACTTCAGGAGATGCTCACGGAAGACCCGTGGCCTCTACCTCTAAGAAAGGACCTGCTCCAGCAGGGGCCTTGTCTGTTCCAAGACTTACCGCGGCTGCGTTTGACGGCATGGCGGTTGAACGCCGGATCCTGAAGGAAAAAGGCATTCCAGATGAAGTCATCCCTACCCTGGTCAAAGCCAGGAAGGATGTAACCGCAAAACATTATCACCGCATTTGGCGAAAATATGTTGCGTGGTGTGAGGCCAAGAAGGCCCCTACAGAGGAATTTCAACTGGGTCGTTTCCTCCATTTCCTGCAAACAGGACTGTCTATGGGCCTAAAATTAGGGTCCATTAAGGTTCAAATTTCGGCCCTGTCGATTTTCTTCCAGAAAGAACTGGCTTCAGTACCTGAAGTTCAGACATTTGTAAAAGGGGTACTGCATATACAACCTCCTTTTGTGCCTCCAGTGGCACCTTGGGATCTCAATGTTGTTTTGAGGTTCCTTAAGTCACATTGGTTTGAACCACTCACCACTGTGGACTTAAAATATCTCACATGGAAGGTGACGATGCTGTTAGCCCTGGCTTCAGCCAGGTGTGTGTCAGAATTGGCGGCTTTATCATATAAAAGCCCTTACTTAATTTTTCATTCTGACAGGGCAGAATTGAGGACTCGTCCTCAATTTCTCCCTAAGGTGTTTTCTGCTTTTCACATGAACCAACCTATTGTGGTGCCTGCGGCTACTAGGGACTTGGAGGACTCCAAGTTACTTGACGTTGTCAGGGCCCTGAAAATATATGTTTCCAGGACGGCTGGAGTCAGAAAGTCTGACTCGCTGTTTATCCTGTATGCACCCAACAAGCTGGGTGCTCCTGCTTCTAAGCAGACTATTGCTCGTTGGATTTGTAGTACAATTCAACTTGCACATTCTGTGGCAGGCCTGCCACAGCCTAAATCGGTAAAAGCCCATTCCACAAGGAAAGTGGGCTCATCTTGGGCGGCTGCCCGAGGGGTCTCGGCTTTACAACTTTGCCGAGCAGCTACTTGGTCAGGGGCAAACACGTTTGCTAAATTCTACAAATTTGATACCCTGGCTGAGGAGGACCTGGAGTTCTCTCATTCGGTGCTGCAGAGTCATCCGCACTCTCCCGCCCGTTTGGGAGCTTTGGTATAATCCCCATGGTCCTTACGGAGTCCCAGCATCCACTAGGACGTCAGAGAAAATAAGATTTTACTTACCGATAAATCTATTTCTCATAGTCCGTAGTGGATGCTGGGCGCCCATCCCAAGTGCGGATTGTCTGCAATACTTGTACATAGTTATTGTTAACAAAATCGGGTTATTGTTGTTGTGAGCCATCTTTTCAGAGGCTCCTTCGTTGTTATCATACTGTTAACTGGGTTCAGATCACGAGTTGTACGGTGTGATTGGTGTGGCTGGTATGAGTCTTACCCGGGATTCAATATCCTTCCTTATTATGTACGCTCGTCCGGGCACAGTATCCTAACTGAGGCTTGGAGGAGGGTCATAGGGGGAGGAGCCAGTGCACACCACCTGATCCTAAAGCTTTTATTCTTGTGCCCTGTCTCCTGCGGAGCCGCTATCCCCCCCATGGTCCTTACGGAGTCCCAGCATCCACTACGGACTATGAGAAATAGATTTATCGGTAAGTAAAATCTTATTATTACATCTAGAACATAGCTACAATTTTCTATATTGGTAATCGACACGTGGACATTTACATTGTAGCAAGAGTCCAAAAGGATATCTAATACAGCTGCTACTGTTCTGGATAGACTTTGCATAAACTTTGTGGGGAATACTGGATCCATGTGTAATTAAGCACACCCACAGTTTATGAATAAATTGGGAAGCATTTATATATTATAACAGAAGTAGCTATATTTATATATTCATGCAAATTTCTGTCTAAAGGAATTATCCTGTTTTAGTGATATTGTATTTTATGGTGTGAAATCGCTATTGCCGGCCGGCGTTTAGTATAAATGTTTTAGATTATTGCTATTTATATAACTATTCATATAACAAAAATAAAAATCCACATCAAATGTGAATTAGCGCTCTCTTGGTTGTTTTTTACTGTGTTCAATTGAATATACTTTTGTCGAATGGCCGCATTTGTACCATTACAGAAATGTAGAATTTGACAAATATCGAATTTCAAAAAGTCGAATTTGGAAAGTCCGTTTTTTTGACAAAAAGTACTAACTTGCATTGTCGTGGGTTTTTTTTTGGCGAAAATGTCCCGTTTTTCGACATTTTCGGGAATTCGACCGCAATTGCATATACCCCAAAGCCGTCAATTTTTTTTTTTATTTTTTTTTTAACACTTGCCTAGCTGAAACCAAGGCTAACCACATGACCACCTTTCATGTTAAGTGATTCAAACCAGTGCGACTTAAGGAACCTCAACACCACGTTAAGGTCCCACGGCGCCACCGGAGGTACAACAGGAGGCTGAATATGCAGCACTCCCTTCACAAAAGTCTGTACCTCTGGGAGAGAAGTTAATTTCTTCTGAAAGAAAATGGATAGGGTCGAAATCTGAACCTTAATGGAGCCAAATTTTTAGGCCCAAATTTACTCCAGTTTGTAGGAAGTGAAGGAAAACTGCCCAGAAGGAATTCTTCCGTAGGAGGATTCCTGGCCTCATACCAAGAAACATACATCCGCCATATACGGTGATAATGTTTAGCTGTCACGTCGTTCCTAGCCTTTATCAGAGTAGGAATTACCTCATCCGGAATGCCCTTTTCCGCTAGGATCCGGCGTTCAACCGCCATGCCGTCAACGCAGCCGCGGTAAGTCTTGGAACCAACAGGGCCCCTGTTGCAACAGGTCCTGTCTTAGAGGAAGAGGCCACGGATCTTCTGTGAGCATTTCCTGTAGATCCGGATACCAGGCCCTTCGCGGCCAATCTGGAACAATGAGAATTGTCTATACACCTCTCATTCTTATTATTCTCAACACCTTGGGGATGCGAGGAAGAGGAGGAAACACATAGACCGACTGGAACACCCACGGTGTCACTAGGGCTTCCACTGCCACCGCCTGAGGGTCTCTTGACCTGGCGCAATACCTCTTTCTTTTTCTTTTTTTATATATTTAGGCGGGACGCCCTCATATCTATCTGGGGCAGGCCCCACTGACTTGCAATTTGTGCGAAGACTTCCTGATGAAGTCCCCACTCTCCTGGATGTAGATCTTGTCTGCTGAGGAAGTCTGCTTCCCAGTTGTCCACTCCCGGAATGAACACTGCTGACAGTGCGCTTACATGATTTTCCGCCCAGCGAAGAATCCTGGTGGCTTTCATTGTCACTCTGCTCTTTGTGCCGCCTTGGCGGTTTACATGAGCCACTGCGGTGATGCTGTCTGCCTGGATCAGAACCGGTAGGTCGCGAAGCAAAGTCTCCGCTTGACGAAGGGCGTTGTATATTGCCCTCAGTTCCAGGACGTCGACTGGGAGACAAGTCTCTTAACTTGACCAAATACCTTGGAAGTTTCTTCCCTGTGTGACTGCTTCCCAACCTCGAAGGCTCGCGTCCGTGCTCACCAGAACTCAGTCCTGGATGCCGAATCTGCGACCCTCCAGAAGGTGAGCACTCTGCAGCCACCACAGGAGAGATACCCTGGCCCTGGGGGACAGGGTGATGTAGATGTGACCCGGACCACTTGTCTAGTAGGTCCCATTGGAAAGACTTCACATGGAACCTGCCGAAAGGGATGGCCTCGTAAGATGCCACCATCTTTTCCAGGACTCGAGTGCAGTGATGCACCGACACCTGTTTTGGCGTCAATAAGTCCCTGACCAGAGTCATGAGTTCCTGGGCCTTTTCTATCGGAAGATAAACCTTATACTGGTCCGTATCAAGAATTATGCCTAAGAAGGTCAAACGAGTCGCAGGAACCAACTGTGACTTCGGGATACTGAGAATCCAGCCTTGTTGCTGTAACACCTTCAGTGAAAGTGACACGCTGTTCAACAACTGCTATCGTGATCTCGCTTTTATGAGGAGATCGTCCAAGTACGGGATCTGAAATTAGGAATGACAATCCTGTACCGCAACCCTTAGGCACGCCTGATGAGGTGAATATATGGGAACATGAAGGTATGCATGTTTTATGTCCAGGGATACCATAAAATCCCACCCTTCTAGGCTGGCGATGACCGCTCTGAGCGATTGCATCTTGAATTTGAACCTTGTAAAGTATAGGTTCAAGGAATTTAAATGTAAAATGTGTCTGAACGAACCGTCCGGTTTCGGAACTACAACAGGGTTCATTAATACCCCTCCCTTGTTGAAGTAGGGGAATTCTGACCACCACCTGTTGAAGACACAATTTGTGAATTGCATTTAACACTATCTCCCCTTCTGGGGGAGAATCTGTTAGGGCCGATTTGAAAAACCGGCGAGGAGACACCTCTTCGAATTCCAGCTTGTAACCCTGGGAAATTATTTCTATTGCTCAGGGATCCACCTGTGAGTGAACCCAGATGTTGTTGACAAGTCGAAGACGTGCCCCCCCTGGGGCGGACTCCCTTAGCGGAGCCCCAGCGTCATGCGGTGGATTTTGTAGAGGCCGGGGAGGACTTCTGTTCCTGGGAACTAGCTGTGTTGTGCAGCTTTTTCCCTCTGCCCTTACCTCTGGCAAGAAAGAACGCACCTCGTACTCTCTTGTTTCTGGTGACCGAAAGGACTGCATTTGATAATGTGGTGCTTTCTTAGGCTGTGAGGGAATATAAGGCAAAAATTTTGATTTACCAGCTGTAGCTGTGGAGACCAGGTCCGAGAGACCTTCCCCAAACAATTCCTCACCCTTGTAAGGTAAAACCCCATATGCCTCTTTGAGTCGGCATCACCTGTCCATTGCCGGGTCCATAGGACTCGTCTAGCAGAAATCGACATAGCGTTGATTCTAGAACCCAGTAGGCCAATGTCTCTTTGAGCATCTCTCATATATAAGACAGCATCGTTAATATGACCCCGGGTCAATAAAATGGTATCCTTATCCAGGGTATCAATTTCCGTCGATAAGGTACATATCCACGCTGCTACAGTGCTACAAACTCCAGCCGACACTATTGCCGGTCTGAGTAAGGTACTAGAATGTGTGTAAATGGACTTTAAGGTAGCCTGCTGTTTGCGATCAGCAGGATCCCTGAGGGTAGCCATATCTTGGGATGGCAGCTTTACTCTTTTGGATAAGCGTGTCCACGCTTTTTCCCCACCTTGGGGAAGATTCTCACCGTATCCTGTCCTTAGTCGGGAAAGGATACACCCTAAGAATCCTTTTGGGAATCTGCAGTTTCTTGTCTGGAGATTCCCAAGCCTTTTCAATAACTCGTTCATGAGATGGGGGAAAGGTTACCTCAGGTTTCTTTACCCTATACAGGTGTACCCTCGTGTCAGGGACAGGGGGTTTCTCTGTGATATGCAAAACATCTTTTATTACAATAATCATATATTGAATACTATTTGCCAATTCTGGCTGTAACTTTGCATCATCGTAGTCGACACTGGAGTCAGAATTCGTGTCGGTGTGTCAGTGTCTACTATTTTGGATAGTGGGCGCTTTTGAGACCCCGGAGGTCCCTGTGACATAGGGGAAAGGCAGGGTTTGACGCCTGTACATTCCCTAGACTAAGTGCAATAAATTCACATTAGCACTAAAACATTCCACATATCCAACCCGTCAGGTGTCGGTGTTGCCGACGGAGACACCACAGTCATTTACTCCACCTCCTCCCTATGAGAGCCTTCTACCTCAGACATGCCGACACACGCGTACCGACACCACACACTCAGGGAATCCTCTTATCTGGAGACAGTTCCCCCACAAGGCCCTTTGGAGAGACAGAGAGAGTATGCCAGCACACACCCAGCGCTAATGACCCAGGAAAAAAACACAATATGTTTACCCAGATAGCGCTGTAATCTTTATTTTTGCGTCAAATTATGTGCCCCCCCACTTCTTTAAAACCCTCTTTCACTGTGGATAAGCAGGGGAGAGTCCGGGGAGCTTCCTCTCAGCGCTGTGCTGTGGTGAAAATGGCGCTGGTGAGTGCTGAGGAAAAAGCCCCGCCCCCTCAGCGGCGGGCTTCTGTCCCGCTATAATATATAAAAAACTGTCGGGGGCTCTTTATATATACAGTGCCTAGCTGTATATATCTAGTTTTGCCAGAAAATAAGAATTTACTTACCGATAATTCTATTTCTCGGAGTCCGTAGTGGATGCTGGGGTTCCTGAAAGGACCATGGGGAATAGCGGCTCCGCAGGAGACAGGGCACAAAAAGTAAAGCTTTAGGATCAGGTGGTGTGCACTGGCTCCTCCCCCTATGACCCTCCTCCAAGCCTCAGTTAGGATACTGTGCCCGGACGAGCGTACACAATAAGGAAGGATTTTGAATCCCGGGTAAGACTCATACCAGCCACACCAATCACACTGTACAACCTGTGATCTGAACCCAGTTAACAGTATGATAACAGCGGAGCCTCTGAAAAGATGGCTCACAACAATAATAACCCGATTTTTGTAACTATGTACAAGTATTGCAGATAATCCGCACTTGGGATGGGCGCCCAGCATCCACTACGGACTCCGAGAAATAGAATTATCGGTAAGTAAATTCTTATTTTCTCTATCGTCCTAGTGGATGCTGGGGTTCCTGAAAGGACCATGGGGATAATACCAAAGCTCCCAAACGGGCGGGAGAGTGCGGATGACTCTGCAGCACCGAATGAGAGAACTCCAGGTCCTCCTTAGCCAGGGTATCAAATTTGTAGGATTTTACCAACGTGTTTGCCCCTGACTAAATAGCCGCTCGGCAAAGTTGTAAAGCCGAGACCCCTCGGGCAGCCGCCCAAGATAAGCCCACCTTCCTTGTGGAATGGGCATTTACATATTTTGGCTGTGGCAGGCCTGCCACAGAATGTGCAAGCTGAATTGCATTACACATCCAACTAGCAATAGTCTGCTTAGAAGCAAGAGCACCCAGTTTGTTGGGTGCATACAGGATAACAGCAAGTCAGTTTTCCTGACTCCAGCCGTCCTGGAACCTATATTTACAGGGCCCTGACAACATCTAGCAACCTGGAGTCCTCCAAGTCCCTAGTAGGCGCAAGGCACCAAAATAAGCTGGTTCAGGTGAAACACTGACACCACCTTAGGGAGAGAACTGGGGACGAGTCCGCAGCTCTGCCCTGTCCAAATGGACAACCAGATATGGGCTTTTTTGAGAAAAAAAACCACCAATTTGACACTCGCCTGGTCCAGGCCAGGGCCAAGAGCATGGTCACTTTTCATGTGAGATGCTTCAAATCCACAGATTTGACTGGTTTTAAACCAATGTGATTTGAGGAATCCCAGAACTACGTTGAGATCCCACAGTGCCACTGGAGGCACAAAAGGGGGTTGTATATGCAATACTCCCTTGACAAACTTCTGGACTTCAGGAACTGAAGCCACTTCTTTCTGGAAGAAAATCGACAGGGCCGAAATTTGAACCTTAATGGACCCCAATTTGAGGCCCATAGACACTCCTGTTTGCAGGAAATGCAGGAATCGACCGAGTTGAAATTTCTTCGTGGGGCCTTTCTGGCCTCACACCACGCAACATATTTTTGCCACATGTGGTGATAATGTTGTGCGGTCACCTCCTTTCTGGCTTTGACCAGGGTAGGAATGACCTCTTCCGGAATGCCTTTTTCCCTTAGGATCCGGCGTTCCACCGCCATGCCGTCAAACGCAGCTGCGGTAAGTCTTGGAACAGACATGGTACTTGCTGAAACAAGTCCCTTCTTAGCGGCAGAGGCCATAAGTCCTCTGTGAGCATCTCTTGAAGTTCCGGGTACCAAGTCCTTCTTGGCCAATCCGGAGCCATGAGTATAGTTCTTACTCCTCTACGTCTTATAATTCTCAGTACCTTAGGTATGAGAAGCAGAGGATGGAACACATACACCGACTGGTACATCCATGGTGTTACCAGAACGTCCACAGCTATTGCCTGAGGGTCTCTTAACCTGGCGCAATACCTGTCCCGTTTTTTGTTCAGACGGGACGCCATCATGTCCACCTTTGGTATTTCCCAACGGTTTACAATCATGTGGAAAACTTCCCGATGAAGTTTCCACTCTGCCGGGTGGAGGTCGTGCCTGCTGAGGAAGTCTGCTTCCCAGTTTCCATTCCCGGAATGAAAAACTGCTGACAGTGCTATCACATGATTTTCCGCCCAGCGAAAAGTCCTTGCAGTTTTTGCCATTGCCCTCCTGCTTCTTGTGCCGCCCTGTCTATTTACGTGGGCGACTGCCGTGATGTTTTTCCCACTGGATCAATACCGGCTGACCTTGAAGCAGAGGTCTTGCTAAGCTTAGAGTATTATAAATTTACCCTTAGCTCCAGTATATTTATGTGGAGAAAAGTCTCCAGACTTGATCACACTCCCTGGAAATTTTTTCCTTGTGTGACTGCTCCCCAGCCTCTCGGGCTGGCCTCCGTGGTCACCAGCATCCAATCCTGAATGCCGAATCTGTGGCCCTCTAGAAGATGAGCACTCTGTAACCACCACAGGAGAGACACCCTTGTCCTTGGATATAGGGTTATCCGCTGATGCATCTGAAGATGCGATCCGGACCATTTGTCCAGCAGATCCCACTGAAAAATTCTTGCGTGAAATCTGCCGAATGGAATTGCTTCGTAGGAAGTCACCATCTTTACCAGGACCCTTGTGCAATGATGCACTGATTTTAGGAGGTTCCTGACTAGCTCGGATAACTCCCTGGCTTTCTCTTCCGGGAGAGACACCTTTTTCTGGACTGTGTCCAGAATCATCCCTAGGCACAGCAGACTTGTCGTCGGGATCAGCTGCGATTTTGGAATATTTAGAATCCACCCGTGCTGTTGTAGCAGTATCCGAGATAGTGCTACTCCGACCTCCAACTGTTCCCTGGACTTTGCCCTTATCAGGAGATCGTCCAAGTAAGGGATAATTAAGACGCCTTTTCTTCGAAGAAGAATCATCATTTCGGCCATTACCTTGGTAAAGACCCGGGGTGCCGTGGACAATCCAAACGGCAGCGTCTGAAACTGATAGTGACAGTTCTGTACCACGAACCTGAGGTACCCTTAGTGAGAAGGGCAAATTTTGGACATGGAGGTAAGCGTCCCTGATGTCTCGGGACACTATATAGTCCCCTTCTTCCTGGTTCGTTATCACTGCTCTGAGTGACTCCATCTTGATTTGAACCTTTGTAAGTGTTCAAATTTTTTTAGATTTAGAATAGGTCTCACCTAGCCTTCTGGCTTCAGTACCACAATATAATGTGGAATAATACCCCTTTTCTTGTTGTAGGAGGGGTAATTTGATTATCACCTGCTGGGAATACAGCTTGTGAATTGTTTCCCATACTGCCTCCTTGTCGGAGGGAGACCTTGGTAAACCAGACTTCAGGAGCCTGCGAAGGGGAAACGTCTCGACATTCCAATCTGTACCCCTGGGATACTACATGTAGGATCCAGGGGTCCTGTACGGTCCCAGCGTCATGCTGAGAGCTTGGCAGAAGCGGTGGAACGCTTCTGTTCCTGGGAATGGGCTGCCTGCTGCAGTCTTCTTCCCTTTCCTCTATCCCTGGGCAGATATGACTCTTATAGGGACGAAAGGACTGAGGCTGAAAAGACGGTGTCTTTTTCTGCAGAGATGTGACTTAGGGTAAAAACGGTGGATTTTCCAGCAGTTGCCGTGGCCACCAGGTCCGATGGACCGACCCCAAATAACTCCTCTTCCTTTATACGGCAATACACCTTTGTGCCGTTTGGAATCTGCATCACCTGACCACTGTCGTGTCCATAAACATCTTCTGGCAGATATGGACATCGCACTTACTCTTGATGCCAGAGTGCAAATATCCCTCTGTGCATCTCGCATATATAGAAAATGCATCCTTTAAATGCTCTATAGTCAATAAAATACTGTCCCTGTCAAGGGTATCAATATTTTTAGTCAGGGAATCCGACCAAGCCACCCCAGCTCTGCACATCCAGGCTGAGGCGATCGCTGGTCGCAGTATAACACCAGTATGTGTGTATATACTTTTTATGATATTTTCCAGCCTCCTGTCAGCTGGCTCCTTGAGGACGGCCCTATCTATAGACGGTACCGCCACTTGTTTTGATAAGCGTGTGAGCGCCTTATCCACCCTAAGGGGTGTTTCCCAACGCGCCCTAACTTCTGGCGGGAAAGGGTATACCGCCCATAATTTTCTATCGGGGGGAACCCACGCATCATCACACACTTCATTTAATTTATCTGATTCAGGAAAAACTACGGTAGTTTTTTCACATCCCACATAATACCCTCTTTTGTGGTACTTGTAGTATCAGAAATATGTAACACCTCCTTCATTGCCCTTAACGTGTGGCCCTAATAAGGAATACGTTTGTTTATTCACCGTCGACACTGGATTCAGTGTCCGTGTCTGTGTCTGTGTCGACCGACTAAAGTAAACGGGCGTTTTAAAACCCCTGACGGTGTTTCTGAGACGTCTGGACCGGTACTAATTGTTTGTCGGCCGTCTCATGTCGTCAACCGACCTTGCAGCGTGTTGACATTATCACGTAATTCCCTAAATAAGCCATCCATTCCGGTGTCGACTCCCTAGAGAGTGACATCACCATTACAGGCAATTGCTCCGCCTCCTCACCAACATCGTCCTCATACATGTCGACACACACGTACCGACACACAGCACACACACAGGGAATGCTCTGATAGAGGACAGGACCCACTAGCCCTTTGGAGAGACAGAGGGAGAGTTTGCCAGCACACACCAAAAACGCTATAATTATATAGGGACAACCTTATATAAGTGTTTTCCCTTATAGCATCTTTTATATATTTCTAACGCCAAAATAGTGCCCCCCCTCTCTGTTTTAACCCTGTTTCTGTAGTGCAGTGCAGGGGAGAGCCTGGGAGCCTTCCCTCCAGCCTTTCTGTGAGGGAAAATGGCGCTGTGTGCTGAGGAGATAGGCCCCGCCCCTTTTTCGGCGGGCTCGTCTCCCGCTCTTTAATGGATTCTGGCAGGGGTTAAATATCTCCATATAGCCCCCGGAGGCTATATGTGAGGTATTTTTAGCCAAAAAAGGTTTTCATTTGCCTCCCAGGGCGCCCCCCTCCCAGCGCCCTGCACCCTCAGTGACTGCCGTGTGAAGTGTGCTGAGAGGAAATGGCGCACAGCTGCAGTGCTGTGCGCTACCTTAAGAAGACTGAGGAGTCTTCTGCCGCCGATTCTGGACCTCTTCTCGTTTCAGCATCTGCAAGGGGGCCGGCGGCGAGGCTCCGGTGACCATCCAGGCTGTACCTGTGATCGTCCCTCTGGAGCTAATGTCCAGTAGCCAAAGAAGCCAATCCATCCTGCACGCAGGTGAGTTCACTTCTTCTCCCCTAAGTCCCTCGTTGCAGTGATCCTGTTGCCAGCAGGACTCACTGTAAAATAAAAAACCTAAGCTAAACTTTTCTAAGCAGCTCTTTAGGAGAGCCACCTAGATTGCACCCTTCTCGGCCGGGCACAAAAATCTAACTGAGGCTTGGAGGAGGGTCATAGGGGGAGGAGCCAGTGCACACCACCTGATCCTAAAGCTTTACTTTTTGTGCCCTGTCTCCTGCGGAGCCGCTATTCCCCATGGTCCTTTCAGGAACCCCAGCATCCACTAGGACGATAGAGAAAATGAGGTTATATTGCTGCCCAGGGCGCCCCCCCTGCGCACTGCACCCTTACAGTGACTGCCGTTTGTGTGTGCTGTGTAGGAGCAATGGCGCACAGCTTTACTGCTGTGCGTTACCTCAGTGAAGATCTGAAGTCTTCTGCCGCCTCTGAAGTCTTCTTTCTTCTCATACTCACCGGCTTCTATCTTCCGGCTCTGTGAGGAGGACGGCGGCGCGGCTTCGGGACGAACTCCAGGGTGAGACCTGTGTTCCGACTCCCTCTGGAGCTAATGGTGTCCAGGAGCCTAAGAAACAGAGCCTAACATTAAAGCAGGTCTGTTTCTCTCCCCTCAGTCCCTCGTTGCAGGGAGTCTGTTGCCAGCAGGCTCCCTGAAAATAAAAAACCTTACAAAATACTTTCTTTTCAGGAACTCAGGAGAGCTCCCTGTAATGCACCCAGTCTCCTCTGGGCACAGTAATAAACTGAGGTCTGGAGGAGGGGCATAGAGGGAGGAGCCAGTGCACACCCATACCTAAAGTTCTTTCTTAAAGTGCCCATGTCTCCTGCAGAGCCCGTCTATCCCCATGGTCCTTACGGAGTCCCCAGCATCCTCTAGGACATAAGAGAAATAGATTTTAACGTAGTCTCCATTTTGCAGTCTGCTGGCTCCTTTAGTGAAGCCGTCCCAGGTGCAGGGAGATTCACCTTTTTTGTTAATCTTGACACAGCACTGTCTAATACAGGGGGTGACTCCCAGTGATCGCAAAAACGCGCTATAACGCGTATTTTACGCGTTATAGGCAGTGGGGGACTCAGTTTTGAAAAATGAGGGGGTCCTGCGGGACGCGCTGTGACTCCCCTACCAATCACTGCAGGCAGCTGCACGTCGCGTCTCTTCAACCAGTCATAGCCAGCAGAGTCCCCAACCAATCACTGCTGGCAGCGTTTCCTCTCATCCAATCACTGCGGCAGCCTCCGTCCTGACTTCTCTTCCCGCTCTGCAGCTTGAATCCTCCTCCTTGGGCTCCGGGTGACAGCAGTCGAATGCTGGGGCTGAAACGGGATTTAGCAGCGCTCTCTGTGCCGGCTGCAGGGCGGACTCCAGGTTTGAATTTAAAGGTGAGGACGCGCTGCACGGCAATGCGCTGTCAGTGTGTGATCCGTCCTCCTCCCTGTCCTCAACCGTCTGTGCGCTGCCGCGGGATACGGGGCCGACGCTGCGAGTGGGAGGCAATGTCCACACAGCCTGGCAGACGGGACAGTGAGCGGGGCAGCGGCTACTCTGCTGCTCTGTCCGCTCCTCGCATGGCTCATTACATAGGGAAGGAGGGAGGGTGATGCGGCGCTGGTAAGATGCGGCTGCTGGGGGCCATTGCTACAGGCTGGATAAGCTAATATCGATATGGTGTTGTGAGTCACAGGCAGGACACCCCCTCCAGTGACACCTGCAATGACTGAGCACCCCCTTCCTGCACAATTCCCCCCCCCCCCACACCCTTTTCCGCACAATCACTGTGGATACCACCTTCCCTCGCTGACACCCATGATCGCTGTGTCTGGGGGGGTCTGAGGTGGTGGCTGCAAAGTGTATAACGTGCTGTACCGGCGCAAAGTGTATAAAGTGCTGTACCCGGCACAAAGTGTATAATGTGCTGTACCCGGCACAAAGTGTATAACGTGCTGTACCCGGCACAAAGTGTATAACGTGCTGTACCCGGCACAAAGTGTGTAACGTGCTGTACCTGATGCAAAGTGTATAAAGTGCTGTACCCGGCGCAAAGTGTATAAAGTGCTCTACCCGGCGCAAAGTGTATAAAGTGCTGTACCCGGCGCAAAGTGTATAACGTGCTGTACCCGGCGCAAAGTGTATAACGTGCTGTACCCGGCGCAAAGTGTATAACGTGCTGTACCCGGCGCAAAGTGTATAACGTGCTGTACCCGGCGCAAAGTGTATAACGTGCTGTACCCGGCGCAAAGTGTATAACGTGCTGTACCCGGCGCAAAGTGTATAACGTGCTGTACCCGGCGCAAAGTGTATAACGTGCTGTACCCGGCGCAAAGTGTATAACGTGCTGTACCCGGCGCAAAGTGTATAACGTGCTGTACCCGGCGCAAAGTGTATAACGTGCTGTACCCGGCGCAAAGTGTATAACGTGCTGTACCCGGCGCAAAGTGTATAACGTGCTGTACCCGGCGCAAAGTGTATAACGTGCTGTACCCGGCGCAAAGTGTATAACGTGCTGTACCCGGCGCAAAGTGTATAACGTGCTGTACCCGGTGCAAAGTGTGTAACGTGCTGTACCCGATGCAAAGTGTATAATGTGCTCTACCCGGTGCAATGTGCATAAGCGGCACTACTGTGTGGTGTAATGTGAATTGGCACTATTATGTGGCCACGCCTCTAAATTTTTGCGGCGCGCATTATCTGTTCTTTGCTGTGTAGGACCGGGAGCACCAATTCACTTTCTGCCACAAGGGCGACAAAATGTCTAGTTACAGCTCTGGTGCAGTGTCTGTATGCTACACAGCCCAGCGGCTTTGTCACTTCCCCCCTCCTGCTACACTTTTGTAGTGTCCAAATCAAGTCTGTGTTTTCATGTTTGAATCGGTAATGAGATTAATATGAACCTTCACTTCAATGGGACCCAGAAAAGGACCGGTAGGACCCCAATTTTTAAAAGTGAGGGGTCCCTGGGACCCACTTTTTTTCCGGCTCAGCGCGATCACTGACTCCCATCTTTTCCCGTCCTCTGTTGGGAAAGGATAAGCAACCTGAATCCTTTTGGGAATCTGAAATTTCTTTTCAGGGTTTACCCAAAATCCTTCAAAAAGTGTATTTAGCTCATGAGAAGGAGGGAAAGTTACATTCATTTTCTTTTCTTTATAGAAATAAGCCTTTTCCTGAGGTACAGGAGGGGCTTCTGTAACTTCCAAGACCTCCTTTATAGCAACAATCATATATTGAATGAATGCTTTTTGCCAATTTAGGATCTATCCCCCTGGAATCACTATCGTCGACACAGGGATCAGAGTCCGTGTCGGTATCAGTATGTACAATTTTTGAAAAAGGTCTCTTATGTGACCCAGAGGGGTCCCCTGTGGATGAAAAGGCAGAACCATGAAAAATCACATCTTCCACTGATTTTCTCCAGCTTTCTGCATGAGACTCCGACTTATCCAATCTCTTACTGATATGATTCACACTATCACGTAATTCTTTCACCCATTCAGGCTCGTGGTGTGTCGACAGCGCCACCACATTACAACTCTGTGTCCCTAAAATGGCTCCCTCAGGGGAAGAGCTCCCTGCCTCAGACATGTCACACTTGTGCACAACCACTCCACAGACACTCCAGGACTTATAGGGAACAGACCCACAGTAAAATCTGTCAAAAGGACACAGATAGGATTTGCCAGTTCACAACCCAGCGCCAGTAACCAAATGTCTGTAAAACACAAAATGCTCACAGACCTGCAGCACTTTTATAATTATATTACCACACTATATATAGCACCAAATTTCACTGTGTACCCCCCGTTTGTCATCCTGATACTTGTACTCAGCAGTGAAGGAGGACCAGCGTTGTCTCTGCAGTCTGAGAAGAGAGAAAATGGCGCTGAGCAGTGTGCTGGCTGACTGAGGAGAAAGCCCCGCCCCCGTAATGGCGCGTTTCTCCTCAGCTTCTTTGATACAGATATTTATACTGGCGGGGGTAGGACTGTGCCTCAGCAACTTATGCCCCTTATTCTAGCCAGTTTGGTAGGTTACATGCTGCCCAGGGCGGCGGCGCCCCCCCCCCATGCACCCTGCAGTGCCTGTGTATGTGTGGGCAGCATGGCGCGCTGCGCTCCCGCCAGCCGCGCGGTACCTTTAGCCGTCACTTTGATTGAAGATTCTTTCTTCTAACACTCACCTGACTTCTGGCTCTGCAAGGGGGGTGACGGCGGGCTGTGGGAGTGAACACATAGCCGCAGCTAGCGTTCAGTTCCCCTCAGGAGCTAATGGTGTCCTGTCAGCCAGAAGCAGAGCCATGAAACTATTCAGGAAGTTGGTTCCTACTTCTGCCCTCCAAGTCCCACGAAGCAGGGAGACTGTTGCCAGCAGTTCTCCCTGAAAATAAAAAACCTAACATAAGTCTTTTCAGAGAAACTCCGTAGAGCTCCCCTGGAGTGCATCCAGTCTGCCTGGGCACATTTTCTAAACCGAGGTCTGGAGGAGGGGCATAGAGGGAGGAGCCAGTTCACACCCTTGAAAAGTCTTAAAGTGCCCATGGCTCCTGCGGAACCGTCTATACCCCATAGTACTGAAGTGGACCCCAGCATCCTCTAGGACGTATGAGAAAAAGAAGGGTTATTACCGGGTTGAATACCGGGTCAGGCGCAGTGTGAATGGGAGACGTTTCGATGCGACACGGCTCCCATTTACATCATAGGGAGAGGCGGAGCTGGAGATGATCTTATCTCCCAGTGCCGCCTCCACCCCCGCTGCTATGGCAACCGACCCGTATATTGCCGGGTCGGAAAGCCAGCAAATCAGAGCAACTGCCGGATCCCACCTGGTAAGGACACGTTTCTCTTACCGGGTGGGATCCGGCATTTGCGATCTGAAAGCGGTATAAGTGATAAATATACCCCATAGAGACAGAGAGAAACCTGACCATCCAGGTTACATTTAGGAGCCTGTTCAGGACAAAAACGAGTTTTATGGTAAGAACTTACCTTTGTTAAAACTCTTTCTGCGAGGTACACTAGGCTCCACAAGTCTGGACAATGGGGTGTAGAGTAGGATCTTGATCCGAGGCACCAACAGACTCAAAGCTTTGACTGTTCCCAGAATGCACAGCACCGCCTCCTATATCACCCCGCCTCCCAGCACAGGAGCTCAGTTTTAGTTAACCAGCCCAATGCAGTAGCAGGAATAGAGACGACAACGGTTAGTAGCCACATACACCACACTCTCACGACAAGAGAAGTGTCAGCGGCTAATGCCATATCAACCCAAAGAAGCTAAGTGCGCCAGGGTGGGCGCCTTGTGGAGCCCAATGTACCTCGCAGAAAGAGTTTTAACAAAGGTAAGTTCTTTACCATAAAACTCGTTTTCTGCTGCGGGGTACACTGGGCTCCACAAGTCTGGACAATGGGGATGTCCTAAAGCAGTTCCTTATGGGAGGGGACGCACTGCAGCGGGCACAAGAACCCGGCGTCCAAAGGAAGCATCCTGGAAGTGGCAGTATCGAAGGCATAGAACCTTATGAACGTGTTCCCTGAGGACCACGTAGCCGCCTTGCACAATTTATCAAGGGTCGCACCACGGTGGGCCGCCCAAGTAGGTCCAACAGACCGAGTAGAATGGGCCGTAATGTGAGCAGGAGCGGACAGACCAGCCGTCACATAAGCATGTGCAATCACCATTCTAATCCATCTGGCCAGGGTCTGCTTGTGAGCAGGCCAGCCACGTTTGTTAAATCCAAAACAAAGCGAGAATCAGATTTTCGAATAGAAGCAGTTCTCTTCACATAGATACGGAGAGCCCGTACCACATCCAAAGACCGCTCTTTGGGAGACAAATCAGGAGAGACAAAGGCTGGAACCACAATCTCCTGATTAAGGTGGAACGAAGAAACCACCTTAGGTAAATATCCGGGACGAGTCCTAAGAACCGCCCGGTCACGGTGAAAAATCAGATATGGGGAACTACAAGACAAGGCACCCAGATCCGACACTCTTCTAGCAGAGGCAATAGCCAGCAAGAACACCACCTTAAGGGAAAGCCACTTAAGGTCAGCTGAACCAAGAGGTTCGAATGGAGGCTCCTGCAATGCCTCCAAAACCACCGACATAGGGAGGTTGGATACGCAACACACCCCGAGTAAAGGTATGCACATCAGGTAAGGTCGCAATTTTTCTCTGAAACCACACCGACAAGGAAGAAATATGAACCTTGAGGGAGGCCAGACGCAGGCCTAAATCTAGGCCCTGCTGCAGAAAAGCCAAAAGTTTGGCTGTACTAAACTTGGAAGCTTCATAATTGTTAGATGCGCACCAAACAAAGTATGAATGCCAGACCCTATGGTAAATCCGAGCAGAAGCCGGTTTCCGGGCCCGCAACATAGGTTTAATGACCTTCAGAAAAACCCTTAGCCCTCAAGACGGAAGCTTCAAGAGCCACGCCGTCAAAGATAGCCGGGCTAGGTCCTGGTAGACACAAGGGCCCTGAACGAGGAGGTCTGGGCGTTGTGGAAGTAGAAGTGGACGCTCTGACGACAGGCCTTGCAGGTCTGAGAACCAGTGCCGCCTGGGCCACGCCGGAGCTATGAGAAGCAGATTTCCTTTTTCTTGCTTGAACTTCCGAAATACCCTGGGCACGAGCGACACCGGAGGGAACACGTACGGCAGCCGAATCCACCGCACCGCCAGCGCATCCACGAATGCTGCTTGAGGAACCCTTGTCCTTGCTCCGAAGACCGGAACCTTGTGATTGTGTCGAGACGCCATCAGATCCACATCTGGAAGACCCCACCTTTCCACGAGGAGTTGAAACACATCTGGATGGAGGCCCCACTCGCCGGCATGCACGTCCTGACGACTGAGAAAGTCCGCTTCCCAATTCAGGACTCCCGGAATGAATATTGCCGGTAGATGGCGTTCTGCCCACTGTAGAATCCGTGAGGCTTCCTTCATTGCCAAACGGCCTCGAGTGCCGCCTTGATGATTTACATAAGCCACTGTGGTGGCGTTGTCCGACTGTACTTGAACAGGACGGTTCTGAATTAAATGCTGGGCCAGGTTCAACGCATTGAAGACCGCCCGCAACTCCAGAATGTTGATCGAGAGGAGAGATTCCTCCTTGGTCCATCGACCCTGTAAGGAGTGCTGCTCCATCACCGCGCCCCAACCTCTTAAACTGGCTTCTGTCGTCAACAGCACCCAGTTGGATATCCAGAAGGGACGGCCCCTGCGCTATTGTTGGTCCTGGAGCCACCAGAGCAGCGACAGACGGACCTCCGGAGTCAATGAGATAATTTGAGACCTGATCCGGTGAGGCAGGCCGTCCCACTTGGCTAGAATCAACTTCTGGAGGGGGCGAGAATGTAAATTGAACATACTCCACCATGTCGAATGCTGACACCATGAGGCCCAGCACCTGCATTGCCGAATGTCTCGACACTTGCGGACGAGAAAGGAAGCAACGAATCCTGTCCTGAAGCTTCAGGACTTTCTCCTGATACAAGAACAACCTCTGGTTGTGAGTGTCCAACAGCGCTCCCAGGTGCACCATGCTCTGAGCAGGGACCAGGGAGGATTTCTTCCAGTTGATGAGCCACCCTTGGGCTTGTAGAAACTGGACCGTCATATCCAGATGACACAGGAGAAGATCTGGGGAATTTACCAGGATTAACAAGTCGTCCATATACGGCAGTATCCTGACCCCTTGACGGCGGAGTACCACCGTCATCACCGCCATAACTTTGGTAAAGACTCGCGGAGCAGTTGTTAAACCAAAAGGTAACGCCCGAAACTGGTAATGGATGTTGCCAATAGCAAACCTCAGGTATTGTTGATGTGACACTGCTATAGGAATATGAAAGGTAAGCATCCTGTATGTCCAGGGAGACCATGTAGTCCCCAGGTTCCAAGGCCAGAACTATAGAGCGAAGGGTTTCCATACGGAACTTGGAAATCTTCACAAACCTGTTCAATGCCTTGAGGTTGAGAATGGACCGGGAGGAGGGTCTGAGGTTTCGGGACTAGAAACAGCGGAGAATAGTACCCCCGGCCCCTCTGAGCAAGAGGCACCTGTACTACGACTCCTGCATCCAGGAGGGTCTGTACCACCGAGTGCAGAGTTTTTGCCTTTGTCCGGTCCAAAGGGACGCCTGTCTGACAAAATCGATGAGGGGGTCGGTTTTTGAAGGCAATGGCGTAACCTCGAGTGACGACTTCCCGTACCCAAGCATCTGAAGTGGTCTTCAACCATTCCTGGGTATACCCTAGAAGCCGGTCCCCTACCCTGGGATCCCCCAGGGGGAGACCCGCCCCGTCATGCGGCAGTCTTATCGGTCTTGGCAGCTGGCCGACGGGCAGCCCAGGCTCTTTTGGGCTTCGGCTTACCAGGTTTGGAAGTACGGGCCTGCTTAAGGTACGCCTGACCTTTTGCTTTACCTGAAGGACAAAAGGGGCAAAAGGACGTACATTTAGCCTTCGACACAGAAGGAGCGGTATTAGGTAGACAGGCAGTTTCGGCAGCAGCCAAGTCAGCCACTATCTTATTTAAGTCCTCCCCAAACAGAATATCTCCCTTGAAAGGGAGTACCTCCAGGGATTTTAGTCCAGATCCACAGACCAGGATCTCAGCCACAATATCCGGCGAGCCAGGACTGACGTAGTAGAGGCCTTGGCTGCCAGGATACTGGCATCAGAAGCCGCCTCTTTAATATATCGAGAAGCTGTGACAATATATGACAAGCATTGTCTAGCATGGTCAGAGGAGATTTCAGCTTCTAACTCCAAGGCCCATGCTATAATAGCCTCAGCAGCCCATGAAGCTGCAATAGTGGGCCTTTGTGCAGCACCCGTGAGGGTGTAAATCGCTTTTAGACAACTCTCCACACATTTATCCGTAGGCTCTATCAGAGACGTGACGGTAGTGACAGGTAGAGCTGAGGAGACCACCATCCTAGCCACATGTGAGTCCACTGGAGGAGGTGTTTCCCAATTCTTAGACAGCTCTGACGCGAGGGGATAGCGAGCCAGCATCTTCTTTTGAGGCACAAACTTCGTACCCGGATTTTTCCAGGGTTCCTGACGTATATCCACTAGGTGATCAGAGTGAGGTAAAACCTGTATAACCACCTTCTGATGCTTGAACCTATCTGGTTTCTAAGGAGGCACGGATGGCTCGGGATCATCCGTAATCTGCAGAATTAACTTAGTAGCCTCCACAAGGTCAGGAACATCCACATGTGAACTAACCTCCCCATCAGCTGTATCTGAGTCAGAACCTGTGGGGTCAGTGTAAGTGCCGTCCTCATCAGACGAGGTGTCAGTGACAGCAGTGGATTGTGAGGAGACGAGCGCTCGCTTAGAGGACCTCTTGGACTTAGGCGAGCGTTGGTCAGACTTTTTAGTAGACAAGGACTGGTTAAACTTCTTCAATTGAGCACATAAATCATTCGCCCACGGCGGGTTAGCTGCAGGGACCACATACGGTTGTACCGGCATTGGGGGTCCCAAAGGGGGTGTTCGTTTATGTACTAGCGTATGCAAAAGCGTGGAAAAAGCGGCCCACGGTGGGTCAGTATGTGCCCCCGTTGCCACAGTCCCACTGGGGGTCAAGGAGCCCCCAGAACCAGAGCCCACAGCTGCTATAATCTCCTTATGTGTGCCTGTGGCTTCAGCAACACCAGCAGTATGTTCCGCCCCAGAACCGTTACCCTCAGAAGCAGACATGATATAACTTGCAGTATGAGGTAACACAGTACAATTATTAGCAGCACTATATCCCTAAACCCAAACCCCTGCGCAGTGTAGTCAGCACTAGCAGAGATAAAGGAGAGATATGGTGACCAAATCACAGAGAAAAATACGTAATACAGTATATCTTTGTGAAAATCCTATATTAGATAACACCTGACGCACCAAGCCCCCTCAGGTTATAGAATATAGGGATAGCAAGTTGAGTGAAAGACACGAGATGGACAACACTCATACCGCTTTCAGATCGCAAATGCCGGATCCCACCCGGTAAGAGAAACGTGTCCTTACCGGGTGGGATCCGGCATTTGCTCTCCTTTGCTGGCTTTCCGACCCGGCAATATACCAGGTCGGTTGCCATAGCAGCGGGGGGGTGCGCAGCAGCAAGGGCGGGGGTGGAGGCGGCGCTGGGAGATAAGCTCATCTCCTGCGCCGCCTCTCCCTATGCTGTGAATGGGAACCGTGTCGCATCGACGCGGCTCCCATTCACACTGCACCTGACCCGGTATTCAACCCGGGTATAATCTTTCTTTTATACCGGGTTGAATTACCAGGTCAGACGACCCGCTAATTCTCGGAAAGTGCTTTCACATCGTACACTGACCCTTGTCGACACGGCAATATGCCGTGTCGATACCGGGTTATTTGTGCAATGTGAAAGGGGTATCAGCTATCAAATGCACACACAGAAGGTCACAGTTTGTACAATGCAGAGGTTATTACTGACAATAATACTGCACTGGACTAGCTTACACAGCTATATAACAGTAGATATAACAGTACACAGTAAGGACTGGATGTATATCACAGGGTAATTGTACTATAAAACCCTGACTAAATGCACTCTCTCAACTATCACTGATTTAAAAGGCAGGCAGAATACTTAAGTGTCATGTAAAGGCACAGCGCTGACAACCAGGCAGCTTTACATAGGAGGATTTGCACAAGCAGTCCCAGAAACAGTGAGCTGAGGAATAATGGCGCCGCAGACCCTGACTGGGAGTGAGGAAAAGACAGATATGCAACTTCAGAGCGGGAACATTTGCGGGAAATGGCGCCCTGGGGCTGGGGGAGGGGCTTCAGGTCTAAGCCTTATCCCCCTTGCTGGCAAAACCACCGGGTACTGTGGGCGATATAAGAAGTGGTTTAGAGAGAAAACCCGACCTGCGCCCATGACCTGGTGATCTAGTGGGATCGCCTGTATCCACAGTGTCCACCGCCAGCGCGCGCGGCCCGCATCCCACTGACCGCGCCGGATCGCGATAAATACCGGGCCCCACGAGCGGGACCCACTTACCACCTCCCAAAGCGCGGCCACGCGATCCTGGAGAGCCCCAGCCGTGTGTGTCTAACGTGAAGACAACCGGAGCCTCCTGCTGTAAGTACCCGGCAACCAGGACTCGGGAGTGTACAGCGCCGCTGGGGAGAGCTGGAGCAGTGAATGTCACAAGACATTTACCACCGCTGCTGCCCATGAAGTCTTCACTTTTTACCTCATAAAAAGCTTTTCTCAGGGCTGCTTGGAGCAGCCCCTCTGTTAAGTGCCTGCTTACTGCAGCACCAACTTACAAACTGAGCTCCTGTGTTGGGAGGCGGGGTGATATAGGAGGCGGCGCTGTGCATTCTGGGAACAGTCAAAGCTTTGAGTCTGTTAGTGCCTCGGATCAAGATCCTACTCTACACCCCATTGTCCAGACTTGTGGAGCCCAGTGTACCCCGCAGCAGAAAACTGAATGGTTACTTATCACTATACAACACATCAGTTTGATGGGATATACAGCTTTGGTAAGTAGCAATTCATGTATACTCACCTTTCTAGCAGCACTGTCTTCTCCTGCGACCCTCCTCTGCACATGCACGTGTTGTGAGTCAGACGGCCTCTGTGCACATGCACAGACGCCTCAGGTCACGGGAGACTGCAGTGACTGCTGGAAGGTCAGGGGGCGGAGCCATTGCATGTGACAGCAGAGACCACATCACTGCAGTTACAGCACCAATGTTCAAATTGCGCCATCCACAGATGGCGAACCTGAACTCCATGGAGAAGTGGAATGGTTCCTTCATGAATTGCACTATGGGGATGCAATTTAGGCATGGAGATGGGGTGCCGCTGGAGAAGTTCACCCACCCCAAAGCAGAGAAAAGCTCAAAACAGGGTTTTCATCTGCTTTATGAGTTTCGTCGAATTTAACACTGACTTTACCTGACTGAACCTGGGCTCGGTTAAATACCTAAAGGCTTGTTTGAGAGGACTGGGAGAGAGGGGAGGGGAAGACTCTGGAGCGGACATATTATATCCCTGGTGAGGCAAGGGCCGGTCTCCCACAGTCCTGCTCTCTGCATACAATGGCAGCCCCCACCCCTGCAGTCAACACATGCCTCTGCCCGGTCACACAGGGAACACACAGCGCGGCGCTATTACACACCTCTGATAGGCGGCCGGCTCCCAGGCCCCTGGCACCGCTTCATCATGCACGGCCTTATTCTGCAGCGCACTATCGTGATAAATCCGACTCATTGTAGAAGCAGCAGCACTGAATGCACAGCACAGTCAGTGAGTCACAGCAACAGCGGTCAGGCCGGGCGGAACCAGCAGATGGAAGCGGCGGGGTCGGTGATGTGACCCCAGGATAACGCTCCCTGCATATAGCGAGTCCCGGCCAGCGTTACCCCGCACCCGCTTTCCTCTTACTCCCCGTCCGTGCCTTTTCCACCTCGCCGCGATGATACAACGGCTTACACTAAGGCCGGCGTATAATTACCATCCCCCGTTGCTAACAGCACATGATGGTACAGTCTGGGACTGGGCGTGCTACTTACAGGCCGCCCCTCACTGCACTTTTACATCAGTAAGAAAGAATCACATTGTGTAACAGGCAGCAGCCCATTTATAAATGATTCTGTATTCAGGCTCTTATTCAGTAAGGCACTCTAATGCGATGCGACCACATTATGCAGTTTAGGGGGGGTCATTCTGACCTGATCGCACACTGCCGTTCATGATCGCAGCGCAACGATCAGGTCAGAAATTAGCCGGCGCCGCAGTGAGCCGGTACATGGCTGACAGCCGATGGCTGTCGTTGCCTAGCGATCGCCTCTGCCTGATTAACAGGCAGAGGCTGTCGCTGGGCGGGAGAGGGTGGCATGGTGCCGTTTGCCCGCCGTTTTGAGGGCATGGCCGGACTGTATGTGGGGCAGTCTGCAGCGGCTGCGTGACGTCACACGCAGCCGCTGCGACCCGGGCAGTGACGAGTAGCTCCCGGCCAGCACGGAAAAGCTGCGCTGGCCGGGAGCTACTCCTGAAGTGCAAAAGCATCGCCGCTGTGCGATGCTTTTGTACTTCTGCGGGGTGGGGGGGCGGGCCTGACATGCAGGGCTGACTAGCCCTGTGCTGGGTGTCCCCCCGCATGTCTGTGTGCCAGATTGTAGCCCTGCAAAATTTTGCAGGGCTACAATCAGGTCTGAATTAGGTCCAGTGTGCACACGCAGGTCAGACAATGCGATCACAATTGACATGCAGAGGCGTTCACAGGGTGGCAACGTTGCATGGGCGTGGTGTCAGGAACGGGGTAGGTCTGGGCCGCTGCAAAGGAGAAAAGGAAGGCAGCTAGGCTACACAGGCAGGGGTCTTCCCTTATTCAGCTATGCAATTGACTTGCGTTTGCATCGCTGGCGGCCATTAGCATGCTGGGCTGCCTTGCCCTGTGCTTGGAGGCCCCCAGTATGTGAACGCAAGCATTTGCGATATCATGCAACCCACTTAGAACCTTTGTAATCCAGTGGACAAATATGCAATAGATGGTGCCTTTCCTTATGTATCAATGCCTATTTCCCTATAGATTGTAAGCTTGCGAGCAGGGCCTTCCTACCTCTATGTCTGTCTGTTTTTACCCAGTTTTGTTTTATCATTGTGTCCAATTGTAAAGTGCAACGGAATTTGCTGCGCTGTAAAAGAAACGGTTTATAAATAAATAATGTGCAGTTTTGCTAATTTAGCAAAACTGGAACTAAAGCTGGGGTGGTTTTCAGGTTGCCGGCGGCCGGGCTCCTGGCGATCACCATACCGGCGCCGGCATGCTGACATCTTTTCTTCCTCTTGGGGGTCCACGACCCCCCTGGAGGTAGACCACCGTGTCCGCAGCGTGGCGAGCGCAGCGAACCCACAAGGGGCTCATTTGCGCTCGCCCAGCTGTCGGTATGCCGGTGGTTGGGATTCCGGCGCCGGTATGCTTGTCGCCAGGAGCCCGACCGCCGGCATACCATACTACACCCCTAAAGCTGAATAGGATCCTCAAAGCCAAGGGCGTAGCTATCATAGGTGCAGGGAGTGCAGCTGCTATGGGGCCTAGAGCGGAGAGGGGCCCATCTTCCCTGCCAAAGAGATGTGTTATATACATTATTCCCCATTAGGTGGTGCATAGAGGCACTTACAAACTTTTGCATTGGGTTTCTACAATATAGCTAGTTATGCCCCTGGACCTGCTACTTGCAATGTGGTATAAAATAAACAGGAGGGCCCCATATATACCATACCTCCCAACATGACCCTCTCCAGGAGGCACAGACTTTTCTCTTAATTATGATTGCCATCACCTGTGCTGAAACACCTTTCTTACCCATTAACCTGTTCAACACAGGTGCCGGCAATCATAAATTAAGAGAAAAGTCCAGGAGCACAGCATTTTGTCCCTCCTGGAGAGGCTCATGTTGGGAGATATGCCCTATACCAGGGCTGGCCAAACCGGTCCTCGAGATCTACCAACAGTTCATGTTTTCCAGGCCTCCTGGAGATCTGTAGAATTATCAGTTAGGAATGAATGCATCACATCTTAATTAGTAATGACTACACCTGTGCACCAGCTAGGTGGTCTGGAAAATGTGAACCGTTGGTAGATCTCGAGGACCGGTTTGGCCAGCCCTGCCCTATACCAAATACATAATATGAATTGGAGCCACTGTAATGTGGCATAATATGAACTGAAGACACTGTATATCATATTATGAATTGGGGGCACTGTGTTGCATAATATGTACTGGTAGCCATAAAATGTGACATAATGTATACTAGGGCACTACTATGGTTCATAAAATAAACTAGGACACTACTATGGGGTATAAAAAAAACGATACTACTATGCGGCATAAAATTAGCAACTGCTGGGTAGAGGTGTCTCTGTAGAAGTATTGGGACTGGGCACCTCCAAAATGTTGCTTTAGGGCCCAGAAAGTACTGGCTACGCCCCTGCTCAATGCGATCCTATCACCTGAATGTATTAATGAGCACAAGCAGGGAGTGGACAGGGGGCAGGATGTACTAACCCTAGTGCCAGTTACTATCCCTTTTCCAGGGAGTGGACAGGGGACGGGATGTAACATATATTCACCCAGGGGCAGGCTATCAACTTTCAGCCTGGGGGTCAAACGCAAGCATGTGACCCCAGTTTTTATACTGTACCTGCAAACTGCTATGGAAAAATGAATGTAAAAGAGCTATAAACAAATACAAAACCTACTAGACTAAACTGACAAAGCAGAGACTGTTCTAAAGGGGATATGGTCATTAGGTCGAAAAGACTTAGGTCGACAGTCATTAGGTCGACATGGTCATTAGGTTGACATATACTAGGTTGACATGGAAAAAGGTCGACATGATTTTTCACTTTTTTTTTTTAACTTTTTCATTCTTTACAATTAACATGGACTACAATTGGGAACAGTAACCTGTGCCGAGCACAGCACTAGCAGAGCGAGGCACCGTGCCCGAATCGTTCGCCATCTGAGGGGACACGGTGCACTAATTGGGGTTCCCCATCACTTTTCGAAGAAAACAACACCAAAAAAGTAAAAAAAACTCATGTCAACCTTCTTCCTAAGTCTTGTCGACCTAATGACACATACTCATTCTAGTGTACTATCTAGTACAAAGTATAGTCAAAATTGGCACTTAGTCAAAATCGTACATAAACAAAATCTCAAGCACAGATAGTCAAACTCTGTACTATCTGTGCTATCTGGGCTCTGGGGAGTTCAAGCGAAATCGCATAGTCAAAATTGAACATAGCAAGGATCTCACCGTGTGTACACACCTTAAGGTCCTCTATTCAGGTCAGAGTTCATTACAGTGGGGCTGGATTAAGCCTTGGGGGTGCCCGGGGCACTTAAGACAGGGGGGCTCCGATGGAAGGTGGGGGATGTATATTAGATAGTGCATACCTCCCAACATGTCCCATTCCAGGAGGGACAAAATGCTCTCTGCCTGGACTTCCCTCTTAATATATGACTGGTGTCACCTGTGTTGAATCTTTAATTGATAAGAAAGTGTTTCAACACAGGTGATTGCAATCATAAATTAAGAAGGAAGTCCAGGTAGAGAGCATTTTGTCCCTCCTGGAATGGGTCATGTTGAGATGTATTGATTGTGTATATTAAATTTAAACCAATGGTGTATATTAGTTTTAAATAATAGTTTAATAATGGCTGGGTACTGTTTATAGCTCCACCTAATTGAAAGACAACTGTCAGGCTTCGGAGCCTTACCTCCGGTGGGTGCTCCCGCGGGTTACCGTCCCGCTGGTTCTGCGGCTGTGGCGTCAGGGAGCTGCTGGCGGCGGGTCCTCCTGGACGGATGTGCGGCTGCCAAGGGCCGGGGGTCGATAGTCTGGAGAGCCAGGCGCTGCGGCAGGTATCGCTGCGGTAAGGTCCTCTAGTGGTGACACAGTATAGTGTGTCAGAGACAAAAGCTGGCTAAAGCTGTGTGCTAACAGCTGAGTATGTCGCCTGTGCTGGGGGCAGCCATGTTGGAGACCAGAGTATTACCAATTAAGTTCCCAATCTGTATACAGCCAATCCTGCGTGTTCTCCCCTTACAAAAGGGGGCTGGATCAGAGGGAGAGTGCCAGTGCTTCAAGTTACCTTCTTGTGAAAGGTTCTCCAGCTCTGTGCTCCCAGGTTAATTCTGGTTCTCTGGTCCTGGTTCTCTCACCCATCGGTTACCTAAACGCTGCTGCAGTCCTGCTGTCTAAGTCCGTTGCCACTCGTGGAAGAGCTCACAGGGTCCCAGGTCGTAGAGGAGCTCCAGGTGCTAACGGTGGTTCCCGCAGACGTCTTCATTTTTTCAGAGTCCAAGTTCTTCAACCTTGTCTTTCAATCACAAACCACAGTCTTCTTTTCTTCAAAGTCCAACTTCTTCAGCCTCGTCTTTCAATCACAAACCACAGTATTCATTTCTTCAAAGTCCAAGTTCTTCAGCCTCATCTTTCAATCACAAACCACGGGGTAAATTTACTAAAATGGGAGTTCTGTTTAAGATGAGATGTTGCCCATAGCAACCAATGAGATTCTACTTCTCATTTATCTAGCACCTTCTAGAAGATAATACCTGGAATCTGATTGGTTGCTATGGGCAACATCTCATCTTAAATAGAACTCCCATCTTAGTAAATTTACCCCCACGTCTTCATTTCTTCAAAGTCCAAGTACTTACTTTTAATCATAAAACACAGTCTTCAGTTCTTCTGTACCGGAGTTCTTCAGCTTCCCTCTTCAAGTCATTTAACCATAGACTCTAATTCTTCCAGTTTCTTCTATTTCTTCAATATTCATGTACAGCCTGATTAGTCATTAAAACTACAGTTATCTTTCTACGAAGTCCTCCTTTTCTATACGCCCTCCGGCCAACGTTAACACCTAGTTTGGCTTCCACCCCATTCAGCCACCTCGTTTACTCTCCTCACGGGTAGCTGTCCCTTCAGCCAAAACTCGGTTGTCGGAACCCCAAATTACGCAGAGCGTGACAACAACTATTTTATAAATGTTTCTTGTAGTGTAACAAAGACAATTTAACCTTAAAATACACATAGAAAACCAAAATAAGTTATCTTGTCACATGCAAGAATAGCAGCAGCCTCTGTACTACTTACACACTGGGACAGGACTCAGGAGGACTCTGTGTGTGTCTCTATCTCTAGACCCAAATGGTTTAGTTGCATAACAGTTTACTCAGGACTCAAACACCCAGGCGGGTGGGAGGAGAAGCTGGGATCCCTGTGTCACTTACAGGTCTCTACACCCTCCTATCTCTCCTCTGGTCAAAAAGCTCTATCGGTAGCTCATGAAAAATGATATTCCTGTGTCTCTGCCTGCACTGCATACTGTCCTGCTCGCATTCTGGCTGCTGGTTCTGCTGCTGCATAAGATGGAAAGCTAGTGATGTCAGTGTGCTCTGGCTGGGGGGCCCATTGACAAGGGGGGGGGGGGGTACAGTATGCCTTGCATTCCCCCCTTAATCTGGCTATGCATTACAGTGACCTCTACATAATAAATGCACTCATTAAAAATCATATGCCAGACCTGACCCCCCCACTTGTTTAAAATCAGACCGCAGATTTCACCGACCCAACCCTACATTAAAAATCATATCCCAGATATATATATATATATATATATACCCCCCCCCACCACCACATTCAACTAATTAAAAACAATTCCTCAGATCTGATCTCCCTCATGAAAAACAAACCCAACGAACCCAACAATTCCCTTATTAAAAATAATATCCTAGATTTCTGTCCCATTCTCCTCCTCACGCACACCTAAACAGACAAATACCTCCTTAATTAAAATTTAGGACGGCAGACTAGATGGGCCATTTATTTTATCTGCTGTCAAATTCCATGTTTCTATGTAACACACTCACTCCTTTGTCGTCTCATTCTGCAGCCTTTTGAACTCCGAGTAGGGATGGCCATTGGTGGGCTGCCATCGATGGTTGCCATAGAGGGCACCATCAGTGATAACCATCGATGGCACTTGAACCATCTATGGCGAACCATCGATGGTTTACACAACTCAATGGCCATCACTGAAAGGTGCTGGGCGGGCCAATAAAATTTAGGCGGGGCTTAGCGGGTGTCACGGGTGGAGCTATGCTCCATATCCCGGCACCTTGCAAAAAAAATAAAATATTAATTTAGGCTGTGCCATTGATGGAGAGAAACCATCTGGTTCTCTCCCATAGATGGCAAAAACATTCGACATTGGCCATAAACCATCAATGATTTGGAATCATCGATGGTCGATGGCCATCCCTAACTCCGATTGGTGGATAGCTCCAGTCATCCACCAACCAGTGTGGGGAGACAACCTACCACATTCAATGCTGGAGAGAAACAGTCATCATTCTAGTTATGAAGGAGACCCCAGATTTTTGGATCCCTGCGGGTCACCTGTGGTTGGGCAGCCAGTGTATACCTGCAGGGGGTGCCACTGGGCAGGAGTGCCTGTCTATGAACTGGGACACTTGTTAGTCCTTGCATAGCTAAGCTCCCTACCTGCTGGATGCTATCTCTTTCAGAAGGAGGAACAGACCGTCACCACACCAGAATGGTGTCAGTGGCGGAGAAAAAGGCTGATCCATGGTGCATGGTGTTTAAGCTAATACAGTGGCAACACTCAGTAAAACTATATCATTCATAAATAGAACAAAGAATCAAAATGTTATGGGACATAACAATAGCCTAATCTATAAAGGTGTATAGAGTCACATCTGACTTTATATAATTAGAATGACCCTTATAGTTCCCATCAGACACCCACACTCAAACTTCCCATCATTCACATTATAATGTCTATAGGACACCTACCAGACTTCCTCACATGAACCTTATAATCTCTATAGGACACCCCCAGACTTCCCCACATTCACCTTATAATGTCTATAGGACACCCTCAGACTTCCCCACATTCACCTTATAATGTCTATAGGACTTTACCGACTTAGCCACATTTACAGTACCTTGTAATGTCTGTAGGGCAATTCCCCTCCTTTCCCCACTTATATCTCATATGGCATCAAACATCCTCCGTAACTGCTGCTGCTGCTGCTTTCCACTAGAGATGAGCGCCGGAAATTTTTCGGGTTTTGTGTTTTGGTTTTGGGTTCGGTTCCGCGGCCGTGTTTTGGGTTCGACCGCGTTTTGGCAAAACCTCACCGAATTTTTTTTGTCGGATTCGGGTGTGTTTTGGATTCGGGTGTTTTTTTCCAAAAAACCTAAAAAACAGCTTAAATCATAGAATTTGGGGGTCATTTTGATCCCAAAGTATTATTAACCTCAAAAACCATAATTTCCACTCATTTTCAGTCTATTCTGAATACCTCACACCTCACAATATTATTTTTAGTCCTAAAATTTGCACCGAGGTCGCTAGATGACTAAGCTAAGCGACCCTAGTGGCCGACACAAACACCTGGCCCATCTAGGAGTGGCACTGCAGTGTCACGCAGGATGTCCCTTCCAAAAAACACTCCCCAAACAGCACATGACGCAAAGAAAAAAAGAGGTGCAATGAGGTAGCTGTGTGACTAAGCTCAGCGACCCAAGTGCCCGACACAAACACCTGGCCCATCTAGGAGTGGCACTGCAGTGTCACGCAGGATGGCCCTTCCAAAAAACACTCCCCAAACAGCACATGACGCAAAGAAAAAAAGAGGTGCAATGAGGTAGCTGTGTGACTAAGCTCAGCGACCCAAGTGCCCGACACAAACACCTGGCCTATCTAGGAGTGGCACTGCAGTGTCACGCAGGATGGCCCTTCCAAAAAACACTCCCCAAACAGCACGTGACGCAAAGAAAAAAAGAGGCGCAATGAGGTAGCTGTGTGAGTAAGATAAGCGACCCTAGTGGCCGACACAAACACCGGGCCCATCTAGGAGTGGCACTGCAGTGTCACGCAGGATGGCCCTTCCAAAAAACACTCCACAAACAGCACATGACGCAAAGAAAAATTAAAGAAAAAAGAGGTGCAAGATGGAATTGTCCTTGGGCCCTCCCACCCACCCTTATGTTGTATAAACAGGACATGCACACTTTAACCAACCCATCATTTCAGTGACAGGGTCTGCCACACGACTGTGACTGAAATGACGGGATGGTTTGGACCCCCACCAAAAAAGAAGCAATTAATCTCTCCTTGCACAAACTGGCTCTACAGAGGCAAGATGTCCACCTCATCATCATCCTCCGATATATCACCGTGTACATCCCCCTCCTCACAGATTATCAATTCGTCCCCACTGGAATCCACCATCTCAGCTCCCTGTGTACTTTGTGGAGGCAATTGCTGCTGGTCAATGTCTCCACGGAGGAATTGATTATAATTCATTTTAATGAACATCATCTTCTCCACATTTTCTGGATGTAACCTCGTACGCCGATTGCTGACAAGGTGAGCGGCGGCACTAAACACTCTTTCGGAGTACACACTTGTGGGAGGGCAACTTAGGTAGAATAAAGCCAGTTTGTGCAAGGGCCTCCAAATTGCCTCTTTTTCCTGCCAGTATAAGTACGGACTGTGTGACGTGCCTACTTGGATGCGGTCACTCATATAATCCTCCACCATTCTTTCAATGGGGAGAGAATCATATGCAGTGACAGTAGACGACATGTCCGTAATCGTTGTCAGGTCCTTCAGTCCGGACCAGATGTCAGCATCAGCAGTCGCTCCAGACTGCCCTGCATCACCGCCAGCGGGTGGGCTCGGAATTCTGAGCCTTTTCCTCGCACCCCCAGTTGCGGGAGAATGTGAAGGAGGAGATGTTGACAGGTCGCGTTCCGCTTGACTTGACAATTTTCTCACCAGCAGGTCTTTCAACCCCAGCAGACTTGTGTCTGCCGGAAAGAGAGATCCAAGGTAGGCTTTAAATCTAGGATCGAGCACGGTGGCCAAAATGTAGTGCTCTGATTTCAACAGATTGACCACCCGTGAATCCTTGTTAAGCGAATTAAGGGCTCCATCCACAAGTCCCACATGCCTAGCGGAATCGCTCCGTGTTAGCTCCTCCTTCAATGTCTCCAGCTTCTTCTGCAAAAGCCTGATGAGGGGAATGACCTGACTCAGGCTGGCAGTGTCTGAACTGACTTCACGTGTGGCAAGTTCAAAGGGCAGCAGAACCTTGCACAACGTTGAAATCATTCTCCACTGCGCTTGAGACAGGTGCATTCCACCTCCTATATCGTGCTGAATTGTATAGGCTTGAATGGCCTTTTGCTGCTCCTCCAACCTCTGAAGCATATAGAGGGTTGAATTCCACCTCGTTACCACTTCTTGCTTCAGATGATGGCAGGGCAGGTTCAGTTGTTTTTGGTGGTGCTCCAGTCTTCTGTACGTGGTGCCTGTACGCCGAAAGTGTCCCGCAATTCTTCTGGCCACCGACAGCATCTCTTGCACGCCCCTGTCGTTTTAAAAAAAATTCTGCACCACCAAATTCAAGGTATGTGCAAAACATGGGACGTGCTGGAATTTGCCCATATTTAATGCACACACAATATTGCTGGCGTTGTCCGATGCCACAAATCCACAGGAGAGTCCAATTGGGGTAAGCCATTCCGCGATGATCTTCCTCAGTTGCCGTAAGAGGTTTTCAGCTGTGTGCGTATTCTGGAAACCGGTGATACAAAGCGTAGCCTGCCTAGGAAAGAGTTGGCTTTTGCGAGATGCTGCTACTGGTGCCGCCGCTGCTGTTCTTGCGGCGGGAGTGCATACATCTACCCAGTGGGCTGTCACAGTCATATAGTCCTGACCCTGCCCTGCTCCACTTGTCCACATGTCCGTGGTTAAGTGGACATTGGGTACAGCTGCATTTTTTAGGACACTGGTGACTCTTTTTCTGAGGTCTGTGTACATTTTCGGTATCGCCTGCCTAGAGAAATGGAACCTAGATGGTATTTGGTACCGGGGACACAGTACCTCCAACAAGTCTCTAGTTGGCTCTGCAGTAATGATGGATACCGGAACCACGTTTCTCACCACCCAGGATGCCAAGGCCTCAGTTATCCGCTTTGCAGTAGGATGACTGCTGTGATATTTCATCTTCCTCGCAAAGGACTGTTGGACAGTCAATTGCTTGGTGGAAGTAGTAAAAGTGGTCTTACGACTTCCCCTCTGGGATGACCATCGACTCCCAGCAGCAACAACAGCAGCGCCAGCAGCAGTAGGCGTTACACGCAAGGATGCATCGGAGGAATCCCAGGCAGGAGAGGAATCGTCAGAATTGCCAGTGACATGGCCTGCAGGACTATTGGCATTCCTGGGGAAGGAGGAAATTGACACTGAGGGAGTTGGTGGGGTGGTTTGCGTGAGCTTGGTTACAAGAGGAAGGTATTTACTGGTCAGTGGACTGCTTCCGCTGTCACCCAAAGTTTTTGAACTTGTCACTGACTTATTATGAATGCGCTGCAGGTGACGTATAAGGGAGGATGTTCCGAGGTGGTTAACGTCCTTACCCCTACTTATTACAGCTTGACAAAGGCAACACACGGCTTGACACCTGTTGTCTGCATTTCTGTTGAAATACTTCCACACCGAAGAGCTGATTTTTTTGGTATTTTCACGAGGCATGTCAGTGGCCATATTCCTCCCACGGACAACAGGTGTCTCCCCGGGTGCCTGACTTAAACAAACCACCTCACCATCAGAATCCTCCTGGTCAATTTTCTCCCCAGCGCCAGCAACACCCATATCCTCCTCATCCTGGTGTACTTCAACACTGACATCTTCAATCTGACTATCAGGAACTGGACTGCGGGTGCTCCTTCCAGCACTTGCAGGGGGCGTGCAAATGGTGGAAGGAGCATGCTCTTCACGTCCAGTGTTGGGAAGGTCAGGCATCGCAACCGACACAATTGGAGTCGGACTCTCCTTATGGATTTGGGATTTCGAAGAACGCACAGTTCTTTGCGGTGCTACTGCTTTTGCCAGCTTGAGTCTTTTCATTTTTCTAGCGAGAGGCTGAGTGCTTCCATCCTCATGTGAAGCTGAACCACTAGCCATGAACATAGGCCAGGGCCTCAGCCGTTCCTTGCCACTCCGTGTGGTAAATGGCATATTGGCAAGTTTACGCTTCTCCTCCGACAATTTTATTTTAGGTTTTGGAGTCCTTTTTTTTACTGATATTTGGTGTTTTGGATTTGACATGCTCTGTACTATGACAGATGGAGAGAAACCATCTGGTTCTCTCCCATAGATGGCAAAAACATTCGACATTGGCCATAAACCATCAATGATTTGGAATCATCGATGGTCGATGGCCATCCCTAACTCCGATTGGTGGATAGCTCCAGTCATCCACCAACCAGTGTGGGGAGACAACCTACCACATTCAATGCTGGAGAGAAACAGTCATCATTCTAGTTATGAAGGAGACCCCAGATTTTTGGATCCCTGCGGGTCACCTGTGGTTGGGCAGCCAGTGTATACCTGCAGGGGTGTCACAACTGAGGGCCTGAGCTGACGGGAGGCAGCCTCAGTTGTAGGGGCTGAGATGTACCGGAACCTGGGAGGTTGTATCAGACCCCTGGACATGTAAGTAACATGAATAATAACTGCCCGAAGGCGTGACCACGACAACTTGGATAAAAGTCAATGATGTTTATTATGACAACTCCGCAACACAGCAGCAGTAAAAGAAAACGTAAAAGTCAGCAAAGAATAAATACAGTTCCTGGGTACTACAGGATGGCAGAAGCCACAGGGCACTGGTAGTGTGAGATAGTTCTTATAATCTTCTAGATGGAAAGTCCTTACCAGGCCCGACTGTAGCAATGGAGATAACCCAGGATTGTGCCAGCTGGTGTTCCAGGAAAAGCTGGGTTGCTGAAGATAAAACGGCTGCTGTGGATACTGGCTGGAACCAGACTGTTGTTAGCACGGAGTGGATACTGGCTGGAACCAGTTAAATAATAAATGAACTTGGGAGCGATGAAATATGAAATGAAATGTAGAACTTGAGAGCGGAGAAATAATAATACGGGTGGAGAGTGGTAAAGTGTAGAAAGGACACCGGCCCTTTAAGAGAAGCTGTACTCTGCTGGAAGCTGAGCTGGAAGCAGGTAATGTTGTAGCTGGAAACAGATGAATCCACAATGGATTGGAGAGTCAGGCTACACCGCAGGTGGAATGCTGGTGCGGGTCTCTATGGTGGAAGTCTTGAGACAGGAGCTGGAACCTGAAAGACAATCACAGGAGAGAGACAAACAGGAACTAGGTTTGACAACCAAAGCACTGACGCCTTCCTTGCTCAGGCACAGTGTATTTATACCTGCAGCAAGGAAGGAATTGGCTAGGCAATTATGCAGATTAACAATACTGACAACAGATTGGAGTAAATGATCAGCTGACAGAATCCAAGATGGCTGCGCCCATGCAGACACTTGGAGGGAAGTTTGGTTTGTAATCCATGTGGTAATGAAAACAGTAATGGCGGCGCCGGCCACCGGAGACAGGAGGCGCCAGGCTGACAGATGCACATCCAACTACGCGGACACAGCGGAGGCCGCGGCTGACGTAATCGCCACTCAGACACTCTGCATGCAGAAGTTCTGGGACGGCGGCGGAGGCCGCGGGAGACGCCATGCCAGGTGTAATATGGCGTTTACTGTGACAGCGTCCCAGAGTGACAGGAGAGGATACAGGAATGTACACATCAGGATAACAGATGGGATCCGGTCCTGGAGCGCTGAGCCAGCCTTAGGAGGCATCTGATGGGTAAGAAATGGCGTCCAGATACCCGGATCGTGACAGCACCCCCCCCCCCCCCTTTAGGAGTGGCCCCAGGACACTTCTTTGGCTTTTGAGGAAACTTGGAATGGAATCTCCGGACCAAGGCAGGAGCATGGACATCAGAAGCATTGGTCCATGAACGTTCCTCAGGACCATAACCCTTCCAGTCAATAAGATATTGTAGTTGACCGTAACGGTGACGTGAGTCCAGGATCTTGGCCACTTCATACTCAACGCCTCGTTGAGTTTGGACTTTCGGAGTTGGAGGAAGTGAGGAATGAAACCGATTCAAGATCAGCGGTTTCAACAGGGAAACATGGAATGTCCTGGGTATTTTTAAGAAGGGAGGCAACTGGAGTCTGTAAGCAACAGGATTGATGACTTGTTCAATCTTGAAAGGACCGATATAGCGAGGTGCAAACTTCATACTGGGAACTCTTAACCTCAAATTCTTCGTGGATAACCATACCCGATCACCCACCTTGAGAGCAGGAACTGCTCGACGCTTCTTATCCGCAAACTTCTTGTACCTGAACGATGCCTTGAGCAGAGCTGATCGTACGCTCTTCCAGATATTGGCAAACTGATGCAAGGTGATATCCACTGCGGGAACAGAAGTTGCTGGAAGCGGTTGGAACTCAGGGACTTTAGGGTGGAATCCAAAGTTAGTGAAGAATGGTGTTGAAGCAGATGAAGAATGATACTGGTTGTTATGACAGAACTCGGCCCAGGGAAGTAATTGAACCCAGTCATCTTGAGAGGAGGACACATAGATGCGGAGGAAGGCCTCCAAGTCCTGATTCACCCTCTCGGTTTGACCATTGGTCTGAGGATGGTAAGCCGTGGAAAACTTTAGCTTGACTTGGAGGACTTGACATAAACTTCGCCAGAATTTGGCTGTGAATTGAACTCCTCGATCTGAGATAATTTCTTCAGGAAGACCGTGGAGTCGGAAGATCTCTTGTATGAATACTTGAGCCAACTTGGAAGCTGACGGAAGACCGGTGAGAGGAATGAAGTGTGCCATCTTGGTGAACCGGTCAACTACCACCCAGATGGTATTGAACTTGTTGCACATGGGTAAATCTGTAATAAAATCCATCGACAAATGGGTCCAAGGTCGACGGGGAACAGATAGTGGAACCAGTTGCCCCGCAGGCGACTGGCGGGATACCTTATGTTGAGCACACTTTGGGCAAGATGCAATAAACTTCAAGACGTCCTTTTTCAGAGTTGGCCACCAATAGGACCTAGAGATAAACTCCAGGGTTTTTTGGATACCTGTATGTCCGGCAAAACGGGAAGCATGGGCCCAATGCATGAGCTTCTTCCTTAGCATCGGTTTCACAAAACTTTTCCCTGATGGGGGCGTAGAGTCCATCCCTACCGTGGAGAATGCCAACGGATTTATAATAGGATGCTTGTCTGAAGACTCTGACTCATTTTCTTGCTCCCATGAGCGGGAAAGGGCATCGGCCTTGCGATTCTGAGAGCCCGGACAGAACTGGAGTTTAAAGTCGAACCTGGAAAAGAAAAGTGCCCATCTGGCCTGACGAGGGTTGAGACATTGTGCGCCCTTCAGATATAAAAGGTTCTTGTGGTCTGTAAGTATGGTGATTGAATGAGAAGCTCCCTCCAACAGATACCTCCACTCTTCTAGAGCGAGCTTGATGGCTAGCAACTCCTGGTCGCCAATGGCATAGTTGCGCTCAGCTGGGGAGAACTTCCGGGAGAAGAAACTGCAAGGGTGTAAATGGCCATCTTTAGCCCTCTGAGATAACACCGCTCCTACTCCAACGGAGGAGGCATCCACCTATAAGATGAAAGGAGAGTCGATGTCAGGCTGTTTCAGAACAGGCGCAGAGATGAACCTTTGTTTTAAAAGATGAAATGCTTGCATGGCTTCTTCAGACCACTTGGACGGGTTAGCACCCTTCTTAGTGAAAGCAGTAATAGGCGCCACAATGGTGGAAAAGTCTCGTATAAACTTTCGGTAATAGTTGGCGAACCCTAAGAACCTCTGGACCCCTTTGAGGGTTAAGGGTACCGGCCAATTTTGGATTGCTTGTAGTTTCTCAGGATCCATCTCTAGTCCGGAACCGGACACAATGTACCCTAGAAACGGAATGGACTTGACTTCAAAGACGCATTTTTCTAATTTGCAATAGAGATGATTGACACGGAGACGGGACAGAACCTCTTTAACCCAAAAACGATGTTCCTCTAAATCGTTGGCAAAAATGAGGATATCGTCTAGATAGACCACGACATGACGGTATAGAATGTCTCTGAAGATCTCATTGACAAAATGCTGGAAGACAGCTGGAGCATTGCTCAATCCGAAGGGCATGACGAGGTACTCATAATGTCCGTCACGGGTGTTAAAGGCGGTCTTCCACTCGTCACCCTCACGGATCCGGATGAGATTGTATGCACCTCTCAAGTCCAGCTTTGTAAAGATGGTAGCTCCGCTAACTCTGTCAAAGAGCTCAGTAATCAGGGGTAAAGGATAACGGTTCTTGATGGTAATGTCGTTCAAACCTCTGTAGTCGATGCACGGCCGCAGACCACCATCTTTCTTTTTTACAAAAAAGTAGCCTGCGCCGGCTGGAGAAGAAGAAGGTCGAATGAACCCCTTTGCTAGGTTCTCTTTAATATATTCCTCCATAGAATGCGTCTCAGGCAGAGACAACGGATAAGTTCGGCCTCGAGGTGGAACCTTCCCTGGAACGAGATCAATCGGGCAGTCCCATTCTCTATGAGGAGGAAGGATATCAGCAGAAGGTTTACTGAACACATCCGTGAAATCTTGATATGGAGGAGGTGGAACATCAGACGACCTGGGGGAGGAAGAACAGACAGGCAATACTTTAAACAAACATGTCTCAGCACAGGAGGAACCCCATGCCAGGATTTGCGTAGTCGTCCAATCAATTGTTGGATTGTGAAGATGGAGCCATGGAAGGCCCAGGACCACAGGATGTGTGGCTCTTGGAATCACTAAAAAAGAAATAAGTTCGGAATGAAGAACTCCCACTCTCAGACGAACTGGTAGAGTCCTTAAAGAAATAACTGCATCAAAAATTTTGCTGCCATCCACGGCAGTTAAAGAAATGGACGAAGGAAGTCTCTCGGTGGGTAGGGACCACCGTTTAACATAGGCTTCGGTAATAAAGTTCCCAGCTGCTCCGGAATCAAGGAGGGCAATGACGTTCCGATAACGTTGAGCAACTTGAAGCGAGACTGGGAGATTACAATCTTGAGGAGATGGAGAGGAGATCATTACTCCTAGCCGGCCCTCTCCTTGGCGAGCTAGGATTTGGAGTTTCCCGGACGTTTGGGACAGGCATTAATGGTGTGAGACGGAGCTGCACAATAGAGACAGAGAGACTCGGAGAGACGTCTTCGGCGCTCAGCAGGAGTTATACGGGAACGGCCAAGTTGCATGGGCTCATCTTTAAATGGTGACAGTTGACGAGGAGGAGGAGCAGAAGATTTTGGAGCAGATGATCTTCCACGCTCAGTTGCTCTCTCTCTGAAACGTAAATCAACTTTCGTGCAGAGTGAGATTAGCTCATCTAACTTAGAAGGTAAGTCTCTGGTAGCTAACTCATCTTTAATACGCTCAGATAAGCCATGCCAGAATGCAGCATACAGGGCCTCGTCGTTCCATGCCAGTTCGGATGCCAGGATCTGGAACTGTATCAGATATTGTCCTACAGTATGTGACCCCTGGCGTAAACGGAGAATCTCGGATGAAGCTGAGGTTACCCGGCCTGGCTCGTCGAAGATGCGCCTGAATGTTGACACGAAGGCAGTGTAGGAAGATAGCAGGGTGTCGGACCTCTCCCATAACGGTGATGCCCAATCAAGGGCTGAGCCACTGAGAAGAGAAATAATGTAGGCAATTTTTGTACGGTCACTGGGAAAATTGCCAGGTTGTAGCTCAAACTGAATCTCACACTGGTTGAGAAATCCCCTGCAGAATCTTGGAGATCCGTCAAATTTTGCTGGCGTTGGAAGATGAAGACGTGGAGCAGAAATGGGTAAGGTGGGTGGGGTTATAGCTGGAGTCACTGTGGTTGACGCACCAGACGCGCCTGATCCACGGAGAGTTGTCTGAATCCCATCCAGCCGAGTAGAGAGATCCTGGAGACAGCGGATGATGTGGCCCTGTGCAGCCTCCTGATGTTCTAGTCGGGCTGCCAGTTCTTGCATCGGCCTGGCCGCTTGATCCTGGTCTCCGGCTGGATTCATTAGGTCAGTGCTTACTGTCACAACTGAGGGCCTGAGCTGACGGGAGGCAGCCTCAGTTGTAGGGGCTGAGATGTACCGGAACCTGGGAGGTTGTATCAGACCCCTGGACATGTAAGTAACATGAATAATAACTGCCCGAAGGCGTGACCACGACAACTTGGATAAAAGTCAATGATGTTTATTATGACAACTCCGCAACACAGCAGCAGTAAAAGAAAACGTAAAAGTCAGCAAAGAATAAATACAGTTCCTGGGTACTACAGGATGGCAGAAGCCACAGGGCACTGGTAGTGTGAGATAGTTCTTATAATCTTCTAGATGGAAAGTCCTTACCAGGCCCGACTGTAGCAATGGAGATAACCCAGGATTGTGCCAGCTGGTGTTCCAGGAAAAGCTGGGTTGCTGAAGATAAAACGGCTGCTGTGGATACTGGCTGGAACCAGACTGTTGTTAGCACGGAGTGGATACTGGCTGGAACCAGTTAAATAATAAATGAACTTGGGAGCGATGAAATATGAACTGAAATGTAGAACTTGAGAGCGGAGAAATAATAATACGGGTGGAGAGTGGTAAAGTGTAGAAAGGACACCGGCCCTTTAAGAGAAGCTGTACTCTGCTGGAAGCTGAGCTGGAAGCAGGTAATGTTGTAGCTGGAAACAGATGAATCCACAATGGATTGGAGAGTCAGGCTACACCGCAGGTGGAATGCTGGTGCGGGTCTCTATGGTGGAAGTCTTGAGACAGGAGCTGGAACCTGGAAGACAATCACAGGAGAGAGACAAACAGGAACTAGGTTTGACAACCAAAGCACTGACGCCTTCCTTGCTCAGGCACAGTGTATTTATACCTGCAGCAAGGAAGGAATTGGCTAGGCAATTATGCAGATTAACAATACTGACAACAGATTGGAGTAAATGATCAGCTGACAGAATCCAAGATGGCTGCGCCCATGCAGACACTTGGAGGGAAGTTTGGTTTGTAATCCATGTGGTAATGAAAACAGTAATGGCGGCGCCGGCCACCGGAGACAGGAGGCGCCAGGCTGACAGATGCACATCCAACCACGCGGACACAGCGGAGGCCGCGGCTGACGTAATCGCCACTCAGACACTCTGCATGCAGAAGTTCAGGGACGGCGGCGGAGGCCGCGGGAGACGCCATGCCAGGTGTAATATGGCGTTTACTGTGACAGCGTCCCAGAGTGACAGGAGAGGATACAGGAATGTACACATCAGGATAACAGATGGGATCCGGTCCTGGAGCGCTGAGCCAGCCTTAGGAGGCATCTGATGGGTAAGAAATGGCGTCCAGATACCCGGATCGTGACAAGGGGGTGCCACTGGGCAGGAGTGCCTGTCTATGAACTGGGACACTTGTTAGTCCTTGCATAGCTAAGCTCCCTACCTGCTGGATGCTATCTCTTTCAGAAGGAGGAACAGACCGTCACCACACCAGAATGGTGTCAGTGGCGGAGAAAAAGGCTGATCCATGGTGCATGGTGTTTAAGCTAATACAGTGGCAACACTCAGTAAAACTATATCATTCATAAATAGAACAAAGAATCAAAATGTTATGGGACATAACAATAGCCTAATCTATAAAGGTGTATAGAGTCACATCTGACTTTATATAATTAGAATGACCCTTATAGTTCCCATCAGACACCCACACTCAAACTTCCCATCATTCACATTATAATGTCTATAGGACACCTACCAGACTTCCTCACATGAACCTTATAATCTCTATAGGACACCCCCAGACTTCCCCACATTCACCTTATAATGTCTATAGGACACCCTCAGACTTCCCCACATTCACCTTATAATGTCTATAGGACTTTACCGACTTAGCCACATTTACAGTACCTTGTAATGTCTGTAGGGCAATTCCCCTCCTTTCCCCACTTATATCTCATATGGCATCAAACATCCTCCGTAACTGCTGCTGCTGCTGCTTTCCACTAGAGATGAGCGCCGGAAATTTTTCGGGTTTTGTGTTTTGGTTTTGGGTTCGGTTCCGCGGCCGTGTTTTGGGTTCGACCGCGTTTTGGCAAAACCTCACCGAATTTTTTTTGTCGGATTCGGGTGTGTTTTGGATTCGGGTGTTTTTTTCCAAAAAACCTAAAAAACAGCTTAAATCATAGAATTTGGGGGTCATTTTGATCCCAAAGTATTATTAACCTCAAAAACCATAATTTCCACTCATTTTCAGTCTATTCTGAATACCTCACACCTCACAATATTATTTTTAGTCCTAAAATTTGCACCGAGGTCGCTAGATGACTAAGCTAAGCGACCCTAGTGGCCGACACAAACACCTGGCCCATCTAGGAGTGGCACTGCAGTGTCACGCAGGATGGCCCTTCCAAAAAACACTCCCCAAACAGCACATGACGCAAAGAAAAAAAGAGGCGCAATGAGGTAGCTGTGTGAGTAAGATAAGCGACCCTAGTGGCCGACACAAACACCGGGCCCATCTAGGAGTGGCACTGCAGTGTCACGCAGGATGGCCCTTCCAAAAAACACTCCACAAACGGCACATGACGCAAAGAAAAATTAAAGAAAAAAGAGGTGCAAGATGGAATTGTCCTTGGGCCCTCCCACCCACCCTTATGTTGTATAAACAGGACATGCACACTTTAACCAACCCATCATTTCAGTGACAGGGTCTGCCACACGACTGTGACTGAAATGACGGGATGGTTTGGACCCCCACCAAAAAAGAAGCAATTAATCTCTCCTTGCACAAACTGGCTCTACAGAGGCAAGATGTCCACCTCATCATCATCCTCCGATATATCACCGTGTACATCCCCCTCCTCACAGATTATCAATTCGTCCCCACTGGAATCCACCATCTCAGCTCCCTGTGTACTTTGTGGAGGCAATTGCTGCTGGTCAATGTCTCCACGGAGGAATTGATTATAATTCATTTTAATGAACATCATCTTCTCCACATTTTCTGGATGTAACCTCGTACGCCGATTGCTGACAAGGTGAGCGGCGGCACTAAACACTCTTTCGGAGTACACACTTGTGGGAGGGCAACTTAGGTAGAATAAAGCCAGTTTGTGCAAGGGCCTCCAAATTGCCTCTTTTTCCTGCCAGTATAAGTACGGACTGTGTGACGTGCCTACTTGGATGCGGTCACTCATATAATCCTCCACCATTCTTTCAATGGGGAGAGAATCATATGCAGTGACAGTAGACGACATGTCCGTAATCGTTGTCAGGTCCTTCAGTCCGGACCAGATGTCAGCATCAGCAGTCGCTCCAGACTGCCCTGCATCACCGCCAGCGGGTGGGCTCGGAATTCTGAGCCTTTTCCTCGCACCCCCAGTTGCGGGAGAATGTGAAGGAGGAGATGTTGACAGGTCGCGTTCCGCTTGACTTGACAATTTTCTCACCAGCAGGTCTTTCAACCCCAGCAGACTTGTGTCTGCCGGAAAGAGAGATCCAAGGTAGGCTTTAAATCTAGGATCGAGCACGGTGGCAAAAATGTAGTGCTCTGATTTCAACAGATTGACCACCCGTGAATCCTTGTTAAGCGAATTAAGGGCTCCATCCACAAGTCCCACATGCCTAGCGGAATCGCTCCGTGTTAGCTCCTCCTTCAATGTCTCCAGCTTCTTCTGCAAAAGCCTGATGAGGGGAATGACCTGACTCAGGCTGGCAGTGTCTGAACTGACTTCACGTGTGGCAAGTTCAAAGGGCAGCAGAACCTTGCACAACGTTGAAATCATTCTCCACTGCGCTTGAGACAGGTGCATTCCACCTCCTATATCGTGCTGAATTGTATAGGCTTGAATGGCCTTTTGCTGCTCCTCCAACCTCTGAAGCATATAGAGGGTTGAATTCCACCTCGTTACCACTTCTTGCTTCAGATGATGGCAGGGCAGGTTCAGTTGTTTTTGGTGGTGCTCCAGTCTTCTGTACGTGGTGCCTGTACGCCGAAAGTGTCCCGCAATTCTTCTGGCCACCGACAGCATCTCTTGCACGCCCCTGTCGTTTTTTTAAAAATTCTGCACCACCAAATTCAAGGTATGTGCAAAACATGGGACGTGCTGGAATTTGCCCATATTTAATGCACACACAATATTGCTGGCGTTGTCCGATGCCACAAATCCACAGGAGAGTCCAATTGGGGTAAGCCATTCCGCGATGATCTTCCTCAGTTGCCGTAAGAGGTTTTCAGCTGTGTGCGTATTCTGGAAACCGGTGATACAAAGCGTAGCCTGCCTAGGAAAGAGTTGGCTTTTGCGAGATGCTGCTACTGGTGCCGCCGCTGCTGTTCTTGCGGCGGGAGTCCATACATCTACCCAGTGGGCTGTCACAGTCATATAGTCCTGACCCTGCCCTGCTCCACTTGTCCACATGTCCGTGGTTAAGTGGACATTGGGTACAGCTGCATTTTTTAGGACACTGGTGACTCTTTTTCTGAGGTCTGTGTACATTTTCGGTATCGCCTGCCTAGAGAAATGGAACCTAGATGGTATTTGGTACCGGGGACACAGTACCTCCAACAAGTCTCTAGTTGGCTCTGCAGTAATGATGGATACCGGAACCACGTCTCTCACCACCCAGGATGCCAAGGCCTCAGTTATCCGCTTTGCAGTAGGATGACTGCTGTGATATTTCATCTTCCTCGCAAAGGACTGTTGGACAGTCAATTGCTTGGTGGAAGTAGTAAAAGTGGTCTTACGACTTCCCCTCTGGGATGACCATCGACTCCCAGCAGCAACAACAGCAGCGCCAGCAGCAGTAGGCGTTACACGCAAGGATGCATCGGAGGAATCCCAGGCAGGAGAGGAATCGTCAGAATTGCCAGTGACATGGCCTGCAGGACTATTGGCATTCCTGGGGAAGGAGGAAATTGACACTGAGGGAGTTGGTGGGGTGGTTTGCGTGAGCTTGGTTACAAGAGGAAGGTATTTACTGGTCAGTGGACTGCTTCCGCTGTCACCCAAAGTTTTTGAACTTGTCACTGACTTATTATGAATGCGCTGCAGGTGACGTATAAGGGAGGATGTTCCGAGGTGGTTAACGTCCTTACCCCTACTTATTACAGCTTGACAAAGGCAACACACGGCTTGACACCTGTTGTCTGTATTTCTGTTGAAATACTTCCACACCGAAGAGCTGATTTTTTTGGTATTTTCACCAGGCATGTCAGTGGCCATATTCCTCCCACGGACAACAGGTGTCTCCCCGGGTGCCTGACTTAAACAAACCACCTCACCATCAGAATCCTCCTGGTCAATTTTCTCCCCAGCGCCAGCAACACCCATATCCTCCTCATCCTGGTGTACTTCAACACTGACATCTTCAATCTGACTATCAGGAACTGGACTGCGGGTGCTCCTTCCAGCACTTGCAGGGGGCGTGCAAATGGTGGAAGGCGCATGCTCTTCACGTCCAGTGTTGGGAAGGTCAGGCATCGCAACCGACACAATTGGAGTCGGACTCTCCTTGTGGATTTGGGATTTCGAAGAACGCACAGTTCTTTGCGGTGCTACTGCTTTTGCCAGCTTGAGTCTTTTCATTTTTCTAGCGAGAGGCTGAGTGCTTCCATCCTCATGTGAAGCTGAACCACTAGCCATGAACATAGGCCAGGGCCTCAGCCGTTCCTTGCCACTCCGTGTGGTAAATGGCATATTGGCAAGTTTACGCTTCTCCTCCGACAATTTTATTTTAGGTTTTGGAGTCCTTTTTTTACTGATATTTGGTGTTTTGGATTTGACATGCTCTGTACTATGACATTGGGCATCGGCCTTGGCAGACGACGTTGCTGGCATTTCATCGTCTCGGCCATGACTAGTGGCAGCAGCTTCAGCACGAGGTGGAAGTGGATCTTGATCTTTCCCTAATTTTGGAACCTCAACATTTTTGTTCTCCATATTTTAATAGGCACAACTAAAAGGCACCTCAGGTAAACAATGGAGATGGATGGATACTAGTATACTTATGGATGGACTGCCGAGTGCCGACACAGAGGTAGCTACAGCCGTGGACTACCGTACTGTGTCTGCTGCTAATATAGACTGGATGATAATGATATGAAATCAATATATATATGTATATATAATATCACTAGTACTGCAGCCGGACAGGTAGATATATATTTATTAGGTAATGATGACTGATGACGGACCTGCTGGACACTGTCAGCTCAGCAGCACCGCAGACTGCTACAGTAAGCTACTATAGTAGTATGTATCAAGAAGAAAGAAAAAAAAAAACCACGGGTAGGTGGTATACAATTATGGATGGACTGCCGAGTGCCGACACAGAGGTAGCTACAGCCGTGGACTAACGTACTGTGTCTGCTGCTAATATAGACTGGATGATAATGATATGAAATCAATATATATATGTATATATAATATCACTAGTACTGCAGCGGGACAGGTAGATATATATTTATTAGGTAATGATGACTGATGACGGACCTGCTGGACACTGTCAGCTCAGCAGCACCGCAGACTGCTACAGTAAGCTACTATAGTAGTATGTATCAAGAAGAAAGAAAAAGAAAAAACCACGGGTAGGTGGTATACAATTATGGATGGACTGCCGAGTGCCGACACAGAGGTAGCTACAGCCGTGGACTAACGTACTGTGTCTGCTGCTAATATAGACTGGATGATAATGATATGAAATCAATATATATATGTATATATAATATCACTAGTACTGCAGCCGGACAGGTATATATATTTATTATGTAATGACTGATGACGGACCTGCTGGACACTGTCAGCTCAGCAGCACCGCAGACTGCTACAGTAAGCTACTATAGTAGTATGTATAAAGAAGAAAGGAAAAAAAAAAACACGGGTAGGTGGTATACAATTATAATATTATATATATATTAATTATATACAATTATATATATATATATATATATTAATTAAACTGGTGGTGATTATTAAACTGGTGGTCAGGTCACTGGTCACACTATCAGCAACTTGCAAGTAGTACTCCTAAGCATACAATCACAATATATATTATACTGGTGTGGCACTCTGGCAGCAAAAGTGTGCACTGTACGTTATATGTAGTATGTACTCCTGAGTCCTGAGTCCTGCTCTCAGACTCTAACTGCTCCCCACTGTCAGTGTCTCCCCCACAAGTCAGATAATACAATACAGTCACACTATCTATCACTTCACTTCAGCAAGTACTAGTAGTAGTAGTACTCCTCCTAATGCTCCCCAAAATTACTACTGTGTCTCTCTCTAGTGAGACTGTCTCACTCTCTTCTCGAATCTCTATAAACGGAGAGGACGCCAGCCACGTCCTCTCCCTATGAATCTCAATGCACGTGTGAAAAATGGCGGCGACGCGCGGCTCCTTATATAGAATCCGAGCCTCGCGAGAATCCGACAGCGTGATGATGACGTTCGGGCGCGCTCGGGTTAACCGAGCAAGGCGGGAGGATCCGAGCCTGCTCGGCCCCGTGTAAAAAACCCTGAAGTTCGGACGGGTTCGGATTCCGAGGAACCGAACCCGCTCATCTCTACTTTCCACGAGACACTACATGACTGCAAAGGGGATTATCACTAGAGAGGTCAGGGAACTTCTTCTCATGGCCACCGGGCATCTGATGCAGCGTGAAGCTGCAGCCAGCCGCCCCATAGCTACAAAATTGTAGTGGGAAGGGGGGAGCAGATGGCCACTGCACTCACCTAACCTTTAGTGCATGTCGGTCCTCTTGTTCATGTAGGCATCCCAGAGGTAAAAAGAAAATTGTGGCAGTGACTATCTCATTTCTTTGCTGAACACGAATGTCAAGCTTATTGCAAACATCCTAACAAATAGGCTGATTACCCATTTGACTCAACTCATCGACCCAGACCAAGTTCTGGATAACACCAGGCTGGTGATAGACTTGATATCTTACATTGTTTAATAAATACTATATACTATCAAGCCACCTAATTAGGTAATCAAATCTCTTGGCTAGCCAGGTCCAGAGTAAAGAATTGGGTTGATATTGAGGAAACACTGTTGGTGGACTTGGGGGTAAGATTTCTGCTTTCACTTTTTACATTCTTAGACATATCAGACCAGCTTCAGTTTATACTATCCCCATTGTTTGCTTTACTTTGGAGACGTGGGATAAAGTAAATGCACAGTTTGATTTGGCTCCCCACTTGTGCTGCTATGGACACCCTCTATTCCCAAAGGGGTGTACTACAGCCTTCGCCCAACTTGGCTGTCTTTGGGCTTGGACAGTTTCCTTCACATTATGGGAGAACATGCTCTGCGTTCCTTTGTGGACATGCAAGGCAAGCATATGCACCATATTATGCCCCACACAATAATGCCCCTTGCACCATATTATGCACCACACAGTAATGCCCCCTGCACCATAATAAGCCATACACAGTGATGCCCCTGACACATTATTATGCCCCACACAGTGCTGCCCAGGACATCTTATTATGCCCCACAGTTATGCCCTGACACCTTATTATGCCCCACTGTATGAGTACCTTTTAAACTGCTTGCTAGTTGTCATGGTGTTTAATGCCACGGGCCACCTCCCGTTTGGCATCTGCGGTCACTGCAGCATCTCCCCGGCAGCTCCCCAGCATCTCTCCGGCAGCTCGCCCAGCCCTAGGAAGGGTCCTGACAGCAGTACCCCCCCATTCATATTACACCACACTGTAGTGCCCCTTAGTCACGTTATGCCACACAGGGCCCATTCGCGTAATGCCACACAGTAGTAGCGCCCCTTATATGTTAGGTACACACAGTAATAGAGCTCTAATAGAGCTCCTTATATGTTAGGCCACACACAGTCTAAGGGATGCGGCTATGGTTAAATCAAATTGACTAAGGTGCTTATTAAGTCACCTGTGGCCAAGCATGGATATACTTAAAATCTGGATCGTTGTGGTGCCTCAAGAGCCGCGTTTAAGAACCTCTGGTCTAAAAGATTGTATGACCAGTATTATTTTTCTGCTACTACAAATAAAAAAATGTAAAAAAAATAAAATGATCAGCACTGGAATTTGAACAATAAAAACAAGAACATGATGCAAGTGTACAAAAATAGTGTAGACCAGAGTTTCTCAAACGCGGTCCTCAAGGCACCCCAATGGTCCAGATTTTAAGTTTATCCATGCTTGGTCACTGGTGACTTAATTAGCATCTGTGCTCTACCATTGATATACCTAAATTCTGGGCCGTTGAGGTGCCTTGAGGACTGCGTTTGAGCACCTCTGGTGTAGAGAAATAGCGATTCTTAATTAAAACCACAATCCTCAGTTATTGTAATATCAGTATCTCCATGGAATTATTGTCTACTTATACACAATCTGAATTGAATTACCATCTGCCTTTGTTAGAAAATGTTAAGCTGTTAAGTAGACCAGGCTCATTATATAATATGTGTAGACCCGATGGGAGGGGTTTGTTGTACATGGTTATAAAAAAAATATTGTTGGTAACCTTTTCATAAATGCAGCTTAAATGAGAAGTAAGACTCCTGTCTAGAGGGCCTATTAATTAATAATCACAGCACTACCGTGATTATTAACAATCTGTTTAGCTGAGGATATTTTCATTTTCTCTTACGTCCTAGAGGATGCTGGGGACTCCGTAAGGACCATGGGATATAGACGGGCTCCGCTGGAGATAGGGCACCTAAAAAGAACTTTGACTATGGGTGTGCACTGGCTCCTCCCTCTATGCCCCTCCTCCAGACCTCAGTTAGATCTTGTGCCCAGAGGAGAATGGGTGCACTGCAGAGAGCTCTCCAGAGTTTTCTGTTGAAGAAGAATTTTGTTAGGTTTTTTATTTTCAGGGAGTCCTGTTGGCAACAGGCTCCCTGCATCGTGGGACTGAGGAGAGAGAAGCAAAGCTGGCTTGTCAAGTTGGGCACTGCTTCTAAGGCTACTGGACACCATTAGCTCCAGAGGGAGTCGGAACACAGGTCTCACCTGGGGTTCGTCCCGGAGCCGCGCCGCCGTCCTCACAGATGCCGAAGAAAGAAGCCGGATGAGAAGGCAGAAGACATCTTAGGCGGCAGAAGACATCAGATCTTCATGAGGTAAGGTGCGCAGCGGTAAGCTGCGCGCCATTGCTCCCAGTCACACACACACAGAGCAGCACTGAAGGGTGCAGGGCGCGGGGGAGGGCGCCCTGGGCAGCAATAAACCTCACATTTGGCAAATGCAGATAGATTAGGCTGCGGAGGCAGTAAATCTAAGATCCCCCGCCATTTTCACTGAAAAATCACTGGGACCGAAGCCCGCCGTCGGGTGGGCGGGGCTTGATCCTCAGCACTAACCAGCGCCATTTTCTCCACAGAAGCTGCATGAGGAAAACGCTGGCTCCCTGGTCTCTCCCCTGCTGAACTTCACAGGCTGGAAAAAAGAGAGGGGGGCACATTAGCGACGCAGTGAGTGGGAATTGGTATATTATATATAGAAAAGCGCTATCTGGTCATAATTTTTCCAGTGTTTTTAAGCGCTGGTGTGTGCTGGCATACTCTCTCTCTGTCCCTCCTTAGGGCCTGGTTGGGGTTTTGTCCCCTTATAGGTTAATCCCTGTGTGTGTGAGGTGTCGGTACGTGTGTGGCGACATGTCTGAGGCGGAAGGCTTCTCCAAGGAGGAGGTGGAGCAAATGAGTGGTGTGTCCCCGTCGGTTGTGCCGACTCCGGATTGGATGGACATGTGGCATATGTTGAATGCAAGTGTGGCATCTTTACATAAAAGGCTTGATAAGGCTGAATTAGGGGGGACATCAGGGGGTCAATCCTCGGATTGGACCGACTCACAGGGCCCGCCGGGGTCTCAAAAGCGTCCCTTAACACAAGACACTACTACCGACACGGATTCTGATTCCAGTGTCGACTACGACGAAGTAAAATTGTGGCAATAAGGGATGTGTTGCATATTGAGGATGAACCCTCGGTCCCCGACACAAGGGTACACATGTTTAAGGAAAAGAAACAGATTATTAACTTTCCCACATCTCATGAATTAAATGATTTCTTTGGAAAAGCGCTTAGCATTTAATTAAAGATTTTTATTAATTCCCATAATAAAATATATATAAATATATAAGATGTATATAATTATACAGTTACCGGCCGGATTTCATATAATGCACAAATCAGACATATAACATTAAGTGTCTCTAAAACACATCCTAATCTAAACAGAGAAATTATCTCCTAAAAACCTAAATTGAAACCTTAGTGCACATATGGGAACTCGACTAATTAGAAATAACTGCCTTTAGGTGACTCCTATGACCTCGCAGGCGTCCCTGCAATGTAAGATAACTCGTAAACTATCCGTTTGCCTTTATGACGGAATGAAATTGGTAAACTGTTACCTCAGTCACTAATTATAAACTGTCCCAAGGATCACAGGTCAGCAGAGCAGTATTTGTTGGGACAATTTTTATAAACTGATAATATGTCCTTCCTTATAGCATCGGAGTATCCCAGCTGCCTCTGAATGAGATATAATGGAGCTCAAGTATAGGAGTGTCCATAGGTCAGCAAAGCGGCATTGTTAATGCGATTAAATCAAGCTGGTGGTGTGTTCTTCCCTTTAGCACTAGGGTGTCACATCTGCCTCTGATTACGATAACTCAGGTAGGGGAGCGTACTCCCTATTCCCCCTTAGCAATGGGGTCCGGGTGTCCGGGTGCTGAGTAAGATGGTAAATTAATGAGACATCATGCACTCACTTGGAGAATGGATTTCGCCGGCCGGCTATAAACTCACTTTGTCCACATACGCGTTTCTCCGCCTTAGTGTACCCTCGGCGGCTTCCTCAGTGTGTTTTTTTATTTTATTTTTTCTCGTTGTATCTAAGTGGTGGCAGAGGAACCAAGCCCCAGGAACGTGCGGCTAACATTTGATTTAAACATTAGCGCCCAATTTTGTGTTTTTTTTTTCTTTGGAAAAGCTTGGGAGACTCCGGAAAAGAGACCGCAGATCCCCAAAAGAATTTATATGGCATACCCCTTCCCTAAGCAGGACAGGGAGATTTGGGAATCACCCCCCACTGTGGACAAGGCCCTGACGCGCTTGTCCAAGAAAGTGGCGCTACCGTCTCCTGACACAGCGGCCTTTAAGGACCCTGCAGATCGCAGGCAAGAAACTACCTTAAAGTGTATTTATTCTCATACGGGTGCTGTGCTAAGACCGACAATTGCGTCGGCATGGGTGTGTAGCGCAATTGCAGCTTGGACAGATGAGCTGACAGATCAATTTGATAATATGGATAAGGATACTATATTCTTAACTCTAGCCCATATAAAAGACGCAGTCTTATTTATGAGGGATGCTCAAAGGGACATTGGATTGCTAGCTTCTAGGGCCAATGCCATGTCTATCTCAGCGAGAAGATCCTTATGGACTCGCCAATGGACGGGTGATGCGGATTCCAAAAAACATATGGAAGTACTACCCTATAAGGGTGATGCATTGTTTGGGGATGGGCTGACGGACCTGGTTTCCACAGCTACAGCAGGTAAATCAAATTTTTTACCATATATTCCCCAACAGCAAAAGAAAGTGACACCCTATCAGATGCAGTCCTTTCGGTCGCACAAGTCCAGAAGAGGTCGGGGATCCTCTTTCCTCGCCAGAGGTAAGGGCAGAGGCAAAAGAGCACCTGCGTCGGCAGGTGCCCTGGAACAAAAGTCCTCCCCGGCTGCTCCAAAACTCACAGCATGATGCTGGGGCTCCCCTGAGGGAGTCCGCACCGGTGGGGGCACGTCTTCGACTTTTCAGTCAGGCCTGGGTCAGTTCGGACCTGAATCCCTGGGTGTTGGAAATAGTTTCCCAGGGTTACAAATTGGAATTCGAGGAGGTGCCCCCGCGCCGATTTTTCAAATCGGCCCTACCAGCTTCCACATCGGACAGGGATATAGTGTTAGCTGCAATTCAAACACTGTGTATACAGCAAGTGATAATCAAGGTTCCCCTGCACCAGCAGGGAAGAGGTTACTACTCAACCCTATTTGTGGTCCCGAAACCGGACGGTTCGGTCAGACCTATTTTGAATCTGAAATCCCTAAACCTGTACATAAAAAGATTCAAATTCAAAATGGAATCTCTCAGAGCGATAATAGCCAACATGGAGGAGGGGGAGTTTATGGTGTCTCTGGACATAAAGGATGCATACCTTCATGTACCCATATATGCCTCCCATCAGGAATACCTGAGATTCGCTGTACAGGATTGTCATTACCAATTTCAGACGTTGCCGTTCGGACTCTCTTTGGCCCCGAGGATTTTCACCAAGATAATGGCGGAAATGATGGTGGTCCTGCGCAAGCATGGAGTCACAATTATCCCATACTTGGACGATCTCCTGATAAAAGCGAGATCAAGGGAGAAATTGCTGAGCAGTGTGGCGCTCTCTCTGAGAGTGCTCCAGCAACACGGTTGGATTCTAAATCTACCGAAGTCACAGTTGATTCCGACAACTCGACTACCGTTCCTAGGTATGATACTGGATACGGAACAAATGAAGGTCTTCCTCCCAATAGAGAAAGTCCAGGACATGGTCAGAGACCTGCTAAAACCGAAAAGGGTTTCAGTTCACCAATGCACTCGAGTTCTGGGGAAAATGGTGGCGGCCTACGAGGCCATTCCCTTCGGAAGGTTCCATGCAAGGACTTTTCAATGGGTTCTTCTGGACAAGTGGTCCGGGTCCCATCTGCACTTACATCGGAAAATAACTCTGTCCCCAGGGGCCAGAGTGTCCCTCCTGTGGTGGTTGCAAAGTGCTCACCTCCTGGAGGGTCGCAGGTTCGGAATTCAGGATTGGATCCTGGTTACCATGGACGCGAGCCTCCGAGGATGGGGAGCGGTCACGCAGGGAAAGAATTTTCAGGGTCTTTGGTCAGACCAGGAGTCCTGTCTACACATCAATGTGTTGGAACTCAGGGCCATTTACAACGGCCTTCAACAAGTGGAGAGTCTTCTTCGAAACCTACCGGTTCTGATTCAATCAGACAATGTCACAGCAGTGGCTCATGTGAACCGCCAAGGTGGGACAAGAAGCAGAGTCGCGATGGCGGAAGCCACAAGGATCCTTCGCTGGGCGGAAAATCATGTAAGCGCTCTGTCGGCTGTCTTCATTCCGGGAGTGGACAACTGGGAAGCAGACTTCCTCAGAAGACACGATCTCCATCCAGGAGAGTGGGGACTTCATCAAGAAGTCTTTGCAGACGTAACGCGTCTTTGGGGAACTCCTCAAATAGACATGATGGCGTCACGCCTCAACAAAAAGCTTCGGAGGTATTGAGCCAGGTCTCGGGACCCTCAGGCAGTAGCAGTAGACGCTCTGGTAACACCTGTTAGGCGCCGGGGTCCGCTTGTCCGCGCGACCCGGCGCCTAGCAACTAGGGATGCCGTGCTCGTACAGCCGCCGGCTCCCTAGCAACGCGATGAAGCCGCACGGACCCTAGCAACGGGGACGCCACTGGCGGACCGCGTTCCCCGTTGCTGGGTTTTAGGATTAATGCGTTCACCTGTTCTCTGGCCGTGCAGCAAGGCAGGCATTTAGTCCAATCAGCCTCTAAACAGCTGATTGGAGGACTCCCTGTTAAGTACACTCCCAGGGCTTCTCACAGACGCCGGTAATAGCTTCCTGCATGCTGCCTTTGTTTGCTGAGAGTCTGTTTCCAGTCCTGCTGTATCCGGTCATTCCAGTCCTCAGAAGTCCTGTACTCGGGAGTTACCATCTCGTCCCTGGAGTCCTGACTGATCACCGTTTTATATCCAGTGGTGTTCGTGAGTTGCGGCTCTGCCGTGTGTTGCGGCTCAGCCGCTTTACCTTTTATATTTTGTGTTTGGAGCATTTGCGGAGGGTTCCGCTTCCACAAGTCCTCTCTGGTACTCGGCGGTGCCGGGTAGGAGAATTGGACAAGTGGATATTTTGGTTGTCCTTTTCCTTGGCGGTTTCTCCGCACATATTATAGTTTTGAGTTTGCTTAGCCCCTGGCCTGGTTGTTTAGTTAGAGGGCCTCTTGTTATCACCCTGTCTCGGGTTTCCCTTTGTCTCTCATTGAGACCGGGGGGCATCGAAGTTGGGCAGACATAATCCGACCTTCAAACGTGGCTGCCAAGGGCTCAAGAAACCATAGTCTCGCAGGGGATTTCTGACAACACGGGTGAGACAACAGAGTTAGGGCGCCAGGGGCTATTTTCCTGTCCTGCTCCCTTCCCCAGCATTCCGTTCCAGTGCTCCGGTCCTTGCCATAAGATCTCCTCTGACCAGAGTGCTGGAATCATAACATTATTACCGGCCATACCAAAACTTAAAATTAAACGGGGTTTAATTTTTTCCCATTCAGTTTTGTGAGAGTTTATCGGCCTCATGAATCCAACAGGTTTAGGGCCAAATCCTGGTCAGCTCTTAGTCAGCCAGATTCAAGAACTTACTCAGATGGTTCAGGATCTTTCTCTTCGGGTGAGGTCACAGGAAGATCTTTTGCGAGCTTCCCCAAGGGTAGTCCCTGAACCAAAGATGCATTTGCCTGACCGTTTTTCTGGTGATAGAAAAGAGTTTTTTAATTTTAAAGAATCCTGTAAACTTTATTTTCGTTTAAGACCGACTTCCTCGGGTACTGAATCTCAGCGGGTCGGGATTATTATTTCTTTGCTCCAGGGGGATCCTCAGACCTGGGCATTTGGTTTAAGAGCAGAGGATCCGGCATTGTTGTCAGTTGATGCTTTTTTTGAGTCTTTAGGGCTCTTGTATGATGACCCTGATAGAGAGGCGTCCGCTGAAAGTCAGTTGCGCGCTCTCAGACAGGGTAGAAATCCTGCAGAGGTTTATTGTACGGAGTTTCGCCATTGGTCGAACGACTGTGGCTGGAATGACCCAGCCCTGCGCAGTCAGTTTTGCCTCGGCTTATCAGAGTCTCTAAAAGACAGTCTCCTTCAGTACCCCGCTCCTGAGACTCTCGATAAACTCATGGAGCTTTCTATTAAGATTGATCGTCATCTCAGAGAGCGGAGGGCTGAAAAAGGAGCACCTGTAAGGTCAACTCCGTGTGTATATTCCATTCCTGAAGACGTAGAGGAGCCCATGCAGATGGGTCTCTCCCGGCTGTCTCCTGAAGAAAGAGCCAGAAGGCAAAATTCTGGTCTTTGTCTGTACTGTGGGGGTAAGGGACATTTTGCTCGTAATTGTCCGAACAAGTCGGGAAACGCTTTGACCAGGTGAATTGTGAGGGGGTTCACCTAGGTCTGCAGCTTATCTCCTCGAATAACTCCCTTTTAGTCCCAGTTAAAGTTTCCTTTGGCAGCCTCAGTTCTTCGGTTTCGGCTTTTGTTGACAGTGGAGCTGCAGGAAACTTTATGGATTTAACTTGGGCTAAGGCCTTAGGCATTCCTCAGTTACCTTTGGGTAGGTGTGTCACCATGCATGGCTTAGATGGGAGTCCGCTGTCTAATGGGATTATTTCTCTCCATACACCCCCTGTACTACTTACAGTAGGAGCTCTACATTCCGAGAAAATCGAGTTCTTTCTTACACATTGCCCAGCAGTTCCAGTTGTTCTGGGTCACCCTTGGCTGGCCTTTCATAATCCCACCATTGATTGGCGGTCGGGGGAGATTTCACAATGGGGTACTTTTTGTGATAAGGAATGTATCACGTTTCCAGTCAGAGTAGCAGCTATCATTCCAGAACCCATTCCGGTGGAATACCAGGAGTTTGCTGATGTTTTCTCCAAAGGCAATGCGGACATTCTGCCTCCCCATCGGCCTTATGATTGTGCTATTGAGTTAATTCCTGGTGCCGCATTGCCAAAGGGAAGATTATATGCATTATCCGGGCCAGAAACTGCGGCTATGAATGATTATGTAAAGGAGAGCCTTGAGAAAGGATTTATTAGACCATCAAAATCTCCTTGAAGTGCAGGCTTCTTCTTTGTGGAGAAAAAGGATGGCTCGCTTAGACCTTGCATTGATTTTAGAGCCCTGAATAAGATCTCAGTTAAAAACACCTATCCTTTGCCGTTGATTTCTGTACTCTTTGATCAGTTACGTTCTGCTGTGATTTTTTCTAAAATTGACCTTAGAGGAGCGTACAACCTCATCCGAATTAAATCTGGAGATGAGTGGAAAACGGCCTTCAGTACTCAGTCGGGTCACTACGAGTACCTGGTGATGCCGTTCGGCTTGTCTAATGCTCCAGCAGTTTTTCAAGACCTCATTAACGATGTGCTCCGTGACTTCCTAGGGAAATTCGTGGTCGTTTACTTAGACGACATCCTGATTTATTCTGAATCAATGGAACAACATGTTACCCAGGTGCGTCTGGTTCTTCAAAAGTTACGTGAGAATCATTTATATGCCAAGCTGGAGAAGTGTGAGTTTCATGTCACGGAAGTATCTTTTTTAGGGTACATTATTTCCCCTCGGGGATTTTCCATGGAACCAAAGAAGCTCCAGGCCATCCTTAGTTGGGCGCAACCCACCAATTTAAAAGCAATTCAGCGCTTTTTAGGGTTTGCGAATTATTATAGGAGGTTCATTCATTCTTTTTCTGACCTGGTTGCTCCCATTGTAGCTCTGACAAAGAAAGGAGCGGATCCTACCAACTGGTCACGTGAAGCTGAGTTGTCCTTCCGGGCCTTGAAACAAGCCTTTGTCTCGGCTCCAGTCCTCAGACATCCCAATCCGGAATTGCCCTTTGTTGTGGAGGTTGATGCCTCGGAGGTTGGAGTGGGGGCTATCCTTTCTCAAAAGGATCCGGAGTCTCTGGAGTTACATCCTTGTGCCTTTATGTCCAGGAAATTCTCCTCCGCTGAATCCAACTATGACGTTGGTAATCGGGAGTTACTGGCGGTAAAGTGGGCTTTCGAGGAGTGGAGGCATTGGCTGGAGGGAGCAAAACATACTATTTCAGTATTGACTGATCATAAAAACCTGCAATACATCGAATCGGCTAAACGGCTTAATGCCCGGCAGGCACGTTGGGCTTTATTTTTTACTCGTTTCAAATTAATAATCACTTTCAGGCCTGGTTCCAAGAATACTAAGGCTGATGCCCTGTCACGCAGCTTTCTTCCGGTTCACAATAACAGTCCTGTTACTCCCATACTTCCATCTTCGGTCATCTGGGCAGGCCTCACACAAGATTTATTTACCCAGTTAAAACAGCTTCAACACCAAGCTCCTGGAAATACTCCTGCTGGTCGTCTTTACGTCCCTGAGTTTTTGAGAGCTACTGTTTTAACGGAATTCCATGATAACAAAGTTTCCGGGCATCCGGGAATCTCTAAGACTTTGGAGTTAGTCTCTCGCTCAGTATGGTGGCCTGGTCTTTCTAAAGACGTTAGGGAGTTTGTTTATTCATGTCAGGTTTGTGCACAGCATAAGGTTCCCCGTTCCTTGCCTATCGGGCAACTTATGCCCTTAAATGTTCTTCTCAGGCCATGGTCCCATATTTCCATGGATTTTGTGGTTGACCTTCCCCTTTCAGCCGGATTCCGAGTCATATGGGTGGTAGTGGACCGTTTTAGCAAGATGGCTCATTTTATTGCTCTCCCCCGATTGCCTTCTGCCCAAGGGTTGGCAGTTTTGTTTCTCCGCCATGTTTTCAGACTTCATGGGTTGCCTACTGATATTGTTTCTGATCGGGGTCCACAATTCATCGCACAATTCTGGAATTTTTTTTGTGCCTCATTAAAGATGAAATTGTCGTTAACATCCGGTTACCACCCACAATCCAACGGGCAAACCGAGCGAGTTAACCAATCATTGAAACAGTATTTGCGCTTGTATTCTGCCAAACTCCAGAATGATTGGTCCGAGTTTCTTCCATTGGCGGAGTTTGCTTACAATAATTCTTGTCATTCCTCCACTAAAGAGTCTCCATTCTTTTCAGTTTTTGGTTTTCACCCCAGAGCTAATTCTTTTTTTCATCATTCCTCAGTCTCCTCGCTAACCTTAACCTCCCATCTCAGAGCCATTTGGAAAAAAGTGCACCTTGCTCTCAGAAAAGCGGCCTTTCGAGAGACGTCCTTGCACTTTTAAGGTGGGAGATAGGGTATGGTTGTCGACTCGTAACATCAGGCTTCGACAATCCTCGGCTAGATTGGGACCCAAATTTATTGGGCCATTTCTTATTATTAAAAGAGTCAACCCAGTTGCCTTTCGGTTACATTTACCAAGATCCCTCAGGATTGGAAATACGTTTCATTGTTCCCTGTTGAAACAATATGTTTCTTCCAGTAAATTTCCTCGGAGGATCTCTCAGGGAAGATCTCCGGTGGATGTACAGGGACAACAGGAGTTCTTGGTGGAGAAGGTTCTCGATTCCAAATTGTCCCGGGGCCGGCTTTATTTTCTGGTTCACTGGAGAGGCTATGGTCCGGAGGAAAGGTCTTGGGTCCTGGATAAGGATCTTCATGCCCCGAGGCTCAAGAGGGCATTTTTTCGGGAATTTCCTCGGAAACCTGGCTTTAGGGGTTCCTTAACCCCTCCTCAAGGGGGGGGTACTGTTAGGCGCCGGGGTCCGCTTGTCCGCGCGACCCGGCGCCTAGCAACTAGGGACGCCGTGCTCGTACAGCCGCCGGCTCCCTAGCAACGCTAGACGCCGGGCGTGCTGAAGCCGCACGGACCCTAGCAACGGGGACGCCACTGGCGGACCGCGTTCCCCGTTGCTGGGTTTTAGGATTAATGCGTTCACCTGTTCTCTGGCCGTGCAGCAAGGCAGCTGCACGGCATTTAGTCCAATCAGCCTCTAAACAGCTGATTGGAGGACTCCCTGTTAAGTACACTCCCAGGGCTTCTCACAGACGCCGGTAATAGCTTCCTGCATGCTGCCTTTGTTTGCTGAGAGTCTGTTTCCAGTCCTGCTGTATCCGGTCATTCCAGTCCTCAGAAGTCCTGTACTCGGGAGTTACCATCTCGTCCCTGGAGTCCTGACTGATCACCGTTTTATATCCAGTGGTGTTCGTGAGTTGCGGCTCTGCCGTGTGTTGCGGCTCAGCCGCCTTACCTTTTATATTTTGTGTTTGGAGCATTTGCGGAGGGTTCCGCTTCCACAAGTCCTCTCTGGTACTCGGCGGTGCCGGGTAGGAGAATTGGACAAGTGGATATTTTGGTTGTCCTTTTCCTTGGCGGTTTCTCCGCACATATTATAGTTTTGAGTTTGCTTAGCCCCTGGCCTGGTTGTTTAGTTAGAGGGCCTCTTGTTATCACCCTGTCTCGGGTTTCCCTTTGTCTCTCATTAAGACCGGGGGGCATCGAAGTTGGGCAGACATAATCCGCCCTTCAAACGCGGCTGCCAAGGGCTCAAGAAACCATAGTCTCGCAGGGGATTTCTGACAACACGGGTGAGACAACAGAGTTAGGGCGCCAGGGGCTATTTTCCTGTCCTGCTCCCTTCCCCAGCATTCCGTTCCAGTGCTCCGGTCCTTGCCATAAGATCTCCTCTGACCAGAGTGCTGTAATCATAACAACACCGTGGGTGTTCAAATCGGTCTACGTGTTTCCTCCTCTTCCTCTCATTACAAAAGTGTTGAGGATCATAAGACGAAGAAGAGTACAGACGATACTTGTCCCAGACTGGCCTCGAAGGGCCTGGTACTGGGATCTACAAGAGATGCTCACAGGAGACCCCTGGCCTCTTTCTCTGAGGGAAGACCTGTTGCAACAGGGGCCCTGTGTATTTCAAGACTTACCGCGGTTACGTTTGACGGCATGGCGGTTGAACGCCGAATCCTAGCGAAAAAGGGGATTAAAGGCTAGGAAGGAGGTGACGGTAAAACATTATCACCGTATCTGGCGAAAGTATGTGTCTTGGTGTGAGACCAAGAATGCACCTACGGAAGATTTTCATCTGGGTCGTTTTCTCCACTTCCTACAGACAGGAGTGGATATGGGCCTGAAATTAGGCTCTGTTAAGGTACAGATTTCGGCCCTCTCGATTTTCTTTCAGAAGGAATTGGCTTCTCTTCCAGAAATCCAGGACGTTTGTAAAGGGAGTGCTGCACATCCAGCCCCCTTTTGTGCCTCCAGTGGCACCATGGGACCTGAACGTAGTGTTGCAGTTCCTAAAATCACACTGGTTTGAACCGCTTAACAAGGTTGAGTTGAAATTTCTTACCTGGAAGGTGGTCATGTTGTTGGCCTTAGCATCAGCAAGGCGAGTGTCAGAATTGGCGGCTTTGTCACACAAGAGCCCCTACTTGATTTTTCATGTGGATCGAGCTGAATTGAGGACACGTCCGCAATTTTTACCTAAAGTGGTTTCTTCATTCCATATGAATCAACCTATTGTGGTGCCTGTGGCTACAAGTGACCTGGAGGATTCCAGATCCCTGGACGTAGTCAGGGCCTTAAAAATTTATGTAGCCAGGACGGCTAGACTTAGGAAAACAGAGGCTCTGTTTGTCCTGTATGCGGCCAATAAGATTGGCGCACCTGCTTTGAAGCAGACTATTGCTCGCTGGATCTGTAATACGATTCAGCAGGCTCACTCTACGGCTGGATTGCCGGTACCAAATTTGGTTAAGGCCCATTCCACTAGGAAGGTGCGCTCTTCTTGGGCAGCTGCCCGAGGCGTCTCGGCATTAAGACTTTGCCGAGCGGCGACTTGGTCGGGGTCAAACACTTTTGCTAAATTCTACAAGTTTGATACCCTGGCTGATGAGGACCTAGCGTTTGCTCAGTCGGTGCTGCAGAGTCATACGCACTCTCCCACCCGATTGGATGCTTTGGTATAAACCCCATGGTCCTTACGGAGTCCCCAGCATCCTCTAGGACGTAAGAGAAAATAAGATTTTAAATCTACCGGTAAATCTATTTCTCCTAGTCCGTAGAGGATGCTGGGCGCCCGTCCCAGTGCGGAAACTCTGCAAGACTTGTATATAGTTGTTGCTTACATAAGGGTTATGTTACAGTTGAAATCGGTCTTGGACCGTTACTGTTGTTGTTCATACGGTTAACTGGTTATGTATGTTCCAGGTTACATGGTATGATTGGTGTGGGCTGGTATGAATCTTGCCCTTGGATTGCTAAATCCTGCCTTGTATTGTCCATCTACTCTGGGCACAGTTCTCTAACTGAGGTCTGGAGTAGGGGCATAGAGGGAGGAGCCAGTGCACACCCATAGTCAAAGTTCTTTTTAGGTGCCCTATCTCCTGCGGAGCCCGTCTATACCCCATGGTCCTTACGGAGTCCCCAGCATCCTCTACGGACTAGGAGAAATAGATTTACCGGTAGGTTTAAAATCTTATTTTTAATGCTATGTACTAACTTACTAAGCTAGGTACTAAAGTGTAACTTGCTGGACCAAATCGAGAATCAAGCCTCTGGATCACATACTTAAACTAGGGGGTATATGTACTAAGGTCCCGATTTTGTCTGAGGTTTTTTTTTTTTCTAAGTGTCATCTCGGGAATTTACTAAACTCAAATCTCGGCAGTGTTGGGATTATTGGTATTGTTTTTCCTGGCAGAGTTCACAAATACGAATTAATAAACCATCGGTCAAACACGGCTGTTTAGGTATACAACACAGTAATTTACCAAACTTTCGTATTTGTAATGTCGTCCGTGTACGGGCAATTGCGGCTGTGAAAAAATGTGAATTGTTAAAAAACCCTGGAAAATATAGACCTGCTTTTGGCTGGCGTGTTTACATGTGTTTCTACTTCAACATTAATCACACCTGAATTTTAGAGCCTTTAAAAGGGGCCTAAGCACATTATTCACATCCCTCACTCTGAAATGGCTGCTGGCCTGTGTAGCAGTAAACTATTGTGTGCTGTGGGATGCCTGAGACTGCTCCATCAGTCTGGAAGAAACCAGGGGCATGAAACTGAACATGGTCAGCAGGTTGTACAGGTGCCATGGAGGCTGTGCAGGCCTCGTTTTTTTAGGGGGCGTTTAAACTTAAATGCATTGGCCAATGACCAGGTCATACAGATGTTCCGGCTAAATAAAAACAACATTTTCCATCTGTATGACCTTGTCAAACTGGACCTAGACCATACTTGCCTACCTGACCCTCTCCATGAGGGAGAAAATGCTCTGTTCCTGGACTTTCCTGGTAATGTATGATTGCCATCACCTGTGGTGAAACACCTTTCTTATCAATTAACTAGCTCACTGCAGGTGATGGCAATCATACATTACCAGGAAAGACCAGGAACAGAGGATTTTCTCCCTCATGGAGAAGGTCAGGTAGGCAAGTATGACCTAGACTCTGAGACAGCACGCTCTCGCTCTGTCTCAGACCTGCACAAACTCCTGGCTGTGTTGCACTTTCTGGCTACTGGCAGATTTCAGGCTGTGTATGACGATGTCATTAGGATCTCACAGCCCACCTTTTCTAAATACTTAAATCAGGTGATGTATACCACACATACTCATCTATGCCAAAGTAGTTTCGGTGGAATGTTTCATTACACAGTGTTGTTGTTAGTTGTACTCATCTCACTCTCCTCATTTGTTCCAATGTACACGCAGGTGTTGGATGCCTTGCAACCCCACATAGATGCCTCTATCTGCTTCCCTACCCAGGTGTCTCAGTGGCATTGTTAGGGTCTCCTGCTCTGTGCTGCCACGTCGTCATGGCAACCGGGAGACAAGTGCTAGCGGAGTAACCTGAGCGTAGCTGATACTCCGGTTCGGGTCTTTTGCTGTGCAGTGGTTACAGGCTCTGTGCACAGCAGAGGATCCGGTGCTGGTTTTTGTGCTCACAGTCTGTGAGGTCTGAGTGGGGCGTGGACAGCACCTGCTATATAAACCCTCTTCTCAGGTTAGGCAGATGCTGCTGAATCTTTGTTGGTTAGTCAGTTCCTGAAAGCTAGCTAGTACTGTGTAAACTTTGTATTTGTTTGTTGCTTACTGCAAATAGGCCTTGGGATTTGGTATTACACTCTGCCAATCCAGACCTAGCAGTAAGACTGGAGTCAGTCGTTTAACCTGCTGGGGTTCTTTTGCTACTCTGTGAACCTAGCAAGTTTGCGGCTGTATTCTCAGACTTGCCTGCCAAAATCCTTTCTCACTGTGCAAGGTGTTCAGGTGTCAGTTTAGTGGCAGTAAGCTGAACCAGTGCACTGCAAGTGAGGACTAGGATTGTGGAGACTCTCCTTGTGTCTATTATTCCATCTCTGACCAAGGAGTTTACTGCCACACCCGTTGGTAACCCTTTAGGGTTTTGCTGTTGCCCTTAGCAACAGCATTTCGGGTTCTCTACGTATTAAATCACAACATCTCGCTTCTTTCCATCTGAGCATTCCTAATACTAGGGAGACACCCAGTTTCTTAGCCTTTGGGCTTCTCTGTTCACTTTGTGTTTATTTTGTTACCCTATCACCTTCTATGTATGTAATGTCATATTCCCCAGTCTGTCTGTGAGTTCATTTGTTTTGCATCCCTCTCCGTTCAGACACCAGTACATTCCTGCTGGCACTGGTGTGCATAACATATTCAGCAGCCTAATACTCCTGTTGAAATTTTGTGGGAATATGGAGCATACCCCTCAAAATACTTTGCAACAGGTGGTCGATCAGGTGCAGGTCCTGACTCGACAATTTAATGATTTGTCCATTAAAATGCATACCTCGCAGGCCGCTGGCGGAGTTCCCGCAGCAGCAGTGCCTTCAGGGGTTAAGGAGCCGAAAGTAAATCTCCCGAATCGTTTTTCTGGAGATCGCTCGCAGTTCTTTTGTTTCAAGGAGAGCTGCAAGCTATATTTCCAGCTTAGGCCTCAGTCTTCTGGGTCGGAGATTCAGCGGGTGGGCATAGTGATTTCCTTGCTACAAGGAGACCCACAGGTCTGGGCATATGGGTTGCAGCCTGACTGTCCGTCGCTTAAAAGTGTTGATGCTTTTTTTACGGCACTGGGCATGTTGTATGATGACCCTGACAAGACGGCCTCAGCCGAGGCTCAGATTTCGATCCTTAAGCAAGGGCGAAGGCCAGTTGAGGTTTATTGTACGGAGTTTCGGAGGTTGGCCCATGATACCCAGTGGAATGACCCAGCCCTGAGACACCAGTACCGAAGAGGTCTTTCTAACCAGTTAAAAGACCAACTGGTACAATATCCCTTGCCTGATAGCTTGGATCAGCTCATGCAGTTATCCATTCGGGTGGATAGACGGCTGAGAGAGCGCAGGCTTGAAAGGGAGACCGAGGTTTCCTTCTTTCCCAAGGGAACCTCAGATTCTGAGGAATTTTCCGAGGAGCCTATGCAGATTGGGGCTACCCGCCTCTCCTCGCGTGAGAAGACGCGGAGGAGACAGAAGGGGTTATGTTTGTACTGTGGGAATAAAGGTCATGTGGTAGTATCATGCCCAGAAAAGCCGGAAAACTTCAGGGCCTGAGGGTGATGGGAAATATCCTGTCAGGCCAGAAGTCAGAATTTCCCAAGAAGACTTTTATCATTCCGGTGACCTTGAAGATCCTCGGTCAAACTGTCAAGTCTGAGGCCTTTGTGGACAGTGGGGCCGACGGGGTTTTTATGGACCGCCAATTCGCCCTGAAACACTCTGTTCCCTTAGTACCCTTGGCATCGGAAATTGAGATTTGTGGGTTAAACGGGGAACCATTATCCCAGGGTAAAATTACCTCTTGCACTAGCCAGATTTCTTTGTTTATTGGAGCCACACACTCTGAAAAATTGTCCTTTTATGTGACTGTCTGTACTTTTGCCCCATTGGTGTTGGGGTTACCCTGGTTAAGGGCCCACAATCCTCAATTTGACTGGGTCTCTGGGGAGATTCTTAGTTGGGGTACTGATTGTTTCAGGAGTTGCTTGAGCCTTCCAGTCAGGCTTTCGCAGCTAAGTTTGCCAGGATTGCCAGGATGTTATGCAGATTTTGCGGACGTGTTCTCCAAAAGAGTTGCAGAGGTACTACCTCCCCATCGCCCCTATGACTGTGCCATTGATTTGTTGCCGAATGCTAAGCTTCCCAAGAGCAGGTTGTACTCCCTGTCACGTCCTGAGACTCAGGCTATGGCAGAGTACATTCAGGAGAACTTGGCTAAGGGATTTATCAGACCTTCACAGTCTCCAGTTGGGTCGGGGTTCTTCTTCGTGGGTTAAAAGGATGGTTCGTTGCGACCCTGCATCGACTTCAGGGAATTGAACCGTATTACGATTAAAAACTCATACCCACTGCCTCTCATTTCGGTCTTGTTTGACCAGCTTCGTACTGCCACCATTTTTTCTAAGATTGACCTACGCGGTGCGTACAATCTAATCCGAATAAGAGAGGGGGATGAATGGAAGACTGCCTTTAATACCCACTCAGGGCATTATGAATATTTGGTGATGCCTTTTGGGCTCTCTAATGCCCCGGCAGTCTTCCAGGAATTCATGAACGATGTGCTCAGGGAATATTTGGATAGATTCTTAGTTGTATACTTAGATGACATCCTAATCTTCTCCCATTCCCTGGAGGAACATCGGAAGCATGTACGCTTAGTCCTCCAGAAACTCAGAGACCACCGGCTTGGGGCGAAGCTGGAGAAGTGCGAATTTGAAGTTCAGCAAATCGCATTTCTAGGATATATTATCTCCCCAGAAGGTTTCCAAATAGAGGGTTCCAAGGTACAGGCAGTCCTGGATTGGGTGCAGCCCACTAGTTTGAAGGCGCTTCAGCGTTTTCTGGGCTTTGCGAATTTTTATAGACGATTTATCGCTGGATTTTCGTCTATAGTGGCGCCCTTGGTGGCACTCACTAAGAAAGGGGCGGATGTTGCTCACTGGTCTTGTGAGGCCAAAGCGGCTTTTGCCCGTCTCAAAAGGGCATTTGTCTCGGCCAAGGTGCTGCGACACCCAGATCCAGAGTGTCCTTTTGTGGTGGAGGTGGATGCCTCTGAGATGGGTATTGGGGCAGTGCTCTCTCAGATGGGGGTGTCTGATAATCGCCTTCATCCCTGTGCTTACTTTTCCCGTAAATTTTCGCCTGCCGAGATGAATTATGACGTGGGTAACCGGGAATTGTTGGCTATTAAGGATGCACTCGAGGAGTGGAGACACTGGCTTGAGGGGGCTAAGTTTGTGGTCTCAATTCTCACCGACCATAAGAATTTGGCATATTTAGAGTCAGCGAAGCGCCTCAATGCCAGGCAGGCACGATGGGCTTTGTTTTTTGCTCGCTTTAATTTTTTGATAACATATCGCCCTGGGTCAAAAAACATCAAGGCTGATGCGCTCTCGCTGAGTTTTGCTCCAATCCAGGAGACCACCGAGGAGCCATTGCCCATTGTGTCCCCATCATGTATTAAAGTGGGCATTACCCAGGACCTCTTGTCATTAGTCCTTAGAGCACAGGAGCAGGCTCCTCCAGACCTTCCGGTAGGTCTTTTGTTTGTGCCTCCTAGGTTAAGACAGCGAGTGTTCCTGGAATTCCATGCCAAGAAGTCGGCAGGTCACCCGGGTATTGCCAGACCTCGGGAGTTGCTATCTAGGGCGGTGTGGTGGCCCTCGGTGGCTAGGGATGTGGATCAGTGGGTTCGGGCATGTGACATCTGTGCCCGAAATAAGACTCCTAGAGGGGTTCCTGTTGGCCCATTACATCCACTCTCTATTCCATCTAAGCCATGGACCCACATTTCAATGGATTTTGTGGTGAACTTGCCCAAATCCTCGGGGATGACAGCCATCTGGGTTGTCGTTGACAGGTTTTCGAAGATGGCGCACTTCGTTCCATTGGTTGCGCTGCCATCGGCCAGATGCCTGTCTGAATTATTTATGCTGCATGTTGTGCGCCTCCACGGGTTGCCACTTGATGTGGTCTCTGACCGCGGATCCCAGTTTGTGGCCAAATTCTGGAGGGCATTTTGTTCCGATCTCCAGATTTCTGTCAGCTTGTCGTCAGGCTACCATCCACAGTCTAATGGGCAGACTGAAAGGGTGAACCAGTCCTTGGAGCAGTTCCTCAGGTGTTATGTCTCCAAGTGTCAGACTGACTGGGTTGCTCATCTGTCCATGGCGGAGTTTGCCTATAACAACGCGGCTCACTCTGCTACAGGGATCTCTCCCTTCCTTTGTGTGTATGGGCATCATCCTAAGGCCAATTCTTTTGACCCCCAGGACTCCACGCCTGGTGGTTCCTCTGTGGTTTCGGTCCTTAGAGGTATTTGGAGGAAAGTGAAGAAAGCCCTTGTGTCTGTGTCATTAGTGACCAAAAGGGTTTTTGATAAGCGGAAAAGACCCTGCAGCTTCAAATTAGGAGACTTCGTCTGGTTGTCTACCAAGAATTTGAAGTTGAGACAGCCATCTCATAAGTTAGGCCCCCGGTTCATCGGTCCTTATAAGATCACTAGGGTTATCAATCCGGTGGCATATCAGTTAGATCTACCCCGTTCTTTGGGTATCAATAAAACATTTCATTGTTCCCTTTTAAAACGGGCGATTAGTAATCCTTCTTCCAGTGGAAGACCTTCCCCTCTTCTGATACATGGCCAGAGGGAGTTTGTTGTTGAAAGGATTCTTGACTCCAAGATGGTTCGGGGTCGGCTGTCATTTTTGGTGCACTGGAAGGGGTATGGCCCGGAGGAGCGGTCGTGGGTGCGCAGTTGTGATCTTCATGCCCCCAGACTGTTACGCTCTTTCTTCTCGCAGTTCCCTGATAAACCCGGTGGTAGGGTTTCTTTGACCCCTCGTCAGAGGAGGGGTACTGTTAGGGTCTCCTGCTCTGTGCTGCCACGTCGTCATGGCAACCGGGAGACAAGTGCTAGCGGAGTAACCTGAGCGTAGCTGATACTCCGGTTCGGGTCTTTTGCTGTGCAGTGGTTACAGGCTCTGTGCACGGCAGGGGATCCGGTGCTGGTTTTTGTGCTCACAGTCTGTGAGGTCTGAGTGGGGCGTGGACAGTACCTGCTATATAAACCCTCTTCTCAGGTTAGGCAGATGCTGCTGAATCTTTGTTGGTTAGTCAGTTCCTGAAAGCTAGCTAGTACTGTGTAAACTTTGTATTTGTTTGTTGCTTACTGCAAATAGGCCTTGGGATTTGGTATTACACTCTGCCAATCCAGACCTAGCAGTAAGACTGGAGTCAGTCGTTTAACCTGCTGGGGTTCTTTTGCTACTCTGTGAACCTAGCAAGTTTGCGGCTGTATTCTCAGACTTGCCTGCCAAAATCCTTTCTCACTGTGCAAGGTGTTCAGGTGTCAGTTTAGTGGCAGTAAGCTGAACCAATGCACTGCAAGTGAGGACTAGGATTGTGGAGACTCTCCTTGTGTCTATTATTCCATCTCTGACCAAGGAGTTTACTGCCACACCCGTTGGTAACCCTTTAGGGTTTTGCTGTTGCCCTTAGCAACAGCATTTTGGGTTCCCTACGTATTAAATCACAACATCTCGCTTCTTTCCATCTGAGCATTCCTAATACTAGGGAGACACCCAGTTTCTTAGCCTTTGGGCTTCTCTGTTCACTTTGTGTTTATTTTGTTACCCTATCACCTTCTATGTATGTAATGTCATATTCCCCAGTCTGTCTGTGAGTTCATTTGTTTTGCATCCCTCTCCGTTCAGACACCAGTACATTCCTGCTGGCACTGGTGTGCATAACAGGCATGCAGTCATGGTAGCTTTCTATGGCCTTGCTGGCATGCCCAATGTGCTAGGTACGATAGATTGCACACACATTGAGCTGAGACCACCTAGGGACAGGCGGTATATTTATACTAATCGGAAACTGGACCACTCTACTAATGTGCAGGTGGTTTGTGATGCAAAACTACAAATAATGAGTGTTGTTGCTGGTTACCCTGGTGGCTGCCATGACTCCATCCTCAGTCAGTCATCCCTCTTTGATAAATTTGAGGCCAGACAAATGCCTGATTGATGGTTGCTGGGTATGTTACTAGATATGTGTTTAAATGTATATGCTACAAAAATGCCCACTATGTCAGCAATGTGTTGCTGAATACCTACTTTACACTCTATACTATATATGTCTTTCAGGTGATGGGGGAAATGGCTGTTTCTCTTGGCTTCTGACTCCATTGTCCCGTCCTGATTCCCCTGCTGAACACAATTACAATCATGCACATAAGTCCACTCAGAATGTGATAGAAAGATGTTTTGGGGTACTGAAATCTAGGTTTCAGTGTCTTGATAAGTCTGGTAGCCTTTTGTTGTATAGTCCCTTAAAGGTGACTCGGATTGTGTTCTGCTGCTGCTTTCTTCATAACATGTGTTTGCAACAACATCTGCCACATGATGATGAGGAGGAGGAGGATGAAGAAAACAGTCAGCAAGTAGAGGAGTTTGAAGCATCTGGCAACACTTGGGCCCTCATTCCGAGATGTTCGCTCGCTAGCTACTTTTAGTAGAAATGCAAACACAAAGCCGCCGCCCTCTGGGAGTGTATTTTAGCATAGCAGAATTGCTAACAAAAGATTAGCAATTGCTAACGAAAGATTAGCAATTCTGCTAATATTAGCAGAATTGCTAACGAAAGCAATTTCCTTGCAGTTTCTGAGTAGCTCCAGACCTACTCCTAGATGTGATCACCTCATTACATTTAGTTCCTGGTTTGATGTTACAAACACGCCCAGCGTCCGACTAGCCACTCCTCCGTTTCTCCAGCCACTCCTGCGTTTTTACCTGGCACGCCTGCGTTTTTTAGCACATTTCCTGAAAACAGCCAGTTTCCACCCAGAAACACCCACTTCCTGTCAATCAGTAGAGCGATTGAAAAGCTTTGTTCGCCTGTGAGTAAAATATCATAGTTTTGTGTAAATTTGCTTAGCACGTGCGCCCTGCTGTGCATACTCATGCACAGAACTGCCAGATTTTAGCCTATTAGCAATTCTGCTAAAATTAGCAGCGAGCGAACAACTCGGAATGAGGGCCCAGGAGTACAGATGTAGGGAGGCAGGTAAGGCAAGAACTAATCTGGCATCATTTTTGCGGTAAGTATATGTTTATTTTTTTTACTTTTTTATTTTATTTTGTGCTTTACCAAATATAAATATATATATATATATATATATATGTCTATCTCTCTCTCTCTCTCTATATATATATATATATATATATATATATATACGTATAGTATGGATATCTTCAGTATATTAACAGTATCAAGACGATAATTTGAAAAGGCACAAAAGATCTTTTCCTTAGATTGTTTAAGAAGATATAAGTCATTCAAAGTGAGTCATTTTTATTTAAGATAATTATAATTATAAAATAAATTTTTGCTAACAAACATTGTTTAATAATTAGACATAGAGAAATTAGTTTAATAATTAGACATAGAGAAATTAGTCCCCACATGAATATGAATACACAGTAAGAACAGTGTGATTCAGAGAACAGTAAGTAAAATAATAAATGTACCACTGGTGGCCTTCAGACTATCAATAATTGCCAATATTTTTTGTTGTTAATACATGTATGGAGGAAATTGAATATAAATATGTACTAATGAATGAAATGATATATCAAAATAATATATTGAAGATAGAAACCTCGTAGTGTGGGATACACTTTTATTACTTGTATTTCTTGTAAAGCATTGGAAATATTGATTACCAAAAGGGTGGCTGACAACCAAGCCCTGGAGATAATTGATGTTTTCAATTAGAGAGAAAGGTTAAATATTTGTATGTTTTCTTCTTCTGTATCTTCTTGTTTACTGCTTTCTTCCTTGATTCCATTCTATTTGGTTTGGTTTAATGTTCCTGAGTCCTATAATTATAACAAATAAATGTTGCAACTATAGAGAAACTAACTGCTGAAAGATACTTGCATTAGTTATTCATCATATGAACCTGAAGACCTATGCTAAATATGTGTTAATAAGTATGGATTATATAAAGTAAGAATTTGTGACGGTTGTAATAAGTCTTGATTTTTCTTCCTCTTTGAGGACACCCCTGATGAAGTTAGCATTGACGAAACGCATTGGGTGATATGTGGGTTGCTAGATCCGATGTTAACGAAAACATTTGGATCTACAAGATAGACTGTCAACTAAAGAAAGCATTCTGCTAATGTATTGTATGGATTAAAAACAATTTTTAATCTTTTAATGTTTTAAAATCCTGTATTAAATAAATTGTTTGCAAGGTCAGTGGTCGTATGAAGATACCATTTGTATTGAAGCCAATCGGTTGGCAACAAAATTTGCATGTACAATAGGCACCCCTGAAGATATCCGTACTATATTTCTACTATCACAGGGTCCCCATCTGGCAGAGGACCATCCTCAGGGATTTAGCAGCCGAATTTATTATATCATCCCTAAAAAGAGTAATTGCACTAAGAGGCACAAGCGCAGTATTGGTAACAAACATATATTGAGATTGATATATATATATACTGAGCTTCTACTGCAGATTCACAGAAGGTTTCCTATTTAAGTGGTTTTTCTGTACCTGGGTATCCAAATTTTTCTTGTACAAGTTGTCTCACCATAAGGCTGAACTGGTTATTTATCAGAAAGCTCCGGTGATGTATGAGATTTCCCACCATGCACGTATGAACGAGTCTTTTCGTATAATACTATTCGTATAAACAACTATGGGGGTAATTCCAAGTTGATCGCAGCAGGACATTTTTTAGCAGTTGGGCAAAACCATGTGCACTGCAGGGGAGGCAGATATAACATTTGCAGAGAGAGTTAGATTTGGGTGTGGTGTGTTCAATCTGCAATCTAATTTGCAGTGTAAAAATAAAGCAGCCAGTATTTACCCTGCACAGAAATAAAATAACCCACCCAAATCTAACTCTTTCTGCATTTTATATCTGACTCCCCTGCAGTGCACATGGTTTTGCCCAACTGCTAAAAAATTTCCTGCTGCGATCAATTTGGAATTACCCCCTATATGTTCCAGTCATTTGAGATGTACCCCTGATGAAGTCTTTTGTTTAAGACGAAACGCGTTGGGTTATCTGTGTTGTGATGTTATCTCCGAACCAACTATAAGGAGAAGGCGGAGACTGTTGTGAACCATCTACAATTGTATTCAACGCTAAGAGTCATACTGCTTAAAGTGTGGAATAACACATCTCCATTGTATCAATTTTGACTTTGAAGTTGTTATGTTTTTAATAAACTTTTTATGATGGAACATGTTCTTACCTTGTTTTAAACATTGTTAACCATTTAAGGGTTGAAAATTGGGTGTGGCTGGGCGTTCGCTGGGAGGGTGTGTGACGTCAAATCCGAACACAAATAGGGTGAAGTGATCGCAAGCGCTGTGTAAGTCTGGAGCTACTCAGAAACTGCACAAACTGTTTTTGCAGAGTTCGGATGCACAAGCGTTCGCACTTCTGCTAAGCCAAAATACACTCCCCAGTGGGCGGCGGCATAGCGTTTGCAAGGCTGCTAAAATTAGCCAGCGAGCGATCAACTCGGAATGAGGGCCCTAGGCCAGGAATCAAAAACAACATCATTAGGCTATGTGCTTAGTTCACATTGCCACCCAGCATAATGTTTAAGCATGCAATAGTATCAAATCAAAAACACATACATTAACACTCAACACTACAAATGACAATTATGAATTTAATTGATGTATTCAAGTCCCCAAACACTATTACACCATACCAAAACAATTAAAAAAACAAAACATTTCCAAACAAGTGTAGAACCAAATGCTAAACACATTATCCTCAAACCAAAAAAAACACACAAAAAAAACTTTGGAGGGGTCGTGGCCTGGCTGCTGAGACCAGTAGCCCTTGGACGGAGCTCCTACATATCAGGGAATAAAGCCCCATCTGTGCCTCTACCTCGGGATTGTTATTCACCCCCTCCACCGGCCCGGACTTTGCTGCACCCCCTGGGGAGGTCAGACACTGGCTGCAGAGTCGGGGAGCATCTCTCTGTGCTCCCGCGGATTGCGGCCTGTCCAGACCCCTCAGGCCGGGGCCTCAATTTAGCTTTAGTCCCGGCGCGCTGTCACGGAGGTCTGTGCACGGCCGCGAATCACCCCGTCTGCGCCACAACGCCTCTGCCATTGCCGGACCCCTGCTCTTACCACCCCAGCTGCCTCACCTTGCTCGCCTGGCCGGAGACTGGAGGAGAAGCATGCAGCTTAGCAGGCTGGAGAGGCGCCCGGCGGCCATTTTGGAAAAGGGAAAGTGCTTGGGGATCCCAGTGTGCTGCAGCCAGCTCTTGTGGATAGGTATAACACAGGAACATTCTCTGCAGCACCTACCACCAATTTTCTATGGAACACCGTGGCTGGGCCCCCTGTTTGGCTTGCTGAAGTGATATTTTACAGCTTTATTGCTTCACCCCCCCCCCTCCCCTGCACTTGGCCCACAGCCTGCTATAAGGATTACAGTGTGCACTCAGCACTCTTGGATATATATACATATAAACTCCCTTGATCTGCATATCTCTACACTCCTTGAGTTGATACAGCAATTCTGCCGGAGCTCCCCTACTCAGTTGCTGGTGCACAGTAGGCATGTAAGCCCGGTGTCACATCTCTGCCTCACCCGCTGTTTCTATGACATGATATACTAGCATACCCTCCACGTGGAACTCTCCCTGATTGATATATTTTACGCCTCTCGCTGCATTTCCCACTCGCCTTGCTTTCAACAAAAATTCTGTGCTACGCTTCCCAAATGCAATAAAGGTGAGAAAGCGGTTTCTCAGGTGGCTTTTTGCAGACCGTCTCCTCTCGCCACTAAGTCCAAAGAAGAGAAATCCAAGGCAACTAAGGATCCCAGCTCTACTCCCTCGCCATCTGCGCAAATGTCCTCCTCAGGTGTAGCTGGCAGGCCTGCTGGCCCTCTTGGGGACAATGATTCTCTTACGGTGGGCACGATGAAGTATTTACTGGTGCAGTTCAAAGACGAGGTGGCAGCGGAATTTAAAGCCACCATGAGAGACTGCCAGAAGTCTATTGACGAGATTGGGGGCCGCACAGATAATTTGGAAACAAAGATGGATGAGGTTGTGGCTTCACATAACGATTTAATCTCCTCGCATAAGTTGCTCCAGACTGAGGTCTCCGCTCTTAGGGATAAAATCTCAGATTTGGAAGACAGATCGAGACGTAACATTCTGAAGCTACGGGGGGGTCCCGGAAAATGTTTCCAACAGCGCTCTGAATGACTATGTGGTCGAACTTTTTGCCAAACTTCTCCCTTCTTATAAATCTGTGGACCTTCTAATTGATCGCATTCATAGGCTTCCTAAGGCCAGGAACGCTCCTGATGGTGCTTCCCGGGATGTACTTATGAGAATGCACTACTTCCACGTGAAAGAAGCGCTCTTGAAAGCTGCCAGACCTTCAGAAAAGTCTGCAGAATCCATCGGCTCGATACAGCTATTTGGATATTTGTCCCGCGACACTTTGGCCAAAAGAAGATCTCTACATCCCATCACTTCAATCTTGCGCAGAGAGAACATTTTATATAGATGGGGCTTCCCTACAAAATTGTTGATTGCTCGTGAGGGTTCCACTGTGGTAATTACGAATGTCGAGGAAGGTAAAAAGGTCCTCGAGAAATGGAACATTGCAAGCTCATCTCCTCATCCTTCTCCTGATCTTGGTCTTCAGCGGGACTGGGCCTAGTTGGAGATCGTTGCCTAAGTATAATATGTATCCTGTATTTGCACTGTTCTCTTATATTTTCACTTATGTCATGTCTTTTTAGTAGTTCTTTGAATACTATTATGCTCGCTCTGAGCTCTCCTTATGTTTTATACTTGTGTTACAGATTAGTTCGGGAAAATTGGGTTGGGAGATTTTGATGTTTTCACTGAATATATTAGTCGTTTGTCCCGCCTACTCCGGTTGCTTTCAACTATGTGCTTATACAGTGCCCCAGCAAATTTACCGGGCATTTTTCAGCTCAGAGAGAGAGCGGTCCGGGGTGGCGGGACTGGAATATCGTAGAACTGCATTCTAGTTTACTTTAATCAGGGTATTGGCAGTTCGGCCACTACCCCCCCCCCCTTAGATTAGTTTAAAGTCGCCATGGTTAGGCCTCCTACTGTGCCCTGAAGGGGGGGCGAAACCTTTTTCTCCTCTGTTTTGTCTTTTTTCCCTCTTTTCTTCTGTCCTTCCCCTTTTTTAGGTAGTCCCCCTTGGTACCTGGAACACAATGATAAAAAAAACTTTGGACACATGGCAAACAAAGTGTCCATCAACACCAAATATTGCAAAACAACATAAAAACACCAAAAACACACTAAAGCTCCAAGAAAACACAGTTAGATTTGCAGTAATCCTAGACATACATATCACATTACCAAACACATTTACAATGCAAAGCAGTGCCGTTTCTTGCGGCGGGCGAGCCGTGCAACCGCACGGGGCGCCCGCCGCGGCACTTAGCACTTTGAATCCCCCCTCCCCTCTCCGCCCGAGTGCCCAGCTCGGGGGGCGGGGTTTTGCGGAATGACGCGTTTGCGTTGTGACGTTACAACGCAATCGCGTCATTCCGCGAAACCCCGCCCCCCGAGCTGGGCACTCGGGAGGAGAGGGGAGGGGGAGCCAAGCCGGCCGGCGCCACCCAGACGAGGGAGAGGCGGCTGAAGAGCGGGAAGAACTGCTTCAAATGTAAGTCAGCCCCTCTCCCTCTCTCTCCCTCCCTACCCCCCACCACCACCTGCCATACTGTGTAAAATGGGGACATCTGTCTGCCGGAATGTGTAAAATGGGGACACTTGCCTGCCGTAATATGTAAAATGGGGACTCTTGCCTGCCGGAATGTGTAAAATGGGGACGCAGTCTGCCGTAATGTGTAAAATGGGGTCTCTTGCCTTGCGTATTGTGTAAAATGGGAACACCTGCCTGCCGTAATGTGTAAAATGGGGACACCTGTCTGCCGTAATGTGTAAAATGGGGACACTTGCCTGCCGTACTGTGTAAAATGGGGGCACGTGCCTGCCGCAATGTGTAAAATGGGGACACTTTCCTGCCACAATGTGTAAAATGGGGACATGTGCCTGCCGCAATGTGTAAAATGGGGACACTTTCCTGCCGTACTGTGTAAAATGGGGGCACGTGCCTGCCGCAATGTGCAAAATGGGGACACTTTCCTGCCGCAATGTGTAAAATGGGGACACTTTCCTGCCGCAATGTGTAAAATGGGGGCACGTGCCTGCTGCAATGTGTAAAATGGGGACACTTGCCTGCCGTACTGTGTAAAATGGGGGCACGTGCCTGCCGCAATGTGTAAAATGGGGACACTTGCCTGTTGTACTGTGTAAAATGGGGGCATGTGCCTGCCGCAATGTGTAAAATGGGGATACTTTCCTGCCGCAATGTGTAAAATGGGGGCACGTGCCTGCCGCAATGTGTAAAATGGGGACACTTGCCTACTGTGCTGTGGAAAGTGGGGACACTTGCCTGCCGTGCTGTGTAAAATGGGGTCGCGTGCCTGCTGTAATGTGTAAAATGAGGACTTTTTTTTTTTTAATCCTGTGGTGGGCGTGATGATGAGATCAGATGAGGCCACGCCCATATTAACAAACCCACGCCCATTTTAATGAGGTCACGCCCCTTTCCGGGAGCGCGCGCGCCTTCGGCACGCGCATGCTTTTCCTCTTTATATCTATGGGGGGGGGGGCGCATTTTTTCTTATGTGAATGGGGGGGGCGCATTTTTAAATCTCGCACTGGGAGCCAAATTGGCTAGAAACGGCCCTGATGCAAAGAGTAAGTGGCTGTGTCTCATGAGCCACACAAAAAATAAAAACAGTTGGAAAAACTAGTCATTCAACATAAACAAGCAACTGCAGTAATGTTAGTCTGAATTTAAACACACACATTCAATATGCACACTCCAATCTGTGTGGAGCCAAAAAAAAAACAACTACTAACCAGAAATGCATAAAGAAACTTACACAAACCAAAACAGAAAATACAAGATGTGATGTAGTTGAAAGATACAAATGCACTTAAAAAAGGCAAAAATATACTTTTAAAAATAACTCACCATCCTGCCTGGGCCGAAACGAATCCCTGACATAAGTCGTCCCGACCACTTCAGGAGGAATTAGGCTCCTCATGGGCTCCTCGATATTTGGCGATAAAGGGATGTCCCCAGAGCCGGCCCTAACCAATATGATGCCCTAGGCAAGATTTTGGCTGGTGCCCCCTAGCACCACCGCTGGTTCTGCCTCTGACCTTGCACATCTTTCCCAGCACCATTACCCCTCACCCATAGCAGTCCTTGTACCCCCTATATTTTAAATAGGAACAGTTCACACATTTGACGCACAGCCCATAAAGGGGCATCTTCTTGCTGGGAAGGGACATGGCCACACAATAGTAACCCCAATTCCAATTACGCCACACAGTACTGCAACTTTATTCACATTTTATCTTGCGATAGTGTCCATAATTCATATTACATCCCACAGTAGTATCACTTTACCTTATAAATGTTATTTCTCACAGTAGAGCCCCTTATTCATATTACATCACACTGAATTGCTCCTTATTCACATTACACCACACCTTATTGCTCTTTATTCACATTAGATGACACAGTAGTGCCCTTTCTATTTGCAACGCCACATAGTAGAGCACCTTATACACATAATGCCACACATTAGTAATGCATTTATACACAATTCCACACAGTAATGCCCCTTACACATATGAGACACATTAATGTCCTTATAAACATAATGCACCTTACACATTATGACAACCTTTATTAATGCCCTTTTACACATAATGTTCCTTACACACATGCCGCACATTATTAATGCCCTTATACACATAATGACATACATAGTGCCCCCTACACATTTGCTGCACATTATTAGTGCCCCTATACACATAATGACACACATACATTAGTACCCTGTTACACATATGCCGCACATTATTAATGCCCTTATACACATAATGACACACATAGTGGCCCTTTACACATATGTTGCACATTATTAATGCATTTTTACATGACACACATAATGCTCCTTACACATATTCTGAACACTACTGCACAACCAACCCACTCACATGCACACAGCACTCACACTTCCACTAATACTGTGACCTCTTCCTCTACTTGGATACAGATGTGTCCTCACAAATCTTGCATCAATGCTAACGTCGGGCACTTTTTTTTATGAAAATGCATCTTATATGCATTGCTATGTGGCTAGGATGCACAAGCAGCTTCTGCTGATTAAACTGATATGCAGCATGCCAATATACTGTGTGAGACTGTGGCTGTATCTGCATATGAAATGCTACATACAGAATATAGGCATGTCGCATATAATTTTAATCAGCAGAAGCTGATGATGCTCCTAGGCATATCAAATGCCCTAGGCAATTGCCTAGTTTGCCTATGCCTATGGCCGGCTCTAGATGTCCCCCATCTGTCTGTCGAGCAGACTTCTCCTCCTTGGCCATTTTCACCTTCACACGCTGCTTTGTATCATAGAACCGTTTGCAATACGTGTCCTCGGTACGCTTGACCACACCCTCACTGTTGACTGCCCCAACCACTTTGCCCCACACTCTTCTTGCGTGATGTGACCTTTGCGGACTCACGCCCAAACAGCTGCCGATGATATCTCATCAGCTCACGCACCAAAGCCACATTCTCTGCATAACTAAATTTCACATTGCGCCCAGTCTTAGTAGTGGTGCGTGGCTGCGAAGCTGCATCACTGTCACTGTCACTAGAGGCTGCAGCAGCAACCTCACCCACCTTCTCCACCTCACTAACCTCCTCCACCTCACTAACCTCTTCCACCTCACTCACTTCGTCCCTCTCACTTACCCCCTCCACCTCACTCACCTCCTCCACCTCACTCACCTCCTCCACCTCACCCACCTCTGACTCTGACATCCTAAAGACAAACAACAATTAACACTGAGAAAAATAAACACAAATAGCACACTCCTCCACTACCACTACACACCACCCACACACACAAACACTGACAATAGACTTTAAACAAAAATGACAGACAAAAAATTAGACAAACTCAAAACAAACAACACAACAAGAATGACAAGACTACTTACAAACACAATACAGCACTCAGAACTCGCAAAACCACACCAAAACCACAAACCAACTCTCAAACTCCACAAAGCAACCTCTCACCTCTCCACTAACTAAACCCACGAGGTTCGGACGGTTTGGGGCATATTTATATGGTGCCGCACAGACATTCCTACATGTGAAACACAACCAATCATGTTTGAGTGGCAAAAACGAAAGTACAAGTGGAAATGCGGCCGCAAAATACTAAAACACTGTCGTGAATGAAAACTACGAATCCGTAAAAAAAAACTATCTTCAGCTGGAAAACACTAATCCGGACGAAAATTGAGTGAAAAAAAACGAATAACATCGACTTCGAAAAATACGAAAAACTTAAACTCGACAGTTTAGTAAATTCCAGAAAATGGTTTCAAAAAGTTGCAGAAAAATACGACCGATAAAATTCGAGTTCAAACTCCTACCAATTCGGCACAAACACGAATCTTAGTAAATAAACCCCCAGGTAAGTGGCTAGCATTTACTTTCCTTGGAGTCCACCCGAATTTAGGAAAGTATGCTTTACATAAGACCCTGAATATCTAACTTGCTTTACTTATGTTTTTTTTCTTCTTTAAACTTTAATCTTCTTTAATGCTTGTCATTTGGGGGGATTTTGTGTTATATTAGCACATACAGTCTGATAAATGGTATTGCAATATTAAGCTAATAACTTATAATTATGAGTGGTGGAATGGGAATGCTTAACTCAGTCTCATTTTAATGGCAGAAATCGCTTTTGTGTTGTCCAGATATACAACTTACACCGTTGTCATTAGCACATGGGTTCAGTTCCATGGTTGTAATACGAGATGCCTAATAACACGGCTTGCTGCTAGTATTTTCATGAATGCACATTGTGCGATCTCTGTCACACAAACGGTACATAGAAAAGAACTGTTATTTGCTAGAAGGCTCCTATTTTATTCTCAACAATGGGCTACTCCGCCCCTGATGACAGGATGCCCCCCAGACTACTGGGCTAGAGTGAAAAAAAAAACAGAACACTAAAAACAACTATTGGATGCTGCAGAACTAATGTCATCATAGTAACGGCATAAACCACTAAGTACTCCGAGAATAAAAGCAATGCACTGACCATTGTGTACAATGATATGTTATCTATGTGTGGAAATGAACTACGAGGCTTGAGTGGACACTATACTGAACAATAACATAGTCTGAAAACAAGAGCACTCCCATTCCTGAAAGTTCTTTCTGTCAAATGTTTAGAATTTGTATTCTGCTCTATTACTTCAATATACCACTCACTGAAGAAAATACACTGATGTTCTTTGTGTACAGTATAGCATGTCTGTATTAAACTTGATAGAGAAAAAGTGAAAGTAAAAGATCTATAGGGTATATTCTCTGTTATCAATAAGTAATGACCATAGAGCAAACTGCAGTATGGTGCATGTACTGTGTGCATTTTAGAACATTAGCATTTGTTTCCGTTTCCCATCAGTATTGTACATACAGAACATCCTCATGGTATACTTATATAGGTAACTGATGATGATGAGTGATTGAGGCAGTAATTCATGCAAAAGGTGCCCAGACCAAGTACTGAGTACATATGCATAATTATACTTTTCAGAGGGCTGACATTTCTGTATTTAAAATCCTTTTTTTATTAATTTTATGTACAGTAATATTCAAATTTTCTGAGATTTTGGATTTGGGGTTTTCTTAAGCTGTAAGCCACAATCATCAAAATTATAACAAATAAAGGCTTGAAATATTTCACGTTGCATGTAATGAGTCTATATATATTAGTTTCACCTTTTAAGTTGAATTACTGAAATAAATGAACTTTTGCACAATATTCTAATTTTCTGAGTTTCAACTGTATTGAAAACATTAATTGGCTTAATGGGAGTTTACATGTCACCTAGGGCTTTCAAGCAACAATATGTATCAAAGGGCTCCTACTAGATGACAGTTACAAGTAGAAAACAATGCAATGAAAATGCCAATATATAGGAGTTTATTTATTAATATTTCTGATACACTTGCAAATTGCATATATTCATATCAATATGTTTATTATTGTTGTTTACTTACCTATAAGAGCTATGGGGGTAATTCAGACTGGATCGCTGCAGTCACATGACTGGAATTGATATAATAAAACTATAATTTTCTATAGCTATAATGCTCATTTTAACATTTTCTAAAGACTTTCACATTATGAGTTTGCCTCCTTGTTTATGTAGATTATGAAAATCTTTAATTTTCTGTGTTTTTAATTGTATGTCTGTTAATTACTGCCACACAGGTGTTACAGTGGTGTAATTACTTATCCTTTATAAAGGTGTTTAATGTCATGTAGCACCACCTTTGAAAAAGCTGTCTAAAGACAGCAAAATGAGTCAGGTGTTTTCCCCCCTCTGGTCAGTGGGCAGCAAGATTGTTTCATCTGCACTATTGGACAGAAATTACGTGGACCTTCTACCTGTTTCTGGGACAAGCCCTGATGGTTAAAGAGAATCCATAACTATTGCGCTGAATTCCGTTGTCATCATTCCAGACCAACGCTAATTGGACCAAACCCAGGCAAATACCACAGGACCGGTAAATATATCCACGTTTCTGGACATTTGTTCATCTGTCAATTGGGCTGAAATACACTGCTCAAAAAAATAAAGGGAACACTTAAACAACACAATGTAACTCCAAGTCAATCACACTTCTGTGAAATCAAACTGTCCACTTAGGAAGCAACACTGATTGACAATCAATTTCACATGCTGTTGTGCAGGAAATTAAACAGGTGGAAATTATAGGCAATTAGCAAGACACCTCCAATAAAGGAGTTGTTCTGCAGGTGGTGACCACAGACCACTTCTCAGCTCCTATGCTTTCTGGCTGATGTTTTGGTCACTTTTGAAAGCTGGCGGTGCTTTCACTCTAGTGGTAGCATGAGACGGAGTCTACAACCCACACAAGTGGCTCAGGTAGTGCAGCTCATCCAGGATGGCACATCAATGCGAGCTGTGGCAAGAAGGTTTGCTGTGTCTGTCAGCGTAGTGTCCAGAGCATGGAGGTGCTACCAGGAGACAGGCCAGTACATCAGGAGACGTGGAGGAGGCCATAGGAGGGCAACAACCCAGCAGCAGGACCGCTACCTCCGCCTATGTGCAAGGAGGAATAGGAGGAGCACTGCCAGAGCCCTGCAAAATGACCTCCAGCAAGCCACAAATGTGCATGTGTCTACTCAAACGATCAGAAACAGACTCCATGAGGGTGGTATGAGGGCCTGACGTCCACAGGTGGGGGTTGGGCTAACAGCCCAACACCGTGCAGGACGTTTGGCATTTGCAAGAGAACACCAAGATTGGCAAATTCGCCACTGGCACCCTGTGCTCTTCACAGATGAAAGCAGGTTCTCACTGAGCACATGTGACAGACGTGACAGAGTCTGGACACTCCAAGGAGAATGTTCTGCTGCCTGCAATATCCTCCAGCATGACCGGTTTGGCAGTGGGTCAGTAATGGTGTGGGGTGGCATTTCTTTGGGGGGCCACACAGCCCTCCATGTGCTCGCCAGAGGTAGCCTTACTGCCAATAGGTACCGAGATGAGATCCTCAGACCCGTTGTGAGACCATATGCTGGTGCGGTTTGCCCTGGGTTCCTCCCACTGGCGTGCGCAGCACATTTTATTAGGGGGTGCACCGTCGGAGGGGTGTGTCTAGCACCGCCTTATGGGTGTGATTAGCACCATTTATTGATGGTCAACGCATATAAAATATCCACCTTTGTACCAATCCTAATAAAGCAGATACATTGTCAGATGTTGTGGTGTGCACCAAACATTCACCCCTGATGGCACTCACTGCAATTACACTGCTCCTCCTCAGCCTAGTCTGGCTCCCCCTCTCTTTCCCCTGCAAGCTGCAGCAGCTTACTTACAAGTCATGCACTCACTGACACTGACAGTCACAGACTAGTTACTGCTGCTGCTGGAAAAACAAAAATAAGTGACGTGTCAATGCTGCTGCCAACCGCCTGCCAGTATTGAATTTGTCTTCCTAAGAGGAACGCTGGCTGCATGCTGCTCCTCATCAGTGGCTGGCGTTGGCATAGCATAGAAGGAGAGAGGTGGGCGTGTGACGGGTGGGCGTGCGAGCAGCATGACGTAATCACATCACATCACACTGTTTTTGTACATGGTGGTGGAGCTGGGAATTTGAAACACGGTGGCAGTGGCACCCTTGATTAACCCAGGCGTCCGGTCAGTAATGCAGTCCTGCAGGGTGCAGCGCAGAGGGGACAGTAATCAGCCTGCTCAGCAATCTCTGCATCAGGCATGTGAGATCGGGGTGCCAGACATTAGGGGGTGCCTGTGCGCACCAGGCACCCCCCCTGCGCACACCTATGGTTCCTCCTAATGCAAGACAATGCTAGACCTCATGTGGCTGGAGTGTGTCAGCAGTTCCTGCAAGACGAAGGCATTGATGCTATGGACTGGCCCGCCCGTTCCCCAGACCTGAATCCAATTGAGCACATCTGGGACATCATGTCTCGCTCCATCCACCAACGCCACGTTGCACCACAGACTGTCCAGGAGTTGGCGGATGCTTTAGTCCAGGTCTGGGAGGAGATCCCTCAGGAGACCATCCGCCACCTCATCAGGAGCATGCCCAGGCATTGTAGGGAGGTCATACAGGCACATGGAGGCCACACACAGTACTGAGCCTCATTTTGACTTGTTTTAAGGACATTATATCAAAGTTGGATCAGCCTGTAGTGTGTTTTTCCACTTTAATTTTGAGTGTGACTCCAAATCCAGACCTCCATGGGTTAATAAATTTGATTTCCATTGATAATTTTTGTGTGATTTTGTTGTCAGCACATTCAACTATGTAAAGAACAAAGTATTTAATAAGAATATTTCATTCATTCAGATCTAGGATTATAACTTATTTTAATGTTCCCTTTATTTTTTTGAGCAGTGTATATACCCAGGCATGGGCACTATTCCTGCACAGGACATTTAAACTGACCCAAAAGAATAGACCATAGAAGGGGGAAGAAGGACATTTTTGCACTTACTCGTGACCAACACATTGTCTATCATGTTTGATTTTTAATACTCATGAATTTTTTATAATATTAAAAGTGTCTTATGAATTTTTCAAATACACTGTGTGTCTAATATATGTATTTCGAATATATGATTTACCAGAATTGAGTGCTGTTTTCAATAGATACTGCGATCGCCTCTGCCTGATTGACAGGTTAGAACTCCATTTTGGAGGGCGTTCTGGACAATGAAGGCGTGACATCACACACAGCCGCTGCGACCCGGGAGCTACTCAGCGGGTGCAAAAGCATGAGCTAATGATTACACAGGAGTTTAGTTACAGTTTACATGTGTTCATGCAGAAATGTTGAAGAGAGGGATGGGAGGGAACTGGGGAGATAGTGGGGAGATGTGACAGTGACATATGGGAAGATTTATTAACAAGAGGGGTCAGTGTAGGTCAGTAGTGTAAGGTATAGACAGAGCCGGCCCTAGGCATAGGCAAACTAGGCAAATGCCTTGGGCATTTGGTATGCCCAGGGGCACAAGCAATTTCTGCTGATTAAAATGATATGCGGCATGCCCATATTCTGAGGGTGACTGCTGCTGTATCTGCATATGAAATGCTACGTTACAGTGTATTTCTGGAAATCAGATAAAGATACAGCCACAGTCGCACACAGAATATAGGCATGCTGCATATAATTTTAATCAGCAGAAGCTGCTTGTGCATCCTAGCCATACAGTAATGTAAATAAGATGCATTTTCATCAAAAAAAGGAGCCCAACGCTAGCAGAGCTGCCAGCTGACTCACGCCAGGCATCTCCTTCTGCATGGCGTATTGAGGCAAGATGTATGAGGACATATCTGTATCCAATCAGAGGCAGAGGTCACAGTGTTAGTGGCCATGTGAGTGCTGTGTACAGGTGGGTTGGTTGTGCAGTAGTATTTGGCATATGTGTAAGGGGCATTCTGTGTGTCATGTGTATAAATGCATTAATAATGGGAAGCATCTGTGTAAGGGGCACTATATCATTATGTGTATAAGGGCATTAATAGTGTTTGTCATATGTGTAAGCGGCATTACTGTGTGGTATCATGTGTATAAATGCTAATGTGTGGCATTATGTCTATACGGTGCTCTACTGTGTGGCGTAACATATAGAAAGAGCACTACTGTGTGGTCTAATGTGAATAAAGAGCTACATAGTGTGGTGTAATTTGAATAAGGAGCAATTCAGTGTGATGTAATGTGAACAAGGGACACTACTGTGAGGAGTACCGTATATAAGGTAAAGTGCTACTACTGTGTGATGTAACGTGAATTAGAGATGAGCGGGTCCGGTTTCTCTGAATCCGAACCCGCCAGAACTTCATGTTTTTTTTCACGGGTCCGAGCGACTCGGATCTTCCCGCCTTGCTCGGTTAACCCGAGCGCGCCCGAACGTCATCATGACGCTGTCGGATTCTCGCGAGGCTCGGATTCTATCGCGAGACTCGGATTCTATATAAGGAGCCGCGCGTCGCCGCCATTTTCACACGTGCATTGAGATTGATAGGGAGAGGACGTGGCTGGCGTCCTCTCCGTTTAGAATAGATTAGAGAGACACTTGATTTACTAATTTTGGGGAGCATTAGGAGTACTCAGTACAGTGCAGAGTTTTGCTGATAGTGACCACCAGTTTTATTTATAATCCGTTCTCTGCCTGAAAAAAGCGATACACAGCACACAGTGACTCAGTCACATACCATATCTGTGTGCACTGCTCAGGCTCAGGCCAGTGTGCTGCATCATCTATTATCTATATATAATATTATATATATCTGTCTGACTGCTCAGCTCACACAGCTTATAATTGTGGGGGAGACTGGGGAGCACTACTGCAGTGCCAGTTATAGGTTATAGCAGGAGCCAGGAGTACATAATATATTATATAGTGAGTGACCACCAGACACACAGTGCAGTTTATTTAATATATCCGTTCTCTGCCTGAAAAAAGCGATACACACAGTGACTCAGTCAGTCACATACCATATCTGTGTGCACTGCTCAGGCTCAGGCCAGTGTGCTGCATCATCTATATATATTATATATCTGTCTGACTGCTCAGCTCACACAGCTTATAATTGTGGGGGAGACTGGGGAGCACTACTGCAGTGCCAGTTATAGGTTATAGCAGGAGCCAGGAGTACATAATATTATATTAAAATTAAACAGTGCACACTTTTGCTGCAGGAGTGCCACTGCCAGTGTGACTAGTGACCAGTGACCTGACCACCAGTATATATAATATTAGTAGTATACTATCTCTTTATCAACCAGTCTATATTAGCAGCAGACACAGTACAGTGCGGTAGTTCACGGCTGTGGCTACCTCTGTGTCGGCACTCGGCAGCCCGTCCATAATTGTATATACCACCTAACCGTGGTTTTTTTTTCTTTCTTTATACATACATACTAGTTACGAGTATACTATCTCTTTATCAACCAGTCTATATTAGCAGCAGACACAGTACAGTGCGGTAGTTCACGGCTGTGGCTACCTCTGTGTCGGCACTCGGCAGCCCGTCCATAATTGTATATACCACCTAACCGTGGTTTTTTTTTCTTTCTTTATACATACATACTAGTTACGAGTATACTATCTCTTTATCAACCAGTCTATATATTAGCAGCAGACACAGTACAGTGCGGTAGTTCACGGCTGTGGCTACCTCTGTGTCGGCACTCGGCAGCCCGTCCATAATTGTATATACCACCTAACCGTGGTTTTTTTTTCTTTCTTTATACATACATACTAGTTATGAGTATACTATCTCTTTATCAACCAGTCTATATATTAGCAGCAGACACAGTACAGTGCGGTAGTTCACGGCTGTGGCTACCTCTGTGTCGGCACTCGGCAGCCCGTCCATAATTGTATATACCACCTAACCGTGGTTTTTTTTTCTTTCTTTATACATACATACTAGTTACGAGTATACTATCTCTTTATCAACCAGTCTATATATTAGCAGCAGACACAGTACAGTGCGGTAGTTCACGGCTGTGGCTACCTCTGTGTCGGCACTCGGCAGCCCGTCCATAATTGTATATACCACCTAACCGTGGTTTTTTTTTCTTTCTTTATACATACATACTAGTTACGAGTATACTATCTCTTTATCAACCAGTCTATATTAGCAGCAGACACAGTACAGTGCGGTAGTTCACGGCTGTGGCTACCTCTGTGTCGGCACTCGGCAGCCCGTCCATAATTGTATATACCACCTAACCGTGGTTTTTTTTTCTTTCTTTATACATACATACTAGTTACGAGTATACTATCTCTTTATCAACCAGTCTATATATTAGCAGCAGACACAGTACAGTGCGGTAGTTCACGGCTGTGGCTACCTCTGTGTCGGCACTCGGCAGCCCGTCCATAATTGTATATACCACCTAACCGTGGTTTTTTTTTCTTTCTTTATACATACATACTAGTTACGAGTATACTATCTCTTTATCAACCAGTCTATATTAGCACCAGACACAGTACAGTGCGGTAGTTCACGGCTGTGGCTACCTCTGTGTCGGCACTCGGCAGCCCGTCCATAATTGTATATACCACCTAACCGTGGTTTTTTTTTCTTTCTTTATACATACATACTAGTTACGAGTATACTATCTCTTTATCAACCAGTCTATATATTAGCAGCAGACACAGTACAGTGCGGTAGTTCACGGCTGTGGCTACCTCTGTGTCGGCACTCGGCAGCCCGTCCATAATTGTATATACCACCTAACCGTGGTTTTTTTTTCTTTCTTTATACATACATACTAGTTACGAGTATACTATCTCTTTATCAACCAGTCTATATATTAGCAGCAGACACAGTACAGTGCGGTAGTTCACGGCTGTGGCTACCTCTGTGTCGGCACTCGGCAGCCCGTCCATAATTGTATATACCACCTAACCGTGGTTTTTTTTTCTTTCTTTATACATACATACTAGTTACGAGTATACTATCTCTTTATCAACCAGTCTATATATTAGCAGCAGACACAGTACAGTGCGGTAGTTCACGGCTGTGGCTACCTCTGTGTCGGCACTCGGCAGCCCGTCCATAATTGTATATACCACCTAACCGTGGTTTTTTTTTCTTTCTTTATACATACATACTAGTTACGAGTATACTATCTCTTTATCAACCAGTCTATATATTAGCAGCAGACACAGTACAGTGCGGTAGTTCACGGCTGTGGCTACCTCTGTGTCGGCACTCGGCAGCCCGTCCATAATTGTATACTAGTATCCAATCCATCCATCTCCATTGTTTACCTGAGGTGCCTTTTAGTTGTGCCTATTAAAATATGGAGAACAAAAATGTTGAGGTTCCAAAATTAGGGAAAGATCAAGATCCACTTCCACCTCGTGCTGAAGCTGCTGCCACTAGTCATGGCCGAGACGATGAAATGCCAGCAACGTCGTCTGCCAAGGCCGATGCCCAATGTCATAGTACAGAGCATGTCAAATCCAAAACACCAAATATCAGTAAAAAAAGGACTCCAAAACCTAAAATAAAATTGTCGGAGGAGAAGCGTAAACTTGCCAATATGCCATTTACCACACGGAGTGGCAAGGAACGGCTGAGGCCCTGGCCTATGTTCATGGCTAGTGGTTCAGCTTCACATGAGGATGGAAGCACTCAGCCTCTCGCTAGAAAAATGAAAAGACTCAAGCTGGCAAAAGCAGCACAGCAAAGAACTGTGCATTCTTCGAAATCCCAAATCCACAAGGAGAGTCCAATTGTGTCGGTTGCGATGCCTGACCTTCCCAACACTGGACGTGAAGAGCATGCGCCTTCCACCATTTGCACGCCCCCTGCAAGTGCTGGAAGGAGCACCCGCAGTCCAGTTCCTGATAGTCAGATTGAAGATGTCAGTGTTGAAGTACACCAGGATGAGGAGGATATGGGTGTTGCTGGCGCTGGGGAGGAAATTGACCAGGAGGATTCTGATGGTGAGGTGGTTTGTTTAAGTCAGGCACCCGGGGAGACACCTGTTGTCCGTGGGAGGAATATGGCCGTTGACATGCCAGGTGAAAATACCAAAAAAATCAGCTCTTCGGTGTGGAGGTATTTCACCAGAAATGCGGACAACAGGTGTCAAGCCGTGTGTTCCCTTTGTCAAGCTGTAATAAGTAGGGGTAAGGACGTTAACCACCTCAGAACATCCTCCCTTATACGTCACCTGCAGCGCATTCATAATAAGTCAGTGACAAGTTCAAAAACTTTGGGTGACAGCGGAAGCAGTCCACTGACCAGTAAATCCCTTCCTCTTGTAACCAAGCTCACGCAAACCACCCCACCAACTCCCTCAGTGTCAATTTCCTCCTTCCCCAGGAATGCCAATAGTCCTGCAGGCCATGTCACTGGCAATTCTGACGAGTCCTCTCCTGCCTGGGATTCCTCCGATGCATCCTTGCGTGTAACGCCTACTGCTGCTGGCGCTGCTGTTGTTGCCGCTGGGAGTCGATGGTCATCCCAGAGGGGAAGTCGGAAGACCACTTGTACTACTTCCAGTAAGCAATTGACTGTTCAACAGTCCTTTGCGAGGAAGATGAAATATCACAGCAGTCATCCTACTGCAAAGCGGATAACTGAGTCCTTGACAACTATGTTGGTGTTAGACGTGCGTCCGGTATCCGCCGTTAGTTCACAGGGAACTAGACAATTTATTGAGGCAGTGTGCCCCCGTTACCAAATACCATCTAGGTTCCACTTCTCTAGGCAGGCGATACCGAGAATGTACACGGACGTCAGAAAAAGACTCACCAGTGTCCTAAAAAATGCAGTTGTACCCAATGTCCACTTAACCACGGACATGTGGACAAGTGGAGCAGGGCAGGGTCAGGACTATATGACTGTGACAGCCCACTGGGTAGATGTATGGACTCCCGCCGCAAGAACAGCAGCGGCGGCACCAGTAGCAGCATCTCGCAAACGCCAACTCTTTCCTAGGCAGGCTACGCTTTGTATCACCGCTTTCCAGAATACGCACACAGCTGAAAACCTCTTACGGCAACTGAGGAAGATCATCGCGGAATGGCTTACCCCAATTGGACTCTCCTGTGGATTTGTGGCATCGGACAACGCCAGCAATATTGTGTGTGCATTAAATATGGGCAAATTCCAGCACGTCCCATGTTTTGCACATACCTTGAATTTGGTGGTGCAGAATTTTTTAAAAAACGACAGGGGCGTGCAAGAGATGCTGTCGGTGGCCAGAAAAATTGCGGGACACTTTCGGCGTACAGGCACCACGTACAGAAGACTGGAGCACCACCAAAAACTACTGAACCTGCCCTGCCATCATCTGAAGCAAGAAGTGGTAACGAGGTGGAATTCAACCCTCTATATGCTTCAGAGGTTGGAGGAGCAGCAAAAGGCCATTCAAGCCTATACAATTGAGCACGATATAGTAGGTGGAATGCACCTGTCTCAAGTGCAGTGGAGAATGATTTCAACGTTGTGCAAGGTTCTGATGCCCTTTGAACTTGCCACACGTGAAGTCAGTTCAGACACTGCCAGCCTGAGTCAGGTCATTCCCCTCATCAGGCTTTTGCAGAAGAAGCTGGAGGCATTGAAGAAGGAGCTAAAAGGGAGCGATTCCGCTAGGCATGTGGGACTTGTGGATGCAGCCCTTAATTCGCTTAACAAGGATTCACGGGTGGTCAATCTGTTGAAATCAGAGCACTACATTTTGGCCACCGTGCTCGATCCTAGATTTAAAGCCTACCTTGGATCTCTCTTTCCGGCAGACACAGGTCTGCTGGGGTTGAAAGACCTGCTGGTGACAAAATTGTCAAGTCAAGCGGAACGCGACCTGTCAACATCTCCTCCTTCACATTCTCCCGCAACTGGGGGTGCGAGGAAAAGGCTCAGAATTCCGAGCCCACCCGCTGGCGGTGATGCAGGGCAGTCTGGAGCGACTGCTGATGCTGACATCTGGTCCGGACTGAAGGACCTGACAACGATTACGGACATGTCGTCTACTGTCACTGCATATGATTCTCTCAACATTGATAGAATGGTGGAGGATTATATGAGTGACCGCATCCAAGTAGGCACGTCACACAGTCCGTACTTATACTGGCAGGAAAAAGAGGCAATTTGGAGGCCCTTGCACAAACTGGCTTTATTCTACCTAAGTTGCCCTCCCACAAGTGTGTACTCCGAAAGAGTGTTTAGTGCCGCCGCTCACCTTGTCAGCAATCGGCGTACGAGGTTACATCCAGAAAATGTGGAGAAGATGATGTTCATTAAAATGAATTATAATCAATTCCTCCGCGGAGACATTGACCAGCAGCAATTGCCTCCACAAAGTACACAGGGAGCTGAGATGGTGGATTCCAGTGGGGACGAATTGATAATCTGTGAGGAGGGGGATGTACACGGTGATATATCGGAGGGTGAAGATGAGGTGGACATCTTGCCTCTGTAGAGCCAGTTTGTGCAAGGAGAGATTAATTGCTTCTTTTTTGGGGGGGGTCCAAACCAACCCGTCATATCAGTCACAGTCGTGTGGCAGACCCTGTCACTGAAATGATGGGTTGGTTAAAGTGTGCATGTCCTGTTTTGTTTATACAACATAAGGGTGGGTGGGAGGGCCCAAGGACAATTCCATCTTGCACCTCTTTTTTCTTTTCTTTTTCTTTGCATCATGTGCTGATTGGGGAGGGTTTTTTGGAAGGGACATCCTGCGTGACACTGCAGTGCCACTCCTAGATGGGCCCGGTGTTTGTGTCGGCCACTAGGGTCGCTAATCTTACTCACACAGTCAGCTACCTCATTGCGCCTCTTTTTTTCTTTGCGTCATGTGCTGTTTGGGGAGGGTTTTTTGGAAGGGACATCCTGCGTGACACTGCAGTGCCACTCCTAGATGGGCCCGGTGTTTGTGTCGGCCACTAGGGTCGCTAATCTTACTCACACAGCTACCTCATTGCGCCTCTTTTTTTCTTTGCGTCATGTGCTGTTTGGGGAGGGTTTTTTGGAAGGGACATCCTGCGTGACACTGCAGTGCCACTCCTAGATGGGCCCGGTGTTTGTGTGCCACTAGGGTCGCTTATCTTACTCACACAGCGACCTCGGTGCAAATTTTAGGACTAAAAATAATATTGTGAGGTGTGAGGTATTCAGAATAGACTGAAAATTAGTGTAAATTACGGTTTTTGAGGTTAATAATACTTTGGGATCAAAATGACCCCCAAATTCTATGATTTAAGCTGTTTTTTAGTGTTTTTTGAAAAAAACACCCGAATCCAAAACACACCCGAATCCGACAAAAAAAATTCGGTGAGGTTTTGCCAAAACGCGTTCGAACCCAAAACACGGCCGCGGAACCGAACCCAAAACCAAAACACAAAACCCGAAAAATTTCAGGCGCTCATCTCTAACGTGAATTAGGGACACTATCGCATGATAAAATGTGAATAAAGTTGCACTACTCTGTGGCGTAATTTGAATCGGGGATACTATTGTGTGGCCATGCCCCTTCCCAACAAAAAAACACACCCCTTTTTGGGCTGTGCGCCGAATGTGCGAACTGTTCCTATTTAAAATATAGGAGGTAGGAGCACCAAATTGAGGACTGTTATGGGTGAGGGGTGATGGTGCTGGGAAAGGGGAACAGGGTCAGAGGCGGAAGTAGCGGCGGTGCTGGGGGGCACCAGCCAAAATCTTGCATAGGGCATCATATTGGTTAGGGTCGGCTCTGGGTATAGAGGATTCCATGATGCAGTGTTGGGTATAGAGGGGTCAGATATATAGTGACAGGTATAGAAGGGTCTGTGTAGTATTGGTGGGTATAGAGGGGTCCGTAATGTAGTGTAGGTTATGAAGGAGTATGTTATGTAGTGGCGAGTATAGAGGGGTCCATAATGTTGTGGCGGGTATAGAGGGGTCAGTAATTTAGTGTATGCTATATAGGGGTCCGTAAAGTAGTGTAAGGTATAGCGTAATCAATGATGTAGTGTAGGGTATAGAGGGGTCAGTGATGCTGTGTCAGGTATAGAGAGGTCAGTAATGAAGTGTAGGCTATGGAGCGGTTAGTAAAATACAGATCCCATGTACATAGTACACTATTATTGAATTAAGCTGCAAAGTACAGGAAAAAATACAAAATCGGGTTAAAAAAAAAAGGTAATGACCAGCGCCATGTCTTACACCACGTATCAATATGCATAAACAGATATATGTTAATTTTTTGTGTTGGGCTAGGGAACCAAATTAAATTTTCACCCTGGCTCCGCTTGGTCTAGAACCAGCAATGGATATGCCTCCTGGATGTCTGCTAGGTGGGCGGGTTTCTGCAAGATGCGTCTACATTATGTGTCGTGATGTCACGTTATAGCCTCATACACACTGGCGCGAGGAGTAGAGAATGTGTGACATGTGGGCATTATTACAGCTCTCCCAGCATTTTCAGGTGAGGTATGTTAGGTAGATTAGACTTAGGTCGACAGTGTCTAGGTCGACTACTATTGGTCGACAGTAAGTAGGTTGACATGGTTTCTAGGTCGACAGGGACTCTAGGTCGACATGTACTAGGTCGACATGAGTTTTTTTTAACTTTTTTTGGAGGTGTTTTCTCTGTACAGTGACCGGGAATCCCAATTAGTGCACAGTGTCCCCTTGCACGGCTCGCGTTCGGGCAAGGTGCCTTGCTCTGCTACCGCTGCGCTCAGCACAGGTTACCGTTCCCAATTGTAGTCCATGTGGATCGTAAAGTATGAAAAAGTTAAAAAAATGACATAAAATGTGGAAAAAGTCATGTCGACCTTTTGTCACGTCAACCTAGAACATGTCGACCTAGAGTCCCTGTCGGCCTAGAAACCATGTCGACCTACTTACTGTCGACCAATAGTGGTCGACCTAGACAGTGTCAACCTACTTACTGTCAACCTAAAGACCGGATCCCGCATTTTCCAGGCTGAATGAATAGTCAAGGCAGGAGTCTATGCCAGAACCCATATGCTAACGCCGAGGTGGGCCTAATTTTAGTCTAAGGTTCGGTCCTGGCAGCCATATTGGCTTTCCCCAAGCTTGCTGCCCATCTTTGCTGGTTCTTCTGTTGTCGAGTGCCATGGTCCCTACCCCCCTCCTTACCTACCCAGGCCACGTCGCGTCGGTATTCCCAGCGCTCTAGTCAGCAGAGTGTCCTCGGAAGGCCGACATGTGGACCCGTCCCCAGCAGCATATCACTCACCATTCTGACAGGCACTGACAGCCCACTGGTGCCTGTCAGGCCTGCGGCTTGGAGTCACCAGTTCCTGGAACCCACCCAGACAGAACAGCGCAGCACCTCAGAGAGCGACACATGCACGGTGAATCAGTGCCTTATTTCTCTGGGCTGGTGGCCTATCTTTCCTTTTACTCCTGCTTTCTTCCCTCCCTCCGACAGCTCCAAACTCTCCTCGACTGCCCCGACCTCTCCCTCCCTTATTCAGACAGGTACCCCTCACAGCTCCAAACCCACCCACCACCATCTACAGTTCCCGTGACCTCAAACAGGTTTCCCTCACAGCTTCAAACCCCCCATCCATGGGAACTACTACCCCCCTTCCCCATCCTCAAACAGGTTTCCCTCACAGTTCCAAACCCCCCCATCCGCAGCACCCCAACCTTCCTCCTCCCCCACACATGTTCCCCTCTCCTCTCTTCTCTTCCCCCAGCTTCAACCCCCCCCCCCCATCTGCAAACCCCCTTCCGCCACTCAGGTTCCTCTTAGTTGCTCTTCCCCACTTCCATATCTGCGGCACCCCTCCCCCCACCCTCAGACACACACAGGTCCCCTTCTTTTCCTGTGTTTGTCTGGCACTACTGGGGGCATTATGTGTATCTAGCACTATACTGGGGGCATTATGTATACGTGGCATTACTGGGGACATTATGTGTAATTGAAACTACGGAGGGCATTATGTGTATCTGGCACTATACTGGGGCATTATGTGTAAGGCTGCTAATTGTGTGTATGTAGAGGGGGGTGTGATAATATATATTTGTATATTTGACAAAATATAGTTGCGAGGCCATGCCCACTTTCCCCGGTGCATGCGCATGGGAGAGGGAGAGCGCTTTAAAAATTCTCACTCAGGGTGGTTGATGCCTTGAAGCCAGCCTTGTTCATTGCTCTTCTTTACTTCAGCAGCAATGACAGCATGACATCACATACAGCGTGCCGGAAAAGGAAGCCACTGGGACCTGAGGAGGGGATGAATGCTGTCCAACAGACACAACATGTCTGAGAGCCAGGAGGGGTGGACTGTAGTTGGAGGAGGACCATGGATCCACCAGGACCTGAGGAAGGGAGAGGTGGCTGCTGCTCATCAGTAACACTTGCACCGCCTGCATCATCAATGGATGTAGGTGATGGGGAGGGCTTCTCTGTTGGAATCACTGTGCAGGACAATGGAGGAGGTAGAACTAGTTCATTCAGACCCGATCGCAGCTGCGTGTCTGTACATATCGGCTGCATTTGGGTTGTCTGCGAATGCACACTGGCCACAGTGCACGTGCGCAACCTTACACATTGTGGATGCATCCCGGAAAGATGCGGCCGCAGTGTGAATGACAGTGGCGGGCATTAGCAGGGCGGCAACACGGCATTGGGGTGCGTGGCGGGCTGACTGGGGGTGGGCTGGGAGTGTTTTGGGGTGGCAGCATGACATCACATGCATCTGCTCTGAGTTAAAAAACGGCGGTGGGACACCTGACATCGCAGCCAGGCTGCGCTGAAGGGGTCAATCTTAATTTGATGCGTCATTAATCCTAACTGTGGACGCATCGGGAGGCTGCCCGTCACACATGTTGGGCAGCCTTGCCCTGTGCTAAGCGGACCCCAGCATGTGAGGAGATGGACGCAGATCTGGCTGCGTATGCAGTAATCTGCGTCCATCTCTGAATAAGGTCCATAGTGATGCCGCTGATCAAGTTATTAAATAGTCCCCAATATGCCATAGATGTGTTGGTGCTCCTTTATATGGATTTATTATTTATTTATTTCCAGTAATTTATATAGCATATTCCACAGCGCGTTACAGAGAATATTTGGCCATTCACATCAGTCCCTGCCACAGTGGAGTTTACAGTCTACAATCCCTACCACATGTACACGCACACACATTCACACTAGGGTATATTTTTCTAGGGAACCAGTTACCCTACCAGTATAATTTCGGATTGTGGGAGGAAAACGGAGAACCCGGAGGAAACCCACGCAAGCATTGGGAGAATATACAAACTCCACACAGTTTGGGTAGTGCTGGGAGGTAGTAAAGCTAACCATTGCACCATCCATGCTGCAATGGTTTGTGTTCTTTTCATAACCAGTCTAGCTTTATGGTGGTTAGTGTCGAAGTCGAAAATATTATAGTACACACATCACGTACAAACACCACACAGATGGTCTCCGTGCGTGTACTTGTTCTGCCGTGCGTGCGCATACTCGCAAATTGCGTATGGTCGCTCACGCGGTCCTGCGTATTAGAGCATGGTATGAGTAATTACGGTAGCATATGCATTCACATGGAAAAGCCACAAAGACATATCTCATATTTCATTCACATAGCACATAATTTACACATAGTCTGCACGCACCACACCAGCGAGTTTCATTTGTTTAAGAGGTATAACAACAGAGGGATTCACCTTTACAGGATATGAGTGGACAGAATTAGGTTAGGAGGTGGTGTTTGGTATCCAGCTGTAAGGTATTTTAAGAGCAATATTCCTGTAGCGGTTTGCAGAAGATAGCATGCTCCTGCGCATAGATATGCGCAGGAACAGAATATTAATATTAACTGTATTTACTGTACTCCTGATATTTGGCGGGAACCCAGTGGAGACCAACTGCAAGTACATCTGGACCAGGCATCGCCCACCTATTCAAACCGACTTATGACCCCTCCTGTACTGTAAATGACCATCCCTGTGACCTATAGGTGAAGAGATTACAGTTTCCATTGTATCATGTTTTGGACAAATGTATAAAAGCCCAGCTGCCTGGCCGGCCAGACACATTCTCTGAAGGTCATCTATCTTGATTGACTGAGGACCGGAACCGGGTGGCGCTGGCGAGACAAACGTATGTATCATTGATTGTAGCCTCTTCTCTTAATATGATTGTATTATTGCTGTAACCCCCTTTTAGTAAATAACTGTTGGTGGGTCCTGCTAAAGGTTTAAAGTGTATCTCAGCCACACGTGTTGCTGCATTGTGCTCACAGCGTGTAGGCCTGTGTCCGCAAAGTGTGTATTTATTATACCCGTTCGGCGTGAGTACGCAGAGTATGTACACGGTACGTGCTTGTGTACGCAAGGTGTGTAAACAGTACAGAGGTTAAGGATTATATTCAGCGGCCGCAGCGGCTCAAACTTTATTGAAATAAGGTATTTATTTTTGTCCTGTAAATTAATCAGCTTTAACATTAACTATCAGCAAATAATCTGTGAAGCTGAATGAATTAAAGTATGTTCCATTTGTACTTGGTTATTTGTGAGTTTTCTATAATTCAAAAACATTTTTTTTTTGTCTTCTTCATTTCCTCTTTAATTTATTCTGCTTTTCTGCTTATCAGTGCGTAAAGTGGGTGTCTGCACAGAAACAAATTTAAATGAAGAGTGGCATTATTGTATATTTCTTTTTACCCGTAATTCTGGGCAAATGTATTAATGATAACAATCAAACCATCCTCAAATGTTCTTGTAAAATAAATATAACAGTCAAAACAGCTTTGTAGCAAGCACAATATTAAACATCCATTAACAGTGTAATCCTCTGAAGAAACGAAAAAACAACCATCCCAGAGATATCTTTCTGGGTTAAGTCTTTCTGATTAAAACTAACAAATCCCAGCATTTTTTCCTTGTTATTATTTTGCTTTTGTCTGCAGTGTACTTTTAGGTAGATGCTATCATAACCCGTTTCAAGCAAAATGTGCATTATATTGAAATATTATTTATTATGAAGGTAGGACTGCTGATGCTCTTCCAGTTAAATAAATCTTTGTATTAATGTCACTTCTTGGTAATGGCATGGGAGTATGGGCGTCATGTACCAGTTTTGGGGTTTTACTACATTTTGCATTTATAATAATGTCCCGACGCCAGGTTCCCGATGCGGAGTGTAATGCCAGCTATAGCTGGCGTTATCCTATAGAAGACTATGGGCTTATTTCCACATTAGTGCTGTCAGAGGGATCCAATCGGATCACTCCCAGCACCCCACGCAGCAGCCCGCGTCAATGCACATGCGCAGGTGGACTCTCTGGTCATAAACCAAGAATTCTGGGGACCAGCAGCCTATGCATAGGGCAGCTCTTATCGGGAGAGGTGCCCTTTGCTGTGCTAATCGCATATGTTAGTACATATGCGATTAGTATCGCCGTGATGTGTGGCAGGATGTATCGCAAAAAGTTGGTACATCCCGCCATATGTCATTTTGGCCATTTGGGGCACCTAACTTCGATATAATGTAAGGAGCGCCAGATTAACATGGGGAAAGATGCGGCTACAACTCCAGACCTCTAATAAATCATAAGTGTTACAATTGTGTTTGCTCACAAACTTATGCAATTCTTCTACTTTTACATGTTTAGAGCTTAGGGCTGATAGTGTAGGGCAGAGCCGGATCAGGACTCACAGACGTCCTGTGCTGGCCCCGCCCTGGACATGTGACCTAATATGAGGGGCAGGTCCAACAGCAGGAGAAAGTGTAGGGCTGCCCGGATTGCACCCTGTATTATAATTTTCATTTTAGACTTTAGGGCCCCCCCCCCCCCGTCTTAAGTACCCCGGGCCCCCCAATACCTTAATCCAGCTCTGCTGGTCACAGTTCATCCGCTTCTCACAATCGGCCCTTGCTACTTTTCAGCCCCAGGCCATTAATCCAGCCCTGGATGTACAACTATCATAATCCAAGGCAGTAAAAGCAAACTTCACTGATATAAAGACTTCAGTTAAAGTCACAGAAGTAATCTGTAAAGATAATAAGGCTGATGCAGAGGTACAGCAGATTGCCTGACATAGAGCCTGATTCAGACCTGATCACTGCTGTGCGTTTTCGCACAGCGGACGACGAAGTCATAACAGCGCATGCGTATGCACCGCAATGCGCACGCGCGTCGGACAATAACAACGGGCGTTGTTGGTCAGCAACAGGATGGTGCGAAAATTTAATTTGCACCGGCATTTGCAAGGTGATTGACAGGAAGAGGCCGTTTGTGGGTGGTAACTGACCGTTTACTGGGAGTGTCCGGACAAACGCAGGTGCTCCCAAGCGTTTTCAGGGAGGTTGTCTGACGTCAGCTCTGGCCCCCGATCAGCCTGTTGTTAATACACTGTAGGAGTAAGTCCTGAGCTGTGCAGAGACTGCACACACTAAGGGGTCTATTTACTAAGCCTTGGATGGAGATAAAGTTGCTGGAGATAAAGTACCAGCCAATCGGCTCCTAACTGTCATTTTTCAAACACAGCCTGTGGCATAGCAGTTAAGAGCCGATTGGCTGGTACTTTATCTCCAGCGACTTTATCTCCATCCAAGGCTTAGTAAATAGACCCCTAAGTGAGATGCGAACGGATTTGCAGCTGCCCGCATGTGATCGCACTCTTGCACGGGCGAATTTCCACTCCCCCTTGGGCGGCGACTATCCTATCGCAGGTCAGCAACGTTAGCAGCACAGCGATCAGGTCTGAATCCCCCCCATATATTGCTTGAGTTCACTCTACGCATGCTCAGAAAGCAATACATCTATGTGTGGCTATGCAGACCTGCACACATTGTTATGTAGGATTAAGGATGGGAAGGGGAATTTTCATGTAGGCAAAGCTCCGTAAGGGTGTATTTATGTAAATGCGGCCCATGCACACCACCAGCATATATATACCTGTTATATATACCTGTTAGGAGATGTATCTTTTCCAGCTACTGTAAGGCAGATGCAAGTACATCCTAATGATGATAACTAGTAGTAAACCAGAGACATATTCTGCATAGGTGTGCAACTCGCTATGTCTACAGCTCTGCATATGGGTAGACTAGAAATATATTTTTTGTTTCTTTTGAACAATATACGCCCAACTCCTTGGAGTGTAATCAGCACCAGTATCCTTATGAAAAAGGCCCACATTGGTAGGAGTGCTGATCGCAGTGCTGGACCATTAAAGGCTTTGGGTGGTCCTGTCAATATTTTCACCGTATAAATAATTTAGAAATATTCTACCTTCTGGTAGCAGTTCTAAGTCTCCATTGACCATTGTGGCCGGAGAGACCCCCAGCCCACGTGGACAATGGCGGCGCGGCACTGAAGGGGTTAACCCTCAGTGACCGGCGCCATATTCAAGGACAATGGGCGCTTGGCGCCACTTTTAAACTGTGCACTGGTGCTAAGCGCCATCTTTAAATCTAGTGTGGGTGCTAGGCACCGGATATTTAAAAATATATTTACTACTGTGTTTTCACCAATGTTATATTTAATGCAATAGGCACAGTTGTAGGATTGCACATTTACATTGCATGCAAATGCCAGCACTTATAAGGAATGTGTAAGCTGTGTTGGTTTTAAAATGCATTTACGTTTGTGGACAAATGGCCCTGTCCTAGCAGAGAGGTGTGAATGACAAAACCTTTTGATGTGTAAAGATGCTAATTACGGGGTCTATGGGCTTGGAACCTGTTTCATGTACCTGATTTAATTGATATACGAACCCTGAATGGCAGATGCAGGAAGAAAGACTGTTTGTTTGTATTGTAGCCTTTCCTGTTGTACAGTAATCTCAAACACTGGGTTTGCCTGGAGATGTGACTGAGACAGAAACATTTGTATTTTGAAGCTATGTGATAAATTTATCAATAGTGAATGTTAATCTGATACCAAATGTTGTCTGTGTCACAGGAAGGAGGATATTGTTTTATTGCACTTATCTCCTTTTGAAATGTAATTTATTTACTTGTATTTTCTAAGTTATCCTGATTGGTTGGAGAAGACAGGAAGGGCTTACCCCCCTGTGGTACTGTGTGGAAATTTGACATAAAAAGGAGGCCTGCGTGCCTCCAGATTTGTAGTTGTACCATCTTATTCTGCTGGAACATCTTGCTGTATGCTGTTGCCCCTAGCAATAGGGAAGAGTTCTCTTTAGAACTATTGCAAATAAATACCATTTGCCTCAAGAAGACCGCGTCATCTTGTGACCTACAGGGTTATGCCAAACATAGCCCCGTCCTCCGGCTGTCCAGGGAAGCACCTAACGTCTCCAAGTTCCGCCTTCCGCCAGCTACCGGTAGAGGCCTAGCAAGTGGCTAGTGGGGATTCGTCAACACCACACAGGTGTGGTAAGGCAGTGCGTCGGCATATACAGAGCAAAACCATGGTTCCAAACGCCACGGCAGGTTAGGAGTTTGGTGGTGGCAGCATAAACCCGCCCACAGCGCAGTGGGTGGAGTCAGTAACAGGCGGTTACTGACGGTAAGCGTGAATCCCCTATGTGGTCAGGCCTCGTGTGACCTAACCTTCCAATCTGTGCGCAGGAGACGGGACGCGAAAGCGGCGAGTGCTTTCGTACGGGACCGTCCTGTCACAGAAATTGGTGGCATAGCGGTGGGATAATCCCAGGCGGCTTTTCATCACCCGATTGGAGAAGCCGAGTTACTCAGGAGAGGAGTAACTGCAGCGCAGGAGAACGCACAAGATGGCGGAATTCAGCGGAATGTCCAAGGATGATCTGGAGATCGTGTGCCAGGAGAAGGGTGTGGATATCCCTTTCAACGCGTCCAGAAGCGTTATGAAGGCGGCGCTCATAAGCGTGGAGGAGTCCCATCGGGCGGAGGTGGAAAGCACTGACGGCGTCAGCATCGCAGAGGACGGCCCAACAGTGGACCTTCGCAAGGAACCGGTGAGACCCACAAGCCCCGCCCTCTCTCACAGCAGCAATGTTTCCCAGCAATCCCTAGCAGGGCCAGGATCCCAACGTCCCAGGGGGGGCAGCCCGGATACCCTAGCAGATCGGCAAGCGGAATTGGGGGAAAGGGCAACGGAGCAAGAGCGCTTGATCATCATCCAGATGTGGCGTGATGAGCGGGCACCACAGGCCGTGGTACACCGGGAGCCGTTGTCAGCTGTTGTACACAGATCAGGACGCATTCAGTTTGCCAAGTTTGCAGACAGTAATGGGGATATTGATGGACATTTACAAGTTTTTGAAAGGACTTGTAAACTACACGAGTTACCCAAGTCGGAGTGGGTGAGACACCTTGTGCCCACTCTGCATGGAGAGGCATTGCAGGCCTATCGAGGAGTGGCCACGGAGGACTGTGGGGATTACGACGAAGTTGAGAAGGCCCTCCTCCAGAGATTCTTCATCACTCCAGAGTCTTACGGGAAGAAGTTCAGAGACTTGCCCAAGAATCCTAGCAGCACCCATGAGCAGTTCGCCACCCAGCTGCGGCAGTACGTGGTGAAGTGGGTAAAGGATTCGGAAGCCACTACATGGGACGCACTGATCGACCTGATCTGCAGGGAGCAGTTCTATCATAGGTGCGCCCCAGAAGTGAAGGAGTGGGTGCTAGATCGGGAGCCACCCAGCTTAAAAATGGCTGCCCAGTTAGCAGACAAGTAAGTGGCAATTCGGCCACGGGGGCAGAAGCGCCCAGCCAGCAGCCAGCTCCAAAAGACTGTACCACCAGGGGGACACCCCTCTTCAACTCATCACCCCCAAAGACAAGCATCTTCCAACCCGGGTGCTCTTGGCCAGCAACCGCACCACAGCGTCCCTGCAACTGATCAGAGATCATCGGTGCCACGACTGGAGAAGAAGTGCTACGGCTGTGTGAAAATCGGACATCTGAGGATGAACTGTCCTGCATACCAAGCACCCCAGACTCGTGCCCCAAATCCGAGTGCTGGAGCCCGGCTCGCTTGTTTGACGAGAGGAGATGAGCCTACAGAGACTGTTCCCCCTCCAGTCACTCTGATGGAGTGTGGTGAGAGACAGGTGCACTCTGCGGAGAGAGTCACCTGCATGGCCAAACAGCCCCTACACAATATGTGGAGGCACCTGCAGCCGGTCCACGTGGGACCCCTGCAGGGAGAAGGCCTAAGAGACTCTGGGGCCTCAATCACTGTGGTGAGCCCCCACCTTATAGATCCTGCTGCAGTATTGCAGGGTCGCACTGCCAAGGTCACCCTGGCAGATGGAACAGAGAAAGAGGTTCCCATGGCAAGAGTCTACCTGGACTGGGGAGCTGGACCAGAATTGCGAGAAGTTGCCGTCATGGATGGTCTCCCAACTGATGTGGTCCTAGGAAATGATCTGGGTGGTGGGATCGTCACCACGTTTGCTGGCGCCATTTCCCGGAGGCAAGTTCCACAACCACCGTTGACATCAGCTGCTCCAGCACAGCCCAGCCCAGAGGAAAAGACTACAGCTGCTAGACAACTGCCAGCACAGCCAACCACAGCTTCAACCAGCCCAGAGGAAAAGATTACAGCAGCTAGATCAGCACATCGACCCCGCATGCCTTTTGCCTCTAGTATGCCTACGTCCACTAGCAACGCAGAGGATGTTGGGTCCAGCTCGTTTGATCCTGTGGGGGTGCCCAATGATGCTCCTGACCCAAGTGGTTTGCCAACTCCGGTGGTGAGTATGAGAAACCACACTGACTTTTCCATGACTGACCCCTACCAGACTGACCCTAGTAGTCCCCACCTAGATCCCCCTGTAGTGTGTCCCAATTTAGGAGAGATTGAGGGCCGCAGACAGGAGTTTAGGGAGGCTCAACCCTCTGACCCATCCCTGAAAGGCATGAGGCGCCACTCTGGCAGCAGCCTTGACTGGGTTGGGGCAAGAAGTTTGACCTGGCGGGAAGGGTTAAGGTACCGGGTAGCCAGGAAAGTGGGAGGGGATAGACCAGATAGGAAATGTGTCCAACTGGTCCCCCCAGGGAACGTTCCTGCGCAACCGGTGTCGGTTGCCAGCGAAACCCCTTTGGACAGTAGCCCGGAGACAGACCGTACCTGAAGTGCCTGACACAGAGCTTACCCTGGTCTGGAATGTCGGATGACGCCCAGACCAACTGTAAGGCTGGTGCCATGCGTTGGCAGCTGGGGCACTCCAGCGGTTGTGTTGTCTCTGGGCCTCTGCCCATAGGAGAACCCTTGCAGCAAGTTGCTGTGGACATAGCAGGTCCCTTGCCTGTGCTCAGTAGATCGGGGAAGACACGCAGCCTCCCTGTAGTGGATGCCACACAGGATCCAGAGGCTGGTGGTCTGGCCGCCATCACTGTGGCACAGGTAGCGGACGAGGAGGGAAGAGTAGGCCTAGGTGACAGGGTAGGTTTCCCGAGTCATAGGTCGACAGAAGAGGATTGGAGGGCAGGTCTGACAGTTCGGGCAGACAGTTGCCAGATAGGTATGATGGAGGTGCAGTGCCTGGGGCACCATGTGGGAGGAGACAGGGGTAGGCCCAAACCAGAGGGGGTGGAGGCAACCAGAGGCTGTCCCCGACCCACATCACCCTGACCGGTACTGACCTTAGAACCTGTAAGGCCCTACGGACACGTTGTCATTGACTTTAGTCCTGTAGTGAACCCCTTGACAGAGATGGCTAGGAAGGGCATTCCCAAGTCAGTGGACTTTGCACCCGCTTGCGAGTTGGCATTCCAGTCATTGAAGGAGGCTCGGGTACCCGCTCCAGTGCTGATGGTGCACATTCTTGACCAGGACTGTGTGTTACGAACTACTGCGCCACTGCACGGACTGGGAGTAGTACCGAGCCAGAAAGAGCCATATGGGCAGGAGCACCCTATGGCCTGTTTGAGCAGTATACTGCTATTGTGGGAGGTGGGGTATGCCACAATTGGGACACCGTGGGTGGCACTTGTGTGTAACTGGCCCCCCACCGTGGTGACTTACCACCCACCTGTTAGGTGGCTGCAACCTACCTTGGGGAAATTGGACAGACTTTTGTGGTGGAGCCTTGAACTTGGACTTCAGGTGGACTATTTGAACATTGTGCACCCACGAAGAGAGGCCCACTGCACTATGGATGAACTGTCTAGGCCGGAGCCTACGCCCCCAGGTAGCGTCACCTTCAACCCCATTAAGGACTGCGGGACCAGGGACCAAATCGTTGGGACATCGGTCCCTGGTTGACCCGCTTGAATGGGGGGGGAGGAGTGTGGCCGGAGAGATCCCCAGCCCACGTGGACAATGGCGGCGCGGCACTGAAGGGGTTAACCCTCAGTGACCGGCGCCATATTCAAGGACAATGGGCGCTTGGCGCCACTTTTAAACTGTGCACTGGTGCTAAGTGCCATATTTAAATGTAGTGTGGGTGCTAGGCACCGGGTATTTAAAAATATATTTACTACTGTGTTTTCAGTTTCACCAATGTTATATTTAATGCAATAGGCACAGTTGTAGGATTGCACATTTACATTGCATGCAAATGCCAGCACTTAGAAGGAATGTGTAAGCTGTGTTGGTTTTAAAATGCATTTACGTTTGTGGACAAATGGCCCTGTCCTAGCAGAGAGGTGTGAATGACAAAACCTTTTGATGTGTAAAGATGCTAATCACGGGGTCTATGGGCTTGGAACCTGTTTCATGTACCTGATTTAATTGATATACGAACCTTGAATGGCAGATGCAGGAAGGAAGACTGTTTGTTTGTATTGTAGCCTTTCCTGTTGTAATCTCAAACACTGGGTTTGCCTGGAGATGTGACTGAGACAGAAACATTTGTATTTTGAAGCTATGTGATAAATTTATCAATAGTGAATGTTAATCTGATACCAAACGTTGTCTGTGTCACAGGAAGGAGGATATTGTTTTATTGCACTTATCTCCTTTTGAAATGTAATTTATTTACTTGTATTTTCTAAGTTATCCTGATTGGTTGGAGAAGACAGGGAGGGCTTACCCCCCTGTGGTACTGTGTGGAAATTTGACATAAAAAGGAGGCCTGCGTGCCTCCAGATTTGTAGTTGTACCATCTTATTCTGCTGGAACATCTTGCTGTATGCTGTTGCCCCTAGCAATAGGGAAGAGTTCTCTTTAGAACTATTGCAAATAAATACCATTTGCCTCAAGAAGACCGCGTCATCTTGTGACCTACAGGGTTATGCCAAACATAGCCCCGTCCTCCGGCTGTCCAGGGAAGCACCTAACGTCTCCAAGTTCCGCCTTCCGCCAGCTACCGGTAGAGGCCTAGCAAGTGGCTAGTGGGGAATCGTTAACACCACACAGGTGTGGTAAGGCAGTGCGTCGGCATATACAGAGCAGAACAGTGGTTCCAAACGTCACGGCAGGTTAGGAGTTTGGTGGTGGCAGCATAAACCCGCCCACAGCGCAGTGGGTGGAGTCAGTAACAGGCGGTTACTGACGGTAAGCGGGAATCCCCTATGTGGTCAGGCCTCGTGTGACCTAACCTTCCAATCTGTGCGCAGGAGACGGGACGCGAAAGCGGCGAGTGCTTTCGTACGGGACTGTCCTGTCACAACCATTGCTTATAGTCTCACTGTGCAGCTCTTTTCCCCAGGTTTATCTGTAACACAAAATAAAGCTGTTACTCATGCCAATACAATGACTGAGTAGGTGTAATGACATACTGTAATTACTACTTATATCTCATTTTCAGCATGCTGAGACTTATAGTTCTACAACAGCTGGACAGCCACAAATTAAATCAGAAGTACTGTATGAAACACAGACAATGTATGTATCTCCAGCTATTGCCAAATTAAAAACCAGAATGCCTCTGTATTAAGCAATGCTGCCTTGTCATCGTGTATGTCTCCTGTGCTGTGTCAGTGCTGCCCTGTCACTGTTTATCTATCCTGTACTCTGGCAGTGCTGCCCTGTCACTGTGTATCTTTCCTTGCTGCGGCAGTGCTGCCCTGTCACTGTGTATCTTTCCTGTGCTGCGGCAGTGCTGCTCCCTCACTGTGTATCTGTCCTCTACTGCAGCAGTGCTGCCATGTCCCCGTGTATCTATTCTGTACTGCGGCAGAGCTGCCATGTCACTGTATATCTTTCCTGTGCTGCTGCTGCAGTGCTGCACCCTCATTGTGTATCTGTCCTGTACTGCGGCAGTGCGACCATGTCACCGTGTATCTATCCTGTGCTGCGGCAGTGCTGCTCCCTCACTGTGTATCTATCCTGTACTGCAGCAGTGCTGCCCTGTCACGTGTATCTATCCTATAATCCGACAGTGCCACCCTGTCACTGTGTATCTATCCTGTACTGCAGCAGTGCTTCCCTGTCACAATATATCTATCCTATACTGCAGCAGTGCTGCCCTGTCACCGTGTATCTATCCTGTACTCCGGCAGTGCTGCCCTGTCACCGTGCATCTATCCTGTACTGCGGCAGTGCTGCTCACTCACTGTTTATCTATCCTCTACTCCGGCAGTGCTGCCATGTCACCGTTTATCTATCCTGTTCTGCAGCAGTGCTGCCATGTCATCGTGTATCTATCCTGTACTGCAGCAGTGCTGCCATGTCACCGTGTATCTCTCCATACAGTGGGCCTAATGCAGAGTTGATCGTAGCCGCACAAAATTTTGCACGGCTTCGATCATTTACTCTGACATGCAGGGGGGACGCCCAGCATGGGGCTAGTATGCCCCGCATGTCAGGCCCTCCCCCCACCACACAAATACAAAAGCATCACACGGCGGCGATGCTTTTGTACTTTACGAGTAGCTCCCTACCTGTGCAGCTACTGCATGCTGGCAGGGAGCTTCTCATCACTGTCCAGGTCACAGTGGCTGCGTGTGATGTCATGCAGCCACTGCAGCCTGTACCCCGCGTGGCCCGGGCATGCCTGCGCTGCCCGGACCACACCCCTAAAATGGCTGCCACATGTTGCCAGCCCACCCCCTCCCACCCAGCGACTGTCTCTGTCCGTCAATCAGGTAGAAGCAACCGCGGGGCTGAGATGGCCATGCGCCATTGGCGTTTCTGTAATAAGTGCAATGGGTGCGGTGCACACGGGGCCCGGGGTAGCTCCCTACCGGTGCACCCATTTTAATACGTACCTTTCCGGAGTCCAGCGGCGGGAGCGAAATCGCGGAGGAAATCGCAGCCAAAATGGCCACTGCGCATGCGCAGTAGCCAAATTGGTTTCCGGATCATGGCAGGCGCCATGTTTCCGGAGACCTGCGCATGCACAGTAGACTCCGGCACATTGCCGGTGTCTACAGCGCCGTGCAGAGGAGGGGGCCCACCCGGGGGTGCAAGGGGCCCCCTCCTCTGTAGAAACGCCCCTGCCATGCGCAGTTCAGACCTGATCGGCTGCTGTGCGAAAACGCACATGATCAGGTCTGAATTAGGCCCTGTGTCAGTACTGCCCTGTCACAGTGTATCTTTCCTGTACTGTGTCAGTGCTGGACTGTCACCACGTATCTTTCCTGTACTGTATCAGTGCTACCCTGTCACCATGTATCTCTCTTGTACTGTGTCAATACTGTCCTCTCACCATGTATCTCTACTGCTTCAATATTGTCCTGTCACTATGTATCTCTCCTGTACTGTGTCAGTGCTGGACTGTCAGCATGTATCTTTCCTGTACTGTGTCAGTACTGCCCTGTCACCATGTATCTTTCCTGTACTGTGTCAGTGCTGGACTGTCACCATGTATCTTTCCTGTACTATATCAGTACTGCCCTGTCACCATGCATCTTTCCTGTACTGCATCAGTGCTGGATTGTCACCATGTATCTTTCCTGTACTGCATCAGTGCTGGATTGTCACCATGTATCTTTCCTGTACTGCATCAGTGCTGGATTGTCACCATGTATATTTCCTGTACTGCATCAGTGCTGGATTGTCACCATGTATCTTTCCTGTACTGCATCAGTGCTGGATTGTCACCATGTATCTTTCCTGTACTGCATCAGTGCTGGATTGTCACCATGTATCTTTCCTGTACTGTATCAGTGCTGCCCTGTCACCATGTATCTTTTCTGTACTGCATCAGTTCTGTACGGGTTTGGTTTGGGTGACCGGCATTACGCTCGCCACGCAGCAGGCTCAGTGGCACACTGCGCTCGCCACAGGTTCTATTCCCAGTCTATGGATGTCATGGACACCTACAAGTGGGAATAGTCCCTGTCAGCCGGCATGCCGACTGTAGGGCTGTCAATCCCTCGGGATCCCAACGTCGGTATAGTGACCGGTGGTCTCCTGACCGCCAGTCACATAACTACATCTCATTCTGGACTGTTGGCTGAAGAATGCTGCACACCAATACACTATTTTTGGGGGGGATACTATTGTATTATAGGAAAGGGCCATAGAGGGTTCCATGGCTTTCATTGTGATCTACCTTCACATGGTCCACTATTTAGTTTTCCAATGCAGAGTGATATCTCATCGCACAAATATAGTAAATGAGCTATTTTTCTACACTCACTAGAAAACTATACTCCCTATTTTGAAGTGTTTTCTAGTAACATTTTGATGACAATTGCACCTCTATTTTACAGGGTCCATGTTTATGAACCATAGAACAACTTTAGAATTGAGTGGGGCAGACTACTTTTGTAAGTCTCACTTGCAGTTTACACAATTTTAAAAATAAAATAATATAGTGAGTACAAAAAAGTGTCAGTATTTGTCTTTAATGTAGTGACTTTAAATCAGTATATACGGTAAGTAGTAGACATACTGGAAGGACATTAGGTCTGATTGCGAGTCAAACATAACTCCACATGCAGCCATATATGCTTGTTTGCAACTTCATAATCGCCCCATGCTGCATGCGCACCTTTGTTACTGTATGCATGATTCAAAGTCGTATGTATATCAGTCGTTTCTCTGCAGCCGCTAACTGGGTGTTTCTTGGTAAACGCTGGAAGGCAACATTGAGAAGGAATGCAAAATATCCAATCCAATGTGGGTGTATTGGGATGTTTCATGGACGTGATGCAATAGATGGAGTTGTGTTCTGAGTTGTGTGTATGAATTGCTAAATTCAGTTGGATCTCCTGCACTTATTATGGGGTAGGTGTAAGTGTTAATGATAGTGATGACAGCTGCTCATGCGAATGAAGTAGTAGTAGTGGTCTGTTTGCAAAGATGTGTATAGGGTCAGTCTGTACACAGCCAGTGGGGGCTAATCAGAGATGGACGCAACCGCTGCATTTGCATGCAGCTGTCACGTCCATAGGGTCTGCGCACGTGCACTGGCCATAGTGCACATCCACGACCCTTCACCAGGCGATCGTATCCCGGAAGGGTGCAATCATGCATGGTGATTGACAATGGCGGCCATCATGGGGGGTCGACATGGCATTTTCAGGGAGTGGTCCGGCGAACACAGGCGCGTCTATGTGTTTTCGGGGGGCTGCGAAACAAAAGATGGTGCTGGACCACCTGCCTGTGTAGCTAGGGTACGCAGACAGGGGTCGTCCTCTAATCGATGGGTTTGCAATTAAATTTACTTTCTTGGTACTCGTCCCTTTCCCCTTTTTCCTTATTGACACTCAATAACCATGGTTATTATTGTTGCTTTGTATTTACTTGGATTGTGTACTACGATGCATTTATACTTTATTGTATGACATTTTGGGGGTCATTCCGACCCGATTGCATGCTGCATTTGGTCGCAACGGTGCGATCGGGTCAGAACTGCACATGCCAGATAGCCGAAGGCCGTCGTTGCCTAGCGATCACCTCTACCTGATTGACAGGCAGAGGCAGTCGCTGGGCAGGAGGGGGTGGACGGCGGCGTTAAGCCGCCATTTAGGGGGCGCAGTCCGGCCAATGCAGGCGTGGCCGGACCGTTGGGTGGGCGGTCCGCGGTGGCTGCGTGACGTCACACGCAGCCGCTGCGACCCGGGCAGCGAAGAGGTTCTCCCGGCTAGCCGCAGGAGCTGCGCTGGCCGGGAGGTACTCCTGAAATCCCCCCGCATGTCTGAGTGCCTGTTCGTAGCTGTGCTAAATTTAGCACAGCTACGATCAACTCGGAATGACCCCCTTTGTTCTTTCTGTTTGGAAAATCTCTAATAAACAGATTTAAAAAAAAATGCAAATGCATCACGTGGCGGCGCAACACACATGCTGGGCAGCCTTGCCCTGTTCTGGGCAGCCCCCAGCATGTGAGTAGATGGACGCAGATCTTGCTGCGGAAGCAAGATCTGCGTCCATCTCTGAATAACCCCCCGTGTCCAGAGTTTGGTTAGCATCAAGTGCAACACAGAATCAGGACCATTATGCTCAAAGCATGTAAGCTTGCAAGTACTTCTCAGGGCTCCTAACTGTTGATGAATCATACACATACACAGACCTACTTATGCTTACTCAATTGTTACTCATTGTAACTGTAACAATTGTTTTCTTAACTCAGGAAAGAGTGATGCATTTGTGAACAGCGTATGCGAGTTCTCACGTCCTTCTCAGTGACTTAATAAGGGGCGATTTATTAAGCTCGGTGAAGTGATAAAGTGGAAGGTGATAAAGGACCAGCCAATCAGATCCTAACTACCATGTCACAGGCTGGGTTTGAAAAATGACAGTTAGAAGCTGATTGGCTGGTCCTTTATCACCTTCCACTTTATCACTTCACCGAGCTTAATATATCTGCCCCACAGTGCCTCCACGTCTTCTCCTCTTTAGGGAGGCCAATCCCGGGGCATTTTTTCAATCCCGGGATTGCAGTAGGGATCAGTGTAGGTAGCAGGGAGAGTATATGTGGAGGGCAGCGAGGGGTGGAGGGCAGCGAGGGAGGGAGAGTGGGTGTAGGGAGCAAGGGAGGGTGGGTGTAGGGAGCATGTAAGGAGCAGGAAGGGAGGGTGGGTGTAGGGAGCAGCGGGACAGTGGGTGTGTAGGGAGCATGTGAGGAGCAGGAAGGGAAGGTGGGTGTAGCGAGCAGGGAGGATGTCAGGAGCAGAGAGAGAGAGGGAGGATGTCTGGAGCAGTGAGGGAGTGTGGCTTTAGGTAGCGATACTACTTACTAATTAGGCGGGCCGCGGGCAGCAGCTATGGACACACACATACACTGACCGCGCTGACCGCATTTCAAATGTAGCGCTGGCCGCCAGCCAGTCAGAACTGGCAGTCCGGCAGCCAATCAGGAGCCGTGGCCGCTGCAGCTTCCCTGATTGGCTGCCGGTCTGCCAGCTCTGATTGGCTGGCGGCCGGCGCTACATTTGAAATGCCGCCAGCGCGGTCAGTGTGTGTGTGTGGAACTACCTCGCTGACAGCCGGGCAGCGCTGTGCTATAGTGCTCAGCGCTGTCCGTCAAAACTGCGCATGCGCACTCTAATCCCGTAAATCCCGGGATTGGAGGCTCCAATCCCGGAATTCAAATCCTGCCATTTTTGGGCCCAAATCCCAGGATCCCGCCGATCCCGATCCCGGGATTGGCCTCCCTACTCCTCTTGTCATGAGTGGATGCGGATAGGGGAATCTTCCACCAAGGGAAGACTCGGGAGACCCCTTTGATCTACACAGACCTACACAAGGACAGTACACACAAAAACCTTTTGTAAAAGCCACCACGGCACATTTATTGAAGGGCAGGTAAAGGTGGGTGGAAAGAGGTAAGGGAAAACCACAAAATGGCAATAGAGCAAATATTGACATAAAGAACCATAAAAATGGACAACAATTCCTCTGGGTAATATTTTGATTACCTCTTTCTTATACTCAGGCAATCCACTCATATACGCACATCTCACAGTGGTATATATGCAAACCTGCACTAACTAATAACAGTTTAGGTTCTACCTAACACTAAGCATTAACAATCTAAAATAGCTAAATAATACTGAAGTACTGAGCTCGCTGGGTACCGATGGTGCGCTTGCTGCATTAACTGAATTGAAAAGTATAATATAAACCAAGCAGACTTCTGAACTATGGAGCGTTCTTGTTGAAATTACAGTTAAACAGGGATGCATTGGGGTATATTTACTAAAATTCGTATTTTCCCGTTTGAGGTCAAAGTTCAATCACGAATGACATCGAAAGTGTAAAGTGCAACTTTTTGAATTTATTACGACTAATTTACTAAGCTGTCGTATTCTGCATTTTCGGATTTACCGATGTCGATGTCATTCGTTTTTTTGGGCAGTGTTTTACGTGAGTGACTTGTAAAACACTGCCGACTTTAATACAATGAATCTCGGCCGGATCTGAGAGATCCGTGCTGGGCTTCATTGTGCACCTTTTTAAAAATTATAATCAGTGTTAAAATAAAAATAAAAAATTGCGTGGGGTCCCCCCTCCTAAGCCAAACCAGCCTCGGGCTCTTTGAGCCGGTCCTGGTTGAAAAAATATGGGGGAAAAAATTATAGGGGTTCCCCCATATTTAAGCAACCAGCACCGGGCTCTGCGCCTGGTCCTGGTTCCAAAAATACAGGGGACAAAAAAGCGTAGGGGTCCCCCGTATTTCTGAAACCAGCACCGGGCTCCACTAGCCAGATACATAATGCCACAGCCGGGGTACACTTTTATCTAGGTCCCTGCGGCCCTGGCATTACATAACCAACTAGTCACCGCTGGCCGGGGTACCCTGGAGGAGTGGGGACCCCTTCAATCAAGGGGTCCCCCCCCTCCAGCCACCCAAGGGCCAGGGGTGAAGCCCGAGGCTGTCCCCCCCATCCAAGGACTGCGGATGGGAGGCTGATAGCCTTTTTGTCAAAAAATGAATATTGTTTTTAGTAGCAGTACTACAAGTCCCAGCAAGCCTCCCCCGCAAGCTGGTACTTGGAGAACCACAAGTACCAGCATGCGGAGGAAAACCGGGCCCGCTGGTACCTGTAGTACTACTACTAAAAAAATACCCCAATAAAAACATAAGACACACACCTTGAAAGTAAAACTTTAATGCATACATCCACACCTCCATATACACATACTTACCTATGTTCACACGAGGGTCCGTCCTCTTCTCCATGTAGAATCCATGGTGTACCTGTTGAAAAAATTATACTCACAAAATCCAGTGTAGATGGCTCCTCTTTTAATCCATTTGTAATCCAGGTACTTTGCAAAAAAACAAGACGAACACCCGACCTCGCACTGAAAGGGGCCCCAAGTTTTCACATGGGACCCCTTTCCCCGAATGCCAGAAACCCCCTCTGACTTATGTCTAAGAGGGTTCCATCAGCCAATCAGGGAGCGCCGCATTGTGGCACCCTCCTGATTGGCTGTGTGCTCCTGTACTGTATGACAGGCAGCACCCGGCAGTGTTACAATGTAGCGCCTATGCGCTCCATTGTAACCAATGGTGGGAACTTTGTGGTCAGCGGTTGACCGAAAGTAACCTCACCGCTAACCACAAAGTTCCCACCATTGGTTACAATGGAGCGCATAGGCGCTACATTGTAACACTGCCGTGTGCTGCCTGTCATACAGTACAGGAGCACACAGCCAATCAGGAGGATGCCACAACGTGGCGTTCCCTGATTGGCTGATGGAACCCTCTTAGACATAAGTCAGAGGGGGTTCCTGGCATTCGGGGAAAGGGGTCCCATGTGAAAACATAGGGCCCCTTTCAGTGCGAGGTCGGGTGTTCGTTTTGTTTTTTTGCAAAGTACCTGGATTACAAATGGATTAAAAGAGGAGCCATCTACACTGGATTTTGTGAGTATAATTTTTTCAACAGGTACACCATGGATTCTACATGGAGAAGAGGACCGACCCTCGTGTGAACATAGGTAAGTATGTGTATATGGAGGTGTGGATGTATGTATTAAAGTTTTACTTTCAAGGTGTGTGTCTTATGTTTTTATTGGGGTATTTTTTTAGTAGTAGTACTACAGGTACCAGCGGGCCCGGTTTTCCACCGCATGCTGGTACTTGTGGTTCTCCAAGTACCAGCTTGCGGGGGAGGCTTGCTGGGACTTGTAGTACTGCTACTAAAAACAATATTCATTTTTTGTCAACAAGGCTATCAGCCTCCCATCCGCAGCCCTTGGATGGGGGGGACAGCCTCGGGCTTCACCCCTGGCCCTTGGGTGGCTGGAGGGGGGGGACCCCTTGATTGAAGGGGTCCCCACTCCTCCAGGGTACCCCGGCCAGGTGTGACTAGTTGGTTATGTAATGCCAAGGCCGCAGGGACCTAGATAAAAGTGTCCCCCGGCTGTGGCATTATGTATCTGGCTAGTGGAGCCCGGTGCTGGTTTCAGAAATACTGGGGACCCCTACGCTTTTTGTCCCCCGTATTTTTGGAACCAGGACCAGGCGCAGAGCCCGGTGCTGGTTGTTTAAATATGGGGGAACCCCTATCATTTTTTCCCCCATATTTTTTCAACCAGGGCCGGCTCAAAGAGCCCGAGGCTGGTTTTGCTTAGGAGGGGGGACCCCATGCATTATTATTTTTTTAAAATAACACTTTCCCATCCCCTTCCCACTGATAAACATGCACGGATCTCATGGATCCGTGCATGCCTATCCAAACACGGGATAAAAAAGCAGGTCTGTTTCTTTTTAGCACTTTTTCACGAATTGTATTTCATCACGGCAGTGTTTGGCTATTGTCGGCAGTGTTTGTGATTTGCACTTTTTAGTAAATTACCGATTTCTACCAAATTGCAGGCGTATTTGACCGATGGTGTATTGATTCGTGATTTTTTCCTAGGACTTCCAAAATATTACGAATGCCCTCATCACTGCCGAGATTTTTGCTTAGTAAATTCCCGAAATGACACTTTGAAGAAAAAACGTCATCTCGGTCAAAATCGGGACCTTAGTAAATATACCCCATTATTGGAAGGGGTGGGGGGTTTATAGGGGCCCCTACACAATTGCAACCATGGTGCCTCTTTAGACGCATCAACAGCAGCCCTCCCAGTCCCCCGGTGCTACTGCAGCATCTTGTGACAGCCACCGACAGCGTCAGAGACAGGGTATAATTATGTTGTAAGACTGCAAGTGCCGGTCACTGGAGAATGGAAGAGGTTTCAAGAGCTGAACTCAGAGGAGCTCAGAGGAGTGCAGCATGACTTAAGGAGAGGTAATCACAATCACTTGGGCAGGGAGACCACTGTATGACATGGCATAGCTGTGGCAGGGGAGAAGGGGGCAGATATGATGTTAGCAGTATTAAAGAGATAAAGGAGTAGAGGGAGACAATTTTATTTGTGGGGGCCACCATAAGTAAGTCACCCTGGGGCCTCCACAAACCTTAATCCAACCCTGACGTTAAATGTGAGCTTTGTTTTAAGAGAAATACTTTGACAAACTCTTCACACTTCTCATTTTTGCTGTGGGCAAGTTTCCCCAGGGTATATGCCATTTAAGTGTTAACATGGCAGAAACCATTGAAATACAGGGAGGAGCAAACATCTAGTAGCAAGAATGTTTTGATTATACCAGCTACTAAGGTTTAGTTGTCAGGTGGATCTGAAAAAACGTAAGAAATATGCAACAGACATGAACAGCTTTATACCAGTAATGCTGACTCTCATGTCTTTGCCCTGTGAGATAAAGTCCTACTACTGTCACGTACACAGGAGACCAAGCTTTGCTAAATTGCAAGGTTATTTTGAGTTGTTACAGTACATACAGGTGGAGAAACCGACTGACCTTTTGCTGCCTGACACCCAAAGGGGAAAACAAATATACAATATATCATGTACAGTATATATATATATATATATATATAATTTAGTACAGATGTGTTCTGATACACCTAGCGTCTATATACCATATGGTGCTAGACACCAGATGCGACTGTCAGGCTCCGAGAGCAGTATATGAATCAGAGAATCAGTGAAAAGCAGCTCGCAGTGTACTAGAGACACTGGGCTGTGACACTGACATCACAGGAATTTATACACGTACCAGTAGCGAATATAGCACAACTGAACTTGGCATGAGAAAAGCTCCAGCTAGTTGCATTGGTGTCCTTTTTGCGTAGATTTAGGCTGAGTCGTGCAGAGATACTGTATACAAATGTCAAAACTTCAAGAAATGCTGATGCTGGGGATTACTGAGAATCCATGAATGAATGCAGTAATCCCATTGTAAATATTTGCTTTTGCAGGACTTTCTCAAGATGAACAGTATTTCTACATTTGATGCCTACTGTACTTGTGCCACAAGTGGACAAACTTCACATCCATCTTGGACTGGCATGATTATATTTCCACCCTGACTCTTACAGGTTGAGAAGACAGAAGAGGTCACAAATCCACCTTTGCCACCTCCTTGAGCCTAAATCAATCCAAAATAATCCACTTTGGACTCAATGGGTCCCTTCTTCTGTCAAACAGGTTATGGATCAGGTAATTTACGGTTGATTCTATATCGGAGTGGGAGAAGGGACCTTCTGACGTATCTAGGGGAGGAGACACGTCACCAGGGGGAGGAGCTACGGCCGAACAGGGTACCCGAAAAGTACCCTCGCGGGCTCGCTTCGCTCGCCACGCTTCGGGCTCAGTGGCTCGCTCCGCTTTGCTCGCCACCTAATTACTAAAGGTAATAGTTGGTGGCATGGATAGTAGAGGAACTATCCAGCTGGCCTAGCTCCTCCCCCTTGTGTCGTGGCTCCTCACCCTGGCGGAAAAGGTCCCTTAGGCCACTTGGATCTAGCATCAACCGGTAATTTACTGTGATCAAAATAAAGCAGCAGCATATATTAATGGCAAATAGGTTTAACGTGCATTTCCATACAGCTCTAAATAGACCACACAGTGCTACAGACCTCTGTACTGCAAGCCTTGCTGACAACCTAAACTAATATGCAGACAAGGGAAATACGGAACCACATACCTGGGATAAACTGTCAGAAACAGCCGCCTTAGACCATTAGGTATAAGGTCCAGGCTTGAATGAGGCCCAAGTGCCCAAAACGGAAAATGAGCTTTGCTCCTTTCGTAACACAGGTGGCATATTATTATATTATTGTTTTCCTCCTGTTCCTCCCTTGAAGGCTCACAACAGATTTATATAAAAAAAAACAATGCTTCCAGCCACATTCAGTGGATCTGAGTGTCAAACTGAATTTTGCAGGAGGGTCCTGTTCTTCATTCTCTTCATTTTAGCCAAAAGTATGTTCTCCAAATTAGAGATGAGCGGGTTCGGTTTCTCTGAATCCGAACCCGCACGAACTTCATGTTTTTTTCACGGGTCCGAGCAGACTCGGATCCTCCCGCCTTGCTCGGTTAACCCGAGCGCGCCCGACCGTCATCATGACGCTGTCGGATTCTCGCGAGACTCGGATTCTATATAAGGAGCCGCGCGTCGCCGCCATTTTCACACGTGCATTGAGATTGATAGGGAGAGGACGTGGCTGGCGTCCTCTCCATTTAGATTAGGGTTGAGAGAGAGAGAGAGAGATTGACCTGAGGCTGTGATACTGTAGAAGAGAGTGCAGAGTTTAGTGACTGACGACCACAGTGACCACCAGACAGTGCAGTTGTTTTTTTTATTTAATATATCCGTTCTCTGCCTGAAAAAAACGATACACACAGTGACTCAGTCACATGCCATATCTGTGTGCACTGCTCAGCCCAGTGTGCTGCATCAATGTATATATATATCTGACTGTGCTCAGCTCACACAGCTTATAATTGTGGGGGAGACTGGGGAGCACTGCAGTGCCAGTTATAGGTTATAGCAGGAGCCAGGAGTACATAATATTATATTAAAATTAAACAGTGCACACTTTTGCTGCAGGAGTGCCACTGCCAGTGTGACTAGTGACCAGTGACCTGACCACCAGTATATATAATATTAGTAGTATACTATCTCTTTATCAACCAGTCTATATTAGCAGCAGACACAGTACAGTGCGGTAGTTCACGGCTGTGGCTACCTCTGTGTCGGCACTCGGCAGCCCGTCCATAATTGTATATACCACCTAACCGTGGTTTTTTTTTCTTTCTTTATAGTCATACTAATTACGAGTATACTATCTCTTTATCAACCAGTCTATATTAGCAGCAGACACAGTACAGTGCGGTAGTTCACGGCTGTGGCTACCTCTGTGTCGGCACTCGGCAGCCCGTCCATAATTGTATATACCACCTAACCGTGGTTTTTTTTTCTTTCTTTATACATACATACTAGTTACGAGTATACTATCTCTTTATCAACCAGTCTATATATTAGCAGCAGACACAGTACAGTGCGGTAGTTCACGGCTGTGGCTACCTCTGTGTCGGCACTCGGCAGCCCGTCCATAATTGTATATACCACCTAACCGTGGTTTTTTTTTCTTTCTTTATACATACATACTAGTTACGAGTATACTATCTCTTTATCAACCAGTCTATATATTAGCAGCAGACACAGTACAGTGCGGTAGTTCACGGCTGTGGCTACCTCTGTGTCGGCACTCGGCAGCCCGTCCATAATTGTATATACCACCTAACCGTGGTTTTTTTTTTCTTTCTTTATACATACATACCAGTTATGAGTATACTATCTCTTTATCAACCAGTCTATATTAGCAGCAGACACAGTACAGTGCGGTAGTTCACGGCTGTGGCTACCTCTGTGTCGGCACTCGGCAGCCCGTCCATAATTGTATATACCACCTAACCGTGGTTTTTTTTTCTTTCTTTATACATACATACTAGTTACGAGTATACTATCTCTTTATCAACCAGTCTATATATTAGCAGCAGACACAGTACAGTGCGGTAGTTCACGGCTGTGGCTACCTCTGTGTCGGCACTCGGCAGCCCGTCCATAATTGTATATACCACCTAACCGTGGTTTTTTTTTCTTTCTTTATACATACATACTAGTTACGAGTATACTATCTCTTTATCAACCAGTCTATATTAGCAGCAGACACAGTACAGTGCGGTAGTTCACGGCTGTGGCTACCTCTGTGTCGGCACTCGGCAGCCCGTCCATAATTGTATATACCACCTAACCGTGGTTTTTTTTTCTTTCTTTATACATACATACTAGTTACGAGTATACTATCTCTTTATCAACCAGTCTATATTAGCAGCAGACACAGTACAGTGCGGTAGTTCACGGCTGTGGCTACCTCTGTGTCGGCACTCGGCAGCCCGTCCATAATTGTATATACCACCTAACCGTGGTTACGATTACGGACATGTCGTCTACTGTCACTGCATATGATTCTCTCCCCATTGAAAGAATGGTGGAGGATTATATGAGTGACCGCATCCAAGTAGGCACGTCACACAGTCCGTACTTATACTGGCAGGAAAAAGAGGCAATTTGGAGGCCCTTGCACAAACTGGCTTTATTCTACCTAAGTTGCCCTCCCACAAGTGTGTACTCCGAAAGAGTGTTTAGTGCCGCCGCTCACCTTGTCAGCAATCGGCGTACGAGGTTACATCCAGAAAATGTGGAGAAGATGATGTTCATTAAAATTAATTATAATCAATTCCTCCGTGGAGACATTGACCAGCAGCAATTGCCTCCACAAAGTACACAGGGAGCTGAGATGGTGGATTCCAGTGGGGACGAATTGATAATCTGTGAGGAGGGGGATGTACACGGTGATATATCGGAGGATGATGATGAGGTGGACATCTTGCCTCTGTAGAGCCAGTTTGTGCAAGGAGAGATTAATTGCTTCTTTTTTGGTGGGGGTCCAAACCAACCCGTCATATCAGTCACAGTCGTGTGGCAGACCCTGTCACTGAAATGATGGGTTGGTTAAAGTGTGCATGTCCTGTTTATACAACATAAGGGTGGGTGGGAGGGCCCAAGGACAATTCCATCTTGCACCTCTTTTTTCTTTTCTTTTTCTTTGCGTCATGTGCTGTTTGGGGAGGGTTTTTTGGAAGGGACATCCTGCGTGACACTGCAGTGCCACTCCTAGATGGGCCCGGTGTTTGTGTCGGCCACTAGGGTCGCTTATCTTACTCACACAGCTACCTCATTGCGCCTCTTTTTTTCTTTGCGTCATGTGCTGTTTGGGGAGGGTTTTTTGGAAGGGACATCCTGCGTGACACTGCAGTGACACTCCTAGATGGGCCCGGTGTTTGTGTCGGCCACTAGGGTCGCTTATCTTACTCACACAGCTACCTCATTGCGCCTCTTTTTTTCTTTGCGTCATGTGCTGTTTGGGGAGGGTTTTTTGGAAGGGACATCCTGCGTGACACTGCAGTGCCACTCCTAGATGGGCCCGGTGTTTGTGTCGGCCACTAGGGTCGCTAATCTTACTCACACAGCTACCTCATTGCGCCTCTTTTTTTCTTTGCGTCATGTGCTGTTTGGGGAGGGTTTTTTGGAAGGGCCATCCTGCGTGACACTGCAGTGCCACTCCTAGATGGGCCCGGTGTTTGTGTCGGCCACTAGGGTCGCTTATCTTACTCACACAGCGACCTCGGTGCAAATTTTAGGACTAAAAATAATATTGTGAGGTGTGAGGTATTCAGAATAGACTGAAAATGAGTGGAAATTATGGTTTTTGAGGTTAATAATACTTTGGGATCAAAATGACCGCTAAATTCTATGATTTAAACTGTTTTTTAGGTTTTTTGGAAAAAAACACCCGAATCCAAAACACACCCGAATCCGACAAAAAAAATTCAGTGAGGTTTTGCCAAAACGCGGTCGAACCCAAAACACGGCCGCGGAACCGAACCCAAAACCAAAACACAAAACCCGAAAAATTTCCGGCGCTCATCTCTACTCCAAATGGATGCCTCTGATGTGGGGTTTGTGGTAGTCCTATGCCAAGACTGTTAGGGAGAAGAGCACTCAGTGTTCTATTTAAGCTGCAAGTTCTATCCCTGCAAGAAACAGTACAGTACTTCAACATGGAATGCCTTATTATCTACATAGTGAGCAAATGATCATATAAAATCTAAATCTATTAATCATATTCCAATCACCTTTGCATTCTGTTCTTTATTATTTCTTGCCATCTCTCTTTTTCTTCATCTTCATCATTTATTTTATTGACAAATTATTTTCATTCTTTAACAATAATGTATTTGTATTATTAATGATGACATTCTGGATATCCAAATGACGGACATCCACAAACAGAGACTTGTGTGCAGTTTTACAGAAACACAATTTGTGTCGTTTTTTTTCCTGCATGCACACCACAAATTCTTATGCATCTCAGATACATTTTGCACTTGTGCTAAGGGGAATGGAACAGGGAAGTCTGGCATATTAGTGGGATATGGGATGGACATAACAGAAATAATTGTCCAGTGGTATTGCCGTATAAGTCCAGTCCAGTGGTACTGCCATATAAGTCCAGTCCAGTGGTGCTGCCGTATAAGTCCAGGGGTACTGCCATATAAGTCCAGTCCAGTGGTGCTGCCGTATAAGTCCAGGGGTGCTGCCATATAAGTCCAGTCCAGTGGTGCTGCCGTATAAGTCCAGGGGTGCTGCCGTATAAGTCCAGTGGTGCTGCCGTATAAGTCCAGTGGTGCTGACATATAAGTCCACGGGTACTGCCGCATAAGTCCAGTCCAGTGGTGCTGCCATGTAAGTCCAGTCCAGTGGTACTGCCGTATAAGTCCAGTCCAGTGGTACTGCCGTATAAGTCCAGTGGTGCTGCCGTATAAATCCAGGGGTACTGCTGTATAAGTCCAGTCCAGTGGTACTGCGTATACGTCCAGTCCAGTGGTACTGCTGTATAAGTCCAGGGGTACTGCCGTATAAGTCCAGGGGGTACTGCCATATAAGTCTAGTCCAGTGGTGCTACCATATAAGTCCAGTACAGTGGTGCTGCCGTATAAGTCCAGGGGTACTGCTGTATAAGTCCAGTCCAATGGTGCTGCCATATAAGTTCAGGGGTACTACTGTATAAGTCCAGGGTTTCTGCCATATAAGTCCAGTCCAGTGGTACTGCCATATAAGTCCAGTCCAGTGGTACTGCTGTATAAGTCCAGTGGTGCTGTCATATAAGTCCAGGGGTACTGCCATATAAGTCCAGGGGTACTTCCGTATCAGTTCAGTCCAGTGGTACTGCCATATAAGTCCAGGGGTACTGCCGTATAAGTCCAGTACAGTGGTGCTGCCGTATAAGTCAAGTGGTGCTGTCCTGTGCTGTATATTATTTACTCCAAATAAAGGGGTTATTAATATTTAATCCAAATAATTTTTACAGGGTTTGCCCTGTGTGGGTACACTCTCTTGTGCCACATATTGTTATATAACTCCAGAAAAATAATGGAGAACAAAAATTTTGAGGATAAAATAGGGAAAGATCAAGAACCACTTCCTTCTTACTGCTGCTGCTGCTGCCACTGCTGTTTTTGCTGCTGGGAGTCGATCGTCATCCCAGAGGGTAACTCAGAAGACCACTTGTACTACTTCAACTAAGCAATTGACTGTACAACAGTCCTTTGCGAGGAAGATGAAATATGACAGCAGTCATCCTGTTGCAAAGCGGATAACTGAGGCCTTGACAGCTATGTTGGTGTTAGACGTGCGTCTGGTATCCGCCATTAGTGCAGTGGGATTTAGACAATTGATGGAGGTAGTGTGTCCCCGGTACCAAATCCCATCTAGATTTCACTTCACTAGGAAAGCGATTTCCGGACTGTACAGGGATATTAAGAAAAGTGTCCTCAGTGTCCTGAAAAATGCAGTTGTACCCAGTGTTCACTTAACCACGGACATGTGGACAAGTGGAGCAAGGCAAACTTAGGACTACGTGACTGTGACAGTCCACTGGGTAGATGTATTGCCTACCGCAGCACCAACAGCAGCGGCACCAGTAGCAGCATCTCACAAACACCAGCTCGTTCCTAGACAGGCTACGCTGTGTATCACCGGTTTCCGAAAGAGGCACACCGCTGACAACCTCTTACGGAAACTGAGGGACATCATCACACAATGGCTTATCCCACTTAGACTCTCCTGGGGATTTGTGATATTGGACAACGCCACCAATATTGTGCGTGCATTACATCTGGGAAAATACCAGCATGTCCCATGTTTTACACATACAATTAATTTGGTGGTGCAGGATTTTTTGAAAAATTACAGGAGCATGCAGGAGATGCTGTCAGTGGCCCGAAAAATTGCGGGCCACTTTCGACATTCAGCCACTGCGTGCCACTCCTAGATGGGCCAGGTGTTTGTGCCGCACACTTGTGTCGCTTAGCTTAGTCATCCAGCTACCTCGGTGCACCTCTTTTTCTTTGCATGACGTGCTGTTTGGGGCTTAGTTTTTAAAAGTGCCATCCTGTCTGACACTGCAGTGCCACTCCTAGATGGGCCAGGTGTTTGTGCCGCACACTTGTGTCACTTAGTTTAGTCATCCAGCAACCTTGGTGCACCTCTTTGTTTCTTTGCATCATGTGCTGTTTGGGGCCTAGTTTGTAAAAGTGCCATCCTGTCTGCCACGGCAGTGCCACTCCTAGATGGGCCAGGTGTTTGTGCCGCACACTTGTGTCACTTAGCTTAGTTACCGACAGCCCGAGCTCCCGGTGAAGACAACCACGACTTTCCCCATACTGCCAGTGAAAGAAAAGTGTCATAAATGGTAGGGGGATCCACCTGTGGTTGGGGAAGCCCTCTCCACGTCGGGTGAAACTCCCGCCCCCCGCCTCCTCCACGGGCTCCAGCAGCTTTGTTGCCTCCTTAGCTGGTTTGTGGACCCGGCGCCGGTGGAGGGAGCAGATCATCTGATACACGGTCATCAGGTCGGGACGGTGGGGAGGATTGAGCGACACAAGAGGGGAATGTGGGAATAGCTTATCTGACACCAGGTTAGCGGGTAGCGGTTGCCTGACATCCAAAATGTTTTTTGCTGCACTCAGCGCCGCCTTTCAAGTGCTGCCGCCCATAGGCAGCTGCCTAAAGCTGCCTAATGGTGGCGCCAGCCCTGCCTAGAAGCTTGTCTCTCACTCATCTCCTAAACAACACTGAAGAGAAATGGATCCATGTATGGTTTTACATATTGCATATTTTTTCAGTAATTGTGTACACAGCAGTGGCGCACGCAGGGGGGGTTTCCGAGTACCTGGAACCCCCCCCCCCCCCCCCTGATGAGCCGAGATTTCTATTTTGAGACGGAGTAAAAGCCGCTACCGCGACCGCGGAGCTGCAGTAGCAAGAGAGAGCTGTGGAGCTCTCTGCTTGCAGAATGTGCCGGGGGAGCTGCTGGCTGCGCATGCTCAGCAACAGCAGCTCCCTCCGCTCCGTCCTCACTCTGCCGTCCTTCTGCTCTCCCCGGGCCCTGGTGTATCATGTAAGTTTGCAGCCAGTGTTTATGTGTGTATTTGTATGTTTGTATGTACAGTATGCCTGTGTGTTTGTGCACTGGTGTATGTACAGTATGTATGGATGTGTACTTGTGTATATGTGTGTGTTTGTGTATGTATGTTTGAATGTGGTATATATGTATGTATGTATGTATGTGTGTGCGTGTGTGTGTATATATATATACTCTCCCTGTCGTCACTGTCGTCACTCTCCCTCCCTGTCGTCACTCTCTCTCCCTGTTGTCACTGTCGTCACTCTCTCTCCCTGTCGTCACTGTCGTCACTCTCTCTCCCTGTCGTCACTGTCATCACTCTCTCTCCCTGTCGTCACTCTCTCACCCTGTCATCACTCTCTCTGCCTTTCATCACTCTCTCTCCGTCGTTACTCTCTCTCCCTGTCGTCATTCTCTCTTCCTGTCATCACTCTCTCTCCCTGTCGTCACTGTCATCACTCTCTCTCCGTGTCGTCACTCTCTCTCCCTGTCGTCACTATTGTCACTCTTTCCCCCTGTCGTCACTCTCACTCCCTGTCGTCACTCTCTCTCCCTGTCGTCACTGTCATCACTCTCTCTCCCTGTCATCACTCTCTCTCCCTGTCGTCACTGTCGTCACTCTCTCACTGTCGTCACTCTCTCTTCCTGTCGTCACTGTTGTCACTCTCTCTCCCTGTCATCACTCTCTCTCCCTGTCGTCACTCTCTCTCCCTGTCGTCACTGTCGTCACTCTCTCTCCCTGTCGTCACTGTCGTCACTCTCCCTCCCTGTTTTCACTCTCTCTCCCTGTCGTCACTGTCGTCACTCTCTCTCCCTGTCGTCACTGTCGTCACTCTCTCTCCCTGTCGGCACTGTCATCACTCTCTCTCCCTGTCGTCACTCTCTCTCCCTGTCGTCACTCTCTCACCCTGTCATCACTCTCTCTGCCTTTCGTCACTCTCTCTCCGTCGTCACTCTCTCTCCGTCGTCACTCTCTCTCCCTGTCGTCACTCTCTCTTCCTGTCATCACTCTCTCTCCCTGTCGTCACTGTCATCACTCTCTCTCCCTGTCGTCACTATCGTCACTCTTTCCCCCTGTTGTCACTCTTTCTCCCTGTCATCACTCTCTCTCCCTGTCATCACTCTCTCTCTCTGTCGTCACTCTCTCTCCCTGTCGTCACTGTCATCACTCTCTCTCCCTGTCATCACTCTCTCTCCCTGTCGTCACTGTCATCACTCTCTCACTGTCGTCGCTCTCTCTCCCTGTCGTCACTGTCGTCACTCTCTCTCTCCCTGTTGTCACTCTCTCTCTCCCTGTCATCACTCTGGCTGTCCCTGCTGTCAAAATTTCAGCTCATTCAGTGTGCTACAATGTGAATTTCGGCTAGTTCAGTGTGCTACAACGTGAGTTTCGGCTCATTCAGTGTGCTATAATGTGAATTTCGGCTCATTCAGTGTGCTACAATGTGAATTTCGGCTAGTTCAGTGTGCTACAACGTGAGTTTCGGCTCATTCAGTGTGCTACAATGTGAATTATGGCTCATTCAGTGTGCTACAATGTGAGTTTTCGGCTCATTCAGTGTGCTACAATGTGAATTTTGGCTCATTCAGTGTGCTACAATGTTAATTTAGGCTCATTTAGTGTGCTACAATGTGAATTTCGGCTCATTCAGTGTGCTACAATGTGAGTTTCGGCTCATTCAGTGTGCTACAATGTGAGTTTCGGCTCATTCAGTGTGCTACAATGTGAATTTCGGCTCATTCAGTGTGCTACAATGTGAATTTTCGGCTCATTCAGTGTGCTACAATGTTAATTTAGGCTCATTCAGTGTGCTACAATGTGAATTTTGGCTCATTCAGTGTGCTACAATGTGAGTTTCGGCTCATTCAGTGTGCTGCAATGTGAGTTTCGGCTCATTCAGTGTGCTACAGTGTGAGTTTCGGCTCATTCAGTGTGCTACAATGTGAATTTCGGCTCATTCAGTGTGCTACATTGTGAATTTCGGCTCATTCAGTGTGCTACAATGTTAATTTCGTCTCTTTCAGTCTGCTACAATGTGAGTTTTGGCTCATTCAGTGAGCTACAATGTGAGTTTCGGCTCTTTCAGTCTGCTACAATGTGAATTTCGTCTCATTCAGTGTGCTACAATGTCAGTTTCGGCTCATTCAGTGTGCTACAATGTGAATTTCGGCTCATTCGGTGTGCTATAATGTGAGTTTAGGCTCATTCAGTGTGCTACAATGTGAATTTCGGCTCATTCAGTGTGCTACAGTGTGAGTTTCGGCTCATTCAGTGTGCTACAATGTGAATTTCGGCTCATTCAGTGTGCCACAATGTGAGTTTCGGCTCGTACCGTGTGCTATAATGTGAATTTCGGCTCATTCAGTGTGCTACAATGTGAATTTCGGCTCATTCAGTGTACTACAATGTGAGTTTCGGCTCGTACCGTGTGCTATAATGTGAATTTCAGCTCATTCAGTGTGCTACAATGTGAGTTTCGGCTCATTCAGTGTGCTAGAATGTGAATTTCGGCTCGTACCGTGTGCTATAATGTGAATTTCAGCTTATTCAGTGTGCTACAATGTGAATTTCGGCTCATTTAGTGTGCTATAAGGTGAAAGGGGCACCAGTACTAGATAGTATAAGGGGTTCTACTACACTGGACACGCCCCCTTTTGGGTGACCACGCCCCCTTTTCTGGAGCGCGCCGAAGGCGCGCATAATTACTAGAGATGAGCGGGTTCGGTTCCTCTGAATCCGAACCCGCCCGAACTTCAGGTTTTTTTACACGGGTCCGAGCAGGCTCGGATCTTCCCGCCTTGCTCGGCTAACCCGAGCGCGCCCGAACGTCATCATCACGCTGTCGGATTCTCGCGAGGCTCGGATTCTATCGCGAGACTCGGATTCTATATAAGGAGCCGCGCGTCGCCGCCATTTTCACACGTGCATTGAGAGTCATAGGGAGAGGACGTGGCTGGCGTCCTCTCCGTTTAGAGAAGAGAGAGACACAGTATTTTGGGGAGCATTATTAGGAGGAGTACTACTATACTGTATACTACTATACTACTTGCTGAAGTGATATTTATAGATTAGATAGTGTGACTGTAAGTGTATTATCTGACTTGTGGGGGAGACACTGACAGTGGGGAGCAGTTAGAGTCTGAGAGCAGGACTCAGGAGTACATATAACGTACAGTGCACACTTTTGCTGCCAGAGTCAGTGCCACACTGCCATTGTTGTGACCACACTGACCACCAGTATAATAATATATTTTGTGATTGTCTGCTTAGGCCTCGGAGTACTAGTTGCAAGTTGCAACGTGACCTGAAGTGACCACCAGTTTAATAATCAATCACCACCAGTTTAATATATGTATATATATATATATATATATATAGAAATAATTGTATATAATATATATATATATATAATATTGTATACCACCTACCCGTGTTTTTTTTTTTTTCATTCTTCTTTATACATACTACTATAGTAGCTTACTGTAGCAGTCTGCGGTGCTGTGCTGACCTGACAGTGTCCAGCAGGTCCGTCATCAGTCATTACATAATAAATATATATAGTACCTGTCCGGCTGCAGTACTAGTGATATTATATTGATTTCATCTCATTATCAATAATTTATCATCCAGTCTAGACTCTATATTAGCAGCAGACACAGTACGTTAGTCCACGGCTGTAGCTACCTCTGTGTCGGCACTCGGCAGTCCATCCATAATTGTATACCACCTACCCGTGGTTTTTTTTTTTCTTTCTTCTTTGTACATACTACTATAGTATAGTAGCTTACTGTAGCAGTCTGCGGTGCTGCTGAGCTGACAGTGTCCAGCAGGTCCGTCATCAGTCATCATTACCTAATAAATATATTATCTACCTGTCCGGCTGCAGTACTAGTGATATTATATATACATACATATATATATTGATTTCATCTCATTATCAATCATCCAGTCTATATTAGCAGCAGACACAGTACGTTAGTCCACGGCTGTAGCTACCTCTGTGTCGGCACTCGGCAGTCCATCCATAATTGTATACCACCTACCCGTGTTTTTTTTTTTTCTTTCTTCTTTGTACATACTACTATAGTATAGTAGCTTACTGTAGCAGTCTGCGGTGCTGCTGAGCTGACAGTGTCCAGCAGGTCCGTCATCAGTCATCATTACCTAATAAATATATTATCTACCTGTCCGGCTGCAGTACTAGTGATATTATATATACATACATATATATATTGATTTCATCTCATTATCAATCATCCAGTCTATATTAGCAGCAGACACAGTACGTTAGTCCACGGCTGTAGCTACCTCTGTGTCGGCACTCGGCAGTCCATCCATAATTGTATACCACCTACCCGTGGTTTTTTTTTTTTCTTTCTTCTTTGTACATACTACTATAGTATAGTAGCTTACTGTAGCAGTCTGCGGTGCTGCTGAGCTGACAGTGTCCAGCAGGTCCGTCATCAGTCATCATTACCTAATAAATATATTATCTACCTGTCCGGCTGCAGTACTAGTGATATTATATATACATACATATATATATATTGATTTCATCTCATTATCATCCAGTCTATATTAGCAGCAGACACAGTACGGTAGTCCACGGCTGTAGCTACCTCTGTGTCGGCACTCGGCAGTCCATCCATAATTGTATACCACCTACCCGTGGTTTTTTTTTTTTCTTTCTTCTTTGTACATACTACTATAGTATAGTAGCTTACTGTAGCAGTCTGCGGTGCTGCTGAGCTGACAGTGTCCAGCAGGTCCGTCATCAGTCATCATTACCTAATAAATATATTATCTACCTGTCCGGCTGCAGTACTAGTGATATTATATATACATACATATATATATTGATTTCATCTCATTATCAATCATCCAGTCTATATTAGCATCAGACACAGTACGTTAGTCCACGGCTGTAGCTACCTCTGTGTCGGCACTCGGCAGTCCATCCATAATTGTATACCACCTACCCGTGGTTTTTTTTTTTTCTTTCTTCTTTGTACATACTACTATAGTATAGTAGCTTACTGTAGCAGTCTGCGGTGCTGCTGAGCTGACAGTGTCCAGCAGGTCCGTCATCAGTCATCATTACCTAATAAATATATTATCTACCTGTCCGGCTGCAGTACTAGTGATATTATATATACATACATATATATATATTGATTTCATCTCATTATCATCCAGTCTATATTAGCATCAGACACAGTACGTTAGTCCACGGCTGTAGCTACCTCTGTGTCGGCACTCGGCAGTCCATCCATAATTGTATACCACCTACCCGTGGTTTTTTTTTTTCTTTCTTCTTTGTACATACTACTATAGTATAGTAGCTTACTGTAGCAGTCTGCGGTGCTGCTGAGCTGACAGTGTCCAGCAGGTCCGTCATCAGTCATCATTACCTAATAAATATATTATCTACCTGTCCGGCTGCAGTACTAGTGATATTATATATACATACATATATATATTGATTTCATCTCATTATCAATCATCCAGTCTATATTAGCATCAGACACAGTACGTTAGTCCACGGCTGTAGCTACCTCTGTGTCGGCACTCGGCAGTCCATCCATAATTGTATACCACCTACCCGTGGTTTTTTTTTTTTCTTTCTTCTTTGTACATACTACTATAGTATAGTAGCTTACTGTAGCAGTCTGCGGTGCTGCTGAGCTGACAGTGTCCAGCAGGTCCGTCATCAGTCATCATTACCTAATAAATATATTATCTACCTGTCCGGCTGCAGTACTAGTGATATTATATATACATACATATATATATATATATTGATTTCATCTCATTATCATCCAGTCTATATTAGCAGCTGACACAGTACGGTAGTCCACGGCTGTAGCTACCTCTGTGTCGGCACTCGGCAGTCCATCCATAATTGTATACCACCTACCCGTGGTTTTTTTGTTCTTTCTTCTTTGTACATACTACTATAGTATAGTATCTTACTGTAGCAGTCTGCGGTGCTGCTGAGCTGACAGTGTCCAGCAGGTCCGTCATCAGTCATCATTACCTAATAAATATATTATCTACCTGTCCGGCTGCAGTACTAGTGATATTATATATACATACATATATATATATATATTGATTTCATCTCATTATCATCCAGTCTATATTAGCAGCAGACACAGTACGGTAGTCCACGGCTGTAGCTACCTCTGTGTCGGCACTCGGCAGTCCATCCATAAGTATACTAGTATCCATCCATCTCCATTGTTTACCTGAGGTGCCTTTTAGTTGTGCCTATTAAAATATGGAGAACAAAAATGTTGAGGTTCCAAAATTAGGGAAAGATCAAGATCCACTTCCACCTCGTGCTGAAGCTGCTGCCACTAGTCATGGCCGAGACGATGAAATGCCAGCAACGTCGTCTGCCAAGGCCGATGCCCAATGTCATAGTACAGAGCATGTCAAATCCAAAACACCAAATATCAGTAAAAAAAGGACTCCAAAACCTAAAATAAAATTGTCGGAGGAGAAGCGTAAACTTGCCAATATGCCATTTACCACACGGAGTGGCAAGGAACGGCTGAGGCCTTGGCCTATGTTCATGGCTAGTGGTTCAGCTTCACATGAGGATGGGAGCACTCAGCCTCTCGCTAGAAAACTGAAAAGACTCAAGCTGGCAAAAGCACCGCAAAGAACTGTGCGTTCTTCGAAATCCCAAATCCACAAGGAGAGTCCAATTGTGTCGGTTGCGATGCCTGACCTTCCCAACACTGGACGTGAAGAGCATGCGCCTTCCACCATTTGCACGCCCCCTGCAAGTGCTGGAAGGAGCACCCGCAGTCCAGTTCCTGATAGTCAGATTGAAGATGTCAGTGTTGAAGTACACCAGGATGAGGAGGATATGGGTGTTGCTGGCGCTGGGGAGGAAATTGACCAGGAGGATTCTGATGGTGAGGTGGTTTGTTTAAGTCAGGTACCCGGGGAGACACCTGTTGTCCGTGGGAGGAATATGGCCGTTGACATGCCTGGTGAAAATACCAAAAAAATCAGCTCTTCAGTGTGGAGGTATTTCAACAGAAAAGCGGACAACAGGTGTCAAGCCGTGTGTTGCCTTTGTCAAGCTGTAATAAGTAGGGGTAAGGACGTTAACCACCTCGGAACATCCTCCCTTATACGTCACCTGCAGCGCATTCATAATAAGTCAGTGACAAGTTCAAAAACTTTGGGTGACAGCGGAAGCAGTCCACTGACCAGTAAATCCCTTCCTCTTGTAACCAAGCTCACGCAAACCACCCCACCAACTCCCTCAGTGTCAATTTCCTCCTTCCCCAGGAATGCCAATAGTCCTGCAGGCCATGTCACTGGCAATTCTGACGATTCCTCTCCTGCCTGTGATTCCTCCGATGCATCCTTGCGTGTAACGCCTACTGCTGCTGGCGCTGCTGTTGTTGCTGCTGGGAGTCGATGGTCATCCCAGAGGGGAAGTCGGAAGACCACTTGTACTACTTCCAGTAAGCAATTGACTGTCCAACAGTCCTTTGCGAGGAAGATGAAATATCACAGCAGTCATCCTGCTGCAAAGCGGATAACTGAGGCCTTGACAACTATGTTGGTGTTAGACGTGCGTCCGGTATCCGCCGTTAGTTCACAGGGAACTACACAATTTCTTGAGGTAGTGTGCCCCCGTTACCAAATACCATCTAGGTTCCACTTCTCTAGGCAGGCGATACCGAAAATGTACACAGACCTCAGAAAAAGACTCACCAGTGTCCTAAAAAATGCAGCTGTACCCAATGTCCACTTAACCACGGACATGTGGACAAGTGGAGCAGGGCAGGGTCAGGACTATATGACTGTGACAGCCCACTGGGTAGATGTATGGACTCCCGCTGCAAGAACAGCAGCGGCGGCACCAGTAGCAGCATCTCGCAAACGCCAACTCTTTCCTAGGCAGGCTACGCTTTGTATCACCGCTTTCCAGAATACGCACACAGCTGAAAACCTCTTACGGCAACTGAGGAAGATCATCGCGGAATGGCTTACCCCAATTGGACTCTCCTGTGGATTTGTGGCATCGGACAACGCCAGCAATATTGTGTGTGCATTAAATATGGGCAAATTCCAGCACGTCCCATGTTTTGCACATACCTTGAATTTGGTGGTGCGGAATTTTTAAAAAAAACGACAGGGGCGTGCAAGAGATGCTGTCGGTGGCCAGAAGAATTGCGGGACACTTTCGGCGTACAGGCACCACGTACAGAAGACTGGAGCACCACCAAAAACTACTGAACCTGCCCTGCCATCATCTGAAGCAAGAAGTGGTAACGAGGTGGAATTCAACCCTCTATATGCTTCAGAGGTTGGAGGAGCAGCAAAAGGCCATTCAAGCCTATACAATTGAGCACGATATAGGAGGTGGAATGCACCTGTCTCAAGCGCAGTGGAGAATGATTTCAACGTTGTGCAAGGTTCTGATGCCCTTTGAACTTGCCACACGTGAAGTCAGTTCAGACACTGCCAGCCTGAGTCAGGTCATTCCCCTCATCAGGCTTTTGCAGAAGAAGCTGGAGGCATTGAAGAAGGAGCTAAAAGGGAGCGATTCCGCTAGGCATGTGGGACTTGTGGATGGAGCCCTTAATTCGCTTAACAAGGATTCACGGGTGGTCAATCTGTTGAAATCAGAGCACTACATTTTGGCCACCGTGCTCGATCCTAGATTTAAAACCTACCTTGGATCTCTCTTTCCGGCAGACACAAGTCTGCTGGGGTGCAAAGACCTGCTGGTGACAAAATTGTCAAGTCAAGCGGAACGCGACCTGTCAACATCTCCTCCTTCACATTCTCCCGCAACTGGGGGTGCGAGGAAAAGGCTCAGAATTCCGAGCCCACCCGCTGGCGGTGATGCAGGGCAGTCTGGAGCGACTGCTGATGCTGACATCTGGTCCGGACTGAAGGACCTGACAACGATTACGGACATGTCGTCTACTGTCACTGCATATGATTCTCTCACCATTGAAAGAATGGTGGAGGATTATATGAGTGACCGCATCCAAGTAGGCACGTCACACAGTCCGTACTTATACTGGCAGGAAAAAGAGGCAATTTGGAGGCCCTTGCACAAACTGGCTTTATTCTACCTAAGTTGCCCTCCCACAAGTGTGTACTCCGAAAGAGTGTTTAGTGCCGCCGCTCACCTTGTCAGCAATCGGCGTACGAGGTTACATCCAGAAAATGTGGAGAAGATGATGTTCATTAAAATGAATTATAATCAATTCCTCCGTGGAGACATTGACCAGCAGCAATTGCCTCCACAAAGTACACAGGGAGCTGAGATGGTGGATTCCAGTGGGGACGAATTGATAATCTGTGAGAAGGGGGATGTACACGGTGATATATCGGAGGATGATGATGAGGTGGACATCTTGCCTCTGTAGAGCCAGTTTGTGCAAGGAGAGATTAATTGCTTCTTTTTTGGTGGGGGTCCAAACCAACCCGTCATTTCAGTCACAGTCGTGTGGCAGACCCTGTCACTGAAATGATGGGTTGGTTAAAGTGTGCATGTCCTGTTTATACAACATAAGGGTGGGTGGGAGGGCCCAAGGACAATTCCATCTTGCACCTCTTTTTTCTTTAATTTTTCTTTGCGTCATGTGCTGTTTGTGGAATGTTTTTTGGAAGGGCCATCCTGCGTGACATAGAGATGAGCGGGTTCGGTTCCTCGGAATCCGAACCCGCCCGAACTTCAGCTTTTTTTACACGGATCCGAGCGACTCGGATCTTCCCGCCTTGCTCGGTTAACCCGAGCGCGCCCGAACGTCATCATGACGCTGTCGGATTCTCGCGAGACTCGGATTCTATATAAGGAGCCGCGCGTCGCCGCCATTTTCACACGTGCATTGAGATTGATAGGGAGAGGACGTGGCTGGCGTCCTCTCCATTTAGATTAGAAGAGAGAGAGAGAGAGATTGACCTGATTTACTGGAGTTTAGGAGTACTGTAGAACTGTAGAGAGTGCAGAGTTTACTAGTGACTGACCACAGTGACCACCAGACAGTGCAGTTTTATTTAATATATCCGTTCTCTGCCTGAAAAAAACGATACACAGTGACTCAGTCACATACCATATCTGTGTGCACTGCTCAGCCCAGTGTGCTGCATCATCTATGTATATATCTGACTGTGCTCAGCTCACACATCTTATAATTGTGGGGGAGACTGGGGAGCACTGCAGTGCCAGTTATAGGTTATAGCAGGAGCCAGGAGTACATATTATTATTAAAATTAAACAGTGCACACTTTTGCTGCAGGAGTGCCACTGCCAGTGTGACTGACCAGTGACCTGACCACACTGACCACCAGTATAGTTAGTAGTATAGTATACTATATTGTGATTGCCTGAAAAAGTTAAACACTCGTCGTGTGACTTCACTTGTGTGGTGTTTTTTTTTTTATTCTATAAAAAACTAATTCTGCTGACAGACAGTGTCCAGCAGGTCCGTCATTATATAATATATACCTGTCCGGCTGCAGTAGTGATATATATATTTTTTTTATATCATTATTTATCATCCAGTCGCAGCAGACACAGTACGGTAGTTCACGGCTGTAGCTACCTCTGTGTCGGCACTCGGCAGTCCGTCCATAATTGTATACCACCTACCCGTGGTTTTTTTTTCTTTCTTCTTTATACATACATACTACTACTACATCTCTTTATCAACCAGTCTATATTAGCAGCAGACACAGTACAGTACGGTAGTCCACGGCTGTAGCTACCTCTGTGTCGGCACTCGGCAGTCCGTCCATAATTGTATACCACCTACCCGTGGTTTTTTTTTCTTTCTTCTTTATACATACATACTACTACTACATCTCTTTATCAACCAGTCTATATTAGCAGCAGACACAGTACAGTACGGTAGTCCACGGCTGTAGCTACCTCTGTGTCGGCACTGGGCAGTCCGTCCATAATTGTATACCACCTACCCGTGGTTTTTTTTTCTTTCTTCTTTATACATACATACTACTACTACATCTCTTTATCAACCAGTCTATATTAGCAGCAGACACAGTACAGTACGGTAGTCCACGGCTGTAGCTACCTCTGTGTCGGCACTGGGCAGTCCGTCCATAATTGTATACCACCTACCCGTGGTTTTTTTTTCTTTCTTCTTTATACATACATACTACTACTACATCTCTTTATCAACCAGTCTATATTAGCAGCAGACACAGTACAGTACGGTAGTCCACGGCTGTAGCTACCTCTGTGTCGGCACTGGGCAGTCCGTCCATAATTGTATACCACCTACCCGTGGTTTTTTTTTCTTTCTTCTTTATACATACATACTACTACTACTACATCTCTTTATCAACCAGTCTATATTAGCAGCAGACACAGTACAGTACGGTAGTCCATGGCTGTAGCTACCTCTGTGTCGGCACTGGGCAGTCCGTCCATAATTGTATACCACCTACCCGTGGTTTTTTTTTCTTTCTTCTTTATACATACATACTACTACTACATCTCTTTATCAACCAGTCTATATTAGCAGCAGACACAGTACAGTACGGTAGTCCACGGCTGTAGCTACCTCTGTGTCGGCACTCGGCAGTCCGTCCATAATTGTATACCACCTACCCGTGGTTTTTTTTTTCTTTCTTCTTTATACATACATACTACTACTACATCTCTTTATCAACCAGTCTATATTAGCAGCAGACACAGTACAGTACGGTAGTCCACGGCTGTAGCTACCTCTGTGTCGGCACTCGGCAGTCCATCCATAATTGTATACTAGTATCCATCCATCTCCATTGTTTACCTGAGGTGCCTTTTAGTTGTGCCTATTAAAATATGGAGAACAAAAATGTTGAGGTTCCAAAATTAGGGAAAGATCAAGATCCACTTCCACCTCGTGCTGAAGCTGCTGCCACTAGTCATGGCCGAGACGATGAAATGCCAGCAACGTCGTCTGCCAAGGCCGATGCCCAATGTCATAGTACAGAGCATGTCAAATCCAAAACACCAAATATCAGTAAAAAAAGGACTCCAAAACCTAAAATAAAATTGTCGGGGGAGAAGCGTAAACTTGCCAATATGCCATTTACCACACGGAGTGGCAAGGAACGGCTGAGGCCCTGGCCTATGTTCATGGCTAGTGGTTCAGCTTCACATGAGGATGGAGGCACTCAGCCTCTCGCTAGAAAAAAGAAAAGACTCAAGCTGGCAAAAGCAGTAGCACCGCAAAGAACTGTGCGTTCTTCGAAATCCCAAATCCACAAGGAGAGTCCAATTGTGTCGGTTGCGATGCCTGACCTTCCCAACACTGGACGTGAAGAGCATGCGCCTTCCACCATTTGCACGCCCCCTGCAAGTGCTGGAAGGAGCACCCGCAGTCCAGTTCCTGATAGTCAGATTGAAGATGTCAGTGTTGAAGTACACCAGGATGAGGAGGATATGGGTGTTGCTGGCGCTGGGGAGGAAATTGACCAGGAGGATTCTGATGGTGAGGTGGTTTGTTTAAGTCAGGCATCCGGGGAGACACCTGTTGTCCGTGGGAGGAATAGGGCCGTTGACATGCCTGGTGAAAATACCAAAAAAATCAGCTCTTCGGTGTGGAAGTATTTCACCAGAAATGCGGACAACAGGTGTCAAGCCGTGTGTTCCCTTTGTCAAGCTGTAATAAGTAGGGGTAAGGACGTTAACCACCTCGGAACATCCTCCCTTATACGTCACCTGCAGCGCATTCATAATAAGTCAGTGACAAGTTCAAAAACTTGGGCCGACAGCGGAAGCATCCCACTGACCAGTAAATCCCTTCCTCTTGTAACCAAGCTCACGCAAACCACCCCACCAACTCCCTCAGTGTCAATTTCCTCCTTCCCCAGGAATGCCAATAGTCCTGCAGGCCATGTCACTGGCAATTCTGACGAGTCCTCTCCTGCCTGGGATTCCTCCGATGCATCCTTGCGTGTAACGCCTACTGCTGCTGGCGCTGCTGTTGTTGCTGCTGGGAGTCGATGGTCATCCCAGAGGGGAAGTCGTAAGCCCACTTGTACTACTTCCAGTAAGCAATTGACTGTCCAACAGTCCTTTGCGAGGAAGATGAAATATCACAGCAGTCATCCTGTTGCAAAGCGGATAACTGAGTCCTTGACAACTATGTTGGTGTTAGACGTGCGTCCGGTATCCGCCGTTAGTTCACAGGGAACTAGACAATTTATTGAGGCAGTGTGCCCCCGTTACCAAATACCATCTAGGTTCCACTTCTGTAGGCAGGCGATACCGAGAATGTACACGGACGTCAGAAAAAGACTCACCAGTGTCCTAAAAAATGCAGTTGTACCCAATGTCCACTTAACCACGGACATGTGGACAAGTGGAGCAGGGCAGGGTCAGGACTATATGACTGTGACAGCCCACTGGGTAGATGTATGGACTCCCGCCGCAAGAACAGCAGCGGCGGCACCAGTAGCAGCATCTCGCAAACGCCAACTCTTTCCTAGGCAGGCTACGCTTTGTATCACCGCTTTCCAGAATACGCACACAGCTAAAAACCTCTTACGGCAACTGAGGAAGATCATCGCAGAATGGCTTACCCCAATTGGACTCTCCTGTGGATTTGTGGCATCGGACAACGCCAGCAATATTGTGTGTGCATTAAATATGGGCAAATTCCAGCACGTCCCATGTTTTGCACATACCTTGAATTTGGTGGTGCAGAATTTTTTAAAAAAACGACAGGGGCGTGCAAGAGATGCTGTCGGTGGCCAGAAGAATTGCGGGACACTTTCGGCGTACAGGCACCACGTACAGAAGACTGGAGCACCACCAAAAACTACTGAACCTGCCCTGCCATCATCTGAAGCAAGAAGTGGTAACGAGGTGGATTTCAACCCTCTATATGCTTCAGAGGTTGGAGGAGCAGCAAAAGGCCATTCAAGCCTATACAATTGAGCACGATATAGGAGGTGGAATGCACCTGTCTCAAGTGCAGTGGAGAATGATTTCAACGTTGTGCAAGGTTCTGATGCCCTTTGAACTTGCCACACGTGAAGTCAGTTCAGACACTGCCAGCCTGAGTCAGGTCATTCCCCTCATCAGGCTTTTGCAGAAGAAGCTGGAGGCATTGAAGAAGTAGCTAAAAGGGAGCGATTCCGCTAGGCATGTGGGACTTGTGGATGCAGCCCTTAATTCGCTTAACAAGGATTCACGGGTGGTCAATCTGTTGAAATCAGAGCACTACATTTTGGCCACCGTGCTCGATCCTAGATTTAAAACCTACCTTGGATCTCTCTTTCCGGCAGACACAAGTCTGCTGGGGTGCAAAGACCTGCTGGTGACAAAATTGTCAAGTCAAGCGGAACGCGACCTGTCAACATCTCCTCCTTCACATTCTCCCGCAACTGGGGGTGCGAGGAAAAGGCTCAGAATTCCGAGCCCACCCGCTGGCGGTGATGCAGGGCAGTCTGGAGCGACTGCTGATGCTGACATCTGGTCCGGACTGAAGGACCTGACAACGATTACGGACATGTCGTCTACTGTCACTGCATATGATTCTCTCAACATTGAAAGAATGGTGGAGGATTATATGAGTGACCGCATCCAAGTAGGCACGTCACACAGTCCGTACTTATACTGGCAGGAAAAAGAGGCAATTTGGAGGCCCTTGCACAAACTGGCTTTATTCTACCTAAGTTGCCCTCCCACAAGTGTGTACTCCGAAAGAGTGTTTAGTGCCGCCGCTCACCTTGTCAGCAATCGGCGTACGAGGTTACATCCAGAAAATGTGGAGAAGATGATGTTCATTAAAATGAATTATAATCAATTCCTCCGCGGAGACATTGACCAGCAGCAATTGCCTCCACAAAGTACACAGGGAGCTGAGATGGTGGATTCCAGTGGGGACGAATTGATAATCTGTGAGGAGGGGGATGTACACGGTGATATATCGGAGGATGATGATGAGGTGGACATCTTGCCTCTGTAGAGCCAGTTTGTGCAAGGAGAGATTAATTGCTTCTTTTTTGGTGGGGGTCCAAACCAACCCGTCATATCAGTCACAGTCGTGTGGCAGACCCTGTCACTGAAATGATGGGTTGGTTAAAGTGTGCATGTCCTGTTTATACAACATAAGGGTGGGTGGGAGGGCCCAAGGACAATTCCATCTTGCACCTCTTTTTTCTTTTATTTTTCTTTGCGTCATGTGCTGTTTGGGGAGGGTTTTTTGGAAGGGACATCCTGCGTGACACTGCAGTGCCACTCCTAGATGGGCCCGGTGTTTGTGTCGGCCACTAGGGTCGCTAATCTTACTCACACAGCTACCTCATTGCGCCTCTTTTTTTCTTTGCGTCATGTGCTGTTTGGGGAGGGTTTTTTGGAAGGGACATCCTGCGTGACACTGCAGTGCCACTCCTAGATGGGCCAGGTGTTTGTGTCGGGCACTTGGGTCGCTGAGCTTAGTCACACAGCTACCTCATTGCACCTCTTTTTTTCTTTGCGTCATGTGCTGTTTGGGGAGTGTTTTTTGGAAGGGCCATCCTGCGTGACACTGCAGTGCCACTCCTAGATGGGCCAGGTGTTTGTGTCGGCCACTAGGGTCGCTTAGCTTAGTCATCCAGCGTCCTCGGTGCAAATTTTAGGACTAAAAATAATATTGTGAGGTGTGAGGTATTCAGAATAGACTGAAAATGAGTGGAAATTATGGTTTTTGAGGTTAATAATAATATGGGATCAAAATGACCCCCAAATTCTATGATTTAAGCTGTTTTTTAGGGTTTTTTGAAAAAAACACCCGAATCCAAAACACACCCGAATCCGACAAAAAAATTCGGTGAGGTTTTGCCAAAACGCGGTTGAACCCAAAACACGGCCGCGGAACCGAACACAAAACCAAAACACAAAACCCGAAAAATTTCAGGCGCTCATCTCTACGTGACACTGCAGTGCCACTCCTAGATGGGCCCGGTGTTTGTGTCGGCCACTAGGGTCGCTTATCTTACTCACACAGCTACCTCATTGCGCCTCTTTTTTTCTTTGCGTCATGTGCTGTTTGGGGAGGGTTTTTTGGAAGGGCCATCCTGCGTGACACTGCAGTGCCACTCCTAGATGGGCCCGGTGTTTGTGTCGGCCACTAGGGTCGCTTATCTTACTCACACAGCTACCTCATTGCGCCTCTTTTTTTCTTTGCGCCATGTGCTGTTTGGGGAGGGTTTTTTGGAAGGGCCATCCTGCGTGACACTGCAGTGCCACTCCTAGATGGGCCCGGTGTTTGTGTCGGCCACTAGGGTCGCTTATCTTACTCACACAGCTACCTCATTGCGCCTCTTTTTTTCTTTGCGTCATGTGCTGTTTGGGGAGGGTTTTTTGGAAGGGCCATCCTGCGTGACACTGCAGTGCCACTCCTAGATGGGCACGGTGTTTGTGTCGGCCACTAGGGTCGCTTATCTTACTCACACAGCTACCTCATTGCGCCTCTTTTTTTCTTTGCGTCATGTGCTGTTTGGGGAGGGTTTTTTGGAAGGGCCATCCTGCGTGACACTGCAGTGCCACTCCTAGATGGGCCCGGTGTTTGTGTCGGCCACTAGGGTCGCTTATCTTACTCACACAGCTACCTCATTGCGCCTCTTTTTTTCTTTGCGTCATGTGCTGTTTGGGGAGGGTTTTTTGGAAGGGCCATCCTGCGTGACACTGCAGTGCCACTCCTAGATGGGCACGGTGTTTGTGTCGGCCACTAGGGTCGCTTATCTTACTCACACAGCTACCTCATTGCGCCTCTTTTTTTCTTTGTGTCATGTGCTGTTTGGGGAGGGTTTTTTGGAAGGGCCATCCTGCGTGACACTGCAGTGCCACTCCTAGATGGGCACGGTGTTTGTGTCGGCCACTAGGGTCGCTTATCTTACTCACACAGCTACCTCATTGCGCCTCTTTTTTTCTTTGCGTCATGTGCTGTTTGGGGAGGGTTTTTTGGAAGGGCCATCCTGCGTGACACTGCAGTGACACTCCTAGATGGGCCCGGTGTTTGTGTCGGCCACTAGGGTCGCTTATCTTACTCACACAGCTACCTCATTGCGCCTCTTTTTTTCTTTGCGTCATGTGCTGTTTGGGGAGGGTTTTTTGGAAGGGCCATCCTGCGTGACACTGCAGTGCCACTCCTAGATGGGCCCGGTGTTTGTGTCGGCCACTAGGGTCGCTTATCTTACTCACACAGCTACCTCATTGCGCCTCTTTTTTTCTTTGCGTCATGTGCTGTTTGGGGAGGGTTTTTTGGAAGGGCCATCCTGCGTGACACTGCAGTGCCACTCCTAGATGGGCACGGTGTTTGTGTCGGCCACTAGGGTCGCTTATCTTACTCACACAGCTACCTCATTGCGCCTCTTTTTTTCTTTGCGTCATGTGCTGTTTGGGGAGGGTTTTTTGGAAGGGCCATCCTGCGTGACACTGCAGTGCCACTCTTAGATGGGCCCGGTGTTTGTGTCGGCCACTAGGGTCGCTTATCTTACTCACACAGCTACCTCATTGCGCCTCTTTTTTTCTTTGCGTCATGTGCTGTTTGGGGAGGGTTTTTTGGAAGGGCCATCCTGCGTGACACTGCAGTGCCACTCCTAGATGGGCCCGGTGTTTGTGTCGGCCACTAGGGTCGCTTATCTTACTCACACAGCTACCTCATTGCGCCTCTTTTTTTCTTTGCGTCATGTGCTGTTTGGGGAGGGTTTTTTGGAAGGGCCATCCTGCGTGACACTGCAGTGCCACTCCTAGATGGGCACGGTGTTTGTGTCGGCCACTAGGGTCGCTTAGCTTAGTCATCCAGCGACCTAGGTGCAAATTTTAGGACTAAAAATAATATTGTGAGGTGTGAGGTATTCAGAATAGACTGAAAATGAGTGGAAATTATGGTTTTTGAGGTTAATAATACTTTGGGATCAAAATGACCCCCAAATTCTATGATTTAAGCTGTTTTTTAGTGTTTTTTAAAAAAAACACCCGAATCCAAAACACACCCGAATCCGACAAAAAAAATTCGGTGAGGTTTTGCCAAAACGCGGTCGAACCCAAAACACGGCCGCGGAACCGAACCCAAAACCAAAACACAAAACCCGAAAAATTTCAAGTGCACATCTCTAATAATTACGTCCTTGACTTTTGCATACCCCCACTTCAAAATTTCCACTTCGACCACTGTGTATATATATATATATATATATATATATATATATTACACATACATGCACATATAAATACACACCCACGGAAACCCCCCTCGCTAAATCCTGCATTTGCCACTGCACAGTGACATGTGTGCACACTAAAGTCGGGTACACACTAGAGCGATGTTGGCACAATATGCCGTTTCGTAAAGATATATTGCCTACATTGCTCAGTGTGTATGGGGGATTGTGCGCTCCTGCGGACGCTAACGAAGGATGCTTGGTTGTATGTTCTGCACATAAAACCAAGCGTTGTCGTTAGCATCCTGTAATATGCTAATGAACGACGGAACATGTTTGTTCCGACCTTCATTAGCATCGTCACAGTGTTTACACACGATCTAGGGCTGACGGGGATTCGCTCCGATGTTGGAACAAATCCCTGTTGCTCTAGTGTGTCCCTGGGATTAATGTTTCCAGTACAGTTAAATCTGTATGTCCTACTTGATTAATTTTGAGTAGAGATGAGCGGGTTCGGTTCCCTGAGAACCGAATCCTGTCTGCCACTGCAGTGTCACTCCTAGATGGGCCAGGTGTTTGTGCCGCACACTTGTGTCGCTTGGCAAAGTAGTGCAGCTACCTCGGTGCACCTCTTTTTTTCTTTGCATCATGTGCTGTTTGGGGCCTAATTTTTAAAAGTACCATCCTGTCTGACACTGCAGTGCCACTGCTAGATGGGCCAGGTATTTGTGCCGCATACTTGTGTCACTTAGGTTAGTCATCCAGCAACCTTGGTGCACCTCTTTTTTTCTTTGCATCATGTGCTGTTTGGAGCCTAATTTTTAAAAGTGCCATCCTGTCTGCCACTGCAGTGCCACTCCTAGATGGGCCAGGTGTTTGTGCCGCACACTTGTGTCGCTTAGCTTAGTAATCCAGCTACCTCAGTGCACCCTTTTGACCTAAAAACGATATTGTGAGGTGTTTAGAATAGACTGGAAATGAGTGGAAATTAATGTTATTGAGGTTAATAATACCGTAGGATCAAAATTACCCCCAAATTCTGTTATTTTAGCTGTTATGTTTTTTTTAAAAATCATCCAGATCAAAAACCAAAACACGAAAGGGTGATTTTGGCAAAACCAATCCAGATCCATGGAACCAGAACCAGAACCAAAACACAAAACACGAAAAGTGCCCGCCGCACATCTCAAATTTTGAGTTACACTGTACAGGTGACTCTACTTCAGAGTTTCCTCTAGAGGGCAGCAGAGATACATTTGTTTTCTTTCCATTGCAGAAATGAAGTGGCACTGAGGCATTTATTTATTTATTAACAGTTTCTTCAGTACCGTGCGGTGGGGTGAGGCAGGTGAGGCAGAGCCTTTCCTGTCATACTTACGTTTAAACCAGAGTTTTGACTGAATAAAGTATCTGAAAAATACTAATAATTTGTTTGAAATATCTTCTTTGCATTATTCTAATAATTTTTATAGCCCAAACACTGGAGTAAAAAGTCTATGGCAGGTGATGCAGTGCCTCACCGGCCTAACCTTTCCACACATCTCTGATCAAAGCGCACCAAATTTCCAGGAGTTTATACTGCTGCACCTGTGTATAATGCCCAGATGTACCCTTTGGCTCATATATTGCATGGAATTCTGGTTCTGGGGTTAGCCAGTGCCTCCTGAGACATTTAGCTCACCGCACGTCCCTGAGTTTCTTATATAGCGCAGCAAATTCCGTTGCGTTTTACAATTGGAAATAACAATGATATAACAAAACTGGGTAATAACAAACAGTCATAGAGGTAGGAAGGCCCTGCTCGCAAGCTTACAATCTATAGGGAAATAGGCATGTATATAAAAGGAAAGGTGCTATTTATTGCATAGTTGTCCGCCAGATTGCAAAGGTTCTTGGAGGGCTGTATGATATGGTCACATAGCAATGATGAACCGGGTTCGAGAGGAAGGGAAACTGAAGAATGAGAAGACGTGAGGATATGTGTGGACTGTGCAGAGTGGATGCAATTTGATCGGAAGGTTTATGAAAGTTATGACCTATATCCAATTGAAGCATTTATTTGTAACTTATACAGTATATGACCTACACCAATGTTTCTATAACTGTACTGGATTTAATTGTTAATAGCACATGGTAACGCTAAGCATGCATAGGCACAACATTAGTAGTCATGAGAAAACGCTCCGTTGAATGCCATGTAAAAAGTATGAGGCTTACCCAATTATTCTTAATTTGCATAAGAGAACTCTAGCGAACACTCCAATTGGCTTGTACTGTGTTTGTTTCTTCTTTTAACTTACTGGACTACTACAGATCAAGTCAAGAAGTTGGAAGTATTTACCACTACGCTACAGAGATATTGTGCCCTATATTGTTTTATTATTAGAAAAACAGCACAAATATTTCTAACACAAAAAAAGAGGCCCATGATTTTTATTTAGAAATAGTAAGAGGACACAGATATTCAAAAATATAAATGGAATAGAAATTATTTAATAATACAAAGGGGGCACTAATATAATCGCCTTGAGTTAGGGATGGCTATAGACCAGCAATGATTCAAAAGAATTGATGGTATCCACCTGATGTCAAATATTTTTACCTTCAGAGATCTGAATGGTTTCCTACTATCGATGGTAGCTATGGATCCGAATCCGATGCCCCACCACCACCACCCACACAGTGCTGAAAAGAGTGTAAGAGCTGAAGGTACCATCCTCAGCTCTTATACACAGATACAGTGAGCCGGAAAGTAGACTGCTGCCTTGGGCCTCACCTTGCCACCAAGCCAGAACGTACCTCTTCAAAACAAAGCTGCACAGGCCTTCTTTCTGCGCATCTTTGTACCACCGATGTTTCAAATTGATGGTACATTACCACATAGTCTGTTACCATTGATGGTTCATTGTACCATCCTCATGGATGGTAACCATCAATGCAGGATGGTCTGATGCCATCCCTACCTTGAGTCCTATTGAAGAAAGAGCACTGAATAAATCAAATTATTATTATACTGTATCTTATAAAATTGTCCCTTTGTTATGAAATAGTTCTAAGCAAGATGATGTAGGGTGAAATATATATATAGAATAAGAGTAAAAAAAAATTGTCCTGTTTATGTTCTTTGAACAGATCATCATTGGACCAGTCATTTTTGGTGAGGATTGATGTCAGGTCCTGTGAGTTATGTAGTCATTTTGACATTTTGTTTTAATTTTCTTCAGAAATGTGTACAGTATGTCTATCAGTGAGATGGTGATGTGCTGCTGTCAGTGAGATATGGATGTGCTGATGGCAGTGAGACAGGCATGCACTGCGGTCAGCGAGGCAGTGATATGCTGCAGTCAGGGAGGCGGTGGTGTGCTGATGACAGTGAGGCAGGGACGTGCTGCTGTCAGTGAGGCAGTGATGGGCTGCTGTCAGTGAGGCAGGGATGTGCTGCTGTCAGCAAGGCAGGGATGTGCTGCTGTCAGTGAGGCAGTGATGTGCTGCTGTCAGTGAGGCAGGCATGTGCTGCTGTCAGCGTGGCAGTGATGTGCTGCTGTCAGTGAGGCAAGGATGTTCTGCTGTCAGCGAGGCAGTGATGTGCTGCTGTCAGTGAGGCAGGGATGTGCTGCTGTCAGTGAGGCAGGGATGTGCTGCTATCAGCGAGGCAGTGATGGGGTGCTGTCAGCAAGGCAGTGATGTGCTGCTGTCAGCTAGGCAGGTATGTGCTACTGTCAGTGAGGCAGTGATGTGCCGCTGTCAGCGAGGCAGTGACGTGCTGCCATCAGTGAGGCAGAGATGTGCTACTGTCAGTGAGGCAGCGATGGGCTGCTGTCAGAGAGGCAGTGGTGGGCTGATGTCAGTGAGGCAGGGATCTGCCGCTGGCAGCGAGGGAGTTATGTGCTTCTGTTAGTGAGCGGGTGATGTGCTGCGGTCCGTGAGGCGGCGGTGGAGTTATACAACTGTTGCCTTGTGATGAGGTTTTGATGACAATTGGAAGAAGTTCAGGTGTGCCATAACGGGAAATAATGCATGGTCATGTGATCTAGGGCCCAATTCAGACCTGATCACTGTTGTGCGAATTCTCACTGCGGTCGATTATCGAATGATTGCGCATTCATATGCACCACCATGCACACGTGCGACACCAAACAGTTTGGGGGTGGTAACTGGCCGTTTTCTGGGAGTGTCAGGGAAAACACAGGCGTTCCCAAGCATTTTCTGGGAGGGTGTGTGACGTTAGCTCCGATCAGCCTGTTTCTATCACACTGTAGGAGTAAGTCCTGGGTTACGCACAGACTGCACAGTATGGAAAAATTATTCGATGGTGAGTGAGTTGCGAACGGATTTGCAGCTGTCCACTGTCTGGCGGAATTTTCGCATGGCATACACATGCATTCACACACTTGCACAGGGCGGGTTTTCACTCTCCCTGGGAGCGGACTATCTAACCGCAGCCCTCTGCAAATTTGCAGCACAGCGATCAGGACTAAATTGGGCACTTAGTGTGACCAATGGTGTTAGTGGGCTTTCTGTCATTTTAACACACCTTTATATATATATATATATATATATATATATACACACACACACATATAATAGGGTGTATCAGTTGGCATCTGACGGACAAAGGGAACGAGGCCGCTTTAGGAAACAGCGCAATTATAAACAGATGTGGCAGTCTGATTCATCACAAGAACAGGCCACTAACAGTGACTCTGATGCTCAGATGACGACCACGGACACCACTACATCTTCCCCTTTAGGGGTGCGTACCCGCAGAGGATACGAAAGAGGAGGAGGCGGTTCACCTGCAGAGGGGGCCAGAGGAAGAGGCAGAGGCCGTGGTAGGGTGGGGAGACCCCCGCTCCCACAGAGGAAATAATATTGAATCTGTCTTCACCCACTTACAGCTGCGGAGACACGGGTGCTTAGCAAAGGACTGACGTTTGTTCCCACAGTGCATTTTGATTCGATGCAGTGGGAAGTGGAAAAATATAAGCTCAATCGCAAATTGAAATTACATGAATTTTACAATGGTGCAAAAGCACAACCTGTTGCTGAGGTTGAGCAATTGATTCCTGCACAGTTGCTTAGTTTACAAAAAGGTCTCACTTTGACCCAGTGTCCAGTAATGCTGCAATTAAGACCTTTAATAGGATGGTGGCTAATGATGTATCTTGTAATGTTTTACCTGATATAATGTATCACAAGTCTGTCAATAATCTCTGCAAGGAGGAATTTAATGCACTATGTGATCTATCCAGATGTACTGACATCGTGATACGTCCCGCCGATAAAGGTGGGGCAGTAGCGGTGCAGGATGTCGATGCATATAGATCTGAATTAGAGAGACAACTTAATGATATGTCGGTGTATCGACTACTTGATGCAGATCCTACAGCAGAGTTTGCCAGAAAGGTCTGTGATAGGCTTAGAAGGACATGTGATGATGGGATGATCTGTGAGACACTGATGAAGGCATTGTTGGTTGAACATCCAGTGGTACCCATATTATATTCTGTACCTAAAATTCATAAATCTCTAGAGTGTCCATCGGGTCGTCTGATTATCGCAGCCAGAAATGGGATTTTTCATCATATTGCTACATACCTTGATGCGGTGTTACAGCCTTGTATTAAACAGCACACACGGTACTTACTTGATACAACCTCCTTCCTTAATAAATTGCGAGATTTGGGAACTATGGGGGTCATTCCGAGTTGATCGCTCGTTAGCTGTTTTTAGCAGCCGTGCAAACGCTATGCCGCCTCCCACTGGGAGTGTATTTTAGCTTAACAGAAGTGCGAACGAAAGGATCGCACATCGGCTACAAAATAATTTTGTGCAGTTTCAGAGTAGCTTCAGACCTACTCAGCGCTTGCGATGACTTCAGACTGTTCAGTTCCTGTTTTGATGTCACGAACACGCCCTGCGTTCACCCAGCCACGCCTGTGTTTTTCCTGGCACGCCTGCGTTTTTCTGAGCACAGTCACTGAAAACGGTCAGTTGACACCCAAAAACGCCCACTTCATGTCAATCACTCTGCGGCCAGCAGTGCGACTGAAAAGCATCGCTAGACCTTGTGTGAAACTACATCGGCCGTTGTGAAAGTACGTCGCGTGTGCGCATTGTGCCACATACGCATGCGCAGAAGTGCCGTTTTTTGTATCATCGCTGCACAGCGAACATTTTTTGCTAGCGATCAACTCGGAATGACCCCCTATACCCCAACACAGTTTATTATGCAGTATTGATATTTTAAGTCTCTATACTGTGATTCTTAACAGACAGGGCTTGGAAGCTGTACGGCGACTTATTGTTGACAAGCCTTTGTATTTGGGCCCAGACATAGAGTTGTTTATAGAGCTTTTGGAGATGGTACTGACAAACAACTATTTTTTTTTTCGATGGTAAATGGGCCCAATGTAGCCCCGTCGTACGCCAATGCCTACATGTATATGGTGGAACAGTCCCTGTTCTTTGATGATACTAGTTTCGCGAATAATATGTTAATGTATGTACGCTACATTGACGACCTCTTTGTCATTTGGTACAATACACAGGAAAGCTTTGAAAACTTTTATAAAACAACATAACGATTCCACACACCCAGTGAAATTTACTTTTACCATCAGCAGTATGTCCGTTAATTATTTGGATGTTCATATCAATTTATGTGAAGGGGTTATCACTACAGATTTATACAATAAGCCCACCGATAGGAATATTTTACTCCATGCTACCAGTTTCCATCCTCGAAGCATGAAGTTTGGGCTACCTTATTCCCAGTTCTTGCGCGCTAGACGCATTTGTAGTGATACAGCAATTGCTGGTATTTACATCGATGACATGATACTTCGATTTGCTTCCAGGGGGTATGATAGAACACTGCTGAATAAGGCCAAGATCAAGGCCATGAGTGTTCCTAGGGAGCACTTGTTAGCTAAGAAACAACATACCAGTAGGACTACACGTATGCCCTGGGTCAATCACTATAATGTTGCCAGTAGTGGTATAGGTAGGGTGACGAAACGGCATTGGCCTATTGTATCATCTGATGTTGACTTTAATTTGGGTGAAACTAGGATTATGCCCTGTTACATGCGTGGCAGAAGTATTAGAGATTGGGTGATGAAGACAGACATCACCGGTTTCAATGCACAACAGAGTGAGCAAGGATCTTTCCTCTCTCGACATAATGGGTGTTATAGATGTCTCAATTGCGTTACATGCAGGTCACTAACCACAGGGCGCTTTTTTTGTCATTCACATAGTGGTAGGAAATATATGATACGACACAGGGTTACCTGTACCACCAAGTACATCATTTATCTATTGTCATGCCCGTGTGGCTTATGTTACGTCGGGAAGACATATCGTACCCTACGAGAACGAATTGCGAATCACAAATCCGCCGTGCGGGCTGCTCTGATTAATGGAAGGAGTGACCAACCAACCGGTGGCAAGACATTTTTTTAACAGCCAGACATAGTCTTGCTGTCATGCGCTATATTATCATTGACCATGTTCCACCGATGAAACAAGGTGGTAATAGATCTTTACTGTTATTACAAAAAGAGTCTCGTTGGATACATGAATTAGGTACTCTTTCACCCGGAGGTCTCAATGAGACAATGGGGCTTCATTTCTTTTTGTAATTTACTGACATTGTATTAGCATAGTATTTCCATAGACATATATAGTAGTACTTTTATATATGTGGTAGGGACCTGCATGTGACGTTAATTAACAGACCCTTTTAACGGATGTTTTTATGACTGTTATATGCTGTATTCGCTTTCCTTGTATATTTACGTGACAGGCAACATATGATTACGCTATGTTGTAGATTATTAGGTTATCATACTGGATTGTTAATACTACTGCATTTTACCTGTGTTTAGTAGGAATTTGTGCACAGCTGTCACATGTATCAGTGTGTGTTTTGTGTTCACTAAAGGTTACCATGGCGACAAGCGCAGTATGGTGACGTCATCAGTAGAGATGAGCGGGTTCGGTTTCTTTGAATCCGAACCCGCACGAACTTCACTTTTTTTTCCACGGGTCCGAGCGACTCGGATCTTCCCGCCTTGCTCGGTTAACCCGAGCGCGCCCGAACGTCATCATGACGCTGTCGGATTCTCGCGAGACTCGGATTCTATATAAGGAGCCGCGCGTCGCCGCCATTTTCACTCGTGCATTGAGATTGATAGGGAGAGGACGTGTCTGGCGTCCTCTCCATTAGAATAGAGATAGATAGATTAGATAGAGAGAGATTGTGCAGAGTCGCAGACAGAGTTAGTTTACCACAGTCAGTGACCAGTGCAGTTGCTAGTTAACTTTTATTTAATATAATATATCCGTTCACTTCTCTCTGCTATATCCGTTCTCTGCCTGAAAAAAAAAACGATACACAGCACAGTCAGTCACACAGTGTGACTCAGTCTGTGTGCACTCAGCTCAGCCCAGTGTGCTGCACAGTCATCAATGTATAAATTAAAAGCTTATAATTAATTGTGGGGGAGACTGGGGAGCACTGCAGGTTGTTAGCAGGAGCCAGGAGTACAATTATATTAATTAACAGTGCACACTTTTGCTGCAGGAGTGGTGACCAGTGCCTGACCACCAGTATAGTATTGTTGTATACTACTAATATCTCTTTAAATATCAACCAGTCTATATTAGCAGCAGACACAGTACAGTGCGGTAGTTCACGGCTGTGGCTACCTCTGTGTCGGCACACGGCAGGCAGTCCGTCCGACCAGAATTGTATTATTTATTATTATATACCTACCACCTAACCGTGGTTTTTTTTTCATTCTTTATACCGTCATAGTGTCATCCTAATTGTTACGAGTATACTACTATCTCTTTATCAACCAGTGTACAGTGCGGTAGTTCACGGCTGTGGCTACCTCTGTGTCGGCACACGGCAGGCAGTCCGTCCGACCAGAATTGTATTATTTATTATTATATACCTACCACCTAACCGTGGTTTTTTTTTCATTCTTTATACCGTCATAGTGTCATCCTAATTGTTACGAGTATACTACTATCTCTTTATCAACCAGTGTACAGTGCGGTAGTTCACGGCTGTGGCTACCTCTGTGTCGGCACACGGCAGGCAGTCCGTCCGACCAGAATTGTATTATTTATTATTATATACCTACCACCTAACCGTGGTTTTTTTTTCATTCTTTATACCGTCATAGTGTCATCCTAATTGTTACGAGTATACTACTATCTCTTTATCAACCAGTGTACAGTGCGGTAGTTCACGGCTGTGGCTACCTCTGTGTCGGCACACGGCAGGCAGTCCGTCCGACCAGAATTGTATTATTTATTATTATATACCTACCACCTAACCGTGGTTTTTTTTTCATTCTTTATACCGTCATAGTGTCATCCTAATTGTTACGAGTATACTACTATCTCTTTATCAACCAGTGTACAGTGCGGTAGTTCACGGCTGTGGCTACCTCTGTGTCGGCACACGGCAGGCAGTCCGTCCGACCAGAATTGTATTATTTATTATTATATACCTACCACCTAACCGTGGTTTTTTTTTCATTCTTTATACCGTCATAGTGTCATCCTAATTGTTACGAGTATACTACTATCTCTTTATCAACCAGTGTACAGTGCGGTAGTTCACGGCTGTGGCTACCTCTGTGTCGGCACACGGCAGGCAGTCCGTCCGACCAGAATTGTATTATTTATTATTATATACCTACCACCTAACCGTGGTTTTTTTTTCATTCTTTATACCGTCATAGTGTCATCCTAATTGTTACGAGTATACTACTATCTCTTTATCAACCAGTGTACAGTGCGGTAGTTCACGGCTGTGGCTACCTCTGTGTCGGCACACGGCAGGCAGTCCGTCCGACCAGAATTGTATTATTTATTATTATATACCTACCACCTAACCGTGGTTTTTTTTTCATTCTTTATACCGTCATAGTGTCATCCTAATTGTTACGAGTATACTACTATCTCTTTATCAACCAGTGTACAGTGCGGTAGTTCACGGCTGTGGCTACCTCTGTGTCGGCACACGGCAGGCAGTCCGTCCGACCAGAATTGTATTATTTATTATTATATACCTACCACCTAACCGTGTTTTTTTTTTCATTCTTTATACCGTCATAGTGTCATCCTAATTGTTACGAGTATACTACTATCTCTTTATCAACCAGTGTACAGTGCGGTAGTTCACGGCTGTGGCTACCTCTGTGTCGGCACACGGCAGGCAGTCCGTCCGACCAGAATTGTATTATTTATTATTATATACCTACCACCTAACCGTGGTTTTTTTTTCATTCTTTATACCGTCATAGTGTCATCCTAATTGTTACGAGTATACTACTATCTCTTTATCAACCAGTGTACAGTGCGGTAGTTCACGGCTGTGGCTACCTCTGTGTCGGCACACGGCAGGCAGTCCGTCCGACCAGAATTGTATTATTTATTATTATATACCTACCACCTAACCGTGGTTTTTTTTTCATTCTTTATACCGTCATAGTGTCATCCTAATTGTTACGAGTATACTACTATCTCTTTATCAACCAGTGTACAGTGCGGTAGTTCACGGCTGTGGCTACCTCTGTGTCGGCACACGGCAGGCAGTCCGTCCGACCAGAATTGTATTATTTATTATTATATACCTACCACCTAACCGTGGTTTTTTTTTCATTCTTTATACCGTCATAGTGTCATCCTAATTGTTACGAGTATACTACTATCTCTTTATCAACCAGTGTACAGTGCGGTAGTTCACGGCTGTGGCTACCTCTGTGTCGGCACACGGCAGGCAGTCCGTCCGACCAGAATTGTATTATTTATTATTATATACCTACCACCTAACCGTGGTTTTTTTTTCATTCTTTATACCGTCATAGTGTCATCCTAATTGTTACGAGTATACTACTATCTCTTTATCAACCAGTGTACAGTGCGGTAGTTCACGGCTGTGGCTACCTCTGTGTCGGCACACGGCAGGCAGTCCGTCCGACCAGAATTGTATTATTTATTATTATATACCTACCACCTAACCGTGGTTTTTTTTTCATTCTTTATACCGTCATAGTGTCATCCTAATTGTTACGAGTATACTACTATCTCTTTATCAACCAGTGTACAGTGCGGTAGTTCACGGCTGTGGCTACCTCTGTGTCAGCACACGGCAGGCAGTCCGTCCGACCAGAATTGTATTATTTATTATTATATACCTACCACCTAACCGTGGTTTTTTTTTCATTCTTTATACCGTCATAGTGTCATCCTAATTGTTACGAGTATACTACTATCTCTTTATCAACCAGTGTACAGTGCGGTAGTTCACGGCTGTGGCTACCTCTGTGTCGGCACACGGCAGGCAGTCCGTCCGACCAGAATTGTATTATTTATTATTATATACCTACCACCTAACCGTGGTTTTTTTTTCATTCTTTATACCGTCATAGTGTCATCCTAATTGTTACGAGTATACTACTATCTCTTTATCAACCAGTGTACAGTGCGGTAGTTCACGGCTGTGGCTACCTCTGTGTCGGCACACGGCAGGCAGTCCGTCCGACCAGAATTGTATTATTTATTATTATATACCTACCACCTAACCGTGGTTTTTTTTTCATTCTTTATACCGTCATAGTGTCATCCTAATTGTTACGAGTATACTACTATCTCTTTATCAACCAGTGTACAGTGCGGTAGTTCACGGCTGTGGCTACCTCTGTGTCGGCACATGGCAGGCAGTCCGTCCGACCAGAATTGTATTATTTATTATTATATACCTACCACCTAACCGTGGTTTTTTTTTCATTCTTTATACCGTCATAGTGTCATCCTAATTGTTACGAGTATACTACTATCTCTTTATCAACCAGTGTACAGTGCGGTAGTTCACGGCTGTGGCTACCTCTGTGTCGGCACACGGCAGGCAGTCCGTCCGACCAGAATTGTATTATTTATTATTATATACCTACCACCTAACCGTGGTTTTTTTTTCATTCTTTATACCGTCATAGTGTCATCCTAATTGTTACGAGTATACTACTATCTCTTTATCAACCAGTGTACAGTGCGGTAGTTCACGGCTGTGGCTACCTCTGTGTCGGCACACGGCAGGCAGTCCGTCCGACCAGAATTGTATTATTTATTATTATATACCTACCACCTAACCGTGGTTTTTTTTTCATTCTTTATACCGTCATAGTGTCATCCTAATTGTTACGAGTATACTACTATCTCTTTATCAACCAGTGTACAGTGCGGTAGTTCACGGCTGTGGCTACCTCTGTGTCGGCACACGGCAGGCAGTCCGTCCGACCAGAATTGTATTATTTATTATTATATACCTACCACCTAACCGTGGTTTTTTTTTCATTCTTTATACCGTCATAGTGTCATCCTAATTGTTACGAGTATACTACTATCTCTTTATCAACCAGTGTACAGTGCGGTAGTTCACGGCTGTGGCTACCTCTGTGTCGGCACACGGCAGGCAGTCCGTCCGACCAGAATTGTATTATTTATTATTATATACCTACCACCTAACCGTGGTTTTTTTTTCATTCTTTATACCGTCATAGTGTCATCCTAATTGTTACGAGTATACTACTATCTCTTTATCAACCAGTGTACAGTGCGGTAGTTCACGGCTGTGGCTACCTCTGTGTCGGCACACGGCAGGCAGTCCGTCCGACCAGAATTGTATTATTTATTATTATATACCTACCACCTAACCGTGGTTTTTTTTTTCATTCTTTATACCGTCATAGTGTCATCCTAATTGTTACGAGTATACTACTATCTCTTTATCAACCAGTGTACAGTGCGGTTTTTTTATACCGTGGTTTTTTTATACCGTGGTTTTTTTATGCCGTGGTTTTTTTATACCGTGGTTTTTTTATACCACCTAACCGTGGCAGTCCGTCCATAATTGTATATATAGTATACTAGTATCCAATCCATCCATCTCCATTGTTTACCTGAGGTGCCTTTTAGTTCTGCCTATAAAATATGGAGAACAAAAAAGTTGAGGTTCCAAAATTAGGGAAAGATCAAGATCCACTTCCACCTCGTGCTGAAGCTGCTGCCACTAGTCATGGCCGAGACGATGAAATGCCAGCAACGTCGTCTGCCAAGGCCGATGCCCAATGTCATAGTACAGAGCATGTCAAATCCAAAACACCAAATATCAGAAAAAAAAAGACTCCAAAACCTAAAATAAAATTGTCGGAGGAGAAGCGTAAACTTGCCAATATGCCATTTACCACACGGAGTGGCAAGGAACGGCTGAGGCCCTGGCCTATGTTCATGGCTAGTGGTTCAGCTTCACATGAGGATGGAAGCACTCAGCCTCTCGCTAGAAAAATGAAACGACTCAAGCTGGCAAAAGCACAGCAAAGAACTGTGCGTTCTTCGAAATCCCAAATCCACAAGGAGAGTCCAATTGTGTCGGTTGCGATGCCTGACCTTCCCAACACTGGATGTGAAGAGCATGCGCCTTCCACCATTTGCACGCCCCCTGCAAGTGCTGGAAGGAGCACCCGCAGTCCAGTTCCTGATAGTGAGATTGAAGATGTCAGTGTTGAAGTCCACCAGGATGCGGAGGATATGGGTGTTGCTGGCGCTGGGGAGGAAATTGACCAGGAGGATTCTGATGGTGAGGTGGTTTGTTTAAGTCAGGCACCCGGGGAGACACCTGTTGTCCGTGGGAGGAATATGGCCGTTGACATGCCAGGAGAAAATACCAAAAAAATCAGCTCTTCGGTGTGGAGGTATTTCACCAGAAATGCGGACAACAGGTGTCAAGCCGTGTGCTCCCTTTGTCAAGCTGTAATAAGTAGGGGTAAGGACGTTAACCACCTCGGAACATCCTCCCTTATACGTCACCTGCAGCGCATTCATAATAAGTCAGTGACAAGTTCAAAAACTTTGGGTGACAGCGGAAGCACTCCACTGACCAGTAAATCCCTTCCTCTTGTAACCAAGCTCACGCAAACCACCCCACCAACTCCCTCAGTGTCAATTTCCTCCTTCCCCAGGAATGCCAATAGTCCTGCAGGCCATGTCACTGGCAATTCTGACGAGTCCTCTCCTGCCTGGGATTCCTCCGATGCATCCTTGCGTGTAACGCCTACTGCTGCTGGCGCTGCTGTTGTTGCTGCTGGGAGTCGATGGTCATCCCAGAGGAGAAGTCGTAAGACCACTTTTACTACTTCCACCAAGCAATTGACTGTCCAACAGTCATTTGCGAGGAAGATTAAATATCACAGCAGTCATCCTACTGCAAAGCGGATAACTGAGGCCTTGACATCCTGGGTGGTGAGAAACGTGGTTCCGGTATCCATCATTACTGCAGAGCCAACTAGAGACTTGTTGGAGGTACTGTGTCCCCGGTACCAAATACCATCTAGGTTCCATTTCTCTAGGGTTGCGATACCGAAAATGTACACAGACCTCAGAAAAAGAGTCACCAGTGTCCTAAAAAATGCAGCTGTACCCAATGTCCACTTAACCACGGACATGTGGACAAGTGGAGCAGGGCAGGGTCAGGACTATATGACTGTGACAGCCCACTGGGTAGATGTATGGACTCCCGCCGCAAGAACAGCAGCGGCGGCACCAGTAGCAGCATCTCGCAAACGCCAACTCGTTCCTAGGCAGGCTACGCTTTGTATCACCGCTTTCCAGAATACGCACACAGCTGAAAACCTCTTACGGCAACTGAGGAAGATCATCGCGGAATGGCTTACCCCAATTGGACTCTCCTGTGGATTTGTGGCATCGGACAACGCCAGCAATATTGTGCGTGCATTACATCTGGGCAAATTCCAGCACGTCCCATGTTTTGCACATACCTTGAATTTGGTGGTGCAGAATTTTTTAAAAAACGACAGGGGCGTGCAAGAGATGCTGGCGGTGGCCAGAAAAATTGCGGGACACTTTCGGCGTACAGGCAGCACGTACAGAAGACTGGAGCACCACCAAAAACGCCTGAACCTGCCCTGCCATCATCTGAAGCAGGAGGTGGTAACGAGGTGGAATTCAACCCTCTATATGCTTCAGAGGTTGGAGGAGCAGCAAAAGGCCATTCAAGCCTATACAACTGACCACGATATAGGAGGTGGAATGCACCTGTCTCAAGCGCAGTGGAGAATGATTTCAACGTTGTGCAAAGTTCTGATGCCCTTTGAACTTGCCACACGTGAAGTCAGTTCAGACACTGCCAGCCTGAGTCAGGTCATTCCCCTCATCAGGCTTTTGCAGAAGAAGCTGGAGACATTGAAGGAGGAGCTAAGACAGAGCGATTCCGCTAGGCATGTGGGACTTGTGGATGGAGCCCTTAATTCGCTTAACAAGGATTCACGGGTGGTCAATCTGTTGAAATCAGAGCACTACATTTTGGCCACCGTGCTCGATCCTAGATTTAAAACCTACCTTGGATCTCTCTTTCCGGCGCACACAAGTCTGCTGGGTTTCAAAGACCTGCTGGTGAGAAAATTGTCAAGTCAAGCGGAACGCGACCTGTCAACATCTCCTCCTTCACATTCTCCCGCAACTGGGGGTGCGAGGAAAAGGCTCAGAATTCCGAGCCCACCCGCTGGCGGTGATGCAGGGCAGTCTGGAGCGACTGCTGATGCTGACATCTGGTCCGGACTGAAGGACCTGACAACCATTACGGACATGTCGTCTACTGTCACTGCATATGATTCTCTCAACATTGATAGAATGGTGGAGGATTATATGAGTGACCGCATCCAAGTAGGCACGTCACACAGTCCGTACTTATACTGGCAGGAAAAAGAGGCAATTTGGAGGCCCTTGCACAAACTGGCTTTATTCTACCTAAGTTGCCCTCCCACAAGTGTGTACTCCGAAAGAGTGTTTAGTGCCGCCGCTCACCTTGTCAGCAATCGGCGTACGAGGTTACATCCAGAAAATGTGGAGAAGATGATGTTCATTAAAATGAATTATAATCAATTCCTCCGCGGAGACATTGACCAGCAGCAATTGCCTCCACAAAGTACACAGGGAGCTGACATGGTGGATTCCAGTGGGGACGAATTGATAATCTGTGAGGAGGGGGATGTACACGGTGATATATCGGAGGATGATGATGAGGTGGACATCTTGCCTCTGTAGAGCCAGTTTGTGCAAGGAGAGATTAATTGCTTCTTTTTGGGTGGGGGTCCAAACCAACCCGTCATTTCAGTCACAGTCGTGTGGCAGACCCTGTCACTGAAATGATGGGTTGGTTAAAGTGTGCATGTCCTGTTTTGTTTATAGTTACAACATAAGGGTGGGTGGGAAGGGCCCAAGGACAATTCCATCTTGCACCTCTTTTTTCTTTTATTTTTCTTTGCGTCATGTGCTGTTTGGGGAGGGTTTTTTGGAAGGGACATCCTGCGTGACACTGCAGTGCCACTCCTAGATGGGCCCGGTGTTTGTGTCGGCCACTAGGGTCGCTTATCTTTCTCACACAGTCAGCTACCTCATTGCGCCTCTTTTTTTCTTTGCGTCATGTGCTGTTTGGGGAGGGTTTTTTGGAAGGGACATCCTGCGTGACACTGCAGTGCCACTCCTAGATGGGCCCGGTGTTTGTGTCGGCCACTAGGGTCGCTTATCTTTCTCACACAGTCAGCTACCTCATTGCGCCTCTTTTTTTCTTTGCGTCATGTGCTGTTTGGGGAGGGTTTTTTGGAAGGGACATCCTGCGTGACACTGCAGTGCCACTCCTAGATGGGCCCGGTGTTTGTGTCGGCCACTAGGGTCGCTTATCTTTCTCACACACACAGTCAGCTACCTCATTGTGCCTCTTTTTTTCTTTGCGTCATGTGCTGTTTGGGGAGGGTTTTTTGGAAGGGACATCCTGCGTGACACTGCAGTGCCACTCCTAGATGGGCACGGTGTTTGTGTCGGCCACTAGGGTCGCTTATCTTTCTCACACACACAGTCAGCTACCTCATTGTGCCTCTTTTTTTCTTTGCGTCATGTGCTGTTTGGGGAGGGTTTTTTGGAAGGGACATCCTGCGTGACACTGCAGTGCCACTCCTAGATGGGCCCGGTGTTTGTGTCGGCCACTAGGGTCGCTTATCTTTCTCACACAGTCAGCTACCTCATTGCGCCTCTTTTTTTCTTTGCGTCATGTGCTGTTTGGGGAGGGTTTTTTGGAAGGGACATCCTGCGTGACACTGCAGTGCCACTCCTAGATGGGCCCGGTGTTTGTGTCGGCCACTAGGGTCGCTTATCTTTCTCACACACACAGTCAGCTACCTCATTGTGCCTCTTTTTTTCTTTGCGTCATGTGCTGTTTGGGGAGGGTTTTTTGGAAGGGACATCCTGCGTGACACTGCAGTGCCACTCCTAGATGGGCCCGGTGTTTGTGTCGGCCACTAGGGTCGCTTATCTTTCTCACACAGTCAGCTACCTCATTGCGCCTCTTTTTTTCTTTGCGTCATGTGCTGTTTGGGGAGGGTTTTTTGGAAGGGACATCCTGCGTGACACTGCAGTGCCACTCCTAGATGGGCCCGGTGTTTGTGTCGGCCACTAGGGTCGCTTATCTTTCTCACACACACAGTCAGCTACCTCATTGTGCCTCTTTTTTTCTTTGCGTCATGTGCTGTTTGGGGAGGGTTTTTTGGAAGGGACATCCTGCGTGACACTGCAGTGCCACTCCTAGATGGGCACGGTGTTTGTGTCGGCCACTAGGGTCGCTTATCTTTCTCACACACACAGTCAGCTACCTCATTGTGCCTCTTTTTTTCTTTGCGTCATGTGCTGTTTGGGGAGGGTTTTTTGGAAGGGACATCCTGCGTGACACTGCAGTGCCACTCCTAGATGGGCCCGGTGTTTGTGTCGGCCACTAGGGTCGCTTATCTTTCTCACACAGTCAGCTACCTCATTGCGCCTCTTTTTTTCTTTGCGTCATGTGCTGTTTGGGGAGGGTTTTTTGGAAGGGACATCCTGCGTGACACTGCAGTGCCACTCCTAGATGGGCACGGTGTTTGTGTCGGCCACTAGGGTCGCTTATCTTTCTCACACAGCGACCTCGGTGCAAATTTTAGGACTAAAAATAATATTGTGAGGTGTGAGGTGTTCAGAATAGGCTGAAAATGAGTGGAAATTATGTTTTTTGAGGTTAATAATACTTTGGGATTAAAATTACCCCCAAATTCTATGATTTAAGCTGTTTTTTAGTGTTTTTTGAAAAAAACACCCGAATCCAAAACACACCCGAATCCGACAAAAAAAACCCGGTGAGGTTTTGCCAAAACGCGGTCGAACCCAAAACACGGCCGCGGAACCGAACCCAAAACCAAAACACAAAACCCGAAAAATTTCCGGCGCTCATCACTAGTCATCAGCGGGCGTCGGCATAACGGTTAAATCTCGAAACGTTGATTGAACAGCCTGCTGTATGAGTCTTTCATCCGAGTGCCGCCCACAGAGTTCAATATATTGAGTCACCAGCCTTGGTTACCAGGGAGGGCACCGGGACGGTTACTGCTGACACAGGAGCGCTACCAGAAACGCATTTGTATATATATATATATATATATATATATATGAATCAATGTGGAACGGCACTCAGATGCTTTGATTTATACAAACAACGTGTATTAAGATTCAGCATTACATCACTTCAGTATATCAACGTTTCGGTGCCAACATGCACCGTCGTCAGGATATGATGCAGCATACAGCAATGGACACATACCTGCTGTATGCTGCATCATATCCTGACAACGGTGCATGTTGGCACCGAAACGTCGATATACTGAAGTGATGTACTGCTGAATCTTAATACACGTTGTTTGCATAAATCAAAGCCTCTGAGCAGAGCCGGCCATAGCTATAGGCAAACTAGGCAATTGCCTAGGGCATTTGATATGCCTAGGGGCATCTGCAGCTTCTGCTGATTAAAATGATATGCGGCATGCCTATATTCTGTATAGCATTTCATATGCAGATACAGCCACACTCTCACACAGTATATATACATGCTGCATATCATTTTAATCAGCAGAATCTGCTTGTGCACCCTAGCCACATAGCAATGCAAATAAGATGCATTTTCATAAAAAAAGGTGCCCGACGTTAGCATTGAGGCAAGATTTATGAGGACACATCTGTATCCAAGCAGAGGCAGAGGTCACAGTGTTAGTGGAAGTGTGAGTGCTGTGTGCATGTGAGTGGGTTGGTTGTGCAGTAGTGTTCAGAATATGTGTAAGGAGCATTATGTGTGTCATGTAAAAATGCATTAATAATGTGCAACACATGTGTAAGGGGCACTATGTGTGTCATTATGTGTATAAGGGCATTAATAATGTGTGGCATATGTGTAACAGGGTACTACTGTATGTGTGTCATTATGTGTATAGGGGCACTAATAATGTGCAGCAAATGTGTAGGGGGCACTATGTGTCATTATGATTATAAGGGCATTAATAATGTGCGGCATATATGTAAGGGACATTATGTGTAAAAGGGCATTAATAAAGGTTGTCATAATGTGTAAGGCACATTATGTTTATAAGGACATTAATAATGTGTAAGGGGCATTACTGTGTGGAATTATGTGTATAAATTCATTACTAATGTGTGGCATTATGTGTATAGGGTGCTCTACTATGTGGCGTTGCGTATAGAAAGGGCACTACTGTGTCATCTAATATGAATAAAGAGCAATAGGGTGTGGTGTAATGTGAATAAGGAGCAATTCAATGTGATGTTATGTGAATAAGGGGCTCTACTGTGAGGAGTAATGTTTATAAGGTAAAGTAATACTACTGTGGGATGTAATATGAATTATGGACACTATTGCATGATCAAATGTGAATAAAGTTGCACTACTGTGAGGCGTAATTGGAATTGGGGGTACTATTGTGTGGCTATGCCCCTTGCAAGCAAAAACACACCCTTTTTGGGCTGTGCGCCAAATGTGCAAACTGTTCCTTTTTAAATATAGGGGGTACAAACACCAAAATAAGGACTGCTATGGGTGAGGGGTGATGGTGCTGGGAAAGAGGTACAACCAGTGGTGGTGCTAGGGGGCACCAGCCAAAATCTTGCCTAGGGCATCATATTGGTTAGGGCCGGCCCACATTGATTCTTATGTTTGGCGGAAAACATTGCATCGGATCAGGACACCGGGGTAATTGTATCTATATATTGAGTGTCGGACCCAGCTTATTTATATATATATATATATATATATATATATATATAAAGTCCTCAACAGCGGCACACAGGACACGATCACAGTGACACTTAAATAGCTGTCAACGTTTCAAACCTTTAATGGTTTTTCATCAGGATACATAATGAAACTAACACAAGTGACTTACCTAAATACCCGCCACCATACACGTGAGGGACCCGCTCGCCAGCGCCGAATGCAGCTTCCGGAGTCGGGAGCCCGTCTATGACGTCATCGCACCTCCGTGCGTTTGTTGTCATAGCAATATACACACCAATGTGACAATACACTAGGAAAGAGTATAAACAAACTTTTAGAGAGTTACTCATTGAAAGTATCAATCGCTTTAGCCATGAGTGTCAGTTTGCACAGAGCCAATACAAAGACATAGATTGTTGCTTAATCATTTGACATGAAAGCTAGAATGATTACATTAAATTGTAATGCAGCCATAAAACAAAACATAGTCATAATAATATATATCCATGCTACGTTTGCAAAAATAGCTTAATAAGCACTCATTAGTACAGATCATACACTAAAAAGATACCAAAGCCACAATAAAGCAAAACATAGTCATAATAACACATATGCTACGTTTAAAAGATTGCTTAATGATCACTCATTTGTAAAGATCACACACAAGATCATCGGTCTGCGATTAGGGCGGCACTGGCAGGTGGCTCGAAAGACCAACCAGTGGAGAGGCACTTTGTGGAGGCAAAGCATAGCCTGGCAAGTATAAAATACCACAAAATATATTTAAACAAGGGAGCGCTAAGAACAGGGTCAGTTTAAATCACACATTTATTACAATCCACATATAAACAGCAAATAAAATCAAGGATAATATCCGGATATTAAAAACAATATAGTGCACTCTTTATTTAGTCCCATGCCCTGAGCTCGAATTAGTAATTGTCTATTCACACAGATAGATCCGTACAATCTCCACTGGTACGCATTAATTGTGTCCAATTGTAACATCCAATTGTAGAAATATTTAAGTATAAAATACCGCATGATTGATCATGTCCCGCCCTTACGTAGAGAGGGTGATCGGGGCAAACTAATCCTTAGGAAAGAATCCTTTTGGATTAATAAATTGGATGTAATAGCACCAAGGGGTCTGAATGAAATGCTTCCACTTTCTTGTTTTAATTAATTATTATGGCTCTGGCATCTTTCAGTGTGTGATCTTTACAAATGAGTGATCCGAATCTGTTCTGCTATGTATATATATATATATATATATATATATGTTAAGATTGGTTACGTATGTGTATGTGTGCTTTTTCATGTCCTGACAAAATTTTAATGTATTAAAATGAAGTGATGACCAGCATCCAGCTGATTTATGCAACAGCTTTGCTGTAACTAAAGAGACCTGTGTGTGCCGCACCTACCTACTGCCATGTACTATAATGTTTGCAGGCACCCAGGCATCGTTGCTCTTATGGACTTGGAGTGCCAGTCTCTTACTTACATATATATATATATATATATATATATATATATATATATAAAAATTCTGTGGAGAAGGGCACTCAGTCCAACTTTTAAAAAATATATCCTTTTTAATATCACCCCAACATGGGCATTAAAAATGATGAACAACAAATCACGGTGGCTCAGCATGAAATAACATGAAATATCATCTCCAAGCTACGTGGCGTATCAACGCCTAAACATTATTTCCAAAAGTATGTTTCAGAGTCATGAGGGTATATATGATAACTTAGCTGTCCGTCGACCTCGGTCACTAAATGACCGTTAAAGACCATAACATCATGTCACTGCCACCCCGTTATAGTGTAGAGCCATCTGTGCATGAACATCACAAAAACCGACTATATATACACATCTAAATAAATGACAACTTACAGGTGAGCCAGCCGACCGGTCCCCTACTCCCGGCGTGCGTTCCACCCGTCTGCGCATGCGTGTCAGTATCAGCAAGTCTGCTCACAGAGAGCGAACTCCCTCTGCGTTCCACTGTGTATTTTACTTCCTGGATATGCGTCCCAAATGCTGCTACGTCACTTCCGGTGACGAGCGGTGGGTACAGCGTTACCAGGGGATTGCTTTAGTCATCACCATGGTTACAGGGCGTCATGAGTGTCAGGCAGCCGCCCGCACATAACCGCCCCGTCCTCCCAGATGTGACTGACAGTACATAACCCACTTGGGTTGCTTTCATCCACAATAAATGAAGTAGAACATGTTCACCATAATAATAATAATTCACACTGGAATACTAATCCAGGGTATTATATACTGCTAGCAAACGTTACGCAGATGAGGGACAACACAGCAACGGGTTTACTAAGGACCAACCGAGCTCAAACCTTTTATAGTTGTATTACCAAATAGTTCACCTAATATATCCAAATACATATTCAAAAAGTGGAAAAACTGTGATGTTCAGACGAGATGTATCCACTAAAGTAGCTCATCATCAAATACCCAACACAATATTGACAAACATAAAAATAATTTACATACACGTAACGAAAAACAAAAAAGGGCCCCACAAACCTAATGTCATGGCCCCAACCTATACAAAAAAACTAATGAATTGACGACACAAAAATCATGGTCAGTGAAAAACCTCCTAGAATTTTTAAAGAATTATTAGAGAAAACATTTCATATTAATACTCTCATTTAGACCCCGAGGGGCTTTAGTGTCCAATCTGAAGATCCATCTGAAATCACTTTGAAGGAGTTTTCTTCCACGATCACCACCCCTCGGTAAATTAGGTACATGGTCTATAATCATGCATTTAAGCGTTGCCAGTTGGTGTCCATTGGTCAAAAAATGCCGAGCCACCGGTTTGTCACTTTGTTTATTAATCAACGCTTGTCTGATCGAAAGACGATGATTTGCCATTCTTTCTCTGAAGGTGGTGATTGTCTTCCCCACATAATACAGCCCACAGGGGCATACCAAGACATAAATCACGTGATCCGTGGTGCAAGTGACATGATGTTTAATAGGAATTTTCCTACCAGTATGGGGATGGGAAAATACTTTACCAGTGATCATACTATTGCAGGTGGTACACCCCATGCAACGGAAACAGCCATGTTTTTTTGAACGTAACCACGTCTCACGAGAGTGTTAATATTTACCCCAAGTACGGTCCCAGCATTCTGCACTACTATAGGTATATTGATGATGTCTTTATCTTGTGGGGTAATACCCGTGAGAGCTTTTTACAAATGGTAACGGAATTGAATGAGCTTGATAGCCCGATTCGCTTTACGCACAATATTCAGACCGACCAAATAGAGTTCCTAGATGTATGTGTCTTTAAAAAGGAGGACTCGATAGGGACCACCTTATTTCGGAAAAAAAAACTGACAGGAATACATTCCTGCATTCCACTAGTCACCACCCCCGGGCCCTCAAGAATGGACTGCCGATTTCACAATTCCTTCGTGTAATGCGAAATAATTCACAGGGTGATCTAAGGGAGCAACAACTTTCTGAGATGGCGACCAGGTTTGAGGAAAGAGGTTATGGTACCAATCTGGTGAAAAAAGCATTGAAGAGGGCAAGATACATCTTTTCTAGTGGGAGAAGTAAGTCCAAACCACAGATATCGGACAGGATGGTGATTACAACTCATTATGATATCAATGCCCCTGCATTCGCCAGTTCGGTCAGGAAACATTGGCCAATAATTGCCACGGATACCACATTTAAGAGTATAACCAAAAAACCATTGGTGTCATTTGCACGTGGACCAAACTTGAAGCAGCTCCTTATGCAGCCAATGAAGAACTTTAACAGTAAAACTAAAGAGACGTGGTTACGTTCAAAAAAACATGGCTGTTTCCGTTGCATGGGGTGTACCACCTGCAATAGTATGATCACTGGTAAAGTATTTTCCCATCCCCATACTGGTAGGAAAATTCCTATTAAACATCATGTCACTTGCACCACGGATCACGTGATTTATGTCTTGGTATGCCCCTGTGGGCTGTATTATGTGGGGAAGACAATCACCACCTTCAGAGAAAGAATGGCAAATCATCGTCTTTCGATCAGACAAGCGTTGATTAATAAACAAAGTGACAAACCGGTGGCTCGGCATTTTTTGACCAATGGACACCAACTGGCAACGCTTAAATGCATGATTATAGACCATGTACCTAATTTACCGAGGGGTGGTGATCGTGGAAGAAAACTCCTTCAAAGTGAGTCCAGATGGATCTTCAGATTGGACACTAAAGCCCCTCGGGGTCTAAATGAGAGTATTAATATGAAATGTTTTCTCTAATAATTCTTTAAAAATTCTAGGAGGTTTTTCACTGACCATGATTTTTGTGTCGTCAATTCATTAGTTTTTTTTGTATAGGTTGGGGCCATGACATTAGGTTTGTGGGGCCCTTTTTTTTGTTTTTCGTTACGTGTATGTAAATTATTTTTATGTTTGTCAATATTGTGTTGGGTATTTGATGATGAGCTACTTTAGTGGATACATCTGTGTCTGAACATCACAGTTTTTCCACTTTTTGGATATGTATTTGGATATATTAGGTGAACTATTTGGTAATACAACTATAATAGGTTTGAGCTCGGTTGGTCCTTAGTAAACCCGTTGCTGTGTTGTCCCTCATCTGCGTAACGTTTGCTAGCAGTATATAATATCCTGGATTAGTATTCCAGTGTGAATTATTATTATTATGGTGAACATGTTCTACTTCATTTATTGTGGATGAAAGCAACCCCAGTCAGTCACATCTGGGAGGACGGGGCGGTGATGTGCGGGCGGCTGCCTGACACTCATGACGCCCTGTAACCATGGTGATGACTAAAGCAATCCCCTGGTAACGCTGTACCCACCGCTCGTCACCGGAAGTGACGTAGCGGCATTTGGGACGCATATCCAGGAAGTAAAATACACAGTGGAACGCAGAGGGAGTTCGCTCTCTGTGAGCAGACTTGCTGATACTGACACGCATGCGCAGACGGGTGGAACGCACGCCAGGAGTAGGGGACCGGTCGGCTGGCTCACCTGTAAGTTGTCATTTATTTAGATGTGTATATATAGTCGGTTTTTGTGATGTTCATGCACAGATGGCTCTACACTATAACGGGGTGGCAGTGACATGATGCTATGGTCTTTAACGGTCATTTAGTGACCGAGGTCGACGGACAGCTAAGTTATCATATATACCCTCATGACTCTGAAACATACTTTTGGAAATAATGTTTAGGCGTTGATACGCCACGTAGCTTGGAGATGATATTTCATGTTATTTCATGCTGAGCCACCGTGATTTGTTGTTCATCAATTTTAATGCCCATGTTGGGGTGATATTAAAAAGGATATATTTTTCAAAAGTTGGACTGAGTGCCCTTCTCTACAGAATTTTTGCATTTATCTGGACTGTAATGGAACAGATCTTAAGTAGCACCATATATTTAATTATTTGGGTGTGCAAGTATTCACATATAGGATCTCTTTAATGAGCTGATCCCTGATTCAGCTCCTTATACTTAGCACCTCGGAGTGTTGATCTCTACAATAACCTTTTTTCTCTATAGTATCTCTCGTACTTGGACACAATATTTGACAATTGTTTGATTTATGTTTTGTGTCTTTGTGATATTTTTTGTTTTATATGTTACTCATGGTCATGGATATGATATCTATTTGGTTGGTCTGTATTGTGCGTATGGCCTCTATAAGGGCTAGATTAAGTACAGATTGAATTATTTTATAGTGAACTGCATTTAGGTTCACTCCCGCCATCCAAAGTTCTACAAAAATCCTGCTATGTTTATATTGGCATTTATTATTTTATTTGTTTTCTTGGGTTATAGATTGATTGCTCTTTGACCTTCCCCGTCTGTAGTGTGACCGCTTACATTAAGACTTTGGTATTTTGTTAAAAGATCCAATTCAAGTTTTCTATTGGACAAAGGCTGAAGTATGTCACAAGGGGCTAGGTTATTGGATGAGAATCTGTTGAACCTAGCAGAAAATGCCCAAGTTAGCCTCACTGATGAGGATGCAGATAAGGTACTATTCGAACAAGAGGAATTTAATCAGTTACCGGCTGATAATGCAGTTGACCTCTATTACAAATTGTTGAGGTTAAGTAAACGTGAGATTGACCTGGTCCTCCATGGTCAGTTCTTGTCTGATTATTATCGTCAGAAAAAAATCCCAAGGGGATTTAGGATCCATAATATTCCTACAATAGGAAGCACTAACCCCAGTTTTTGTAGCAAATGGTGTGGTGTTCTAAATAAATGTTCGCTTGACCTCATCTTATTGGTAGTTGAGGAGGTTGGAACTGAACTACAACAGACAAGAGCTGACCTGGAGGACTTCAGGGTACAATTGCAACCTAAATTGATTGAGGATAAGTCTGAAAAATGGATTGAAAAATTAACTACACAGATTGACCGGTATAAAAAGGATCTCATTACTTTTAAGAAAAATAAGTTGGAAACGGTTCAGAGTGACTATAGGAATCACACGGTATATAGGTGGTTGACAGGTGAAGTGACAAGATTCCCAAGACAGAGATTTTTTGATAATAGGCATAGGGTACCTTATTCTGTGGATTCCTCATATTCTTCCTCTGAAGCAGAGAATAATGACACACTGCCCCCCAGCGGCCAGAATTTTTTAGGGGCCCAGTTGGACCCCAAAGGGATAGGTGGCAACTTAGAAAGAAGGGTCGCACGCGGAGGGGCCAGGGGAAGAAGGGGAAGAAGAAGGAAGTGATAATTGAAAACATTTTAAATTTGTCTAAATACTCACTGACACCGGCCGAACACTCTGTTTTGTCCCTTGGATTTTCTTTTGTACCCACTTATACACGTGAGGAGTTTGATATACAACTAGATATGTATAAATTGGGTAGAAAGTTACGGTTACGTGAATTCTTTAAGGATTCAATGGATACCAAGAGTGACATCAATATGTTCACGATGAAAAAATCCAGTGATTTTGATCCTCCGTCCACCAATCCAAGTATTAGAACTTTTTTGAGGATGGTGGACGATGATCTCAAAAAGTCTTTTAAAAAATCTGGTTATTACAAGAACATTAATCATGAACAAAGAGATGCTATTAGGTCACTTCAGAACAACAGTGAGATTGTTATACGTATGGCGGACAAAGGTGGGGGTGTCGTGATATTAGATTCTCAGTATTACGATGAGGACATTAGATCTCAGTTGAGCGACAGGGCCACGTACACCCAAAAAACTTATAACCCAATGCATGAGATTAAGGTTAAGGTTGACAGCCTTTTGGACCAGGGTCTAACGGGTGGCTGGCTGGATGAAAGGTTGGTTAAAATTTTGACAGTGGATCATCCGGTATGTCCAATACTATACTGTATACCAAAGATACATAAGTCCCCTGATAGACCCCCGGGTCGCCCAATCGTGTCGGCAGAGAAATCGGTTTTACAACCTCTAGCCAATGGACGTTTCATCACTATACACTGTGATCCCCCATGATAGTGGTATCTCAGCAGTCAGGTTGGCTTTGTCTAATTTTGATTTTGTAGGACCACCAATTGACTATGTATGTGAGATGATTGAGATCATTCTTACTCAGAATGGGATCGAACCTGGCGCCGGTATATGCTAACATTTTTATGATGCAATACGAGAGTGTTAATATTTACCCAAAGTACGGTCCCAGCATTCTGCACTACTATAGGTATATTGATGATGTCTTTATCTTGTGGGGTAATACCCGTGAGAGCTTTTTACAAATGGTAACGGAATTGAATGAGCTTGATAGCCCGATTCGCTTTACGCACAATATTCAGACCGACCAAATAGAGTTCCTAGATGTATGTGTCTTTAAAAAGGAGGACTCGATAGGGACCACCTTATTTCGAAAAAAAAACTGACAGGAATACATTCCTGCATTCCACTAGTCACCACCCCCGGGCCCTCAAGAATGGACTGCCAATTTCACAATTCCTTCGTGTAATGCGAAATAATTCACAGGGTGATCTAAGGGAGCAACAACTTTCTGAGATGGCGACCAGGTTTGAGGAAAGAGGTTATGGTACCAATCTGGTGAAAAAAGCATTGAAGAGGGCAAGATACATCTTTTCTAGTGGGAGAAGTAAGTCCAAACCACAGATATCGGACAGGATGGTGATTACAACTCATTATGATATCAATGCCCCTGCATTCGCCAGTTCGGTCAGGAAACATTGGCCAATAATTGCCACGGATACCACATTTAAGAGTATAACCAAAAAACCATTGGTGTCATTTGCACGTGGACCAAACTTGAAGCAGCTCCTTATGCAGCCAATGAAGAACTTTAACAGTAAAACTAAAGAGACGTGGTTACGTTAAAAAAAACATGGCTGTTTCCGTTGCATGGGGTGTACCACCTGCAATAGTATGCTCACTGGTAAAGTATTTTCCCATCCCCATACTGGTAGGAAAATTCCTATTAAACATCATGTCACTTGCACCACGGATGACGTGATTTATGTCTTGGTATGCCCCTTTGGGCTGTATTATGTGGGGAAGACAATCACCACCTTCAGAGAAAGAATGGCAAATCATCGTCTTTCGATCAGACAAGCGTTGATTAATAAACAAAGTGACAAACCGGTGGCTCTGCATTTTTTGACCAATGGACACCAACTGGCAACGCTTAAATGCATGATTATAGACCATGTACCTAATTTACCGAGGGGTGGTGATCGTGGAAGAAAACTCCTTCAAAGTGAGTCCAGATGGATCTTCAGATTGGACACTAAGTGGTATATGCAATTAGCGGCGAATCGCGGCAAATTATCGCCGTTTTTTAATTCGACACAATTCGACCGTCCAATTTCGGCAAGTGGGTGCCGAAATTGACCATATTCAATCAAAAACGGATTCGACAGTCCCGCGGCCGAAAAATGGCCGATTTGACGGATTTTGATCCGGTTTTTAAAAACGGGGGGAAAATGGGAAAAACCCGGAAAAAAATGGCGTGGGGTCCCCCCTCCTAAGCATAACCAGCCTCGGGCTCTTCGAGCTGGTCCTGGTTCTAAAAATCCGGGGGAAAATTGACAGGGGATCCCCCGTATTTTTAAAACCAGCACCGGGCTCTGCGCCTGGTGCTGGTGCAAAAAATACGGGGGACAAAAAGAGTAGGGGTCCCCCGTATTTTATACACCAGCATCGGGCTCCACTAGCTGGACAGATAATGCCACAGCCGGGGGTCACTTTTATACAGTGCCCTGCGGCCGTGGCATTAAATATCCAACTAGTCACCCCTGGCCGGGGTACCCTGGGGTAGTGGGGACCCCTTAAATCAAGGGGTCCCCCCCCAGCCACCCAAGGGCCAGGGGTGAAGCCCGAGGCTGTCCCCCCCCCATCCAAGGGCTGCGGATGGGAGGCTGATAGCCTTGAGAAATGTGACAGAATATTGTTTTTTCCAGTTGTACTACAAGTCCCAGCAAGCCTCCCCCACAAGCTGGTACTTGGAGAACCACAAGTACCAGCATGCGGGAGAAAAACTGGCCCGCTGGTACCTGTAGTACTACTGGGAAAAAAATACCCAAATAAAAACAGGAGACACACACCTTGATAGTAAAACTTTATTACACAACTGTCGACACACACATACTTACCTATGTTGACCCGCCGACTGCCACAGTCTCCGACGATCCGGGGTACCTGTGAAAAAAATTAGACTCCCCTCAATCCAGTGTCCAGGAGATAATCCACGTACTTGGTAAAAAAAGAAAACGCATACCCGACCATGCCGGACTGAAAGGGGTCCCATGTTGACACATGGGACCCCTTTCCCCGAATGTGCCGGGACCCCACGTTACTCCTGTCACTGAGGTCCTTTCAGCCAATCAGGAAGCGCTACTTCCGTGGCGCTCACCTGATTGGCTGTGCGCGTCTGAGGTCAGACAGCGCATCGCACAGCTCCCTCCATTACTTTCAATGGTGGGAACTTTGCCGTCAGCGGTGGGGTTACCCGCGGTCAGCCGCTGACCGCGGGTGACCCCACCACTAACCGCAAAGTTCCCACCATTGAATATAATGGAGAGGCTTTGCAATGCGCTGTCTGACAGCTCAGAAGAGCAGCCAATCAGCAGAGTGCAAGGACGTTGCGCTCGCTGATTGGCTTAAGAGACCTTTCAGTGACAGCAGTCACGGGGGGGTCTCTCTGCATTCGGGTAAAGGGGTCCCATGTGTCAACATGGGACCCCTTTCAGTCCGCTGGCACGGGTTTGTCGTTTTATTTTTTTGCCAAGTCCGTGTATTATACTCTGGACCCTGGGTCAGGTGAGTCTAATTTTTTTCACAGGTACCCCGGATCGTCGGAGACGAGACGTGCCAGTCGGCGGGTCAACATAGGTAAGTATGTATGTGTGTCACTGTCGACATGTGTGAAATAAAGTTTTACTGTCACGGTGTGTGTCTCCTGTTTTTATTTGGGTATTTTTTTCCCAGTAGAACTACAGGTACCTGTGGGCCCGTTTTTCTTCCGCATGCTGGTACTTGTGGTTCTCCAAGTACCAGCTTGCGCGGGAGGCTTGCTGGGACTTGTAGTACTACTGGAAAAAACAATATTCTGTCATTTTTCTCAAGGCTATCAGCCTCCCATCCGCAGCCCTTGGATGGGGGGGACAGCCTCGGGCTTCAGCCCTGGCCCTTGGGTGGCTGGGGGGGGACCCCTTGATTGAAGGGGTCCCCACTCCCCCAGGGTACCCCGGCCAGGGGTGACTAGTTGGATATTTAATGCCACGGCCGCAGGGCGCTGTATAAAAGTGACCCCCGGCTGTGGCATTATCTGTCCAGCTAGTGGAGCCCGATGCTGGTGTATAAAATACGGGGGACCCCTACTCTTTTTGTCCCCCGAATTTTTAGAACCAGGACCGGCTCGAAGAGCCCGAGGCTGGTTATGCTTAGGAGGGGGGAACCAACGCAATTTTTTTTCTGATTTTTACCGTTCCATTTAAAATAATAATAATAATAATAATAATAATAATATTTTAAAAAATATATAAATAATACTTGTGCCTCCAAAATAGACAAACCAAGTACCTAATCCCTTCTTATATAAATAGATATGCTATTACCAATAAAAAAAACACCAAAAAAAACATGTTTTAAATTTTTTTTATTAGTTTCACCCACCAAAGTGTGGCGGATTGAAAATGACGAATTTACTGTCTAAAAGCACTGTTGTCGAATTTGCAAACTTCAATTGAATATACTTTGGTCGAATTGCAGCACTTGTATCATTGCAGAAAAGTCGAATTTGACAAAAGTCGAATTTTGAAAGTCCGTTTTTTTGACGGAAAGTACTGAATTGCATTGACGATTTTTTTTGGGGCGAAAAAGTCCCGTTTTTCGCCAATTTCGGGAATTCGACCGAAATTGCATATACCCCTAAAGCCCCTCGGGGTCTAAATGAGAGTATTAATATGAAATGTTTTCTCTAATAATTCTTTAAAAATTCTAGGAGGTTTTTCACTGACCATGATTTTTGTGTCGTCAATTCATTAGTTTTTTTGTATAGGTTGGGGCCATGACATTAGGTTTGTGGGGCCCTTTTTTTGTTTTTCGTTACGTGTATGTAAATTATTTTTATGTTTGTCAATATTGTGTTGGGTATTTGATGATGAGCTACTTTAGTGGATACATCTGTGTCTGAACATCACAGTTTTTCCACTTTTTGGATATGTATTTGGATATATTAGGTGAACTATTTGGTAATACAACTATAATAGGTTTGAGCTCGGTTGGTCCTTAGTAAACCCGTTGCTGTGTTGTCCCTCATCTGCGTAACGTTTGCTAGCAGTATATAATACCCTGGATTAGTATTCCAGTGTGAATTATTATTATTATGGTGAACATGTTCTACTTCATTTATTGTGGATGAAAGCAACCCAAGTGGGTTATGTACTGTCAGTCACATCTGGGAGGACGGGGCGGTGATGTGCGGGCGGCTGCCTGACACTCATGACGCCCTGTAACCATGGTGATGACTAAAGCAATCCCCTGGTAACGCTGTACCCACCGCTCGTCACCGGAAGTGACGTAGCGGCATTTGGGATGCATATCCAGGAAGTAAAATACACAGTGGAACGCAGAGGGAGTTCGCTCTCTGTGAGCAGACTTGCTGATACTGACACGCATGCGCAGACGGGTGGAACGCACGCCGGGAGTAGGGGACCGGTCGGCTGGCTCACCTGTAAGTTGTCGTTTATTTAGATGTGTATATATAGTCGGTTTTTGTGATGTTCATGCACAGATGGCTCTACACTATAACGGGATGGCAGTGACATGATGCTATGGTCTTTAACGGTCATTTAGTGACCGAGGTCGACGGACAGCTAAGTTATCATATATACCCTCATGACTCTGAAACATACTTTTGGAAATAATGTTTAGGCGTTGATACGCCACGTAGCTTGGAGATGATATTTCATGTTATTTCATGCTGAGCCACCGTGATTTGTTGTTCATCATTTTTAATGCCCATGTTGGGGTGATATTAAAAAGGATATATTTTTCAAAAGTTGGACTGAGTGCCCTTCTCTACAGAATTTTTGCATTTATCTGGACTGTAATGGAACAGATCTTAAGGAGCACCATATATTTAATTATTTGGGTGTGCAAGTATTCACATATAGGATCTATATATATATATATATATATATATATATATATATGGAGTGTAGGACCGGCACTCACCTCTCATAGAATACTTGCTCCGGTGCCCTCTGAGAATAATCAATACTCCAAATACATCGTACAAGCAGCGGCACTCAGAGGCTTTTATAGGTGAAAAAAAATGTGAAGATTTAATCCATATTACAATATGTTCAGGCCAACGTTTCGGGGCACACCCGCCCCTTTGTCAAGGTGAACCACTTTTGGTTCACCTTGACAAAGGGGCGGTTGGCCCTGGGTTCCTCCTAATGCAAGACAATGCTAGACCTCATGTGGCTGGAGTGTGTCAGCAGTTCCTGCAAGACGAAGGCATTGATGCTATGGACTGGCCCGCCCGTTCCCCAGACCTGAATCCAATTGAGCATATCTGGGACATCATGTTTCGCTCCATCCACCAATGCCACGTTGCACCACAGACTGTCCAGGAGTTGGCGGATGCTTTAGTCCAGGTCTAGGAGGAGATCCCTCAGGAGACCATCCGCCACCTCATCAGGAGCATGCCCAGGCATTGTAGGGAGGTCATACAGGCACGTGGAGGCCACACACACTACTGAGCCTCATTTTGACTTGTTTTAAGGACATTACATCAAAGTTGGACCAGCCTGTAGTGTGTTTTTCCACTTTAATTTTGAGTGTGACTCCAAATCCAGACCTCCATGGGTTAATAAATTTGATTTCCATTGATAATTTTTGTGTGATTTTGTTGTCAGCACATTCAACGATGTAAAGAACAAAGTATTTAATAAGAATATTTAATTCATTCAGATTTTGGATGTGTTATTTTAGTGTTCCCTTTATTTTTTTTGAGCAGTGTATATACACGCCTGGCCCACAGTCCCCTTATGACAAACCTGGTGATACTTAGCCTATTACCTACACAATGGTGAAAAACGTATCGCAATCATTTCAGTGGTTTTTGAGTTTATTGCAGACAAACAGACTTTCTCAATTAGAAGATGTATAGATTAACTGGAACATTAATTCTATATGTCTTAATATTCTACAATATAATTAAAAATTCAAATGTACAAACTGGCACATGTAATAAAGACTGTATGCAGGGGCACTTTAAGAGAGAAGGAGGCCCATGTGCTGCCTCCTCCGTACGGGCCCCCTCCTCTCTGCAGGGGCGCTGTAGAGTCTGAGCACTAGAGGGCTCAGACTCTACTGCGCATGCACAGATCTCCAGGAAATGGCGCAGCGGCTATTTTCCCAGATTTCTCTACTGCGCATGCGCAGAACTCCGTGAAAATGCGCCATTTTCAAAGGGTTTTAACAGCGCCGGAGGGATGAGTATTAAAAAAAATGGGTGCAGTATGTGCGGTGTGGGCCCCCTCTGGACTCAGGGGCCTGTGTGCACCGCACACACTGCACCCATTATAGAGACGCCAGTGACTGTATGATGTCTCCTCACATTTAAAATGTGATTAAACACAAATGAAGTTAAACCAAGCAGTATTTTATGAAAGTTTTATAGATTAAAGGGGGTGGTAAGACAATTAATAAGTTAGTGATCGTTTCAGTTTTCCACCATGCGCACTTTCAGTTGGATACACAAACCCATAAACTAGATACAGGTGGATGTTCCAAATTGTGTTTTAGGCAGACAAGTAGGTGCACTGGCAAAAGTGTTCATCCACATGAATGTATGTGAATACAACCAGGGCGGATTAAACTGTTGTCTGGCATGGTCACATAGTTTGCAACTACACCAGCTAGTGCATTATGCAGCCGCCACTCACAGAGGGACCTCCCGGCCCCTCTGCCTCCCTGCAACCTCCTGCACTATTTGCAGTGCTGCCGATCACTGCTGTACAGTCAGCACGGCACGACCCCTCCCCCCCCCCCATCTGGGGGCTCCTCAGAGGTGAACAGCTGCTGGGGAAGTCAAAGTCCGAATGGTGTTGATCTGATGTTTCCAATGTTTGGGAGAGGGGGGGGGGGGCTGGGGGGGATATATATTACAAATAACTATTATTGTTATTTTTTTTATAAAATTATGTTGGATAAGTTTTAATACATGTTCTTCACCTAATTCACTTTAAAGAAAACTGTCAGTTTCTGAGTGTTTTTTTTATTTTTTTTAACATTGTCAGTTAAGTGCTTAAGAGACATAAGTATACAAGATAGGTGCACATCCAGCACCCATTATAGATACGACGCTGAATACCACTAATGAAAGTAATTTTATGTCCCTGTCACAAATGGAAAAAATGATTAACATTTATTTCTTAATATTTATTCATGTAGCGCCAGCATATTTCGTTACACTTTACAACTGCAAACACAGTGGCAAAACAAGACTGGGTATTAACATACATCCACACACAGGGCTGGCTTAGAGGTGGGGCGGTCATCCAGGGCCCCCCACATTGCAGCAAATGCCCCATTACCCCCACGTGTACATGGGAGAGGGTCACTAGAGCTGGATTATATTCGTAGGCAGGCGGTGGCAATTTTATTGGTGGGGACCTCCACAAATGTGTTGCCCTAGGGCCCCCACTAGCCTTAATCTTACAATATATTGGATGATCCACTTTTATGCTACTGGTTTGTCAGTCCAAAATATAACGTACAGATATATATATATATATATATATATATATATATAGCAATAAAATCTCAGGAGCACTCAACAGTCTTCATATGTCTTTTTATTGTTCATAGCCTCAAGAAATCAGCATAGGGGTATCAACGTTTCGGTCCCATGTGGGGACCTTTGTCAAGATCACAGACCAGTGTGGGTACTGTAGCCCATATTTATACCCATATAGCCCTCCCTCTCATTGAACAACAAGAGACACCTGTTCACTATTCTAAAATGTGCAAAGAACACTGAATATATCAGTACATACAACACTAAACATGACAAACAAACATACAAAACTATACCAAGCACTTAGGTAAATAAATGTGTAAAATCCACAGTCCTGGGTGCTTTGAAGGCACAGTGGAGCGGCGTGACTGCGCCGCACTTCCGGTATTTGGAACGCATCTCCCGATCACGTGACCGGAAGTGCGTGTCCAACAGTAGTAAACACCTCAGTGAGCATCCCCATGGCAACCAGGCCACTATCAGCGCTACTGAAGCAGTTTAAGCAGTTTAATGCCATAATGTTAGTACTCCAAAGTTAGATACATAAATGGATGTTCACAAAATTAATCTCCAACAGTACTACATTCTTATGCATGTAATCCTATGTTTGTAATATACTGTGGACATACAATTTCTTAAAGTGCACTATAACAGGTAGCTTACATGTGACAGGACACAGAAAATATCCCCAGAGAAATAATACATACAGAATAATACAAAATGTATATAAATGTACACACGCACATACAGATGCACACACACCAAAAGGTACATGCATGTGTACATACACGCATAAAAAGTACATATATATATAAAAAAAAAAAAAAAAACAATAAAGCAACATATCTATCCCAATAGATTCAATAATTCCTATTCTGACATGTGGGGCAGGACACAGGCCGTAACTCAGAGCACAGACAAACATCAAAAATCAAAACAAAAACAAAAAAGAAGCAGAGATTGTCAGGACACAGGCAGGACACAGGCCGTAACTCAGAGCACAGACAAACATCAAAAATCAAAACAAAAACAAAAAAGAAGCAGAGATTGTCACAATCCTCCAACTGATGCCATAATATATTCCCTCATTCAGACCACGGGGCCGTATCGTATCTAGTTGGTGAATCCACATCGCTTCACAGCGGAGTAGTAGTTTAGCTCTATCACCGCCCCTACTTAGGGGAGGAATACGATCAATAATCATACACTTCAGTGATGCCAAAGTGTGGCGTGCCTTGTGGAAATGTCTGGCAACTGGTTTATCAGAATGTCCATCCGTCAATGCTGTCCTAATGGATAGGCGATGGTTTGCCATCCTCTCACGGAATGGCCTGATGGTTTTCCCCACATACATTAGGGAACACGGGCATGTGAGCGTATAGACCACAAAGTCTGAGGTGCAGCTTACCCTGTGGCGGATTTTGATTTTACATCCAGTGTGTGGATGGTGGAAATATTCACCTGATGTCATACTTCTGCATGTTGTGCAGTTTATACAGTGAAAGCATCCAGTTTTCTGTGGTCTAAGCCACGACTCGTGCCCTGGTGCAAATGACTTCATAGGTTGCATCAACATATCTTTCAGGTTACGACCCCTCTTGAAGCTGATTAGAGGCTTATCTGGCAGATGTTTACAAAGTGCCGGGTCACTTTTGACCAGCGGCCAAAGATCCTTCACAGCACGTCTTATAGTGGAACCAGCAGTATCAAAGGTCGTTATTACCACGAATGGAGTTTGCGTGTTTTGTCTCCTCTTTGTATTACCATTAGCGTGGATATCTAAGGCTTTATGTAGGCATCTATTAATGACGTGTTCGCTGTACTCCCGTGCAGAGAATCTTTGTTTCATTTATTCTAGTTGTATATGTGATCTCTCAGGCTCAGAGGTGTTCCGCCTCCTATAGAGTTTCTGATTGAACTATTAGAACTTGCATTAACATGTAATTATTTTCAGTATGGGGGCCGATACTCTCGCCAGGCGGCGGGGACAGCGATGGGTAGTAACATAGCACCGGCTTATGCCAATTTGTATATGGATGCCTACGAAAATACGCACATCCTCCCGCTGTTTGGGAATAGTATCGGCTTCTATCGTCGGTTTATTGACAATGTATTTTTTCTTTGGTCAGGCAGTGAAACTGCACTTCTGAATATGGTTGATCATTTGAACAGTCTGGAATCACCTGTTAGATTTACCATGACACATAGTAGGGAGGAGATCAGCTTTCTAGATGTGACTGTCTATGCCACCGAGGTGGAGTATGGATACAGGCTGTATAGGAAGAGTACAGACCGTAATACGCTTCTGCATTTTGAGAGTTACCATCCGGGTTCTCTCAAACAGAACTTGCCAGTTTCACAATTCCTCCGGGTTTTGCGGAACAACTCTGAGCCTGAGAGATCACATATACAACTAGAAGAAATGAACAAAGATTCTCTGCACGGGAGTACAGCGAACACGTCATCAATAGATGCCTACATAAAGCCTTAGATATCCACGCTAATGGTAATACAAAGAGGAGACAAAACACGCAAACTCCATTCGTGGTAACAATGACCTTTGATACTGCTGGTCCCACTATAAGACATGCTGTGAAGGATCTTTGGCCGCTGGTCAAAAGTGACCCGGCACTTTGTAAACATCTGCCAGATAAGCCTCTAATCAGCTTCAAGAGGGGTCGTAACCTGAAAGATATGTTGATGCAACCTATGAAGTCATTTGCACCAGGGCACGAGTCGTGGCTTAGACCACAGAAAACTGGATGCTTTCACTGTATAAACTGCACAACATGCAGAAGTATGACATCAGGTGAATATTTCCACCATCCACACACTGGATGTAAAATCAAAATCCGCCACAGGGTAAGCTGCACCTTAGACTTTGTGGTCTATACGCTCACATGCCCGTGTTCCCTAATGTATGTGGGGAAAACCATCAGGCCATTCCGTGAGAGGATGGCAAACCATCGCCTATCCATTAGGACAGCATTGACGGATGGACATTCTGATAAACCAGTTGCCAGACATTTCAACGAGGCACGCCACACTTTGGCGTCACTGAAGTGTATGATTATTGATCGTATTCCTCCCCTGAGTAGGGGCGGTGATAGAGCTAAACTACTTCGCCGTGAAGCTACGTGGATTCACCAACTAGATACGATACGGCCCCGTGGTCTGAATGAGGGAATATATTATGGCATCTTTTTGGATTGATGTGATAGGCGTCTCAGTTGGAGGATTGTGACAATCTCTGCTTCTTTTTTTCTTTTTGTTTTGATGTTTGTCTGTGCTCTGAGTTACGGCCTGTGTCCTGCCCCACATGTCAGAATAGGAATTATTGAATCTATTGGGATAGATATGTTGCTTTATTGTTTTTTTATATATATGCACTTTTTATGCGTGTATGTACACATGCACGTACCTTTTGGTGTGTGTGCATCTGTATGTGCGTGTGTACATTAACATTTATATACATTTTGTGTTATTCTGTATGTCAGGCTTTTTCAACCAGTGTGCCGTGGCACACTAGTGTGCCGCGACCAGTTGCAAGGTGTGCCGCGGAGCCAGAGCAGCTTCCTGCACCTTCAGAGTGAACTGTTGGCCTGGGCTCTTCTTAGAGGATCAGTCGTGCTCCGGCCGTGACATATGCCTTGAAGACGTGGTGGTGTGATATCATAGGTCACGGCCGCCGCTTCTCACCACCCAGCCAGCCCACACACCTGCACACACATCTTCCAGTTCCTGCCTGCATACACAGCTTTCCTTGCCCACCCACATCCACACCTGCCCGACCGCCCGCTGCTCACTATTCGCAGCACTCCACTATGAACAATCCCCGCCACTGAGGGACAGGTGACCGGTAGGGGCTAATATTTGTTATTATTATTTTTTCTCATGTGGGGAACAATATGATTTATGTGGGGAGAATAAGGATTTATGGATTTATGGGGGAAACAATGTGAATAATTCATGTGGGGAGCAATAGGATTTATGTAGGGAGCAATATGATTTATGTATCGAGCAATATGATTGTTTTTTCTGTGTAGGCCAATGTTTGTGTAGATTTTTTTTTACTATGAGGGCTAATGTGTGTTTTTTGTTTTTTTCTGTGGGGAACTGATGGTGTGCCTTGGCAGTTTTAAAATATTGTTCGGTGTGCCGCGAGTAAAAAAAGGTTGAAAATCACTGCTGTATGTATTATTTCTCTGGGGATATTATCTGTGTCCTGTCACATGTAAGCTACCTGTTATAGTGCACTTTAAGAAATTGTATGTCCACAGTATATTACAAACATACAGTAGGATTACATGCATAAGAATGTAGTACTGTTGGAGATTAATTTTGTGAACATCCATTTATGTATCTAACTTTGGAGTACTAACATTATGGCATTAAACTGCTTAAACTGCTTCAGTAGCGCTGATAGTGGCCTGGTTGCCATGGGGATGCTCACTGAGGTGTTTACTACTGTTGGACACGCACTTCCGGTCACGTGATCGGGAGATGCGTTCCAAATACCGGAAGTGCGGCAGTGGAACGCATGCCACTCCACTGTGCCTTCAAAGCACTCAGGACTGTGGATTTTACACATTTATTTACATATGTGGTTGGTATAGTTTTGTATGTTTGTTTGTAATGTTTAGTGTTGTATGTACGGTCAAAGTCGAAAAATATCACGCTACATGTTGCCATATATTCACCCCATGCGCTTGCCCACTGCACGTGCACATTCTCTCCCGTGCGTGCGGATACTCGCAGCTGCGTGATGGCACTTCCTCGGCCATGCGCTCGAGCGCATGGTATGTGCATTTACGGTAGTTTGTGTGCGTCTAGTCGGCGACTCAATCGTTACATAGTAAAACCAAATAGTATGTTTTATAGGTAATGTTCCCCTTAATAATAACTGTAAGTCTGTTTAGTGTAACTGGTCGCTGGACAGAGGAATTCCTCTTTGTATGATACGAAGGGTCAGACAGGGTTTGAGCAGTTGTGTTTGGTACCTAACTAAAGAACATTTTATTAGAAACAATCCGGTGCTGGTTAGGTAAAGATTAATCGCTCCTGCGTATAGTTATGTCTATTAGTAGTTTCTGGACATTTACTATATTTGCGGTTCATTATCCATGCGGCGGGAATCCTGAGATTCCCTCCCACCTGAGCAGTTTGATATAGTCACAGCCCACCTGTTCAAACTAACCTATGACCTTTTGTTATGATGCGAGGAGACATTCCCGTGTCCAATGAACAATGAGATTATAGGTCCCTTTGTAGCGTACTGTACGCAGTGTATATAAGGACAGCCAGCCTGGCCAGCTCAGTCTTCTCTCCACAAACGGTTTTCATCTTGACTAACTCGGAGCTGGTACCAGGACTGCGCAGCGAATCATTCCCCAGTGTGTGTAAGTTATTCTCTGTGACCATTCTAAAACTCTGACTGTATTTTGCCACGTTCTCTCTCTCTCTCTCATTGTATGTTATTGTTTGCGATTGTGCCGCTATTGTATATTTATGTGTAGTTATTCTGCTTAGATATTGATGTTAGCCTGTAGTGTATAAACTGTTAACTGTTTTCCCCTTTTTACATAGCTAGATATTGTTAGTAAAGGTGTTGGAACCTTAGCAAGGTATTGTGTGTTTATTACATTGCAGAGGGTAATCGGTGCGTCTCAATTGCTCAAGCAGCTTTAGTATTAACAAGGTTAAGCAGCGTTATATCGCTACAGTATTTCAGTAGTAAGGTTTACAGTACAAACTCAATCATTCAGTGTGTTGCATACAAGGTTTACTGAGTGTCATCCCGTGAGCGTCTGCGCCGCTCGTGTTCCCCTCGTGGTCACGAGCGTCCGCTACGCTGGTAGCGTAGCATTACGGTAGTCGGCCCCCTATAGCGTGCTCGTCACCAAGCGTTAAGCTGTGAGCGAGCGTGTCGCATGTGCGTCTCGACCATGGATAAGCGGCTGCTATGCTAAGTGCGTACCCTTACGGTACCCCATACGCCAATTGCGTACTGAGTCTCTTACACATTTATAGTGAATGTTATAAGGTAATCAATCGGCATTATCAATTGGCGGCTCGTCCGTCCTCCACATATCCGCACTAGCGAACACAAACTTTATCTATCAGCAAAGGGCGGGAAAGTAGTATCCCTTCGTATCCGTATTAGTGGTGAGGGATACAGTAGTGCTGGCTAGATAAGCGTCTGTTTCGCTACGCTGTAGGAGTGCTGGTGGAATCCGGAACCGGAAGGTAAGAACAGTACGCTATTGTCTTTTAAAACTGTTTATTTCTGTTTTGCGTACGCACACACGCACGCACACACCTGTATTTCTTTTTCCATCTGTGTAATTTCACATCTCGCCTTCCTGTTTGCCATTTATCATTGATAACGTGCTGAGAAAGATTTGTTGCTATTGGTAGTTAAAAGTCAAAAAATAATACATTAAAGGGTAATTTGTAAAACACGCACACGGCTTTGCCTAAAGATACAAGGAAAGACCTGTGTGGTGGTCGGTAGATGATTACAGTTAAAGATCATCTACATTGATATAAACGTGTTAGTTGTATTTCTGTGGATATACCTGGCTTGCGTACACGTGTCTCTAACAAAGGGTGGGACTAGCGTACGCGACGCAAGGGCCGACGCACGAAGCGTATATTACGCAACGGAGCGTCTGGGTACGCCCACGTGATACAAATCACACGATAGTATTGTTTTAGTTAGGTGATAAGGAGGCAACGCGATAATAGCGCAAGTCAAATCTCAGTGTCCTAAATTTTAAGCTAATAGATCCTTCTCTAGTTGCAACTCCTCGGGATTAGCCTGCGATACTGAATGAAAGGGATTTCTGCGCAGAAACGAAAGTAAAGAGTATATGAGGTTGAAAGTGTGTGTATACATATATATAAGTTTCTAATTTTGGGTGGAACCACAGGAAATCATCGAGTTCTCGTGAGGTACATACGTGTAAGTGACGGCACGGTGGCTTGGGAGGCATCCCTTGTTAAACATATTAGAAGAGCATTAGAGTATAGCAGACCAAGAGGTCTACTGTAGTACAGACCATGAGGTCACGGACCAGGAGGTCCAGGTACAGCAGACTAGGAAGTCCGCTATATAAGAGTCAAGAAGCACAACACCTGGAAGGGTTGGTGCGGAACCCATATAGGCCATTAAGCTACGGCTGAAGGAATTTGCAGCCACAATTTTCGATTCCACTGGTCGCTCCGCACATAAGATTAGTTGCTTATGTGCAGAACGATTGTACCGCATGTAATTGTGTGCATTAGTTAGTAACTTGACCCAGTACCATTTGCGTACGCTAAAGGGGTCATAAACGCTATTTGTACATTCTAACGTGATTTGTGTATTTTTTTTTTATTTTAAGGGAGGTTCGCTGGTCACTCGGGAATTCTCTAACAACCAATAGTTACTGGAAAGGGTTAAGTGCTCTTCGGATCACACCCACATGTTCCAGTAAGTAAAGGTTTATAGGGGCCCTAGGTTGGGTACAGCAGCTCTGAGTCAGTGATTGCAGTACTGGCCAACGTGGGCGAGAAGTGAGTGGAGGTACTCGGTAAACTTTCACCGTCAGTCTACCCCGGACATCTTGGTTTTTGTAAGGGTTCGCTGAAGACCCTGATTTGAAGGTCAGAGGTAGCAAAAGCAACACCTGCAAAGATGGGGGCCAGTTGTTCAGGTAGGGGGCGATCAACCCTGGTCCAAGTTGATTCAGTAAACCGACCAATCGGGTCGGCAAGGTATATCATGTGTGAGAAATACGGTTCACACACAGAGGTTTTGTGCGATGAATGTGAAAGAATGACTGTGCATGACGGGGAAAAGTTCCCACGGGTAGGCAGTTTTAGTCCCGAGGTGTTACAAAATCTAAGGAGAAGGATATGTCTCATTAAATCTGCAAAGAGACGGATCAAACATTATGATTATTTACAGTTATGGCAACAGGAAGGTGAAATACAAAGAGGATTGGCTCAAGCGACTGGATCTAACCCTGTCAGAAAACTGATAGCCACCGCTCCCCCACCACCATACATAACAGGAGAGAAAGTGGTCACAGAGAAAGGCACACTGGTGTATGATAAACAAGCACTTAGTAACTGTATAGATGTTAAGAATAATGTAACTAAGATTGTTGATGCTAATACTAACCCGTGCAAGCTGTACCCTATTTTAAACTTTCCCCAGGATTGTGACCAAGAGGATGAGCCCACAACAATATCGGCACTCTCTCTAGCAGCCACCATAGCAGAAACAACAGTGGGCACGGCCCAACCAGTAAGAGCAGTATCAAAGGCCCCTAGTGGAGGGACAGGTGAGGTCGTATCAACTGATAAGTACGGCACTGTACACTATGCTGAAACCATTACACCACATGTTATAGAATCTACTCAGAATGATGTTATTGAACTTAATCCCGTTAGGGTAATTGCAGTACCAAATGGGAAAACTGACACTTCAGGAGTCACTCCTGTCAGAAACATCGCCATGCACTGCCCCTTTTCCTGAACGGAATTAAGATCAATGGTGTCTGAATTCCCTGATCCTAGGAAAGATCTAGTTGCAAGCCAGAAGTACATTAGAGAGCTAGGACATACTGTAGAGCCCAATAACAAAGATTGGCGGACATTGCTGAGGGCATGTTTACCCTCCAATGTCGACTCAGCGAGTTTTATAACTGACTGTAGACTAGACGAAGAAGTACCCCTTACTGAGGAGTACAATCAAGATAATGTGAAAAGAATTAATTTGCAGCTGGGGGTATATTTCCCAGCTGTTGCTAAATGGAACAAAATTTTCTCCATCAAGCAAAAGGAGGGAGAAACAGCGGCTGATTATTTTCATCGGGCACTACAGGAAATGGCTAAGTATACAGGCATAGAAGACATTAAGACAAATGTGAATCATAGAGAAGTAGCAGTATCTGTGTTAATGGATGGTTTAAAGGAAGTATTGAGGACGAGGGTACAGACCACCCAACCATGTTGGCGAGGTCTGTCGGTGGCTACTTTGAGAGAGGCCGCTATTGATCATGATAGGAACATCACCAGACACAGGGAGTCACAGAGTGATAAGTTAATGGCCGTAAGTATACAGGCCCTGACCACAAGGCCACCTCAGTATAAATCTCCGACCCCTGTGGGTAAGTCAAATGTGGTAACTTGTTATTACTGTCATAAAGAGGGACATTTTGCACGAGACTGTAGATTGAAAAATACACAAAAAATCATATCAACCCCCTAGACAACGACATGACACACGAAATTGGGATCAAGGACCGCAGAGACGGAGTTATGAACCACACGCAGGGGAAACAAAAAGGTATCCCCCAAAAAGAGACTGGCAAGTCTCTGATAGTTCCCATTTACCCCCTTCACAGGTAATAGCTGCCAGGGTAATACAGGGAGGTCACCACATACAATAGGGGTGGGGCCACACCTGTAATCTGCAGCCAGTGAAATTAATTGCAAGCCTTGGAAGTGAACCCGAGGTCACAATTGATGTAGCTGGTAAATCTCTAAATTTCCTTGTAGATACGGGGGCGGCCAAGTCAGTGATAAATTCGACCGTGGGCATGAGAACCACTGGTAAAACAATTCCAGCCATGGGAGTAACAGGAGTAGTACAGCACTACCCTTTAAGCAAACCTGCAGAGATTACGATAGGGCCTTTGCATACCAAGCATTCTTTTCTGCTGGCTGCATCGGCTCCGACTAATCTCCTAGGGAGAGCTTTACTGTGCAAAATAGGATGTGTCATATATTGTACTCCTGAAGGTGTGTTCTTGGACATACCCGAAAACCACGCTCAGGAAGTGCAGGATATGCTAGACTCCCCAACAAGATTAATGTCCCACACTGTTGTTGTAAATAGGTGTCCGTCCAAGGTAGAGGAAATGATTTCCCAGATACCGGAATCACTTTGGACCAAGGATGGACAAGACACTGGATTAATGGCAAACATAGCCCCAGTAGTTGTACAAGTAAAAGATGGTAGGATAGCTCCAAAAATCCCACAATACCCTCTGAAGCCAGAGGTGGAGTTAGGAGTTTACCCTGTAATAGAGCGTTTGCTACAACAGGGCATTCTGGTAAGAACGTCCAGCACTGCCAATAGTCCCATCTTCCCTGTTAAAAAGAGTGGGGGAGGGGTTACAGATTAGTGCAGGATCTAAGAGGGATCAACAAAATAGTTGAGAGTCAATTCCCCGTAGTGCCAAATCCAGCTGTCATCCTTATGCAAATCCCTCCCACTGCCAAATTTTTCACTGTGATTGACCTCTGCTCCGCTTTCTTCTCGGTACCTCTGCACCCTGACAGTCAATACTTATTCGCATTTACATACAGAGGAGTTCAGTACACCTGGACTCGCTTACCACAAGGTTTCATTGACAGCCCAAGTATTTTCTCTCAGGCCTTGCATGATTGTTTACAGTCTTTCCAACCTGAGAGTGGATTAGTATTAATACAGTACGTGGATGATTTACTGCTGTGTTCTGATTCACTAGAAGCGTCCCTGAGTTTCATCTTTCAGACACAGGACACAAGGTTTCCAAAGATAAGTTACAATTATGCCAGACCAGGGTGAAGTATTTGGGACACTGCCTAACACAAGGACTGAGACACCTTACCGCTGATAGAATTCAAGCAATTCGTGACATGACCCTGCCGCAAACCCAGCAACAGATTAGAACGTTCTTAGGAATGTGTGGGTATTGCCGTAACTGGATCCCAGGTTTTTCCATACTAGCCCTACCTTTACAGGAGATGGTCTCATCAAGCAAACCTGATCAGATTTCGCACACAGACGAGTCTGAGATGGCATTTGAAAGACTTAAACAGTGCCTAACACAGGCACCAGCATTAGGTATGCCAGATTATGGAAAACCCTTTGAACTGTACGGAACAGAGAGTGCTGGGTGCGCAGCAGGTGTCTTAACCCAGGAGCATGGTGATGCCAGCAGGCCGGTAGCCTACTATAGCGCTCAGCTAGATACGGTAGCGCGATCCCTCCCCACATGCTTGCGAAGTGTTGCAGCAATAGCATTGCTAGTAAGTAAAAGAGGACACAATCTCACAATTCATACACCACATGCAGTGTCAGCCTTACTGAATTCGGCCCAAACCAGACACGTCTCATCAGCGCGGTTTACAAGATGGGAATTGGCATTGATCACCATAAGGAGATGCAGCGCATTAAATCCTGCAACGTATCTCCCAGATGTGCCTGGACAGGCACAAAGGGTGGAGGATGAGAGTGATGGTGAAGGAGGATTTAATACAGTGGATGACACGCATGATTGTATGGAATATTTGACCCAAAATTTCACGGCAAGGCCTGACATCAGTGACAACCCACTGGAAGATGTAGACTTTACTTTCTACACTGACGGTAGTTGTCACAGACAGACGGACTCGGGAGACTTGTGTACTGGATACACAGTCGTAGATGACCAAGGTACCATAGAAGCAGAACCGCTAAGCCCACCACACTCAGCACAAGTTGCTGAACTGGTTGCCCTAACCAGGGCATGCGAATTGGCTAAAGGCAAGTCAGCCAATATCTACACAGATTCTAGGTACGCCTTCGGAGTAGTCCATGATTTCGGGGCCCTATGGCGCCTCAGAAATTTCATGACGGCAGCTAGCACACCCGTAGCGCATGCAGCCCACATCAAAAGACTTCTAACAGCGATACAGGAACCCGACAGAGTGGCTGTTATCAAGTGTAAAGCTCACACATATAGCCAAGACCCGGTATCACTTGGTAACAGCCGAGCAGACGAAGCTGCTAAATCAGCAGCCGGTAACCCCATACAGACAGACAGCACACAACTGATGGCATTTAATACTGTAAACACACAGAAATTATATGAAATGCAAAATTTGTGTTCACCACAAGAAAAGGCAGTTTGGAGGTCAAAAGGATATGGCCAGGAGTCCTCAGGACTCTGGACAGATGGACAGGGTAAGCTAGTGGCACCCAGAGCATACCTTCCAAGTCTAGCGGAAGCGGCACATGGGCTGACTCATCTAGGTAAAGAAGGAATGTGTAAGTTGGTAAGAGCTTATTGGTGCGCCCCTGGATTTTCTTCTCATGCGGGTAAAAGAGCAATGACATGTCTCACCTGCTTGAGGAAGAATATCGGAAAGGCAATACCAACAGAGCCATCCCACATCCCTCCTACAGATGGTCCTTTTCAGGTAATACAAATTGATTTCATACAATTGCCACCTTGTAGAAATTTAAAGTATGTATTGGTTTGTATTGACGTGTTCTCAAATTGGGTTGAAGCATTTCCTGCGGCCACAAATACCGCTGTATTTACTGCAAAGAAAATTGTGCAGGAATTTGTGTGTAGGTATGGTATTCCTAGAATCATTGAAAGTGATAGGGGTACCCATTTTACAGGTGAAGTCTTTCAAACAATGTGTAAGTTGATGGGAATTAATAGTAAGCTGCACACTCCGTACCGCCCCCAGGCGAGTGCGAAGGTGGAAAGAGTAAACAGCACTATTAAAAATAAATTGAGCAAGGTAATGACTGAAACAGGACTGTTATGGCCTGAAGCTTTGCCAATCGTATTATACAGCATCAGAACCACTCCCAGGTCCCCTCTTAATCTGTCTCCTTTTGAAATCTTGTTTGGTCGACAACCCCATGTTATGATTAACCCCCAGGATGATTTGAAATGTAACAATGAAGTAACTGTAAAGTACTTGGTTAAGATGAGTAAGCAATTGAGGAATCAAAATGATAATCTAAAGTTGGTGATTCCTGATTTGCCAGACAGTAACTGTCATGACATTGAACCTGGGGATTATGTAATGATACGGAATTTTCTACGCTCAGGTTGCCTTATTGACAGATGGGAAGGACCATATCAAGTCTTATTGACCAGCACAACAGCATTGAAGGTTGCCGAGAGAGAGACTTGGGTCCATTCGTCTCATTGTAAAAAGGTTGCTGACCCAGAGAGGTCCCGTGATAAAGAACAGACGGTAGAGGTTGTATCACTAGAGTGTCTGTTCAGGGAGGATTGAGACGACACCTGAGCGCTGAGAATAATAAGACCAGAGGCGTTTGTCGAGCCGGATTTCTTTTTCCCATTTGTTATTTTCTCCAGTTCCCATCTCCCTCCTATTTCCCTTCCCCCTTCTTATTTTTCTCCTTTTACTCCTCTAAGATGGACTTGCCCCAAGAGACTGTGATCCGGATTTTCCTGTTGACCATGATGTTGACCAGAACAGTCTGTTTCGGTGAGAGTACCATGGAGGTCGAGAAAGGATCTGGAATGGGTTCTGATGACCAGGATGGAGGCGTAAATTTCCAAGAGCAACATAATCACCGAGTAAAGGCGAGTATCAGAAAACGATCTGGTAGCATTGACAATAGAAGGAATTGTGAAGGATTGTTAGCTGAAGAAAACTGCATCTGTAGGCATTGTGACAATATAGTTGAGGATGGGTGCATCAAGAAATGTCAGTCCAGTTTTAATATCCACATGGACCGGCATCCATTGAGTGACTATTACTCCTTAGTGGGTAAAGTGTTAAATCAGACAGACTGTTGGGTATGCTCTCAAGTACCTCAAGGTCATAGCAAATCAGGGCTAGTACCATTCCCTTTAACTATAGGAGAGGTACTTGAGCTAAGTGGTGGAAGGCCGGTGGACAAGAGGTTTAATATCTCTAGTCCTCCTAGTTTGAAGCTCCACCAATATCATGTGGATAGGTCTTTAGTGTGCTTTAACATTTCCAATCCCCGAAAGCCTGGAAATTGGGAAGTGTCATGGAGTAATCAAACCATGACCTTTTCATACAGAGCCGACAGAATGCCCATAGACACACAACTTATACGCCAGATAGCCGACCATGGAAGATTTTTCCGGTATAGGTACACTCTAGGAAGTAGGACCATGCGAGTTGGAGAAGTATCACCAGGATACTGTGCACATATCGTACAACCTGATACGTGTACAAGACAGATGGGAGAGTTAGGGTTAGGAGACTTCACATGGAAAATTTGTAACATGGTTATGTCATACTCTGTCCCATATGTTCTCCCCGATGATGATAATATTTCATATGCGGGAGAAAGGCGTATAAGTGGCTTGCCCCAAACTCAGAGGGATTGTGTTATATTGGGAAAGTACTGCCTGAAGTAATGACTGTATCTCATATCAAAATGAAAGACATTCACCGCGGTGCCCAAGCTCCTTATACTCACACTCATTACGAGCACATTGTTAAACGGCACCTGATAGAGAGGACAGAGCATTCGGCCTCTGATCTGATCCATGAATCCACCGGGATTCAATTCCTACTCGCGTTAGATATCACTCGTACCGCCAGAGGAGTGATAAATTATAGATATATATCTGCGCTTGCAAATTTATTAGACAATATCACCGAAATGTATGACGACACATTCAGGTACACTGGGAAAGAGTTACAAGCCTACAAAACAGAACTGGTTCAGCATAGGATGATCCTCAATTACCTCACAGCTGTGACAGGCGGGTATTGTGTTACCCTAGCAACTCAATATGGAATAAAATGCTGCACGTATATCACAAACAGCACTGAGGACCCGGCCGAGATGGATGACATTTTACAATTAAAGTGGGAGTTCCGAAGGAGACATAATCTCACTCTCGCCGCTGTGGGCAATGAGCTGACCGGTTGGGTGTCATGGTTGAACCCACGAAATTGGTTCTCGGGCTTCAGAGAATGGGCCAAAGGTATTATTATGGATGTAGGGAAATTTCTTTTGTGTATTCTGGGAGTCGTCATATTGGTTGGACTGATATTTAGATGCGTTCGGGCTTTAACGAAGTGTAAAGGTAGTACCAGAGTGATGAGTCTGAGGAGCGAAGACACTATAATAACAACAAATTTGATTTATGACCCAACGATAGAGACAATGTTGTGATGAAAATGTGATTCCACGGTCCGTTTCTTTCACCCGTTTCTCCTTTGTTTTCCTCCAAGGTCCAAAGACATCCGCTTGGAAGAATTTGACAACCTCTTTTATACAGACCATTGATGGACTATGCCACAGACCCCCAATATCCCTAGTGACTTTAACTTTTACGATAGCCCAATACTTTAGAGACTGTAATTTTATGGACAATGGAACAACTTTTGCTCGCTATTTATAGCAAAAGCACCGAGAGACATCAGACAACATGTACATCAAGACAAGACATCAGACAAGACCTCAATCGGCGACTGTTTATTTAAACTCACATAGTTTACGACTGCATTTATAACGATGGTTTCTTATCTTCATCTCTACAACCTTCAGGTAATGACACACATAGTCGATAGGGAATATAGACACATATATATCAGCATTCACATGTTCCCCCCATTCATGTATCATCAACTAAAATGTGCTCCCCATTTGTTGCAACCAAAAGCCGAAAAGAGCTCGGTAAAGTTTGACAGCCCATCCACAGACCCTTAATACGGGATAAGAAGGATTCAAACGTATACTTCGCAATACCTCGAAGCTTGATTTAAAACACGTACGGCACGATGATACATGACCCCTCAAACATGGATTCATACACACATGCTTCTACTATTTCACTAGGTCATACTTTTCCCACCTTCTCCTCTCCTCCCTTTACCCAATCATAAAATGGTATTTACATGATGACATATATTTTTCTTTTTTGAACTGTTTTAGGAAGTGGCAGTTATTGATGACTGCCAAAGGGTGGACTGTCAAAGTCGAAAAATATCACGCTACACGTTGCCATATATTCACCCCATGCGCTTGCCCGCTGCACGTGCACATTCTCTCCCGTGCGTGCGGATACTCGCAGCTGCGTGATGGCACTTCCTCGGCCATGCGCTCGAGCGCGTGGTATGTGCATTTACGGTAGAGTTTGTGTGCGTCTAGTCGGCGACTCAATCGTTACATAGTAAAACCAAATAGTATGTTTTATAGGTAATGTTCCCCTTAATAATAACTGTAAGTCTGTTTAGTGTAACTGGTCGCTGGACAGAGGAATTCCTCTTTGTATGATACGAAGGGTCAGACAGGGTTTGATCAGTTGTGTTTGGTACCTAACTAAAGAACATTTTATTAGAAACAATCCGATGCTGGTTAGGTAAAGATTAATCGCTCCTGCGTATAGTTATGTCTATTAGTAGTTTCTGGACATTTACTATATTTGCGGTTCATTATCCATGCGGCGGGAATCCTGAGATTCCCTCCCACCTGAGCAGTTTGATATAGTCACAGCCCACCTGTTCAAACTAACCTATGACCTTTTGTTATGATGCGAGGAGACATTCCTGTGTCCAATGAACAATGAGATTATAGGTCCCTTTGTAGCGTACTGTACGCAGTGTATATAAGAACAGCCAGCCTGGCCAGCTCAGTCTTCTCTCCACAAACGGTTTTCATCTTGACTAACTCGGAGCTGGTACCAGGACTGCGCAGCGAATCATTCCCCAGTGTGTGTAAGTTATTCTCTGTGACCATTCTAAAACTCTGACTGTATTTTGCCACGTTCTCTCTCTCTCTCTCTCATTGTATGTTATTGTTTGCGATTGTGCCGCTATTGTATATTTATGTGTAGTTATTCTGCTTAGATATTGATGTTAGCCTGTAGTGTATAAACTGTTAACTGTTTTCCCCTTTTTACATAGCTAGATATTGTTAGTAAAGGTGTTGGAACCTTAGCAAGGTATTGTGTGTTTATTACATTGCAGAGGGTAATCGGTGCGTCTCAATCGCTCAAGCAGCTTTAGTATTAACAAGGTTAAACAGCGTTATATCGCTACAGTATTTCAGTAGTAAGGTTTACAGTACAAACTCAATCATTCAGTGTGTTGCATACAAGGTTTACTGAGTGTCATCCCGTGAGCGTCTGCGCCGCTTGTGTTCCCCTCGTGGTCACGAGCGTCCGCTACGCTGGTAGCGTAGCATTACGGTAGTCGGCCGCCTATAGCGTGCTCGTCACCAAGCGTTAAGCTGTGAGCGAGCGTGTCGCATGTGCGTCTCGACCATGGATAAGCGGCTGCTACGCTAAGTGCGTACCCTTACGGTACCCCATACGCCAATTGCGTACTGAGTCTCTTACACATTTATAGTGAATGTTATAAGGTAATCAATCGGCATTATCAGTACTGATATATTCAGTGTTCTTTGCACATTTTAGAATAGTGAACAGGTATCTCTTGTTGTTCAATGAGAGGGAGGGCTATATGGGTATAAATATGGGCTACCCACACTGGTCTGTGATCTTGACAAAGGTCCCCACATGGGACCGAAACGTTGATACCCCTATGCTGATACCTTGAGGCTATGAACAATAAAAAGACATATGAAGACTGGTGAGTGCTCCTGAGATTTTATTGCTACATTGGAATAGACTGGTCCAGGTGACACATGTCTAATTATGGATGCAACCCCAGCCGCTGCTTTACAAGGCTAGAGTGTGGACTGTACAAGGAGATATATATATATATATATATATATATATATACACACACACACACACACACACACACACACACACACACACACACCAGTGCTACTTTTGCACAGTACTGTGCAAAAGTTTTAGGCAGGTGTGGAAAAAATGCTGCAAAGTAAGAATGCTTTCAAAAATAAATGTTAATACTTTATTTTTATCAATTAACAAAATGCCTAAATGCAAAGTGAATGAACAAAATAGAAATCTAAGGGGGTAATTCAGACCTGATCGCTGGGCTGTGTTTTTTGCTGCCCTGCGATCAGATAGTCGCCGTCTACAGGGGGAGGATTAAATCGCTGTGCAAGTGTGCGTTCGGATGTGTAGCAGAGCTGCGCAAACTGATTTTGTGCAGTCTATGCACAGCCCAGGACTTACTCAGCCACTGCGATTGTTTCCTGCTGATCAAGGCCGGATTTGACGTCAGACACCCTCCCTTCAAATGCTTGGACATGCCTGCGTTTTTCCAGACACTCCCTGAAAACGGTCAGTTGACACCCACAAATGCCCTCTTCCTATCAATCTCCTTGCGAATGCCTGTGCGAATGGATCCTTCACACAATCCCTGTTGCTGCAGTCTGTTGCTCCTCCGCATTGTGGCTCAGACGCAGTTCAGATCTGATCCACGCTGTACGAAAACGCACAGCAGCGATCAGATCAGAATTACCCCCTAAATCAAATCAATATTTGGTGTGACCACCTTTTGCCTTCAAAACAGCATCACTTCTTCTAGGTATATTTGCACGCAGTTTTTGAAGGAACTTGGCAGGAAGGTTGTTCCAAACATCTTGGAGAACGGATGTAGGCTTGCTCAAATCCTTCTGTCTATTCATGTAATCCCAGTCACATTAGACTTTTTTAGTGTACACCCAGGTATGACAATAGCCTTCTTTTTATCATGGGCAAGAGACTTACTGACTTACGTTGTCACAAACATCGTCATCATCATATATCCCCCTCATCCTATTGCACTTCCACACTAACATCCTCAATTGCTATGTCACCGTCTTTACTTTTGTCACCGTCTTTACGTTTGTATGTAGATGGTGGAAGGAGATTTCTCTATCAGTACAGTGTCAGAAATGTCAGACTCACACATAACTAACATGGACACCCCTAGGCTCTCCTCACAGATTTGTGAACACGTTTTTTTCTTCAGCCTTAGTATTCTTCTGTCTTTTTTGGGAACTGTTTTGTCTGTTTTAAAGGTGACATCTCTACCAGACTTAGAGTGAGGTGTTGCATTATCATATGAGGTTACAAAAGATGATGCCTGACCGTGTTTGGCCCCAGCTTCCGCACAAGGCATTCTTCTAGTGCATGAAACAGCAGTAGTACTAGCAAGAACACCACTTGCAAACAAAGCCACGGCCTGAGCCTTACCTTGCCACTGCGTGTGGTGTGTGGCGTGTTGGCAATTTTGTCTTTAGAGGTGATGTTGTCTTTAACGTTGTGAAATATTGTTTAGATTTCATGCCCTTTCTCAAACTTTGTGTCCCCTGAACACCTTTAGTACATGTTGAAGTACTATCATGACTGGCAGCATTACTACATTGATCCTAGTAAGGGCACCCTAATGACTTGACACACGTTTATTTATTTTACAAGTGCTTGAAAACACAACACAGTGCCATACAAAGCCCACTGTCCCACACCCTCTCCCTCTAGTCACTGCCACTGGTGTGTGTCCTGTGCATTTTTTTAGTGCCTCAGAGCCCACAGTCCCACACACTCTCCCTCTGATTACTGCCACTGGTGTTTGTTCTGTCTGTGTTTTTTTTTCTTTCCTCAGAGCCCACAGTCCCGCCCACTCTCCCTCCGTTGTGTGTAAAATGGTGCCCAAATCAAAGTCTGGTCCTCTTTGCTGGCATCTCAACACGCTTCCTCACCATTCGCCACCTGACTCATTAAATTGAATGTCCGAAGGATTCGAACCCGGAGGTCACCCCGCCTCTTTTTCCCCTTACCTTGTTCCTTTTCTTCTTATCCATCTCCTCCCCCTTTAGTTTTTTCTATTTTAACTTTCCTTGATGGCTGGCCACACCGTTGCTGTGAGAATTTCTTCTTGCTGTCCTAGAAAAACTGTTCATCGTTAATGATGTTGCTGCTCGTTACGATTTTTATGGACTTACCATTTGCAAGGTTTCCTTGCGAGTCATGTATGCTGTATTATTATTTGATTATTTTAATAAAGTGTGTTTAAAAAAAATGGTGCCCAAATCACGAGGGAGGGACTTTATGCAATCCAAAACATGTTAGATCCGACGTCGGAAAAAATGGGGTTTTGCCTTGTTTTTTGATCCAAGTCTGTCGGGAAGATCCGAGCCGGGACTCAGATCTACTCGTAATGTGGAAGTTTGGGTGGTTTCAGCTTCTAGGAAACCAGACCCGCTCATCTCTAATCCAGACAATGGAAGTCCCACTTCTGCACTATAGTAAATACAGTTGAAACAAATTTAAGCATAAACACATTCAAAAATGTCTGTCTTCCCCAATCCTACTCTCCAGAACATACCATAAACCATGTCACACTCGTGTATTTTGTGTATGTGTCATACATTCATACACAAATGTATGTCCCACAGCACGCATGTTGCCAAAGCCCCTTAAAAGAAGATACCCCTTGTCAAAGTCGAAAAATATTGCAGTACACACATCACGTACAAACCACACACACATGTCCGCCATGCGTGCACATATCCGCAAATTGCGTATGGTCGCACCCGCAGTCCGGCGCATTAGAGCGTGGTACGAGTAATTACAGTGGAATTTGTACTCTCATGGAAAAGCCACAAAGATATATCATAGATCTAATAAATATATTGTAAAAATCCCACACTGTCTGCTTGGTCCTTCTAAATAGCATGAAGCTCAGTCACACATAAATTAAAACTCCCAGAGACTAAAATACAATGGCCTTATTTACACTAAGCTTTGAAATTCTATGAAGAAGGCAAACACCTTTGTTTACTGGGATAGCCAAGTTTCTGTTTTAAACAATGAGTACTGGATTGTCATTGTCTCACCTGAAGGCAAAAACAAACGAATAGACAATACCCAGGAACCGAAGCTGTTTAGAAAATCAATTAACAATAAGCTAACCACAACACAAGACCAGACAGTTAGAAATCTAAGATATTAACATTCATAGTCTAAAACCCATGGAGATGTAGGTGTTCATATATATATATATATATATATATATATATAATATATATATATATATATATATATATGAATAAATATATATAATTCCTAACAAATTGTAATAGCAGGAGTATGTGTGTGTATATATATATATATATATATATATATATATATATATATATACATACATACAGGTTGAGTATCCCATATCCAAATATTCCGAAATACGGAATATTCCGAAATACGGACTTTTTTGAGTGAGAATGGGATAGTGAAACCTTTGTTTTTTGATGGCTCAATGTACACAAACTTTGTTTAATACACAAAGTTATTAAAAATATTGTATTAAATGACCTTCAGGCTATGTGTATAAGCTGTATATGAAACTTAAATGAATTGTGTGAATGTAGACACACTTTGTTTAATGCACAAAGTTATAAAAAATATTGGCTAAAATGAACTTCAGGCTGTGTGTATAAGGTGTATATGTAACATAAATGCATTCTGTGCTTAGATTTAGGTCCCATCACCATGATATCTCATTATGGTATGCAATTATTCCAAAATACAGAAAAATCCTATAACCAAAATACCTCTGGTCCCAAGCATTTTGGATAAGGGATACTCAACCTGTATATATATATATATATATATATATATATATATATATATATATGAATATGTGGATATAGGTATATCTTGAGCATTGAACTAGATAATCATATCATGTGTGGGATCATATTGTTCAGAGTCACGTAAACATTAATCTGGTGGGAATAAGAAAATTATTATATATTACCTCATTAAGTTATTAATAATACCAGATTTATGTATGATTAATGTGATGGGTTTAACTGATCATGGGGCGGGAACTCAGATATAAACAACAGAAACCACATCTCAAGTCCTAGCCATTGCCCACTTCTTCAACTGACCAATGGTCCCCGGTGCACAGGATATGTCCCACCCCCGAACCAATGGAAGAAGAGCACACAGTGTCTATTGTATTATGTCTTGATCTACTGAATAAAGAGCGAGCTGCAGGCCAGGTCACTATCACAGACTCTGAAGGTCATCACCCGTGATGACCGGACCGGGAAGCGCACGCGATTATTCTCACGTATGTACATTGACTGTAGCCATTATTCTGTTGTAGATTTATCTTATTAGCCTTGTAGTGTATAACTTGTACTGTTATCCCCTTTCAAATAATCCACTGTGGCCTTAGAACCCAGTGGTTAACTACATATCGGTGTTGTGTCCTCATTTCCCTGCTAAGGTTTAAAGTGTATTTAACTGTATAAGGTTTAAGAGTGTATTGATAAGGTGTGTACGCACTGCAAGTACTTTATACCGCCAGCGCTGCGTAAGGTTTAAGGTGTAACATCATTACAGTGCTTTGCAGCACATGGTTTAGAGTGTAATAACATTGCATTGCATTACGAATAAGGTTTAAAGTTTATCGAAAGTGTGTGCGCGCGCTGTGCGTTCTTCGTACACCCAGCGTGGCATGTGTACGCTAAGTACGTAGAATGAACGGGACTCTGTACGCAAATAGCGTACGAAGTGCATAGCGTGTATATTAAGTCTAGCGGCCGCAGCGGCTCCATGGTAAAGGGGTGTTTAAAAGGTATAGCTTTGTGTTGAAAGGTAATATTGACATTATCAATTGGGGGCTCGTCCGGGATTTCCTCATACCCGCAGCCTAGCAGGTTACAACAGACTTTATCTATCAGCAAAAGGGCGGACAGGCACCCTGCGTGAACCCTTTCCTGGTCGCAGGATACACTAGAAACCCTATTTGTATGCTGATTAGATGAAGTCTGCTCTGCATGGTTTGTAGGGATGCTGGTGGAACCCGTAAAGTGAATACGCAAAGCTATTTTTAAAGTCTGTAAATTTCTGTTTGGTGCCAAATGCGCACACAACACACGCATACACCTGTATTTTGTACTTTGTATACCTGCTCCCATTGTTGCCATAAGTAGTGATTATTAGATTCATTTTGACCTATGCTGAGAAATTTGTTGCTATTTAGTTAAAACATAGACTAGATATTAAGGGAGTAAAACGTAAAAAAAAACACAAATACAGTCTGACCTAGTTAAACAGGTTTATACAGGAAGATACTGTGTTGTGTTAAGTAAACGATTATAGGTAATATCGCTTACATTTATAGAAGTGTGGGATTTGTGCTAATGCGGACGTACGGTCTTTGTACACGTGTCTCGGATAAAGTACGGGACTGCATACGCAACGTAAAGACATACGCACGGTCGCGTGTTTACGCAACATGCGTAAAGATATGGACGCTAAGTACAAGTTAGAAATCTAAGATATTAACATTCATAGTCTAAAACCCATGGAGATGTAGGTGTTCATATATATATATATATATATATATATATATATATAATTATATATATATATATGAATAAATATATATAATTCCTAACAAATTGTAATAGCAGGAGTATGTGTGTATATATATATATATATATATATATATATGTGGATATAGGTATATCTTGAGGATTGAACTAGATAATCATGTCATGTGTGGGATCATATTGTTCAGAGTCACGTAAACATTAATCTGGTGGGAATAAGAAAATTATTATATATTACCTCATTAAGTTATTAATAATACCAGATTTATGTATGATTAATGTGATGGGTTTAACTGATCATGGGGCGGGAACTCAGATATAAACAACAGAAACCACATCTCAAGTCCTAGCCATTGCCCACTTCTTCAACTGACCAATGGTCCCCGGTGCACAGGATATGTCCCACCCCCGAACCAATGGAAGAAGAGCACACAGTGTCTATTGTATTATGTCTTGATCTACTGAATAAAGAGCGAGCTGCAGGCCAGGTCACTATCACAGACTCTGAAGGTCATCACCCGTGATGACCGGACCGGGAAGCGCACGCGATTATTCTCACGTATGTACATTGACTGTAGCCATTATTCTGTTGTAGATTTATCTTATTAGCCTTGTAGTGTATAACTTGTACTGTTATCCCCTTTCAAATAATCCACTGTGGCCTTAGAACCCAGTGGTTAACTACATATCGGTGTTGTGTCCTCATTTCCCTGCTAAGGTTTAAAGTGTATTTAACTGTATAAGGTTTAAGAGTGTATTGATAAGGTGTGTATGCACTGCAAGTACTTTATACCGCCAGCGCTGCGTAAGGTTTAAGGTGTAACATCATTACAGTGCTTTGCAGCACATGGTTTAGAGTGTAATAACATTGCATTGCATTACGAATAAGGTTTAAAGTTTATCGAAAGTGTGTGTGTGCGCACGCTGTGCGTTCTTCGTACACCCAGCGTGGCATGTGTACGCTAAGTACGTAGAATGAACGGGACTCTGTACGCAAATAGCGTACGAAGTGCATAGCGTGTATATTAAGTCTAGCGGCCGCAGCGGCTCCATGGTAAAGGGGTGTTTAAAAGGTATAGCTTTGTGTTGAAAGGTAATATTGACATTATCAATTGGGGGCTCGTCCGGGATTTCCTCATACCCGCAGCCTAGCAGGTTACAACAGACTTTATCTATCAGCAAAAGGGCGGACAGGCACCCTGCGTGAACCCTTTCCTGGTCGCAGGATACACTAGAAACCCTATTTGTATGCTGATTAGATGAAGTCTGCTCTGCATGGTTTGTAGGGATGCTGGTGGAACTCGTAAAGTGAATACGCAAAGCTATTTTTAAAGTCTGTAAATTTCTGTTTGGTGCCAAATGCGCACACAACACACGCATACACCTGTATTTTGTACTTTGTATACCTGCTCGCATTGTTGCCATAAGTAGTGATTATTAGATTCATTTTGACCTATGCTGAGAAATTTGTTGCTATTTAGTTAAAACATAGACTAGATATTAAGGGAGTAAAACGTAAAAAAACCCACAAATACAGTCTGACCTAGTTAAACAGGTTTATACAGGAAGATACTGTGTTGTGTTAAGTAAACGATTATAGGTAATATCGCCTACATTTATAGAAGTGTGGGATTTGTGCTACTGCGGACGTACGGTCTTTGTACACGTGTCTCGGATAAAGTACGGGACTGCATACGCAACGTAAACACATACGCACGGTCGCATGTTTACGCAACATGCGTAAAGATATGGACGCTAAGTACAAATTACACAATAGCATTGTTTAGTTTAGGCGCGGGACGGTAGCCACGCGATAATAGCACAAATTGCTCAGTGTCCAAGATTTAGTTTAAATAAAACCTTTTTTACTGTATTACCTCTGGTACTAAGGCTGTTTTATCTGAATGAAAGTTAATTTTCTGTACAGAAAAACCAAAGTGTATTTGAGTGAACGAGCGTGAGTGTGCAAACAATAAAGGTTTTGTGGACCCAGGGAATTCGGGATCCCGTAGAAGTGGTACACCGAGTGAGTGGAGGCTCGGTGGCGTGAGGCAGCTGACTCATGTTAACATAGATTGAAGTACAAAGGAGCAAGGTAGCAGATACCGCAGGCCAGAAGGTCAGCGAAGGTTTAGAGTACCGCAGACCAAAGGTCAGCGAGGTTTTTGTTTAGGTGCCGCAGCCCAGGGGGTTAGCGAAGAAACCCATATAGGCCATTTGATTGATACGCTGCGGCTGAGGTTTCGCAGCCTGAAAAATCGATTCCATTGGTTGTACGGCGGATAAGTAACAGTTACCTATACGCTGTGCGATTGGACCGCGCGTTCGTGGGTGCATAACTTAGCGCAACGTGATACCCTTTTTACAAGCTTTGCGTAAAATCGCGGGATCATTAGCGCTGGATATAGCATACGCAAGCGTGATTTGTGTAAAAAAAATTTTTATTTTAAGGGAGTTTCGCTGGTCACTCAGGAAATCTCCAACAACCAATATTTACTGGAAAGGGTAAGTCACTCCCAGATACTTTCAGTGAATAGAGGTTACACAGGGGCCCTAGGTTGGGTACATTGCCTGCGCTATCAACAGTGTATGGTAGTATTGGCCAACGGTGGTGTGAGTGGGTGAAAGCACTCGTTGAACTTTCACCGTTGCCTTATATTGAGTATTTTGTTTTTTTGTGGGAATTAGCTGAGAAGGCAATACCTGCAAAATATGGGGGCCAGTTGCTCAAGTAAGGGACGTTCAACCAGGGTTCAGGTTGATATTCCGCGGCCCAGGGGGTCAGCGAGGTACATAATGTGTGAGAAGCATGGATCACACACTGAAGTTTTTTGCAATGAATGGGAACGTATGACTGCGGAAGATAGGGAACCATTCCCTAAGGTGGGCAGTTTTGAACCAGAGGTGTTGCAGAATTTAAGGTTTAGGATATGTCTGATAAAATCCCGAAAACAAAGGGTCAGACACACAAACTGTTTAAATTTATGGCAGCAAGAGGGCCATATGCAAGGGAAATTAACATATGCAGCCGGTTCCAAACCTAGCGGGAATGAGAACACAAACACACCATTGTCGACAAAGGTCGAAGGGGAACAGGAGGCTACAGTCAATGATACATCCGTAAATGATAGTAATATGAAAGAGCAATGTATTAACCCTAACTTTTGCAAAATGTATCCTGTTTTGAAGTCTCTCCAAGGTTTTAGGTCACAGGGAGATGAAGGATTCAGCCAAATCGCAGCTCTCCTCCAAGCAGTCACTTTGCAGGACACTCAGGTGGGGCCTGTCCAACCAGGTAGCGCAGTAATAATATTCCCTAATGAAAGAACTGGTGAGGTCACAGCTACCGGTAAGTATGAGACAGTTCATAGCACAGAAACAACAACACCACACAGTAAACAGATTAGGAACGGAACGGTAGGATTACACCCTGTCTTGGAAATAGTAACTCCCAATGGGGGAACCGATAGACAGGAAGTAGTCCTCACCAGGAATAATGCAATGTATTGCCCGTGGCCCAGAGATGAGCTGCGATCAATCATTTCAGAATTCCCCGACCCTCAGAAGCATTTAGCTAGATGTCAGAAATTTATCAGAGATCTGGGTAATGTGTATGAACCGACAAACCAACATTGGCGGCAGTGGCGGATCCAGGGGGGGGGCACCCAGGCACGTGCCCCCCCTGTCATTTAGAAGATTCCACTCAGCTACTTTGAGAGCCGAGGATTCGGGAGCCACCGAGCGCTGTGCCCCTCAGCATCAGCGCGCTGGCTCCTCCTGCTGTGTGACCTGGTGCCGGTGGAGGTGGTGATCTCCGTGCTCTGGTCGCGGTCCCGCGGATGTCACATGGTTTCCGGCCGCGACACAGAGCCTGACTGGGGAGCCGTCTGCGCTGTGCAGTGCGTGCGGGACTCGGGAGTGCAGGGAGGATGCGGCTGTCATTGTGCAGGTAGGCGGGAGAGCGTGTAACTATGTGGCCCAAAATACAGTGGGAAGGGGGGGATAGTGTATTAATGTTTTAACATTCTGTGGCTGTGTTTGTGTGTATATGTGTGTGGGTGCATATGTGGTTGTTTGTATATATGTGCTGTGTGTGTATATGTGGCTGGTTGTGCTTATGTGACTGTATACTGTATATGGCTGTCTGTATATGTGACTGTGTGTGTGTGTGTGTGTGTGTGTGTGTGTGTGTGTGTGTGTGTGTGTGCTGTATATGGCTGTCTGTATATGTGACTGTGTGTGTGTGTGTACTGTATATGGCTGTCTGTGCATATGTGGCTGTCTGTGTATACTGTATCTGGCTGTCTGTATACAGTATGTGACTGTGTGTGCATATGCAGCTGTCTGTGTACACGTAAACTGTATGTGACTGTGTGTGTATACTGTATGTGACAGTCCGTGCATATGTGACTGTGTATTGTATGTGTGTCTGTATCTGTGCATATGTGGCTGCGTATATGAGATTGCATGTGCATATGTGACTGTGTGTGTGTGGCTATTTATGTGTGTGGCTATGTATGTAATTGTGGCTGTGTGTGTGTGGCAGGTCCCCTACCAGGCCTGTCCCCGCACACTCGCCCTGTCCCCGCACACTCACCCTGTCCCCTACCAGGCCTGTCCCTGTACACACACCCTGTCCCCTACCAGGTCTGTCCCCGCACACTCGCCCTGTCCCCTACCAGACCTGTCCCTGTACACACACCCTGTCCCCTACCAGGTCTGTCCCCGCACACTCGCCCTGTCCCCTACCAGGCCTGTCCCAGTACACACACCCTGTCCCCTACCAGGCCTGTCCCTGCTCACTCACCGTCCCCGCACTCTCATCCTGTTACCCACTGTCCTTGTACTCCATGCCCCCAGCGTGAAGAAAACGAGGGCGTGACTCATGGGTATGGCATTCTCTGTGAGGCCAAACCCCTTGTTACAAAGCCACACCCCTTTCACAGGAGCACATGTGCCGAACCCCCCCTTCCTTCCCCTATTGTGGTGCCCCCCCTGTCATTTTGTTCTGGATCCGCCCCTGATTGGCGGACATTTTTGAAAGTATGCCTACCCCCTAATATTGACACCCAAAGATTCATCACTGATTGTAGATTAGAGTTGGATAGTCCTATGACTGACAGAAACAATCAGGAAAATATAGAACGAATTAACAGACAACTAGAGTTGTATTTCCTCACAACTGATAAGTGGAGGAAAATTTTCTCCATAAAGCAGAGGGAAAATGAAATGGCATCTGAATATTTCCATCGGGCCCTACACATAATGGATAGATACATAGGGGTATCGGATGCAGGGAACGATGAAAATTACAGAGAGGTGGCTGTCTCTGCGCTGATGGACGGACTCGATAAAACAGTGAGGGACAGAGTACAAACCTCTTTGCCTGGTTGGAGAGGGGTCACAGTAGCTTGCCTTAGAGAGTGCGCAATTGAACACCATAGGAATATTGCTAGGCATAGAAAACTGCAAGAGGAGAGGCTGAGGATTGAAAGTATGCAGGCTCTTACACCAAAGTCTCATCAGCCCAAACCCCAAAACCCTAGTAGTAACAAAAGACCGAGGATATGTTACATTTGTAAAAACGAAGGACATTTTGCTAAAGATTGTAAGAGTAGTAGAGCACATAGCCAATATAGACCCCTAGACAGAATAAATAAGCCACGTTATTAAACACATAGACGGGATCAAGGGACATATAGTAAGGAATCACGATACAGTATAGAAAAACACAGATTCGGTTAATGGGAAGAACAGAATAAATGCAACTTTACCCTTTTGACAGAATTTACGGAGATTAGGAGGAGGCTTCTAAACTTCTGCTTCTCTCTCTCTAGCAGAAGTGACCTCTAAGTAATTTAACAGGAGTTTTGTTAGAGATGGTATACATATAGAGTGCTCCCACCCAGGAAGCACAAAATATGTTAAAATACCCACGAAGACTAATATTGCATTTCACTGTTTTAGATGCATGTCCATCACAGGTAGAGGAAATTATCTCAAAGATACCGGGTTCCCTATGAACTTAGGTTGGACTGGATTGATGGCTGGGATAGTCCCAGTAGAGATATAACACACATAGATTTTTTTTTAAGGGAACAGCCTGATTAGGGAATCATTCCCCGTAGTGCCCAATCCAGATGTCAAACTTTGTAAAATCTTCTTTGTTACTAAACTCTGTGATTTGTCTTCAAAGTTTCCTCTTCATCTCTGACCAAACCCAGTATATCTCACCAGCATCACTGTGCCTGGCCATGCACAAAGGGTGGAGAGTGGAAATACTGGTGAAGGGAGACTGTGCATAGATACCGATAGACATGATGATGTGACAGCCTGATGGTGAACGCAAATCTGACAAATTTTCTTTTTATTATTTTCTCTCTCTTTTTCACTTTCCACGGATGGTTTACTTCACACAACTGATAATACACAAAAGTTAAACACATTGTAATGCAAGATTTATGTTCCCTACAGAAAGGTCGCTGACTCGGAGAGAACATCGTATCACTGGAGTGTCTGTTCCGGGAAGGCTGAGAGGCAGTACTGTTGAGACGGCACCTGAGCGCGGAGAACAACAAGACCAGAGGCGGTTGTCGCACCAGTTTTCTTTTTCCTTTTTTTTATTTTCTCCACCTCCCACTACCCTCCTTTCCTCCCCCTTCTTGTTCCCTTTCTCTTCCCTTAACAAGATGGACTTACCCAAGAGACTGCGTTCCGGGTTTTCCTGTTAACCATGTTGTTGACCAGAGCAGTCTGTTTCGGTGAGAGTACCAGAGAGGTCGAGAAAGGATCTGGAATGGGTTCGGACGGATTTGTAGAATTCCAAGAGCAACACATCCATCGAGCAAAGGCGAGTATCAGAAAACGATCTGGTAGTCAGGAAACTAGGAGGCACTGTGAAGGGTTATTGGCTGAGGAAAATTGCATTTGTAGGAATTGTGAAAACATAGTTGAGGATGGGTACATCCAGAGATGTCAGTCCAGCCTTAATATCAACATGGACCGTCATCCATTGAGTGACTACCACTCACTAGTGGGTAAGGTCTTAAACCAGACAGAATGCTGGGTGTGCTCACAAGTACCTCAAGGTCAGAGCAAGTCAGGATTAGTACCGTACCCTTTAGCAATAGATGAGGTACTCGAATTACGGGGTGGGAGACCGGTGGACAAGAAATTTAATATTTCTAGGCCCCCTAGTTTGAAGCTCCACCAGTATCATGTAGATAGATCCTTAGTGTGTTTCAACATTTCCAATTCCCGAAAGCCGGGAAACTGGGAGGTGACATGGAATAATCAAACCATGGCATTTTCGCACAGACCTGATAGGATACCTGTAGACTCTGAACTTATACGCCAAATAACCAATAGTGGAAAGTATTTTTGGTATAGGTATACTCAAGGAAGTAAGACCATGCAGGTTGGAGAAGTATCACCAGGGTACTGTGCGCATATCATACATCCTGATACGTGTACTGAACAGATGAGAGAGTTAGGGATAGGATTTTTCACTTGGAAAGTTTGCAATATGGTAATGTCATATTCTGTCCCATATGTTCTCCCTGATGATGCTTATTTCATATGTGGGAGAAAGGCGTATAAGTGGCTTGCCCCAAACTCAGAGGGATTGTGTTACATTGGAAGAGTGTTGCCAGAGGTCATGACCATAACCCATGATAAGATGAAAGACGTTCACTGCAGTGCTCAAGCTCCTTATACTCATACTCATTATGAACACATCGTTAAGAGACACCTCATAGATAGGACAGAGCACGTAGCCTCTGATTTGATCCACGAATCCACCGGGATTCAATTCCTTCTCGCATTAGATATCACCCGTACCGCCAGAGGAATTATAAATTATAGGTATATCCATGCGCTAGCGAACCTGATAGATAATATCACTGAGATGTATGACGACACCTTCAGGTATACGGGAAGGGAGTTGCAAGCGTACAAAACGGAACTGATCCAGTACAGGATGGTCCTCAATTATATCACAGCCATGACGGGTGGGTACTGTGTCACACTGGCAACTCAATATGGTGTGAAGTGCTGCAAGTATATTACAAACAGCACTGATGACCCAACTGAGATCATTGATAAAAAGATGGACGATATCTTGCAGTTGAAGTGGGAGTTCCGAAGGAGACACAACCTTACCCTGACTGCTGTGAGTAATGAACTGACCGGCTGGGTCTCATGGTTGAACCCACGCAATTGGTTCTCAGGTTTAGGAGAGTGGGCTCAAAATGTTATTATGAGTATAGGGAAGTTTCTCCTTTGTATCCTGGGAGTCATCATAATTATTGGCTTGATATTTAGGTGTGTTCGAATTCTAACGCGGCGCAAGCACGGCACAAAATTGATGAGTCTAAGGAGCGGGGGCGCTGTTACAGCAGCAGATTTAAGTTACGACCCATCCATAGAAACAATGTTATGATAAGGATTGCAAATGAATTCCATGGCCTGTTTCTTTCACCCGTTTTTCCTTTGTCTCCCCCTCTGCCCAGATACACCGATCCGGAAAAGACATCGACCATACCCAAGAATATTTATGAAAATGTTATGTGAATGTATTTTAGATATGTGTCTTATCTTCATCTCTACAACCTTCAGTTAATGGCACACATAGTCGACAGGTGATATCCACATATACTAGCACTCACATATGTTCCCCCTCCATGTATCATCAACTAAATGTGCACCCCATTTGTTGGAACAAGAAGCCGAAAAGAGCTCGGTAGTGTTTGTTGGCCCACTTACAGACCCTTAATACGGGATAATGATTTAATGTATACTTCGCAATACCTCGAAGCTTATCTAAAACATATACGGCACGATGATACATGCCCCTCAGACATGGATTCATACATACATGCTTTTTACTATCCCACTAGGTCATACATTTCCTACCTACCCCTCTCTCCCGATTACCCAAACTTCTGTAGATATTGTATTGATATTTTTCTGTTTAGTGATTAGATAGTGGCAGTTATTGTTGACTGCAAAAGGGTAGACTGTCAAAGTCGAAAAAATAAGATTTTACTCACCGGTAAATCTATTTCTCGTAGTCCGTAGTGGATGCTGGGGACTCCGTAAGGACCATGGGGAATAGACGGGCTCCACAGGAGACTGGGCACTCCAAGAAAGATTTAGTACTACTGGTGTGCACTGGCTCCTCCCTCTATGCCCCTCCTCCAGACCTCAGTTAAGGAAACTGTGCCCGGAAGAGCTGACAGTACAAGGAAAGGATTTTGGAATCCAGGGTAAGACTCATACCAGCCACACAAATCACACCGTATAACTTGTGATAACATACCCAGTCAACAGTATGAACAACAACAGAGCATCAGACAAACCTGATGCAACCATAACATAACCCTTATTTAAGCAATAACTATATACAAGTATTGCAGAAGAAGTCCGCACTTGGGACGGGCGCCCAGCATCCACTACGGACTACGAGAAATAGATTTACCGGTGAGTAAAATCTTATTTTCTCTAACGTCCTAGTGGATGCTGGGGACTCCGTAAGGACCATGGGGATTATACCAAAGCTCCCAAACGGGCGGGAGAGTGCGGATAACTCTGCAGCACCGAATGAGCAAACACAAGGTCCTCCTCAGCCAGGGTATCAAACTTGTAGAATTTTGCAAAAGTGTTTGAACCCGACCAAGTAGCTGCTCGGCAAAGCTGTAATGCCGAGATCCCTCGGGCAGCCGCCCCAGAAGAGCCCACGTTCCTTGTGGAATGGGCTTTTACTGATTTTGGAAACGGCAAGCCAGCCGCAGAATGAGCCTGCTGAATCGTGTTACAGATCCAGCGAGCAATAGTTTGCTTTGAAGCAGGAGCACCCAGCTTGTTGGATGCATACAGGATAAACAGCGAGTCAGGTTTCCTGACTCCAGCCGTTCTGGCTACATAAATCTTCAAATCCCTGACTACATCTAGTAACTTGGAATCCTCCAAGTCACGAGTAGCCGCAGGCACCACAATAGGTTGGTTCAAATGAAAAGATGACACCACCTTTGGCAGAAATTGCGGACGAGTCCGTAATTCTGCCCTGTCCATATGGAAAACCAGATAGGGGCTTTTACATGACAAAGCCGCCAATTCTGACACACGCCTAGCCGAAGCTAAGGCCAATAGCATGACCACCTTCCACGTGAGATATTTTAACTCCACGGTCTTAAGCGGCTCAAACCAGTGAGATTTCAGGAAACTCAACACCACGTTAAGATCCCAAGGTGCCACTGGTGGCACAAAAAAGGGGCTGAATATGCAGCACTCCCTTTACAAACGTCTGAACTTCAGGTAGAGAAGCTAGTTTTTTTATGAAAGAAAATGGATAGGGCCGAAATCTGGACCTTAATGGACCCCAATTCTAGGCCCAAAGTCACTCCCGACTGTAGGAAGTGAAGGAAACGGCCCAGCTGGAATTCCTCTGTAGAGGCATTCCTGACCTCACACCCAGCAACATATTTTCGCCGTATACGGTGATAATGTTTAGCCGTCACGTCCTTCCTAGCCCTTATCAGCGTAGGAATAACCTCATCCGGAATCCCTCTTTTCTACTAGGATCCGGCGTCCAACCGCCATGCCGTCAAACGCAGCTGTGGTAAGTCTTGGAACATACAAGGTCCCTGCTGCAACAGATCCTGCCCTAGAGGCAGAGGCCATGGGTCCTCTGTGAGCATTTCTTGCAGCTCTGGATACCAAGTCCTTCTTGGCCAATCCGGAACAATGAGTATTGTTCTCACTCCTCTTTTACTTATGATTCTCAGCACCTTGGGTAAGAGAGGAAGAGGAGGAAACACATAAACCGACTGGAACATCCACGGTGTCACCAGTGCGTCTACAGCTATCGCCTGAGAGTCTCTTGACCTGGCGCAATACCTCTGTAGCTTTTTGTTGAGGCGGGATGCCATCATGTCCACCTGTGGCAGTTCCCACCGACCTACAATCTGCGCGAAGACTTCTTGATGAAGTCCCCACTCTCCCGGGTGGAGGTCGTGCCTGCTGAGGAAGTCTGCTTCCCAGTTGTCCACTCCCGGAATGAACACTGCTGACAGTGCGCTTACGTGATTCTCCGCCCAGCGAAGAATTCTGGTGGCTTCTACCATCGCCACCCTGCTCCTTGTGCCGCCTTGGCTGTTTACATGAGCCACTGCAGGGATATTGTCTGATTGAATCAGAACCGGTTGGTCGTGAAGCAGGGTCTCCGCTTGACTTAGGGCGTTGTATATGGCCCTTAGTTCCAGGATATTGATGTGAAGGCAAGTCTCCTGCCTTGACCACAGCCCTTGGAAATTTCTTCCCTGTGTGACTGCCCCCCACCCTCGGAGGCTTGCATCCGTGGTCACCAGGACCCAGTCCTGAATGCCGAATCTGCGACCTTCGAGAAGGTGAGCACTCTGCAGCCACCACAGGAGAGACACCCTGGCTCTGGGGGATAGGGTGATTAACCGATGCATCTGAAGATGTGATCCGGACCACTTGTCCAGTAAGTCCCATTGGAAGGTCCTCGTATGGAACCTGCCGAAGGGAATGGCCTCGTATGATGCCACCCTCCTTCCCAGGCCTCAAGTGCAGTGATGCACTGACACCTGTTTTGGTTTTAATAGATTCCTGACCAGTGTCACGAGCTCCTGAGCTCTGTCTATCGGGAGATAAACCCTTTTCTGGTCTGTGTCTAGGATCATGCCTAGGAGAGGCAGATGAGCTGTAAGAACCAACTGCGACTTTGGAATATATAGAATCCAGCCGTGTTGCCGTTACACTTCCAGAGAAAGTGATACGCTGTTCAGCAACTGCTCTCTTGATCTCGCTTTTATGAGGAGATCGTCCAAGTACGTGATAATAGTGACACCTTGCTTCCGCAGGAGCACCATCATTTCCGCCATTACCTTGGTGAATATTCTCAAGGCCGTGGAGAGACCAAACGGCAACGTCTGAAATTGGTAATGACAATCCCGTACCGCAATTCTGAGGTACGCCTGATGAGGTGGATAAATGGGGACATGAAGGAATGCATCCTTTATGTCCCGAGTCACCATAAAATCTCCCCCTTTCAGGCTTGCAATGACCGCTCTTAGCGATTCCATCTTGAACTTGAAACTTTTCAGGTATATGTTCAGGGATTTTAAATTCAATATGGGTCCGACAGAACCGTCTGGTTTCCGGACTACAACATGGTCGAATAATAACCCCCTCCTTGTTGAAGGAGGGGAACCTTGACCACCACCTGTTGAAGATACAATTTGTGAATTGCAGTTAACACTGTTTCCCTCTCGTGGGGGGAAGCCGGCAGGGCCGTCGGTGAGGGGGCATCTTCTCAAAGTCCAGCTTGTATCCCTGAGACACAATATCTATTGCCCAGGGATCTAACAGGGAGTGAACCCACTTGTGGCTGAACTTACGAAGGCGTGCCCCCACCGGGCCTAGCTCCGCCTGTGGAGCCCCAGCGACATGCAGTGGATTTTTGTAGAGGCCGGGGAGGACTTCTGTTCCTGGGAACTAGCTGTGTTGTGCAGCTTCTTTCCTCTGCCCCCGCCTCTGGCAAGAAAGGACGCACCTCGGACTTTCTTGTTTCTTTATTCGAAAGGCTGCATTTGATAATGTCCTGCTTTCCTAGGCTGTGCAGGAATATAAGGCAAAATATCCGAATTACCAGCTATAGCTGTGGAGACCAGGTCCGAGAACCCTTCTCCACACAATCCTCAGCCTTCCATATGCCTCTTAAGTCGGCATCATCTGTCCATTGCATATTCTACAGGACACGTCAAGCAGAAATCGACATAGCTTTGACTCTAGGACCCAGTATACTCATGTCTCTTTGGGCATGTTTTATATATATACATATCTCTTAAGACAGCATCTTTAATATATATATATATATATATCTACATATACATATATATATCTATATGCATACTAGGGTCTCAATCTCTGCTGATAAGGTACCTGTCCACGCTGCCACAGCGCTATAAACCCATGCCGACACAATCGCCGGTCTTAGTAGTGTACCAGAATGTGCACGCTATCTGCAGGATCCCTGAGAATAGCTAGTGCTACCTTCTGGGCAAACATGACACCCTAGGGGAAGATTCCCATCACATCCTGGCCCTAGTGGGGAAAGGATACTGCCTGAGAATTTTTTGTGGGAAGCTGCAGTCTCTTGTCTGGAGATTCCCGCTCTTTTTCCTCATGAGAGGAGGGAAATTTACCTCAGCTTTCTTCCCCTTAACATGTGTACCCTTGTGTCAGGGACAAATGAGTCATCAGTGATATGCAAATCATCTTTTATTACAATAATCATATATTGAATACCTTTCTGCCATTTTGGCTGTAACTTTGCATTATCGTAGTCGACACTGGAGTCAAACTCCGTGTCGATATCAGTGTTTATTATTTTGGATAGTGAGCATTGTGAGACTCTGAAGGTCTCTGTGACATAGGGACAGACATGGGTAGATTTCCTGTCTGTTCTCTAATCTTTTGTGCAATAAATTCACCTTAGCACTTACACATATCCAAACAGGTGTCGGCGTTGTCGACGGAGACACCCTCTCACACACATATTTGCTCTATCTCCTCCTTAGGGGAGCCTTTTACCTCAGACGTGTCGACACACACGTACCGACACACCACACACACAGGGGATGCTCTATTTGAAAACAGTTCCCCCACAAGGCCCTTTAAAGAGACAGAGAGAGAGTATGCCAGCACACACCCCAGCGCTATATAACCCAGGAATCACACAGTAACTTAGTGTTAACCCAGTAGCTGCTGTATATATTGTTTTTACGCCAAATTTATGTGCCCCCCCTCTCTTTTTCACCCTCTCTATCGTGCTTCTGCAGGGGAGAGCCTGGGGAGCTTCCTCTCAGCGGAGCTGTGGAGAGAAAATGGCGCTGGTGAGTGCTTAGGAAGAAGGCCCCGCCCCCTCAGCGGCGGGCTTCTGTCCCGTTATTTTGTGTAAAAATAATGGCGGGGGCTCATGCATATTACAGTGCCCAGCTGTATATATGCTGCTTTTTGCCAGGAGGTACTCAATTGCTGCCCAGGGCGCCCCCCCCCCCCCCCCGTGCGCCCTGCACCCTACAGTGACCGGAGTGTGTGGGTTAGTGTGGGAGCAATAGCGCACAGCTGCAGTGCTGTGCGCTACCTCATATGAAGACTGGAGTCTTCTGCCGCCGATTTTGACGTCTTCTTGCTTCAACCCGCCGGCTTCTGTCTTCTGGCTCTGTGAGGGTGACGGCGGCGCGGCTCCGGAACGGACGACCAAGGTTAGGTTCCTGTGTTCGATCCCTCTGGAGCTAATGGTGTCCAGTAGCCTAAGAAGCGCAACCTAGCTGCAGTTAGTAGGTTTGCTTCTCTCCCCTCAGTCCCACGTAGCAGAGAGTCTGTTGCCAGCAGAAGCTCTCTGAAAATAAAAAACCTAACTAAAATACTTTCTTATTAGCAAGCTTAGGAGAGCTCACTAAAATGCACCCAGCTCTGTCCGGGCACAGATTCCAACTGAGGTCTGGAGGAGGGGCATAGAGGGAGGAGGCAGTGCACACCAGTAGTACTAAATCTTTCTTGGAGTGCCCAGTCTCCTGCGGAGCCCGTCTATTCCTCATGGTCCTTACGGAGTCCCCAGCATCCATTAGGACGTTTGAGAAATATTGCAGTACACACATCACGTACAAACCACACACACATGTCCGCCATGCGTGCACATATCCGCAAATTGCGTATGGTCGCACCCGCGGTCCGGCGCATTAGAGCGTGGTACGAGTAATTACAGTGGAATTTGTACTCTCATGGAAAAGCCACAAAGATATATCATAGATCTAATATATATATTGTAAAAATCCCACATCCCATATTGTAAAAATCCCACACTGTCTGCTTGGTCCTTCTAAATAGCATGAAGCTCAGTCACACATAAATTAAAACTCCCAGAGACTAAAATACAATGGCCTTATTTACACTAAGCTTTGAAATTCTATGAAGAAGGCAAACACCTTTGTTTACTGGGATAGCCAAGTTTCTATTTTAAACAATGAGTACTGGATTGTCATTGTCTCACCTGAAGGCAAAAACAAACGAATAGACAATACACAGGAACCGAAGCTGTTTAGAAAATCAATTAACAATAAGCTAACCACAACACAAGACCAGACAGTTAGAAATCTAAGATATTAACATTCATAGTCTAAAACCCATGGAGATGTAGGTGTTCATATATATATATATATATATATATATATATATGCAATGTCCTGAAGCCTGGCACTCCCTCCGTTACTTACATGCCCCGGTGCCCTCAGAATGAATGTTGAATAAAATGAACAAAAGCTGCGGCACTCAGGGTCTTAGAAAAAATAATTGTATTAAAAGATTACATAGCGCACCTGCGCCCCACGCAGGTGCGCTATGTAATCTTTTAATACAATTATTTTTTCTAAGACCCTGAGTGCCGCAGCTTTTGTTCATTATATATATATATATATATATAATTATATATATATATATATATATATATGAATAAATAAATATATATAATTCCTAACAAATTGTAATAGCAGGAGTATGTGTGTATGTGTATGTATATATATATATATATATATATGAATATGTGGATATAGGTATATCTTGAAACGGGAAAACTTCCTCACCCTCCATATTTTGTCCTTGCATTACTAACCCTGTCTTCTATGCCTCTCACCTGTGTGCATATTTTACGTTAAAGAAAATCAAATTGCAATTTACATTAATTAAACTATGTACATTTATTTTTTATTCCTGGCCTTATAACTTTGTTGAACATTGAAATATAGACATATATGGTATCCGTGTACTCAACAGAACAAGCCAATACAATTTTGGATTTCATTTCCTGTGATGATCCTATTCAGTTAAAGTAACTATGGAAAATTGTGGCCTATGTGCCCCTCCCTCTATTTTGTCTGGGTTTGCTGATATAATCGCAATAATATAAAAGATACATACACAATTATGCTAAAAAAAATCCCTATTCATGCATTCCCCAGCCAATATACTGTATATCAAATCCAACAAGGTAAACTGTGAAATAAATATATTATTACGGTGAAACCTGGACCCCTACTCAACATGAAGTTTTGTCTAGTTATTACAACAATGTTAATAAGGAGATTATAATATAAAGTTTGTACCTGATACCAGGAGATAACATTACCACAATCATCTTACACTAAAGCTGGGTACACTACACACTGGGGGTAATTCCAAGTTGATCGCAGCAGGATTTTTGATAGCAATTGGGCAAAACCATGTGCACTGCAGGGGAGGCAGATATAACATGTGTAGAGAGAGTAAGATTTGGGTGGGTTATTTTGGGTCTGTGCAGGGTAAATACTGGCTGCTTTATTTTTACACTGCAAATTAGATTGCAGATTGAACACACCCCACCCAAATCTAACTCTCTCTGCACATGTTATATCTGCCTCCCCTGCAGTGCACATGGTTTTGCCCAATTGCTAACAAAATTCCTGCTGCGATCAACTTGGAATTACCCCCACTGGCCGATATATCACAAGCCCATCGGTGGGTGTGTATGTGTACCCCCCCGATATGTCTGTGAAAAACATCATTCACAGACATATCGCATCGGCTGTGCAGCACAGACGATATATCTTCAGTTATACCGGTGCATGGCTACATGTATGGGCGCTCAGCTGATTTCCCTTACACTTGCTGCGCGGGCTGACGTCACGGTTGGGTGGCAAATTCAAATGCTGGATTTTCTGACTGACACATTGAGTGGCCGATCAGTAGGTGTGTATACTTATCTGGATCGGCCGCTCAGTTGGGGCATCTGCCAACGTGCAGGTCAGGTGTGTACCAAGCCTAAGATTTAATTTCAAATGTAAGCTTTCCTAATACTTCTTTCCTGTGCTTACTGTACCTGTGTTGTTTGACTATAGCAGGCAAAGTTCAAGTTAGTGACAGAGACATACAATGTTCCACTTTCTGGTAAGATGCATATCTTAGCATTTGTTATAGTTGATTGTAGAGTTTATACACACCTTATAAAGTGCTTCAGAGCATGTTTCTCAACCTCTCAGTGAAGTGGGTGTTCTGGGCAGTTGTGTATCTAGGGACAGCTATTGCACCTATTAGTGAGAGGCACCATCAGTATGTTTTTTTTTAACCTGCATCCTGGGCTGTTCAACCAGGGAACATGGGGGATGGCCCAGATGTGATAGGAGCCTGGTAGCTGGTTACTCCCCAGCGACCAGTCCCCTACTACAAAGCCTTCAGAGCCTCATGAATTAACCCCCAGAATCTGACACAAACCAGCTGCAATCCTTCCTGCAATCACTCTTGTGTGGTAACTGAGGGCCGAAGCATAGAACAGAGGGACAGGTGAGATGGAGGAACTATTAGGCCTGTATGATGGTCACTAGGATACTGTTAGTATTGTATAGTGATCACTAGGATACACTGTTTACTGTATGGCGATCCCTGTAATTATTGATGTCATTTGGTTGCAAATAATGTATTTAGGTGGTGATATTTGGATCTTTAAACTCCTGGGCCAGGGCCACCTATTTCTTCATCTTCGAGCCTTCTAAAGTCAAAAGCTGGCTACATCACTAGGTCCAGGGGCTTGATGACCCAAGTTGAATCATTATGGCCCCACCCCCTGGCACACAATGCTATAAACCGCAATCATGACCCCTTTACCAACTACCTGGATTTCCCCTCCATGGGTTCCCAGAAGGGACATTTAAAATTAGGTATAGTAAGTATGCTTCAGAGTTGACATCATGGGCCGTATGTGGCCGTGCGGGATGCTGACTGAACTCCATGCCTTATGATTTCCCTTTTTTTTAAAAATCAGAGTTCGGCCATCATTCCACATGGCCGCCGAACGGGCCGGCATTACATCCGGTCCCCAGTATTGTTAGGTACTAGTGCCAGACATTGAATAAGGCACAGTTAGTCTCTGCATAAAGTATTGTTAGGTACTAGTGCCAGACATTGAATAAGGCACAGTTAGTCTCTGCATAAAGTATTGTTAGGTACTAGTGCCAGACATTGAATGAGGCACAGTTAAGCTACTGTAGGTACACACTATACAATTATTTATCAGATAATCTGCCAAATCTAGCTGGTTTGAATGAAAATCTGGTAATGGATGAAAGCAAATTACAATGTATCATTTGCTCCCAAACACTGCAAAACTGTCAAAAACAGTCATTGATCCTAGTTGGTTAAATTTGTGTTTAACCAATTTGTATGAACAACAGGTTTTGCTCGTTTTCCAGTGTGTGGGAGCAAATGATAGATTGTCATTTTCTCTCATTCATTACCAGATTTTCCTTCCAACCAGCTAGATCTGGCAGATTATCTGCCAGATAACTGTATAGTGTGTACCTAGCTTTAGTCTCTGCATAAAAGTGGAAACATGAGCCTTCTTTTACGTAGTACTGTATTTGTATATTATCATGCCTCTCAAAAAATAAGATTTTAAACCTACTGGTAAATCTTTTTCTCCTAGTCCGTAGAGGATGCTGGGGACTCCGTAAGGACCATGGGGAATAGACGGGCTCCGCAGGAGACATGGGCACTAAAAAGAACTTTAGATATGGGTGTGCACTGACTCCTCCCTCTATGTCCCTCCTCCAGACCTCAGTTAGAGAAACTGTGCCCAGAGGAGACGGACAGTACGAGGAAAGGATTTTTGTTAATCTAAGGGCAAGATTCATACCAGCCCACACCATCCACACCGTATAACCTGGAATATACGAACCAGTTAACAGTATGAACAAACCAGCATCAGCCCTAGACTGATCAAAACTGTAACATAACCCTTATGTAAGCTAAAACTATATACAAGTCTTGCAGAATTGAGTCCGCACTGGGACGGGCGCCCAGCATCCTCTACGGACTAGGAGAAAAAGATTTACCGGAAGGTTTAAAATCTTATTTTCTCTGATAATGTCAAATATTACCTTAAAACATAAAGCTATATACTATTACCGTGGAGCCGCTATGGCCACTAGACTTATTACACACACTACGGACTAAGTACGCTATTTGCGCACTGAGTACCGTATGGGTATGCACTTAGCGCAGCAGACGCTAAGCCGTGGGCGCGACGCACGAGCGGCACGTACGCTCACGGATTCACGCTTCGTACCAAGCACGCTATTGGCGTACTAAGTACCGTACTACTACGCTATTAGCGTAGCAGACGCTGCGCCGTGGACGTGAGACACGAGCGGCACGGACGCTCACAGAATGATATACAGTAAACCTTGTTAATAAACCAATGTAAGGATATGCTTATACTCTAAACCTTAGTAGTCAAATACTGTAACGATGTAACGCCTAAAAACCTTAACAATGCTTATGCTGTTATAGCGATTAAGACGCTAAGAAAGCCCTTTGCAGGAAAGTGAAAACACAACACCGGGTTTTGGTAAACCACAGGGCTCTAACACCTCAGTGGATTATTCAGAGAAAAAGGGGAAAACAGATACAAGTTATACACTACAAGCTAACAAGGAAATCTAACAGAATAATAGAGAATAATGATGGCTACAGAGAATATACATACGTGGGAAATCGTTCGCAAGCGCGACCTGGATCCAGTCTTGAGCTATTCAGGTAGAAAGCTTTCAGAGTCTTGAGGCTGGCCAGGCAACAGTGGTCTTTATATACACAACATACATTCACAATACAATGGTCCCTGTAATCTCATTGTTCATTGGACACAGGGATGTGTCTCTACATTACAGCAAAGGTCATAGGTGGATTTGAACAGGTGGGCTGTGTCTTTCCCCAACTGCTCTGGTGGGAGGTATCCTCAGGATTCCCACCACATGTGTAATTTACAGCAAATACAGTTAATGTTCATAATCTACTTCTGTACATAACTATACGCAGGAGCGAGCGATCCTTTCCTAACTAACACCGGAAAGTTACCCTTAAAATACCCTACAGCTGGATACTAGGCACCACCTTTCAACCTTTATCTGACCCTTCCTATCATGCAAAGAGGAATTTCTCTGTCCAGGAACTGTTTAAACTAATTATACTTGCTGACATGGTCTAGGGCAGGGGTGGGGAACCTCAGGCCCGAGGGCCGTATAAGGCCCGCAGAGCCACTTGATCCGGCCCGGCCAGGCTCACATAGCCGGGCGCCCGCTCAGATTTTGTTACTAGTGGGCGCCTGGCTTCTTACCCTCAGTAGCAGCCGGAGGCAGGAGCTCACTCCTGAGCTCCGGCAGTGTGTGTGTGTGCTGCTGTGTGGTGTTATGGGAGAGATGTCATGACTTCTCTCCCATAGTTCTGAGGAGCGAGCGGCCAGGCGGAGGGCAATGGTCTGGAAGTAGGAGCGAGGCTGGTGAGTATTGTGTTTTTTTTTCTTTTAATGTGTGTGTGTAAGCGTCGCTACTAGGGGGCATATCTAATGGAGCATAACAACTGACTGGTGGCATAACAAGTGATGGGGCATATCTAATGGGGCATAACAAGTGACTGGGGGCATATCTACTGGGGCATAACAACTGACTTGGGGTATATCTACTGGGGCATAACTACTGACTGGGGGCATATCTACTGGGGGCAGACTCATTTTTAAGTTGATAATTTTTGTATGGCCCCCGAAGGATTTTATAAATATCCAAATGGCCCTTGGAAGAAAAAAGGTTCCCCACCCCTGGTCTAGGGGAATATTATCTACAAAATGCACTATTTGGGTTAAATATGCTACGTTCGAGTCGCACGCTACACGCTCACAAACTCCGCCGTAAATACACATATCATGCGCAAGAGTCGCTGGAGCGTCTCCTACGCAACTTGCGGGTATGTGTACACACGGGGGACCAGGTGCACGAGCAGCGTGCATGTGCATGAGGGGTTAGTACAAGGGATATGCATCATGATATTTTACGACTTTGACAGTCCACCCTTTGGCAGTCAACAATAACTGCCACTATCTAAACAATTAAGCAGAAAAATATACAATACAATGAAATACCTATAAATGATTGGGTGGAGGGAGGAGAGAAGGTGGGAAATGTATGACCTAGTGGGATAGTAAAAGCATGTATGTATGAACTTAATGTCTGGGGGGCATGTATCATCGTGCCGTACATGTTCTAGATAAGCTTCGAGGTATTGCGAAGTATACATTAAATCCTTCTTATCCCGTATTAAGGGTCTGTAAGTGGGCCAACAAACACTACCGAGCTCTTTTCGGCTTCCTGTTCCAACAAATGGGGTGCACATTAGTTGATGATACATGGGGGGGGGAAAACATGTGGGTGCTAATATATGTACCTATATCACCTGTCGACTATGTGTGTCACTACCTGAAGATCGTAGAGATGAAGATAAGAAACATATGTCACAAATACATTCATATGATAATGTGTGTAATTGTCCTTGGGTGTCTGTTGAAGTCTTGTCCGGATAGGTGTATCTTTGCTGTGGGTGATAAGCAAAGTCTTTCAAGTGTCCATACGAAGTCTTTTAAAGTCTCTAAAGTGTCTCGCAAAGTCTGTGGAAATGTTCATCAAAGGTCTGCAGAAATGTTCATCAAAGGTCTGTAGAAATGTTCATCAAAATCTTCTTCCGAGTGGATGTCTTTTTACCTTGGAGAAAAACAAAGGAGAAACGGGTGAAAGAAACGGACCGTGGAATCTCGTCTTATCACAGCATTGTCTCGATTGATGGGTCATAAATTAAACCAGTTGTTGTAACAATGCCCTCGCTCCTCAAACTCATCACTCTGGTACTGCGCTTGCACTGCATCAAAATCCGAACACATCTAAATATCAAACCAATCATTATGACAACTCCCAGGATACAAAGGAGAAATTTTCCTACATTCACGATAACATTTTGAGCCCATTCTCCTAAGCCTGAGAACCAATTGCGTGGGTTCAACCATGAAACCCAGCCAGTCAGTTCATTACTCACAGCAGTAAGGGTAAGGTTGTGTCTCCTTCGGAACTCCCACTTCAACTGCAAGATATCGTCCATCCTTTGATCTATGACCTCGGTTGGGTCATCAGTGCTGTTTGTGATATATGTACAACACTTCACACCATACTGAGTTGCTAGGGTGACACAATACCCGCCTGTCACCGCTGTGATGTAATTGAGAACCATCCTGTGCTGGATCAGTTCCGTTTTGTAAGCTTGCAATTCCCTCCCAGTATACCTGAAGGTGTCATCATACATCTCGGTGATATTGTCTATCAGGTTCGCTAGCGCAGTAATATACCTAAAATTTATAATTCCTCTGGCGGTACGGGTGATATCTAGCGCGAGTAGGAATTGAATCCCGGTGGATTCGTGGATCAAATCAGAGGCTGCGTGCTCTGTCCTATCTATAAGGTGTCTCTTAACAATGTGTTCGTAGTGAGTGTGAGTGTAAGGAGATTGAGCATTGCGGTGAACGTCTTTCATCTTATCATGGGTAATGGTCATTACTTCTGGCAACACTCTTCCAATGTAACACAATCCCTCTGAGTTTGGGGCAAGCCACTTATACGCCTTCCTCCCACATATCAAATATGCATCATCGGGGAGAACATATGGGACAGAATATGACATCACCATATTGCAAACCTTCCAGGTGAAAAATCCTATCCCTAACTCTCTCATCTGTTCAGTACACGTATCAGGCTGTATGATATGCGCACAGTATCCTGGTGATACTTCTCCAACCCGCATGGTCCTACTTCCTAGAGTATACCTATACCGAAAATATCTCCCACCGTCGGCTATTTGGCGTATAAGTTCTGAGTCTACGGGCATTCTATCGGCTCTGTGTGAAAATGCCATGGTTTGGTTGTTCCATGTCACTTCCCAATTTTCCGGCTTTCGGGGATTGGAAATGTTAAAACATACTAAGGACCTATCCACATGATATTGGTGGAGCTTCAAACTAGGAGGCCTAGAAATATTAAATTTCTTGTCCACCGGTCTCCCACCCCTTAATTCAAGTACCTCATCTATTGTTAAAGGGTATGGTACTAGTCCTGACTTGCTCTGACCTTGAGGTACTTGTGAGCACACCCAGCATTCCGTTTGGTTTAAAACCTTACCCACTAATGAGTGATAGTCACTCAATGGATGACGGTCCATGTTGATATTAAGGCTGGACTGACATCTCTGGATGCACCCGTCCTCAACTATGTTTTCACAATTCCTACAGATACAATTTTCCTCAGCTAACAATCCTTCACAATGTCTCCTAGTGTCATGACTACCAGATCATTTTCTGATACTCGCCTTTGCTCGGTGACTGTGTTGCTCTTGGAAGTCTACTAATCCGTCCTTGTCATCAGAACCCATTCCAGATCCTTTCTCGACCTCTCTGGTACTCTCACCGAAATAGACTGTTCTGGTCAACAACAGGGTCAACAGGAAAACCCGGAACGGGGTCTCTTGGGGGTAAGTCCATCGTGCAGGAGGAGACAGAAAGAGTGGTAATGGGAGGTAAAGAAAATAATAGAAGGGAAAGAAAACTGGTGCGACAACCGCCTCTAGTCTTTTTGTTCTCCTTGCTCAGATGCCGTCTCAACAGTGCTGCCTCCCAGTCCTCCCGAAACGGACACTCCAGTGATACGATATAATCAGCGACTTTTCTGTGGGGAGCATAAATCTTGCATTACCATTTGTTTAACTGTTGTGTGACATACCATCTGTAGAACATGAAAAAACAAAAAGAGAGAATAATAGAAAAAGAGAAAAATTGTCAGATTTCCATTCACCATCAGGCTGTTACACCAACATGTCTATCGGTATCTCTGCACAGTCTCCCCCACCAGCATTTCCACTCTCCACCCTCTGTGCATGGCCAGGCACAATGATGCTGGTAAGATATACTGGGGTTGGGCAGACCTCTGAAAAGACCAAGTAGACATGTGACGTTTGAGCTATAGTTCTGCTGGTGAAAGAGGAAACATTTAAAGATAAATCACAGAGTCTACCTGGCCGCCCCTGTATCCACAAGGAATGACCTACCAACTACATCAACTGTGACATCAGGTTTACCTAGGCTAATAATCAACTTCACTTGCAGCAGACTACAGGTGCGGCCCAACATTTTCCCTATATGATCCCGGATTCCAATTTTGTGCGTCATACTGTGTGTCATGTTGTGGTCTAGGAGGTCGATATACCTTGTGTGGGTCTTTACAATTTCGTGCGTAATGTCCTTCTCTCTGACAGTTAAAACATGTTATCACATACGACTTACCAACAGGGGTCTGGGGTTTTGGCTGATGTGGCCTTGTTGTAAGGGCCTGTATACTTACTGTCATCAGCTTGTCCCCCTGTGACTCCCTGTGCCTAATGATGTTCCGATCATGCTCAATAGCGGACTCTCTCAAGGCAGCCATCGAGATACCTCTCCAGCTAGGTTGAGTGGTTTGTACCCTGGTTCTCAACACTTCCTTTAACCCGTCCATTAATACAGACACCGCTACCTCCCTATGGTGCACATTATCCTTAATGTCTTCGATCCCAGTATATCTAGCCATTTCCTGCAGTGCTCGGTGGAAATAGTCAGAAGCAGTTTCACCTTCTTTTTGTCTAATGGAGAAGATTTTGTTCCATTTGACAACAGTTGGGAAATATACTCCTAACTGCAGATTGATCTGTTTTACGTTCTCCTGATTGTACTCATCAGTGAGAGGTACCTCTTCATCTAATCTACAGTCAGCGATGAATTTCACGGGGTCAATATTGGAGGGCAAACATGCCCTCAGCACTGTCCGCCAATCTTTGTTATTGGGTTCGGCGGCGTTACCTAGTTCTTTAATAAACTTTTGACATGCGGCTAGATCTTTACTGGGATCGGGAAATTCAGACATAATTGTCCTCAATTCTGTCCGGGACCAGGGGCAATGCATAGCAATGTTCCTGACGGGAGTGATTCCCTGAGCGTCAGTCCTCCCATTGGGGACTGCGATCACCCTGACAGGATTTAGTTCAATTACACCATCTTGTGTTGACTCTACAATGTGAGGTGCAATGGTTTCTGCATAATATACAGTACCGTACTTACCTGTGGACACGACCTCACCTGTCCCTCCACTAGGGGCCTTCGCTACTGCTCTTACTGGTTGGGCCGTGCCCACTTGAGTTTCTTGTATGGTGGCTGCTAAAGAGAGTGCCGATATCGTGCTGGGCTCATCTTCTGGGTCGCAGTCCTGAGGGAAGTTCAAAATGGGATACAACTTGCACGGGTTAGCATTAGCATTAATACATTTATCTACTTTATTCTTATCATCATTAATACATTTATTAAGTGCACTTTTATCGTATACCAGTATGCCATTCTCTGTAGCCATTTTCTCCCCTGTAATGTACGGTGGTGGTGGTGCAGTTGCTATCAGTTTCCTGCTAGGGTTGGAACCAGCTGCTTGAGCTAATCCCTGTTGTATCTCACCCTTCTGTTGCCATAACTGTAAATAATCATAATGTCTAATCCTTTGTTTCCTGGATTTTATCAGACATATCCTTCTCCTTACATTTTGCAACACCTCAGGATTAAAACTGCCTACCCTAGGGAACGGTTCCCTATCATCCACAATCATATGTTCCCATTCATTGCACATAATCTCTGCGTGTGATCCATATTTCTCACACATTATGTACCTTGCCGACCCTTTGGGTCGCGGAATATCAACCTGAACCCTGGTTGATCGTCCCTTACTTGAGCAACTGGCCCCCATTCTTTGCAGGTATTGCCTTCTCAGCGAATTCCTACAAAAACCAAATTACTCAATATAAGGCAACGGTGAAAGTCCAACGAGTGCTCTCACTCACTCTCGCCCACATCGGCCAATACACCTACACACTGTCTGCAGTGCTGGTCGTACCCAACCTAGGGCCCCTGTGTAACCTCTATTTACTGAGAGCGTGTGGGAGTATGCTACCCCACCCAGTAAATATCAGTTGTTGGAGATTTCCTGAGTGAACAGCGAAACTCCCTTAAAATAAAAAAAACCTGTTACACAAATCACGTTGCGTGTACAATTAGCGTCTATGACCCCGCGATTGTACGCAAATTGCGTAATGGGTATCAAGTTGAACTAACTAATGCACACAGCAACGTGCGGTACAGTCGCATTGCGTATAAGTAACTATTACTTATCCGCTGCACGACCAACGGAATCGATTGTTTAGGCTGCGAAACCTCAGCCGGAGCGTATTCTCAAAACGGGCCTATATGGGTACTACGCAAACCCCCGGGGCTGCGCTCTCACCGCTGACCTTTCTCAGGCCACGGTTTTTAGAGCTTCGCTTGACCTAGTCAGCGGATTTCTGACTTCGCCGACCTCTTGGTCGGCTGTTAAACTTGCTACCTTGCTCCTTTATACCTTCTTAACGTTAACATGAGCAAGCCAATCTCACGCCACCAAGTGTTCACTTCACTGGTGTCCTATGGGATCCCTGATCCCGAGTTCACAAAACCTTTATTTGCATACACACGCTCGTTCACTCATATACACTTTGATTTTTCTGTACAGAAAATTAACTTTCATTCAGGTGAAACAGCCTAATCCCAGAGGTGATGCAATAAGAGAAGGATCTTTTGAACTAAATTTTGGACACTGATCAATTTGTGCTATTATCGCGTGGCTACCGTGTCGCCTAAACTAAAACAATGCTATCGTGTGATTTGTATTAAGTGGGCGTACCTGTACGCACGTTGCGTAAAATACGCCACGTGTGTGGGCCTTTGCGTTGCGTACGCAGTCTCGCACGCTGTCCGAGACACGTGTACAAAGGCCGGATACGTCCGCAGTAACACAAATAACACGCTTCTATAAATGTAAACGATATTCAACTATAATCGCTTACCAAACCCCACACAGTATCTCCTGTATAACCTTTATAACTGGGCCAGGCTGCGTGTGTGTTTTACACTTACTCCCTTAAATATTACTCTTTACTTTTAACTAAAATAGCAACAAATTTCTCAGCACGTAATCAATGCTAATGGCAAACAAGAGGGTAGATATGCAAAATACACAAATAAAATACAGGTGTGTGTGTGTGTTACGTGTGTTGCGTGCGCAGTTGGCACCAAACCGAAATTAAACAGATTTTAAAAAACAAACAATAGCTTTACGTTCTTACCTTTCGGATCCCACCAGCATCCCTACAAACCATGCGGAGCAGACTCTTATCTAATCAGCACCAGTGTATCCCCGACCACAAAACGGCTAATAGGGGATACTACCTTCCCGCCCTTTGCTGATAGATAAAAGTCTGCCTTGTCCTGCTAGGCTGCGGATATGAGGAGAACCGGACGATGCCCCCAATTGATGTCAAATAATAAGAATTTACTCACCGGTAATTCTATTTCTCGTAGTCCGTAGTGGATGCTGGGACTCCGTAAGGACCATGGGGAATAGCGGCTCCGCAGGAGACTGGGCACAACTATAAAGAAAGCTTTAGACTACTGGTGTGCACTGGCTCCTCCCACTATGACCCTCCTCCAGACTTCAGTTAGAATACTGTGCCCGGAAGAGCTGACACAATAAGGAAGGATTTTGAATCCCAGGTAAGACTCATACCAGCCACACCAACCACACCGTATAACTCGTGATACAATACCCAGTTAACAGTATGATAACAACTGAGCCTCTCAACAGATGGCTCAACAATAACCCTTTAGTTAAACAATAACTATATACAAGTATTGCAGACAATCCGCACTTGGGATGGGCGCCCAGCATCCACTACGGACTACGAGAAATAGAATTACCGGTGAGTAAATTCTTATTTTCTCTGATGTCCTAAGTGGATGCTGGGACTCCGTAAGGACCATGGGGATTACACCAAAGCTCCCAAACGGGCGGGAGAGTGCGGATGACTCTGCAGCACCGAATGGGCAAACTCTAGGTCCTCCTCAGCCAGGGTGTCAAACTTGTAGAATTTAGCAAATGTGTTTGACCCCGACCAAGTAGCTGCTCGGCAAAGTTGTAGAGCCGAGACCCCTCGGGCAGCCACCCAGAAGAGCCCACCTTTCTCGTGGAATGGGCTTTCACTGATTTAGGATGCGGCAGTCCAGCCGCAGAATGTGCAAGCTGAATCGTACTACAGATCCAGCGAGCAATAGTCTGCTTTGAAGCAGGTGCACCCAACTTGTTGGGCGCATACAGGATAAATAGCGAGTCAGTCTTTCTGACTCCAGCTGTCCTGGAAACATAGACTTTCAGGGCCCTGACTACGTCCAACAACTTGGAAGCCTCCAAGTCTTTAGTAGCCGCAGGCACCACGATAGGTTGGTTCAGATGAAAAGCTGATACCACTTTAGGGAGAAACTGGGGACGAGTCCTCAATTCTGCCCTATCCATATGGAAAATCAGATAAGGGCTTTTACATGACAAAGCCGCCAATTCTGATACACGTCTGGCCGAAGCCAAGGCCAACAACATGACCACTTTCCACGTGAGATATTTCAAATCCACGGTTTTTAGTGGCTCAAACCAATGTGACTTTAGGAAATCCAACACCACGTTGAGATCCCAAGGTGCCACTGGAGGCACAAAAGGGGGCTGAATATGCAGCACTCCCTTAACAAAAGTCTGAACTTCAGGTAGTGAAGCCAGTTCTCTCTGGAAGAAAATCGATAGAGCCGAAATCTGGACCTTAATGGAACCCAACTTTAGGCCCATAGTCACCCCTGACTGCAGGAAGTGCAGAAATCGACCTAGCTGAAATTCCTCCGTTGGGGCCTTCCTGGCCTCACACCACGCAACATATTTTCGCCAAATGCGGTGATAATGGTTTGCGGTAACTTCTTTCCTAGCTTTAATCAGCGTAGGAATGACTTCCTCCGGAATGCCCTTTTCCTTCAGGATCCGGTGTTCAACCGCCATGCCGTCAAACGCAGCCGTGGTAAGTCTTGGAACAGACAGGGCCCCTGCTGTAGCAGGTCCTGTCTGAGCGGCAGAGGCCATGGGTCCTCTGAGATCATTCCTTGAAGTTCCGGGTACCAAGCTCTTCTTGGCCAATCCGGAACAATGAGTATAGTTCTTACTCCTCTTCTCCTTATTATCCTCAGTACCTTTGGTATGAGAGGAAGAGGAGGGAACACATAAACCGACCGGTACACCCACGGTGTCACTAGAGCGTCCACAGCTATCGCCTGAGGGTCTCTCGACCTGGCGCAATACCTTTCTAGATTTTTGTTTAGGCGGGACGCCATCATGTCCACCTGTGGCCTTTCCCAACGGTTTACAATCATTTGGAAGACTTCTGGATGAAGTCCCCACTCTCCCGGGTGGAGGTCGTGCCTGCTGAGGAAGTCTGCTTCCCAGTTGTCCACTCCCGGAATGAACACTGCTGACAGTGCTAACACGTGATTTTCCGCCCATCGGAGAATCCTTGTGGCTTCTGCCATCGCCGTCCTGCTTCTCGTGCCGCCCTGTCGGTTTACATGGGCGACCGCCGTGATGTTGTCTGACTGGATCAGTACCGGCTGGTTTTGAAGCAGGGGTTTTGCCTGACTTAGGGCATTGTAAATGGCCCTCAGTTCCAGAATATTTATGTGCAGGGAAGTCTCCTGACTTGACCATAGTCCTTGGAAGTTTCTTCCCTGTGTGACTGCCCCCCAGCCTCGAAGGCTGGCATCCGTGGTCACCAGGACCCAATCCTGTATGCCGAATCTGCGGCCCTCTTGAAGATGAGCACTCTGCAGCCACCACAGCAGAGACACCCTGGTCCTTGGAGACAGGGTTATCAGCCGATGCATCTGAAGATGCGATCCGGACCACTTGTCCAATAGGTCCCACTGAAAGGTTCTTGCATGGAACCTGCCGAATGGAATTGCTTCGTAGGAAGCTACCATCTTTCCCAGGATCCGCGTGCAGTGATGCACCGACACCTGTTTTGGTTTTAGGAGGCCTCTGACTAGAGATGACAGCTCCTTGGCCTTCTCCTCCGGGAGAAACACTTTTTTCTGTTCTGTGTCCAGAACCATCCCCAGGAACAGTAGACGTGTCGTAGGGATCAGCTGTGACTTTGGAATATTTAGAACCCAGCCGTGCTGTTGTAGCACCTCCCGAGATAGTGCTACCCCGACCAACAACTGCTCCCTGGACCTCGCCTTTATCAGGAGATCGTCCAAGTACGGGATAATTAAAACTCCCTTCTTTTGAAGGAGTATCATAATTTCGGCCATTACCTTGGTAAAGACCCTCGGAGCCGTGGATAGACCGAACGGCAACGTCTGGAATTGGTAATGACAATCCTGTACCACAAATCTGAGGTACTCCTGGTTAGGATGGTAAATGGGGACATGCAGGTAAGCATCCTTGATGTCCAGTGATACCATGTAATCCCCCTCGTCCAGGCTTGCAATAATCGCCCTGAGCGATTCCATCTTGAACTTGAATTTTTTTTATATATGTGTTCAAGGATTTCAAATTTAAAATGGGTCTCACCGAACCGTCCGGTTTCGGTACCACAAACATTGTGGAATAGTAACCCCGTCCTTGTTGAAGTAGGGGCACCTTTACTGTCACCTGTTGTGAATACAGCTTGTGAATTGCCTGTAACACTGCCTCCCTGCCTGAGGGAGTGGTTGGTAAGGCAGATTCGAGGAAACGGCGGGGGGGGAGACGTATCGAAATCCAGCTTGTACCCCTGAGATACTATTTGAAAGATCCAGGGATCCACCCGTGAGCGAGCCCACTGATTGCTGAAATATTTGAGACGGGCCCCCACCGTACCTGGCTCCGCCTGTGGAGCCCCAGCGTCATGCTGTGGACTTAGAGGAAGCGGGGGAGGACTTTTGCTCCTGGGAACTGGCTGTATGCTGCAGCTTTTTCCCCCTACCTCTGCCACTGGGCAGAAAGGACGCGCCCTTAACCCGCTTGCCGCTATTGGGCCGAAAGGTGCTTTCTTTGGCTGTGAGGGAACATGGGGTAAAAATGTAGACTTCCCAGCTGTTGCTGTGGAAACGAGGTCTGAGAGACCATCACCGAACAACTACTCACCCTTATAAGGCAGAACTTCCATGTGTCTTTTGGAAACTGCATCTCCTGTCCACTGCCGAGTCCATAACCCTCTCCTGGCAGAAATGGACATTGCACTAATTTTGGATGCCAGCCGGCAAATATCCCTCTGTGCATCCCTCATGTATAAAAGTGCGTCTTTAATATGCTCTACGGTTAGCAATATAGTGTCCCTGTCTAGGGTATCAATATTTTCCGACAGGGAATCTGACCACGCAGCTGCAGCACTGCACATCCATGCTGACGCAATAGCTGGCCTCAATATAACACCTGTGTGTGTATATATAGACTTCAGGATAGCCTCCTACTTTCTATCAGCAGATTCCTTCAGGGCGGCCGTATCCGGAGACGGTAGTGCCACCTTCTTTGACAAGCGTGTGAGCGCTTTATCCACCCTAGGGGATGTTTCCCAGCGTGACCTATCCTCTGGCGGGAAAGGGTACGCCATTAGTAACCTCTTAGAAATTACCAGTTTCTTATCAGGAGAAGCCCACGCTTCTTCACACACGTCATTTAACTCCTCAGATGGAGGAAAAGCTACTGGTAGTTTTATCTCTCCAAACACAATACCCTTTTTTGTGGTACCGGGGGTAACATCAGAAATGTGCAACACATTTTTCATTGCCTCAATCATGTAACGTGTGGCCCTATTGGAAGTTACATTAGTCTCATCGTCGTCGACACTGGAGTCAGTATCCGTGTCGACATCTGTGTCTGCCATCTGAGGTAGCAGGCGTTTTAGAGCCCCTGATGGCTTTTGAGACGCCTGGGCAGGCACAGGCTGAGAAGCCGGCTGTCCCATAGTAGGTATGTCGTCAAACCTTTTATGCAAGGAGTCGACACTGTCGCGTAATTCCTTCCACAGAACCATCCACTCAGGTGTCGACCCCGCAGGGGGTGACATCACATTTACAGGCATTTGCTCCGCCTCCACATAAGCCTCCTCATCAAACATGTCGACACAGCCGTACCGACACACCGCATACACACAGGGAATGCTCTGACAGAGGACAGGACCCCACAAAGCCCTTTGGGGAGACAGAGAGAGAGTATGCCAGCACACACCAGAGCGCTATATAATACAGGGACTAACTGAATTATATCCCCTTATAGCTGCTATATATATATATATATATATATATATATATACTGCGCCTAAATTTAGGGCCCCCCCTCTCATTTTTACCCTTCTGTAGCTTGTAGACTGCAGGGGAGAGCCAGGGAGCTTCCTTCCAGCGGAGCTGTGAGGGAAAAATGGCGCCAGTGTGCTGAGGGAGTTAGCCCTGCCCCTTTTTCGGCGGACTTCTCCCGCGTTTTTGAAACTCTGGCAGGGGTATTAATTTACACCTATATAGCCTCTGGGACTATATATGGTGTATATTTGCCAGCCAAGGTGTGTAATATTGCCCTCAGGGCGCCCCCCCCCCCCCCCAGCGCCCTGCACCCATCAGTGACCGGAGTGTGAGGTGTACATGAGGAGCAATGGCGCACAGCTGCAGTGCTGTGCGCTACCTTGGTGAAGACCGAAGTCTTCTGCCGCCGATTTTCCGGACCTCTTCATGCTTCTGGCTCTGTAAGGGGGACGGCGGCGCGGCTCCGGGAACGAACATCAAGGTCGGGTCCTGCGGCCGATCCCTCTGGAGCTAATGGTGTCCTGTAGCCTAAGAAGCCCAAACTACCACCTGTTAGGTAGGTTCGCTTCTTCTCCCCTTAGTCCCTCGCTGCAGTGAGTCTGTTGCCAGCAGATCTCACTGTAAAATAAAAAAATAAGATTTTACTTACCGATAAATCTATTTCTCGTAGTCCGTAGTGGATGCTGGGACTCCGTAAGGACCATGGGGAATAGCGGCTCCGCAGGAGACAGGGCACAAAATAAAAGCTTAAGGATCAGGTGGTGTGCACTGGCTCCTCCCCCTATGACCCTCCTCCAAGCCTCAGTTAGGATACTGTGCCCGGACGAGCGTACATAATAAGGAAGGATATTGAATCCCGGGTAAGACTCATACCAGCCACACCAATCACACCGTACAACTTGTGATCTGAACCCAGTTAACAGTATGATAAACGCAAAGGAGCCTCTGAAAAGATGGCTCACAACAATAATAACCCGAATCTTTGTAACAATAACTATATACAAGTATTGCAGACAATCCGCACTAGGGATGGGCGCCCAGCATCCACTACGGACTACGAGAAATAGATTTATCGGTAAGTAAAATCTTATTTTCTCTGACGTCCTAGTGGATGCTGGGACTCCGTAAGGACCATGGGGATTATACCAAAGCTCCCAAACGGGCGGGAGAGTGCGGATGACTCTGCAGCACCGAATGAGAGAACTCCAGGTCCTCCTCAGCCAGGGTATCAAATTTGTAGAATTTAGCAAACGTGTTTGCCCCTGACCAAGTAGCTGCTCGGCAAAGTTGTAAAGCCGAGACCCCTCGGGCAGCCGCCCAAGATGAGCCCACTTTCCTTGTGGAATGGGCTTTTACTGATTTTGGCTGTGGCAATCCTGCCACAGAATGTGCAAGCTGAATTGTACTACAAATCCAACGAGCAATCGTCTGCTTAGAAGCAGGAGCACCCAGCTTGTTGGGTGCATACAGGATAAACAGCGAGTCAGATTTTCTGACTCCAGCCGTCCTGGAAACATATATTTTCAAGGCCCTGACAACGTCAAGCAACTTAGAGTCCTCTAAGTCCCTGGTAGCCGCAGGTACCACAATAGGTTGGTTCATGTGAAATGCAGAAACCACCTTAGGTAGAAATTGAGGACGAGTCCTCAATTCCGCCCTGTCAGAATGAAAAATTAAGTAAGGGCTTTTATATGATAAAGCCGCCAATTCTGACACACGCCTGGCTGAAGCCAAGGCTAACAGCATCGACACCTTCCATGTGAGATATTTTAAGTCCACAGTGGAAAGTGGTTCAAACCAATGTGACTTTAGAAAACTCAACACCACATTGAGATCCCAAGGTGCCACTGGAGGCACAAAAGGAGGCTGTATGTGCAGCACCCCTTTTACAAATGTCTGAACTTCAGGTACTGAAGCCAGTTCTTTCTGGAAGAAAATCGACAGGGCCGAAATTTGAACCTTAATGGACCCTAATTTTAGGCCCATAGACAGTCCTGTTTGCAGGAAATGAAGGAAACGACCCAGTTGAAATTCCTCTGTAGGGGCCTTCTTGGCCTCACACCACGCAACATATTTACGCCAAATGCGGTGATAATGTTTTGCGGTTACGTCCTTCCTGGCTTTGACCAGAGTAGGGATGACTTCTTCTGGAATGCCTTTTTCCCTCAGGATCCGGCGTTCAACCGCCATGCCGTCAAACGCAGCCGCGGTAAGTCCTGGAACAGACAAGGCCCCTGCAATAGCAGGTCCTTTCTTAGAGGTAGAGGCCACGGTTCGTCCGTGAGCATCTCTTGAAGTTCCGGGTACCAAGTCCGTCTTGGCCAATCCGGAACCACGAGTATAGTTCTTACTCCTCTCCTTCTTATGATTCTCAGTACTTTTGGTATGAGAGGCAGAGGAGGGAACACATACACTGACTGGTACACCCACGGCGTTACCAGAGCGTCCACTGCTATTGCCTGAGGGTCCCTTGACCTGGCGCAATATCTGTCCAGTTTTTTGTTTAGACGTGACGCCATCATGTCCACCTTTGGTTTTTCCCAACGGTTTACAATCAGGTGGAAGACTTCTGGGTGAAGTCCCCACTCTCCCGGGTGAAGGTCGTGTCTGCTGAGGAAGTCTGCTTCCCAGTTGTCCACTCCCGGAATGAATACTGCTGACAGTGCTATCACATGATTTTCCGCCCAGCGAAGAATCCTTGCAGCTTCTGCCATTGCCCTCCTGCTTCTCGTGCCGCCCTGTCTGTTTACGTGGGCGACTGACGTGATGTTGTCCGATTGGATCAACACCGCCTGACCCTGAAGCAGAGGTTTTGCTTGACTTAGGGCATTGTAAATGGCCCTTAGTTCCAGAATGTTTATATGAAGAGACGTTTCCAAGCTTGACCACAGGCCCTGGAAATTCCTTCCCTGTGTGACTGCTCCCCAGCCTCTCAGGCTGGCATCCGTGGTTACCAGGATCCAATCCTGAATGCCAAATCTGCGGCCCTCTAGTAGATGAGCACTCTGCAGCCACCACAGGAGAGACACCCTTGTCCTTGGCGACAGGGTTATCCGCTGATGCATCTGCAGATGCGATCCGGACCATTTGTCCAGTAGATCCCACTGAAATGTTCTTGCATGGAATCTTCCGAATGGAATCGCTTCGTAAGAAGCCACCATTTTCCCCAGGACCCTCGTGCACTGATGCACTGAGACCTGTCCTGGTTTTAGGAGGTTCCTGACTAGCTCGGATAACTCCCTGGCCTTCTCCTCCGGGAGAAACACCTTCTTCTGGACTGTGTCCAGAATCATTCCTAGGAACAGTAGACGTGTCGTTGGAATCAGCTGCGATTTTGGAATATTTAGAATCCACCCGTGCTGACGTAACACTACCTGAGATAGTGCTACTCCGACTTCTAACTGTTCCCTGGATCTTGCCCTTATCAGGAGATCGTCCAAGTAAGGGATAATTAAAATGCCTTTTCTTCGTAGAAGAATCATCATTTCGGCCATTACCTTGGTAAAGACCCGAGGTGCCGTGGACAATCCAAACGGCAGCGTCTGAAACTGATAATGACAGTTTTGTACTACAAACCTGAGGTACCCTTGGTGAGAAGGGTATATCGGGACGTGGAGATAAGCATCTTTGATGTCCAGAGACACCATATAGTCCCCTTCTTCCAGGTTTGCTATCACTGCTCTGAGTGACTCCATCTTGAATTTGAACCTTTTTATGTAAGTGTTCAAGGATTTCAGATTTAAAATTGGTCTCACCGAGCCGTCCGGCTTCGGTACCACAAACAGCGTGGAATAATACCCCTTTCCTTGTTGCAGGAGGGGTACCTTGATTATCACCTGCTGGGAATACAGCTTGTGAATGGCTTCCAAAACTGCCTCCCTGTCGGAGGGAGACTTTGGTAAAGCAGACTTCAGGAAACGACGAGGGGGAAACGCCTCGAATTCCAGTTTGTACCCCAGCGATACTACCTGTAGAATCCAGGGATCCACTTGCGAGTGAGCCCACTGCGCGTTGAAATTCTTGAGACGGGCCCCCACCATATCTGAGTCTGCTTGTAAAGCCCCAGCGTCATGCTGAAGACTTGGCAGAAGCAGGGGAGGGCTTCTGCTCCTGTGAAGCGGCTGCATGGTGCAGTCTTTTTCCTCTTCCTCTGCCCCGGGGCAGAAAAGAATGTCCTTTTGCTCGCTTGTACTTATGGGAACGAAAGGACTGAGTTTGAAAAGACGGTGTCTTTTTCTGCTGATGTGGAGTGACCTGGGGTAAAAAGGTGGATTTTCCAGCCGTTGCCGTGGCCACCAGGTCCGATAGACCAGCCCCAAATAACTCCTCCCCTTTATACGGCAATACTTCCATGTGCCGTTTGGAATCCGCATCCCCTGACCACTGTCGCGTCCATAACGCTCTTCTGGCAGAGATGGACATAGCACTTACTCTTGATGCCAGGGTGCAAATATCCCTCTGTGCATCGCGCATATATAGTAATGCATCCTTTAAATGTTCTATAGTTAACAAAATATTGTCCCTATCCAGGGTATCAATATTCTCGGTCAGGGAATCCGACCATGCGACTCCAGCACTGCACATCCAGGCTGAGGCGATTGCTGGTCGCAGTATAACACCAGTATGTGTGTATATACTTTTTAGGATATTTTCCAGCCTTCTATCAGCTGGTTCTTTGAGGGTAGCCGTATCAGGAGACGGTAACGCTACTTGTTTTGATAAACGTGTGAGCGCCTTATCTACCCTAGGGGGTGTTTCCCAACGCGCCCTAACCTCTGGCGGGAAAGGATATAATGCTAATAATTTTTTAGAAATTAGCTGTTTTTTATCGGGGAAAACCCACGCTTTTTCACACACCTCATTTATTTCCTCTGACTCAGGAAAAAATATTGGTAGTTTTTTCTCACCCCACATAATACCCTTCTTTGTGGTACTTGTAGTGTCAGAAAGGTTCAATGCCTCTTTCATTGCCGTGATCATGTAACGTGTGGCCCTACTGGACATTACGTTTGTCTCGTCACCGTCGACACTAGACTCAGTATCTGTGTCAGGGTCTGTGTCGACCCACTGAGGTAACGGGCGTTTTAGCGCCCCTGACGGTGTCTGAGACGCCTGGACAGGCACTAATTGATTTGCCGGCTGTCTCATGTCGTCAACAGTTTTTTGCAAATTGCTGACATTATCACTTAATTGTTTAAATACAATCATCCAGTCAGGTGTCGACTCCCTAGGGGGTGACATCACCAACACAGGCAACTGCTCCGCCTCCACATAATTTTCCTCCTCATACATGTCGACACACGCGTACCGACACACAGCACACACACCGGGAATGCTCTGATAGAGGACAGGACCCCACTTAGCCCTTTGGAGAGACAGAGGGAGAGTCTGCCAGCACACACCCAGCGCTATATATATATACAGGGATAACCTTATATAAGTGTTACTCCCTTATAGCTGCTGTTAATATATTTATTTGCTGCCAAACGTGCCCCCCCTTCTCTTTTTTACCCTGATTCTGAAGCAGGACTGCAGGGGAGAGTCAGGGAGCCGTCCTTCCAGCGGAGCTGTGAGGGAAAATGGCGCTTGTGTGCTGAGGAGATAGGCTCCGCCCCTTCACGACGTCTTTATCTCCCGCTTTTTTGTGTAAAATGGCAGGGGATTAAAATACATCCATATAGCCCAGGAGCTATATGTGATGTATTCTGTTTTGCCACCTAAGGTATTCTGTTATATTGCGTCTCAGGGCGCTCCCCCCCCAGCGCCCCGCACCCTCAGTGACCGGAGTGTGAAGTGTGCTGAGAGCAATGGCGCACAGCTGCGGTGCTGTGCGCTACCTTAGTCTGAAGACAGGATGTCTTCTGCCGCCGATTTCACCGGACCTCTTCGTCTCTTCTGGCTCTGTAAGGGGGACGGCGGCGCGGCTCCGGTGACCCATCCAGGCTGAACCTGTGATCGTCCCTCTGGAGCTAGTGTCCAGTAGCCTAAGAAACCCGATTCACTCTGCACTCAGGTGAGTCCGTTTCTTCTCCCCTTAGTCCCACGATGCAGTGAGCCTGTTGCCTGCAGGACTCACTGAAAATAAAAAAACCTAACTAAACTTTTATTCTAAGCAGCTCAGGAGAGCCACCTAGATTGCACCCTTCTCGGCCGGGCACAAAAATCTAACTGAGGCTTGGAGGAGGGTCATAGGGGGAGGAGCCAGTGCACACCACCTGATCCTTAAGCTTTTATTTTGTGCCCTGTCTCCTGCGGAGCCGCTATTCCCCATGGTCCTTACGGAGTCCCAGCATCCACTAGGACGTCAGAGAAAACTAAAATATACTTTCTTTCTAGGAGCTCAGGAGAGCCCCTAGTGTGCATCCAGCTCAGCCGGGCACAAGATTCTAACTGAAGTCTGGAGGAGGGTCATAGTGGGAGGAGCCAGTGCACACCAGTAGTCTAAAGCTTTCTTTATAGTTGTGCCCAGTCTCCTGCGGAGCCGCTATTCCCCATGGTCCTTACGGAGTCCCAGCATCCACTTAGGACGTCAGAGAAATTACCTTAAAACATAAAGCTATATACTATTACCGTGAAGCCGCTATGGCCGCTAGACTTATTACACACACTACTGACTAAGTACGCTATTTGCGCACTGAGTACCGTATGGGTACGCACTTAGCGTAGCAGACGCTAAGCCGTGGGCGCGACGCACGAGCGGCACGTACGCTCACGGATTCACGCTTTGTACCAAGCACGCTATTGGCGTACTGAGTACCGTACTACTACGCTATTAGCGTAGCAGACGCAGCGCCGTGGACGTGAGACACGAGCGGCACAGACGCTCACAGAATGATATACAGTAAACCTTGTTAATAAACCAATGTAAGGATATGCTTATACTCTAAACCTTAGTAGTCAAATACTGTAACGATGTAACGCCTAAAAACCTTAACAATGTTTATGCTGTTATAGCGATTAAGACGCTAAGAAAGCCCTTTGCAGGAAAGTGAAAACACAACACCGGGTTTTGGTAAACCACAGGGCTCTAACACCTCAGTGGATTATTCAGAGAAAAAGGGGAAAACAGATACAAGTTATACACTACAAGCTAACAAGGAAATCTAACAGAATAACAGACAATAATGATGGCTACAGAGAATATACATACGTGGGAAATCGTTTGCAAGCGCGACCTGGATCCGGTCCTCAGCTATACAGGTAGAAAGCTTTCAGAGTCTTGAGGCTGGCCAGGCAACAGTGGTCTTTATATACACAACATACATTCACAATACAATGGTCCCTGTAATCTCATTGTTCATTGGACACAGGGATGTGTCTCCACATTACAGCAAAGGTCATAGGTGGATTTGAACAGCTGGGCTGTGTCTTTCCCCAACTGCTCTGGTGGGAGGTATCCTCAGGATTCCCGCCGCATGTGTAATTTACAGCAAATACAGTTAATGTTCATAATCTACTTCTGTACATAACTATACGCAGGAGCGAGCGATCCTTTCCTAACTAACACCGGAATGTTACCCTTAAAATACCCTACAGCTGGATACTAGACACCACCTTTCAACCTTTATCTGACCCTTCCTATCATGCAAAGAGGAATCTCTCTGTCCAGGAACTGTTTAAACTAATCATACTTGCTGACATGGTCTAGGGGAATATTATCTACAAAATGCACTATTTGGGTTAAATATGCTACGTTCGAGTCGCACGCTACACGCTCACAAACTCCGCCGTAAATACACATATCATGCGCAAGAGTCGCTGGAGCGTCTCCTACGCGACTTGCGGGTATGTGTACGCACGGGGGACCAGGTGCACGAGCAGCGTGCATGTGCATGAGGGGTTAGTACAAGGGATATGCATAATGATATTTTTCGACTTTGACATCTCTTACGTCCTAGAGGATGCTGGGGACTCCGTTAGGACCATGGGGATTAAACCAAAGCTCCAAAACGGGCGGGAGAGTGCGGGTGACTCTGCAGCACCGATTGAGCAAACATGAGGACCTCATCAGCCAGGGTATTAAACTTGTAGAACTTTGCAAAGGTGTTTGAACCCGACCAAGTTGCTGCTCGGCAAAGCTGTAATGCCGAGACACCTCGGGCAGCCGCCCAAGAAGAGCCCACCTTCCTAGTGGAATGGGCCTTTACTGAATTTGGTAACGGCAATTCAGCCGTAGAATGAGCCTGCTGAATCGTGTTACAGATCCAGCGAGCAATAGTCTGCTTAGAAGCAGGAGCGCCAAGCTTGTTGGCTGCATACAGGACAAACAGTGCCTCTGTTTTCCTAACCCGAGCCGTTCTGGCTTCATAAATTTTCAATGCCCTGACCACATCAAGGGACTCGGAATCCTCCAAGTCCCGCGTAGCCACAGGCACCACAATAGGTTGGTTCGCAACTCCGCTCTATCCACATGGAAAATCAGATAGGGGCTTTTGTGAGATAAAGCCGCCAACTCAGACACTCGCCTTGCCGATGCCAAGGCCAACAACATGACCACTTTCCAAGTGAGATACTTTAATTCCACTGTTTGAAGAGGCTCAAACCAGTGAGACTTAAGGAACCATAACACCACGTTAAGGTCCCATGGTGCCACAGGAGGCACAAAAGGAGGCTGGATATGCAGCACTCCCTTCACAAAAGTCTGGACTTCTGGGAGAGAAGCCAATTCCTTCTGAAAGAAAATGGATAGGGCCGAAATCTGAACCTTAATGGAGCCTAATTTTAGGCCCAAATTCACTCCAGTCTGTGGGAAGTGAAGGAAACGGCCCAGATGGAATTCTTCCGGAGGAGCATTCCTGGACTCACACCAAGACACATACTTCCTCCATATACGGTGATAATGTTTTGCTGTCACGTCCTTCCTAGCCTTTATCAGAGTAGGAATGACCTCATCCGGAATGCCCTTTTCCGCTAGGATCCGGCGTTCAACCGCCATGCCATCAAACGCAGTCGCGGTAAGTCCTGGAACAGACAGGGCCCCTGTTGCTACAGGTCCTCTCTGAGAGGAAGAGGCCACGGATCTACTGTGAGCATTTCCTGCAGATCCGGATACCAGGCCCTTCGAGGCCAATCTGGAACAATGAGAATCGTCTGTACTCCTCTTCGTCTTCTGCTGAGGAAGTCCGCTTCCCAGTTGTCCACTCCCGGAATGAAGACTGCTGTCAGAGCGCTTAAATGATTTTCCGCCCAGCGAAGAATCCTGGCGGCTTCTGCCATTGCCACTCTGCTCTTTGTTCCGCCTTGACGGTTTACATGAGCCACTGCGGTGATGTTGTCTGACTGAATCAGAACTGGTAGGTCGCGAAGCAAATTCTCCGCTTGACGAAGGCCGTTGTATATGGCCCTTAATTCCAGTACGTTGATGTGTAGACAAGCCTCCTGGCTTGACCATAGACCATGGAAGTTTCTTCCCTGTGTGACTGCTCCCCATCCTTGGAGGCTCGCGTCTGTGGTTACCAGAACCCAGTCCTGAATGCCGAACCTGCGACCCTCTAGAAGGTGAGCACTCTGCAGCCCCCACCGGAGAGATACCCTGGCCCTGGGGGACAGGCTGATCATCTGATGAATCTGCAGATGCGACCCGGACCACTTGTCCAGAAGGTCCCACTGAAAAGTCCTTGCATGGAACCTGCCGAATGGAATGACCTCGTAAGACGCCACCATCTTTCCCAAAACTCGAGTGCAGTGATGCACCGACACCCTTTTTGGCTTCAAGAGGTCCCTGACCAAGTTCAGGAGTTCTTGGGCCTTTTCCCTCAGGAGAAAAACCCTTTTCTGGTCTGTATCCAGAATCATGCCTAAGTAAGGCAACCGGGTCGTTGGAACCAACTGTGACTTCGGGAGATTGAGAATCCAGCCGTGCTGCTGTAACACCCTCAGGGAGAGTGATACGCTGTTTAGCAACTGCTCTCTTGATCTTGCTTTTATTAGGAGATCGTCCAAGTACGGGATAATTGTGACTCCCTGCTTGCGCAGGAGCACCATCATTTCCGCCATTACCTTGGTGAAAATCCTCGGGGCCGTGGAAAGCCCAAACGGCAACGTCTGAAATTGGTAATGACAATCCTGTACAGCAAATCTCAGGAACGCCTGATGAGGCGGATATATGGGGACATGAAGGTATGCATCCTTTATGTCCAGGGACACCATATAATCCCTCCCCTCCAGGCTGGCGATGACCGCTCTGAGCGATTCCATCTTGAACTTGAACTTTTTTAAGTATAGGTTTAAGGATTTTAAATTCAGAATGGGTCTGACCGAACCGTCCGGTTTCGGGACCACAAACAGGGTTGAGTAATACCCCATCCCCTGCTGAAGCAAGGGAACTTTGACAACCACTTGTTGAAGACACAATTTTTTAATTGCATTTAAAACAACCTCCCTCTCTGGGGAAGACGCCGGTAGGGCCGATTTGAAAAAACGGCGAGGAGGCACCTTTTCGAATTCCAGCTTGTAGCCCTGGGAAACAATGTCTATTGCCCAGAGATCCACCTGTGATTGAACCCAGACGTGGCTGAAAAGTCGAAGACGTGCCCCCACTGGGGCGGACTCCCTCAGCGGAGCCCCAGTGTCATGCGGTGGATTTAGTAGAAGCCGGGGAGGACTTCTGCTCCTGGGAACTAGCTGTAGTTGACAGCTTTTTCCCCTTCCCCTTACCTCTGGCAAGAAAGGAAGATCCCCGTACTCTCTTGGATTTATGCGACCGAAAGGACTGCATCTGATAATGTGGCGTTTTCTTAGGCTGTGAGGAAACATAAGGCAAAAAAGTTGATTTACCTGCAGTAGCTGTGGAAACCAGGTCCGTGAGACCTTCCCCAAACAATTCCTCACCCTTCTAAGGCAAAACCTCCATATGCCTCTTCGAGTCGGCATCACCCGTCTATTGTCGGGTCCACAGGGCTCGCCTAGCAGAAATCGCCATAGCGTTGGCTCTGGAACCCAGTAGGTCAACGTCTCTCTGAGCATCTCTCATATATAGGACAGCATCCTTAATATGACCCAAGGTCAATAAAATGGTTTCCTTATCCAGCGTATCAATCTCAGCAGATAAGGTATCTGTCCACGCTGCAACAGCGCTACAAACCCAAGCCGACGCTATTGCCGGTCTGAGTAATGTACCAGTATGTGTGTAAATTGACTTCAAGGTAGTCTCCTGCCTGCGATCAGCAGGATCCTTAAGGGCCGCGGTATCTTGAGATGGCAGCGCTACCTTTTTGGATAAGCGTGTCAACACTTTGTCCACCCTTGGGGAAGATTCCCACTGTATCCTGTCCTTAGCCGGGAAAGGATACGCCATAAGAATCCTTTTGGGAATCTGCAGTTTCTTGTCTGGAGTTCCCCAAGCCCTTTCAAACAACTCATTTAGCTCATGTGAAGGGGGAAAAGTAACCTCAGGCTTCTTTTCTTTAAACATGTGGACCCTCGTGTCAGGTACAGAGGGGTCATCTGTGATATGCAACACATCTTTTATTGCAATAATCATATAATGAATACTTTTAGCCAATTTTGGCTGCAACTTCGCATCATCATAGTCGACACTGGAGTCAGAATCCGTATCGGTATCAGTGTCTACTACTTGGGATAGTGGGTGCTTTTGAGACCCAGAAGATCCCTGCGACATAGTAAAAGGCAGTGCTTGACTCCCTGTACCTTCCCTGGACTCAGCTTTGTCCAACCTTTTGTGTAATAAATTCACATTTGCATTCAAAACATTCCACATATCCAACCAGTCAGGTGTCGGCGTTGCCGACGGAGACACCACACTCATTTGCTCCACCTCCTCCCTAGAAGAGCCTTCCGCTTCAGAAATGCCGACACACGCATACCGACACCCCACACACTCAGGGAAATCTCTAATCTGGAGACAATTCCCCCACAAGGCCCCTTGGAGAGACAGAGAGAGAGAGTATGCCAGCACACACCCAGTGCCAATGACCCTGGAAAATTTTCACAGAGATATACAGCGCTTTTATATATGTATATATTCACTGCGCCAATTAAGTGCCCCCCCCCCTTCTTTAAAACCCTCTGTCACCGTGTTCAGCAGGGGAGAGTCCATGGAGCCAGCTTCTCAGCGGTGTGCTGTGGAGAAAATGGCGCTGGTTAGTGCTGAGGGATCAAGCTCCACCCCCTCAATGGCGGGCTTCGGTCCCGCTCGATTTCTTTAAAAAGTGGCGGGGGATACCTTTATACAGCCCTCAGCCTATATATATACTTTTGCCAGTCCTAGAGGTGTAAAATTGCTGTCCTGGGCGCCCCCCCCTGCGCCCTGCACCCATTTAGAATGTAAGCTCTCACGAGCAGGGCTCTCTTCCCTCATGTGCTTACCCTTTTCTTACTTTAATAATCTTCAGCTGCACCAAATCCAGCAGTCTTCTGCCACCTGATACTTATTCCAGTGTCATCTGCTGATGTAGCTATGTTTATTTACCCTGTACTTGTCCTATATTGTCGTCAACTGTAAGCTGCTGTTTTCCTGTTTGATTATTTGTTTATGTACTCTGTAATTGGGCGCTGCGGAACCCTTGTGGCGCCATATAAATAAAGGATAATAATAATAATAATAATCAGTGCCTGCCGAGTGTTGTGTGTGGGAGCAATGGCGCGCAGCATTACCGCAGCGCATTACCTCAGTGAAGATCTGAAGTCTTCTGCCGCCTCTGAAGTCTTCTATCTTCTTATACTCACCCGGCTTCTATCTTCCGGCTCTGTGAGGAGGACGGCGGCGCGGCTCCGGGACAAACTGCAAGGAGAGACCTGCGTTCCGACTCCCTCTGGAGCTAATGGTGTCCAGTAGCCTAAGAAGCAGAGCCTAGCATTTAAGTAGGTCTGCTTCTCTCTTCTCAGTCCCACGATGCAGGGAGCCTGTTGCCAGCAGGGCTCCCTGAAAATAAAAAACCTAACAAAATACTTTCTTTCAGGGAAACTCAGGAGAGCTCCCTGTAGTGCACCCAGTCTCCTCTGGGCACAGTATCAAACTGAGGTCTGGAGGAGGGGCATAGAGGGAGGAGCCAGTGCACACCCATATCTAAAGTTCTTTTTAGTGCCCAGGTCTCCTGCGTAGCCCGTCTATTCCCCATGGTCCTTACGGAGTCCCCAGCATTCTCTAGGACGTTAGAGAAATCCAATTTTTGACTAGACTGTCCATGTTGTGTTTGGGTGGATCAGACAGAGCCTGGGCTGGGACAGACCAGAGAAGTGGCCTTTGTCACACTTAAAATGCTGGGAGGTACTGTAAGACTGGTTTCTACATTCATCAAGTGAACTGAGGAGATGTAGAATATCATCATCATGTCATTAATATGCAAGGATAATGTGGAGAAATGCTAATTGAACAGAAAGCGGCATAACCATTTAAACTGTCAAATGCCTACAGATGCTTTGTGTCATTATATAGAAATAAATGTAATAATAGTAATAACTGTCCCTCCTTTGGTCTCAAATCTACATTTAGGACCTCATTTAGAGATGAACGCAGATCCTTGCATCCGCAGTAAGATCTGTGTCCATCTCCTCATTTGCTGGGGCAAGGCTGCTCAGCATGGGTGTGGTTCATCAAATCGACAGTATCTAGGTCGACAATGTTTAGGTCGACCACTATAGGTCGACAGTCACTAGGTCGACATGGATGGAAGGTCGACAGGGTTTCTAGGTCGACATGTGCTATGTCGACAGGTCTAAAGGTCGACATGAGGATTTTTTGTGTGTGTCGTTTTCTTCGTAGAGTGACTGGGATCCCAAATTAGTGCACCGCGTCCCCTCGCATGGCTCGCTTCACTCGCCATGCTTCGGGCACGGTGCCTTCGCTCCGCTACCGCTTCGCTCGGCACAGATTACCGTTCCAATCGTAGTCCACGTGGATCGTTAAGTATGAAAAAATTCAAAAAAAGATTTAAAAAAAAAAAAAAAAAACTCATGTCGACCTTTAGACCTGTCGACCTAGCACGTCAACCTAGAAACTCTGTCGACCTTCCATCCATGTCGACCTAGTGACTGTCGACCTATAGTGGTCGACCTAATACATTGTCGACCTAGACAGTGTCGATCTTCAGACCGGATCCCGCTCAGCATATGTGGTGCCGCCTCATGATGTGTTTGCAATTTAATTGTGGACGCATCGACTTAAGGTTGACCCTTAAACGAAATATGCCACTGGTATTAAGACTCGTTAAATAGGGCCCTTGGTCCTATCAAATGTTGGTAGATATGAATAATCTGAAGTGCACAAACTGACCAAGTGCTGGATGAGTTCTATAGAACAGAGCTGTTATTGGCTGATGTCACACGTACATTTAAAAAGCAGCACATTTCTAATTCTTGCAACTGCTCAGAGCATTCCTCAGCATTTCTCAACTGCTAGGAGAATGCAGCTTTGATTCTTCAATAGCTTTTTACATCTTGTGTGTGACAGACTAAAGCCTTTCAATTAATTGCAATGGACCTGGGTTTCAGAATTGTTCTTTTGATCTGCTGAGTAAAAATGTTAGTTGTAGAAACAGTTAATCCATATATGTGACTGATATGACACAAAATGTTAGTGTGTGAGTGGCCCATTTAGGACCCTGATAACTTAGTATTGTGTTACACTCTTTAACGATGACATTTGCTAAGCTGATACTAATTTTAATTTGAGGAATTTTGTATCATTATTTTATTTAGTTCTACAGCATATGGGGAGTGTAAAAAATGGGAAGGTGGGCTTAAAGTAATTACCAAGACCTGTAATAAGAGAGAAAGAGGTTATGGGGATGCTATCAGCAAAAGGGATTTTACGAGTGTATGTATGGAAGAGGACTTGGGTCACCATATGCTAATATGTGTCTACAGATTCCAGTGATGACATCCAGCCAAAACAGTGATACAATAAAAATGTGTTCATTTAATTATAATCAGTGTTGCCTATGAAATCTCTAAAAAAAAAAAGGTTTCACCATCATCCTTTGCTTACAGCGAGGTGAGCCACTATATTCTTACTTAGATTATTCATTACACTCTATCATATTTTATATAATATACCTTACACCATGCTGAAACAAGAATGTATTCGGAAAGCAAAAAAAAAAAAGAAGGAAGAGAAAGAAGGAAGGCAGAAGACACTTTAAAAAAACAAAACACCAAGTTCTGCTTTTAAAGAGCTTAGAAGAGTTTCAAAGGGAGAAAAATCCCCAGTCTTTGGCGTAAAGAGAGAGAAAGAAAACTTGGTGGAGGAGGAGGAGGGGAGGAAGTGAGAAAACAAAAGAGAGAGATAGATAGATAGAGAGAAGGTTCCCGGCTGGGTGGCTGCTACTTCTCTCTCTTTCTTTCTGTTTCCCCAGTCTGTCTCTTTCTCTCACAGACACCGAGGCTTAGGAGGAGCTGCTGCTTTGCATCCCTTCACGTCAGCCCTGCCTCATTCCCTTCTTCCTTCCTGCCGGAGAGAGACGGTGCTGCACGCCGGGGAGCCGGGAGAGAGGAGACATCCCAGCAGCGGCAGCACCTATGCCGCCTATCAAGAGACCCTGCGCCCCCCGCACTGGCCGGGTGAGTCCCTCATTTTCCTCCCGTATCAGGTAGTGCCCTCTCATGCGGATTTAAGGGCACTTTGCGCTTACTCCTCGGAGGTCCCTGGTGGGTGCTGTGCTGTCTCTTGGGAATGGTCGGTGCGGGGACGCGGTGCCGGGAAGGGGTGTGTGTGGCGGGGTGGTGGGAGAGCCGCTGGCGTGTTTTCTCTTTCACTTCCACATACAGTGCTGCTATCATGTATAGGTGCACGCTGTACGGGGAGCGATGAGGCCCCCGTGCAGGAGGTACAGGTAGAGGGGCAGATGAGAAGTGCGGGGTATCTGTGTGCCCGTGTATGCCGGTCCTTGGCTAAGGATACTCATACGCTGGAAGTTTCCTTTATCCCCTGTCTGCACTCAGATTAGTAACTGTAAGAAACTTTGTCATGTCAGTGGCTGGTAGCGTGTGTGTCATCCTGCACCGGGGGGTGTGCGGGGCGCCCTCTGCTACTCCGCTCCCTCTCACTGGTGATAACTCTGCTGCTGCTGTTACATCGGATCAGCTGCTGCTGGTCGGAGCATCTCTCTCTCTCTCTCTCTCTCTCTCTCTCTCTCTCTCTCTCTCTCTCTCTCTCTCTCTCTCTCTCTCTCTCTCTCTCTCTCTCTCTCTCTCTCTCTCTCTCCTGTCATCTGTTTATATCCCTCTTCTGTCCTCTCTCTCTCTCTCTCGTATCCTATTTCTCTCGTATTCTCTCTCTCTCTCTCTCTCTCTCTCTCTCTCTCTCTCTCTCTCTCTCTCTCTCTCTCTCTCTCCTGTCATCTGTTTATATCCCTCTTCTGTCCTCTCTCTCTCTCTCGTATCCTATTTCTCTCTCTCTCTCTCTCTCTCTCTCTCTCTCTCTCTCTCTCTCTCTCTCTCTCTCCTGTATCCTATTTCTTTCTCTCTCCTGTATCCTATTTCTCTCTCCTCTGTCATCTGTCTCTAGCTCTCTTACGTCCTCGCTCTCTCTCTATTTCTATTTCTCTTCAGCCCTCTCTCTGGATTCTGGCCTCTATTTCCTTTTCTTTCTCTCTTCTCATCTTCTTCTCTCTTCTCTGTTTCTTTCCCTTTCTTCATTCCATGTTAATCTCTGATTTTTTTTCCCACTTATTATTATTTTTTTTTCACCCTGTGTTTTTGCCTCTGCAGTCTTTTATGTCTCTGCCCCCTGTCTCTACCTCAGTCTGTCCCTGTTCATCACAATCTAACTCTCTCATCACTCTTTCACCTACTTCCCTCACAACGGAAGGACAGTTCCATGTCTTCTAGTTTCATAAACCACATACTAATGAGAGCATTTTGTATGAAAAGACCCAGACCTGAGACCCATGATTCTAGCGGTTGGTATCTGCACCAGTTTGTGGAGTTGTTTAACTGCTTTTATGTTTTCGGAACTGGAATGCACAAACAGCCAAAGAATACTTTTATATGACAAGTTTCATTGTATCCTGTAGGACTTGGGTTATCTGCTGATAAAAATGTTTAATCAACCTCTTTGCTTGAGGGCAGAGGGGCATGGACCTGACCACCTATTGTGGTTTAGCAGGATCATGCATGGACCTGATCGCCTATCATGGTTTAGCAGGACTAGCGCATGGACCTGATAGCCTATCATGGTTTAGCAGGACCAGCGCATGGACCTGATCGCCTATTGTGGTTTAGCAGGACCAGCACATGGACCTGATCGCCTATTGTGGTTTAGCAGGACCAGCACATGGACCTGATTGCCTATCATGGTTTAGCAGGACCAGCGCATGGACCTGATTACCTATCGTGTTTAGCAGGACCAGCGCATGGACCTGATCCCCTATTGTGGTTTAGCAGGACCAGTGCATGGACCTGATCGCCTATCGTGGTTTAGCAGGACCAGCGCATGGACCTGATAGCCTATCATGCTTTAGCAGGACCAGCTCATGGACCTAATAGCCTATTGTGTTTAGCAGGACCCGCACTGTTAATACTATCACAGTAAATACATATTTTCTAAAATCAGATAATATTGCTCGCAATTTCTCTGACCAAACAAAGCTGCTCGTCACAGGTCTGTCTAGTCAGTTTGGTCGTGTCTCTATTAGAAGTACATGCCTACTAGCCTTATAAAATTGAAATGTGCTGGTGTCCCCAAATAATGAACAAGAGGCCCCCAAGACCCTGGTTTGTTGTACCTAGAATGTGATGTGAAAATAATTACACACAGACAACTGCTACAAAAATAAAGTTTAATTGAACATTCCCCATCCCCTTTTTAAACCCTCTTTATTAAGGAAGTCCATACACTCCAAAATTGTTTTCCATCCAACATAATACAGCTGTGCTCTTTCCATCCCAAGCACTCACCTTAAATATTCTGTATTGATCTGGCATAGTCTGAAGGGAGATGCCAATGCACGTGCTAGCAAACGTCTACTAGACTCCCCTTCCACTGCCAGCCAGTCTGCAGGACAGGGATTTTTCCCTTTTCTGATTGAGTGGCCTGTACAGTACGTCAATTCTTATGGGAAACTCCCAGTTTCCTTTATAAAATTACCTGAAGAAGGTCATTTAATGTAGGAAGTCAGGAGTTCCTCTATGAATTGATGGTTGCTACCACTTTTCCGAAGCGCGAGAAGAACCATTTCCACACTGATTAGTTGGTCATGGGGGATGTGTCTAGAACACTGTTGGATATGTTCACTAGTGATGGTTGGTACTTATGTTGTGTTTTAGAGATTTTGATTTTTTTTATCACCCTTTGGACTGCATTGGATTGAGGCAGAAAACTGTAGTATGAGGACAAAGGCTTCCCGAGGGTGATACAACCACAGTCAGTCATTGGATCTGGAGCCCCTCTATCAATACCCAAACCTCCACTACTAAGGGATGTTTTCAAGAGCTTCAGTGCTTTTCAGAATGAGGCTGTTAACCTCTGGGAGAGGGGCATGTTCTTTTTGAATTCCCTTCCTCCCTTTCCACTAAAAGAGGCACCACCTTGGGAACTGGATTTCCCTATGACTATAAACCTATTTTTTTTGTAGTTTCTCTGTTTATAGTGATCAGCCCTGTGTGGTTGGGTAAAGGATTTTCTATGCAGTAAAACTCTCCTGTTGCATGCCTGTACAGGTTGAGTATACCATATCCAAATATTCCGAAATACGGAATATTCCGAAATATAGAATTTTTTGAGTGAGACTGAGATAGTGAAACCTTTGTTTTCTGATGGCTCAATGTACACAAACTTTGTTTAATACACAAAGTTATTAAAAATATTGCATTATAAGACCTTGAGGCTGTGTGTATAAGGTGTATATGAAACATAAATGAAATGTGTGAATGTACACGCACTTTTTTTAATGCAAAAAGTTATTAAAAATATTGGCTAAAATTACCTTCAGGCTGTGTGTGTATAAGATGTATATGAAACATAAATGCATTCTGTGCTTAGACTTGGGTCCCATCACCATGTTATCTCATTATGGTATGCAATTATTACAAAATACGGAAAAATCCAATATCCAAAATACTTCTGGTCCCAAGCATTTTGGATAAGGGATACCCAACCTGTATTAATTCTTCATTTGCAGTCCCATACTTGACATTCTACACACTTTTACATACATTTTTCCCTAAAACTTGCATCCCTGAGTTCCTTATCTAGTGCTCAACTTGTGGCAACTACACATCTCTGTTTTGAACTATACAGTAAATAATTGTGGTTTGAGAGGTGCCACAGAAATCAGTTTTAAGCAGGTTTAAACAGATAAAGTGAGTTTGCAAATCCTATGATTGGACAGAGGGCAAAACTGCATTACCAGAAGTAATGAATGTTTAATTTGTATACACACATTGTTTCATAGTATAACAGATTCGTTATGACATCCCAACTGTCGGGATCCTGGCGGTCAGGAGACCGATGCCGGAATACGGACAGTTGGAATCCCAAACGACGTCCAATATTCCGACTTGGGTGGTGGTCCACGCCACCACCCGAGGGGGAATATAATAGTGCGGTGAGCGAAGCCACGCTTCAGGCCTACCACACTATTTAACCCTCCCCCCCCCCCCCCCACCCCGGGGCATTTTCCGTGCTGTTGGGATTCCGGTGTCGATATTTCCACCGACGGGATCCTGTCGTTCGGGAAATTAACTGTGTCCTTATTATAACACCGGGAGTTTTTTTCCATTTTGCCCAAATAGCCTGGCTAAAATAAGGGCCTCCATGTGTTCCTCAAGGTTGAGGATTTAGATCATACAAAGGAACCGTGCGTTGTGCTTTGCAACTTGTAGGATGCCTATCATACTTTGATTCTGTATTGTATTGAAAACGCCCAGAATTTATAGGCAAATTTGGCATCCAATAAGCTCCTTTCTGTAATCTGAATCCAAACTACAGGATGAGCTTCCCCAACTGTGCACAGCCCTGGACTGGACAACCACTATACCCACATTCTCTTGAGGCCATGCCCCTTTCTGCACCCAATAATCACAATAGTCTAAAATAGGGACAGTGTGACGTATGTATATACACAGTACGGTTGACAAATTGGTTAGCATTACTGCTTACTAACCCTAAGGTCATGAGTTCAATTCCTGACCAAGGGGTGTATTCAATAACTGTCGGAAGCTGCCGTCTTGTCGGAAAGACGGTAGCTTCAGACAGAAATGGGTCGGAAGGGGTTCCAACCTATACAATAGGGGCTGATTTTTTCCGACAAGTCAGGAGTTCCTGACTTGTCGGAAAACACGTGGGCCGATCCACATGCTTCTATCGGAAATGGGGCCAAATCCGACAGGTTTTGGCCCCTTTTCCGACAAACTCAATCCGACTTGAAAACAAGACTGATCGAGGTGAGGAGAGGAGTGGTGATGCAAGCGGCTGGGGAGCTGAGATCGGTGGCCGGCGGGGGGAGCTGGCTGCTGGGGACATGTGGCGGTGGGGGGAGGAGCTGCAGGGAGAGAGGTGCCTGGCCATCCCCGGCCAGGCACCTCTCTCCCTGCAGCATGTTCCCCCGCTGCCAGACCCTCTCGCCGGCCGCCGATCTCTGCTCCCCCCATCCGTCTGCAGCACCTCTCTTCCTGCAATGCCTCCCCCCGCCGCTCCACACATGTCCCCCGCAGCCAGCCCTCCCGCTCACGGCTGCCGATCTCTGCTCCCCTGGCTGCTGCTGTCAGCGCATCTGCAGCCGCTGACAGCAGCGGCCTGACAGGACCCTGTGTACGCCCAAATCAGACAGTCGGATTTGACCATCCGTTGAATAGGGATTGTCGGATCCATTCCGACAACTGCATGTCAGAATGGATCCGACTCTTATTGAATATACCCCCAAGGCACTAACAGTGTGGAGTTTGTATGTCCTCCCTGTGTTTACATGAGTTTCTTCTGGGTGCTTCGGTTTCTCTCCACACTCAAAGGGGCGTATTTTTCAAAGCCTGGGGAGAGAGAAACTTGTGAGTCATAAAGTATCAACCAGTAGGCTCCTAACTGGAAAATGTAAGGCAGAAGCTGATTGGCTAGTTCTGCTGGTATTCTGCTGGTACTATGTCTCACAATTTTCTCTTTCTCTGCGCTTTAATAAATACCCCCCAAAAAACATACTGGTAGGTTAACTGGCTACTGACACAAAACATTAAAGGGGGGTACTCACGGAGCGATATTCTAAGCAATCTGACTAGATTGCTTAGAATATCAGCATGATCGCTCCGTGTGTAGCCCCCTCAGCGATAGTGATGCGCGGCCCCGCACATCGCTATCGTTGCTGCTAGATTGGCCTGCATGCAGGCCAATCTAGCGGGTCGCTCACTTCACCCGCTGGGTGAAGTGAGCGGCCCCCCCCGTCTCCCCCCGCACGCTCAGCACAGAGCGTGCTGTGCTGAGCGGCAGGAGAGATGTGTGCTGAGCGGTTCGCTCAGCACACATCTCTCCTGCATCGGCCCGTGGGTACTGGGCTTTACACATAGATTGTTACACATAGATGTCCACATAGATTGTAAGCTCCATTGGAACAGGGACTGATGTGAATGCTGTGTAATATAAACTTATATAAATAATAAATATGTATTTATGCTTAATGCTGGTAATACATTATACAGTGATTGTCCCGACCCACAGATTATCGTCGGTTTAGGCTGATAACTGTATAGTGTGTAGCTGGGAAAACGTCTCAAAAGGGAGGAAAGCAGATATCGTGTGACCATAAACTGTGAGATATCTTGCGGTATATGGCCTCCATAACTGCTGGGTGTGAAGCTCTCGGATAAAATGTCTGCAGGTCTGACTGATATTTTATCTGACAGTGTATGCCCAGCGTAACTTCTGAAGTAAAAATCTGTTTTCACAAATTGGAAACAGATTTTTTTATGAAAACATTCAGCCAGTCATCTTATATGCCATTTATTTTTATATTCGTATATATGACTAGTTGTTGATAATGACTTCTGAAATGACAGATATACTATACACCTCCACTATCTCCATATATTCCTTGTGCATTCTGTGGTGTTCTTGCATAAATGCAATCTGAATAATGAGCCTTATTTCTCTTGATAGTTTTTTGTATATCCCGTTTATATCCCCTTTGCTAAATTGTTACTGTGAGGGATAATCATCGAAATTATGCAAATATGACATAAAGTTGTATCATCTGTAAGTATTAGTAATGTAACTGTTTCATAACATATAAATATGCCCATGGTATGAGATTAAAGTGTACCTGTTGCATCCTGCCTCTGATCTCGCAGGCTCCTAAAGAGTTGATAGCTTCACTGTCATTAATATTTTTCTGACTACAAAATGGCCGCCACATCTGTGTGCATGATGTTTGTACACCTTTAAAATGATGCACAACATTACCAAAATAAATGTTGGGTCTATTTACCGAACATGACCTACTCTGTCTGTTTGGAGGGTAGAAATGCTATATTTTAAAGGTGATATTTTTTTTTTTTTCTCCCATTAAAAAAATAGTTGTATCTCTATAAATGAATGCACAAATACATATTTGGCAGTTACATAATTATAGTCGGTGAGGTTGAAAAGAGGCAACATTCCCATCGGGTTCAACCTGTATTCTGTGTTAATCTGTTCATATTATAATGCACCTGCTGAAGTAATGGTTCAGTACCAATTGACTGCTATGAATCTTATCACTCCCAGATAATGTAATGTCAATATGTTAAATGCTATAGCCCTGGATACATTTTCAAGTTAGAAATTTGTCCAATCCGTTTTTAAATGCATTTACAGAGTCTGACATTATTACCTTCTCCAGCAGGAAGTTCCAGATCTTAATTGCCCTTACCGTGAAGAACCCTTTACTCCGTTGTGTACTGAATTTTCTCTCCTTTAGCCTCAGCGAGTGCCCACGCGTCCCTATACAGCAGTGATTTTCAACTTTTTTTTACTCGCAGCACACGCTGAACAATATTTTAAAATTGCCAAGGCACACCATCAGTTCCCCACAGAAAAAAACAAAAAACATGCATTGGCCCTCATAGTAAAAAAAAAATCCACACATACATTGGCCTACACAGAAAAAACTATTGAATTGCTCCCCACATAAATCCTATTGCTCCCCACATGAATTATTAACGTAGCTCCCCCCATAAATCCATAAATCCTTATTCTCCCCACATAAATCCTATTGTTCCCAACAGGAGAAAAAAAATAACAACAAATATTAGCCCCTACCGGTCAGCTGTCCTCCCTGTCCCTCATTGGTGGGGATTGTTCATAGTGGAGTACTGCGAATACTGAGCAGCGGGCGGTCGGGCAGGTGTGGAAGTGGGTGGGCAAGGAAAGCTATGTACGTATGCAGGCAGGAACTGGAAGATGGGGGGGCTGGCTGGGTGGTGAGACGCGGCGGCCGTGACCTATGATATCACACTGCCACGTCTTCAAGGCATACGTCAGAGCCGGAGCACGACTGATCCTCTAAGAAGAGCCTGGGCCAACAGTTCACTTTGAAGGTGCAGGAAGCTGCTCTGGCTCCGCGGCACACCTTGTAACTAGTCACTGCACACTAGTGTGTCACTGCACACTGGTTGAAAAATCCTGCTATACAGAGTTCTTTTAATAAACAAATCCACTGCCAGCTCCTTGTAATGACCCTTTACATATTTGAAGATATGAATAATGTCTCCTCTTAGTCGCCTCTTTTCTAGTGTATACATATTTAACCTAGTAAGCCTTTCCTCGTACTCCAGTCTCTAACCCTTTAATCAATTTCGTAGCTCTTCTTTGAACTCTTTCCAGTTCCCCGATATATTTTTTTATAATACGGTGCCCAGAACTGAACATAATATTCCTGGTGCGGATGTACCAATGATTTGTACAGCGGCAGGATTACATCCTCGTCCCTTGTCTCAATACCCCGTTTAATGCATGCAAGCAGTTTACTTGCCTTTTTTGCTGCAATTTGACATTGTGTATTGTTATTAAGCCTATTATCTATGAGCACCCCCAAATCTCTTTCCACCATAGTTACCCCTATATTTTCCCCATCTAGAGTGTAGGATGCAAGTGTGTTTTTTGTCCCAAAATGCATAACTTTACATTTTTCTATATTGAACCTCATTCTCCATTTAGACGCCCAGGTTTGAAGTTTAAATAAATCATTCTGTAGAGACTCCACATCGCCTTCTGAATTAATTACCTTACACAGTTTAGTATCCTCTGCAAAGATTGACACTGTGCTTTCCAGGCCTATTCCTAGATCATTTATAAATATAGTGAACAGCAGTGGGCCAAGAACGGACCCTTGTGGTATTCCGCTGACTACTGGTGCCCAGCTGGAGAACATCCCATTGACCACTACTCTTTGTACTCTGTTATCCAGCCAATTACTTATCCATCTACAAATGGTATATCCTAGGCCAGGTTGCCTTAATTTGCTGAGCAGTCTCCTATGAGGCACTATATCGAAGGCTTTTGCAAAATCTAAATGCATCACGTCCACTGCTTTTCCCTGATCAAGATTCTCGCTCACTTCCTCGTAGAAGCTAATTAAATTGGTTTTACATGATCTGTCCCTTACAAACCCATGCTGACTTTTGATAATAAACTTAGTAGCCTGTAGCTGCTCCTCTATGCTATCTCTCAAAATGCCTTTCAATATTTCACCCACTATAGAGGTTAAACTAACTGGCCTATAGTTTCCAGGTTTATTTTTAGTTCCCTTTTTAAATAAAGGCACTACCTCAGTTATGCGCCAATCCTTTGGTACCATGCCTGATCTTATTGAACTATGGAAAATCAAGTGTAGGGGTTTTGCTAGTTGTGACCTATGCTCCCTAATAACCCTCAGATGAAACCGTCTGGGCCTGGCGATTTATTAATCTTTACCTTGCTTAGTCTCTCCAGGACTACTTCCTCACTTAAACAAGCATCAAGCCACAAGGCATTACCTTCCCTGTCGTAATGCACAACTGTCACCGGCTCATCCTCCCTAGTGAATACTGAGGAAAAAAAGTTGTTAAAAAAAAGTTATTTGAATCCGTCAGTGTGTGAGTACGATCAGGGGGATGACGTCAACGCGTTTCGTCCCATCACAGCTCGGGACTTCCTCAAGACTATCTTGAGGAAGTCCCGAGCTTTGACGGGACGAAACGCGTTGACGTCATCCCCCTGATCGTACTCACACACTGACGGATTCAAATATACAAGTGTTACTGCTAGCGGCTGCAATTGAAGCGGTAATAGGAGCGCCACTCTCCCGCCTGCCAGGACAGAGATCTGCACCACAATAGTGCCGGCGGCTGGCGTTCTGCATCACGCTTTGGCTGAACGCCACAAGGACATTTCTCCAGGTGCCTGCGCTGTGCCACTGGACATTCCCGCTGGTTCAGGTAATTATAATACAGCATTATCCTCTGCACTGGGACGCCAGTAGCAGGAGGACTGGAGAGACAGTAGTATATCTTATTACAGGCATTCAGCAATTTTGTTGCAGTACGAACAGCTAATGTAACAGATCGGACGTGTCTGTTTATTATCACAAGAGATACACTGTTGTTAATACCTAACAGTGAAAAAGGACATTTAGTGTTTTCAATCAGTGTGGTTGGAGTACAGTATATTAATTGATTCCTTGAGTCCATATGGAATTTTAAGATTGGTATTAATTGTTGTTATACATTGAATCTAGTAAAATGTTATAAATTTGGAAGCAAGTTCTATGTGTGATAATTTTGAGTAAAAACAAACATATTAATATATACATTTTATTTACATAGTACATCAAGCGCCATAATAGTAATCCTTTTTTTCTATACCCTGTGGACAGCACTTGATTGGAGCCAATTTCCTCCTTCAACAGGATAATGACCCAAAGCACATCTCCAAATTATGCCAGAACTATTTAGGGAAGAAGCAGGCAGCTGGTATTCTGTCTGTAATGGTGTGGCCAGCGCAGTCACCAGATCTCAACCCCATTGAGCTGTTGTGGAAGCAGCTTGACCATATGCAGGGCTGGATCTAGACCTTGTGGCGCCCAGGGTGAAAAAATAGGGGTGTGGCTTCATGGAGAAGGGGCGTGGTCGGTTATGCCCTCAGTAGTTGTGCCCACAGTAGTATTGCCCCCAGTACTGTGCCCCCTGTAGAGTTGTGTCCCCTAGTTGCGCTGCTTACAAAAAAAAGTAATACTCCCCATCCCTGCTCCTTCCCGACTGCTGCTGCCCTCTGTCTCCGGCCTCCGGCGCCACTCTTCGGATCTATGGCACCGCATAAACACTAGAGGTCAATTATGACCTAGCGTCTATGTGCCGCTCCCACAATGCAGTGCGGTACGCGATTACTTCATTGCACAGCACCACATCTACACAGCACCAGGCGGCACCAGTAGCAGATCTTGCCACGGCGGCTGAGCCCTCTGGAAGGCAGCGCTCGGGCAAAAACCATGCTTCCCATCAAGCCAATCCAACTTGTGGAAAGTTCTTCAGGAAGCGTTGGGTGAAATTCCTTCAGATTACCTCAACAAATTAACAGCTAGAATGGCAAAGGTCTGCAATGCTGTAACTGGTGCAAAGGGAGCTTTCTTTGACGAAAGCAAAGTTTGAAGCACAAAATTATTATTTCAAATAAAAATATTTATTTCTAACCTTGGCAATGTCTTGACTATATGTTCTCTTCATTTTGCAACTCATTTGATAAAAAAAAGTGAGTTTCCATGGAAAACACAAAATTGTCTGGGTGACCCCAAACTTTTGAACGGTATTGTAAATATATAAACATACTTGATTTGTTAAAACTACCAAAAATGTTTAGAGTTTTGTACGAACTGTAAATTACAAAATGACAGACTAAACTAGAAAGATTGGGTACACACTGTCCAGTGTGCACCCGATATATCTGCTCGTATGATATAACGGTCACATCGGACAGTGAGTGCGGGAGATATTGTATATTATGCGCACTCCCGCGGGTCGTATACGACGTCAGATATCTTTTGTTCTGCACTTGAGCGCAGAAGATAGCTGACAGGCCTGCATGCTCCGGGATGTGGGTGGATGCAGTCACAGACTATACATCGTACAGTGTGTATGCATTGACGATATATTATTTGCAATGTCGCATCTGCCAGACATCGGACAGTGTGTACCCAGCCTTACTGCTCGGGAACTATTCAACAATGGTCTGTGCTTCCCCTGAAGAAATACTGTTTTTTTAATAACTTAGATGTATTTCATGCATGCAATTAGTGTGCTGAGATTCTAAGACCTCACAAGCAAAGCAGACCTATCATTGAAAACTTTTGAATCAGTGATAAGTATAACTATCAGGCAATGCAATGGTTAAGAGGTTAAGGCTGAGCCTTTTTTTAATTACATGTATCTGTCATTTGAAATGTTTTTCATCCCCTATGACATATTGTGACGATTTTTTATTTTTTATTTCAGCAAAATAATTATTACACGTAGTGCAAATTTGCAGAGTTTATGTTCACTGGACTTCCTTATCTTTACTGTTCATCCATTTACTTTAATACCTAGGTTTTCTGGCTGTTTGACATTTGATTAAGGGTAGGTGAATAAGTCAAAATCTATCAGATGTCATTGTTATTTTGGTAGAAGGGTTCCACAATAGTGATTGCTTTTACACAAATGAAATGTCTTCTCTGTCTCTTTGGGGTCTGCACTGTTTCTGAGCTGGGTTACATGCTCGCTTCCAGATGATGCTTCATAAGCTGTATTAATGTGTCAGGAAGTGAAGATGAAGCTTATAATGGGAATGTTTGCATGTCATTACCCACGATCCTCTGAAATAGCCTGCAAATCTACCTTTTCTTAATATACTACATTAGTAACATGTTCACTTTTCAGTGCATAAATGAATGTCGCTGTCATTTACTTTTTTTTTTTTTTTATTAAAAAAAGGATTGTGACTTGTGTTGCTGCCACATGACAAATTAGTGTTGCTATCAATGTCACACTGTTCTATTCTGGAGAAAAGTTAATGCAGAATTGTGACCTAGAAACATTACTTGTGTGAGGCTCTAAACTGGTAGGTGTGGACATGAAAACCTATCACATAGTTGGTTATATCACTCTTTCTTTAGACTAGCCAATGACGTTTTCTAATGACATCTAATATGGGCATAATATTGATCTGACTAATGTTTAAAGTGCAGCTGTTGACTAAACACAGAAGTCTTGGCCGTGCCCCTGGTTCCTTGAGAAGTAGTAGGCAGTATATTAGTATTGCTGTTATGAGTATCACTGTTTCAGCCCACAAAATGGCTCCCTACTCTTTGTTATGAGACAAAAGGTGCACTGTAAAAGCTAGCCATTAATGAGGTGTTAGTAAATATATATATTTTTTTTGTCCTGTGCGGCAGCACAGCAGTTGTAACAATGGTCGTAATCCTAGAAGCCAGCTTTTTTAAATGATTGGAGGTTCTCGTGTATGCTTTATATAAAATCATTTAGTGTTTCAAATACTTATGGTCCTTGTGTCTGATTAAAGTTCTTTCAATTCAAATAATTCAAAGCATAGATTACTTGTGACAGTGTGCTGGTGAAGATGAAGTTTTGGAGTAGTTCTGGCCATATACTAAATGATAATCATTCATATCAGCCGATGAAACAACAGTTCTAAACAATTATTGTTCAGTGTATAGACCTGAAAGATCATTCACAGAATGAGAACGGCTGGAAAACAGTCGGGATTATTTGATTAGGGAACCCGCGCAACCATCGTTCAGCCGCTTCTGTTGCGCAGTGAGGATCCCCTCCGTATATCATGAAATATATGGAGGTACAGCAATTCGTTCCATTGCTCGCCCCCTGTTTGTTCTGTCTGCCCAGTCGTACAATCTATGGTCACCTTGATTGTCTACGTATTGTTAGACAAATCTGCATTATAACAAATACACCTCATTGTAGTACATCTAATTAGGTGTGTAAAGCTATTATTTGCTTTTATTAGGTATTTCACCCAGTTGTATGAACAATATGATTACTGCATAATATTATGTTAATGCTGTGATGTAAAATATATATATAGTATTTGGTACAAGTGTTTTCTGATTCTAGGTGTTTACTTACTCAGTAATTAACATTTTTTTATCTGTTTGCTTCCTCTTTATATCCTGGGAAAAAACTCCCAAATGTTCTGTCAATGAGAGTGATAGACAGAAGCATCCGTTCCCTTTTGTTTTAGTTCAAAGTGAATGAGACAAATTATTAAGTAATGCTTTAGAGATAAGTGTGGTTCTGTCTTTTCCATATCGGTGTCTAGTAAAGTTTGTAAACTCTTTTTCCAAACTCAGCTAACTTTTTTGTTCTGCCGTTAGATCTCTTAATCATAATGTCCATTGTTTACAACAGTTACAACAGTCACCAATTGTGTGTATTCTTCTTTTTTTTTAAATGGAAATTAAAAGATTTCTAAGGGTTTGTAACCGTGTAATTAGCAAGGACTTTCGTCTGGCTCCCTGCGCTCGACAATTGAGTTTCGGATGGTAACAAGTTCATTGCATATGTAGCTGTACAATCCAGGCAGATTTGCCATGGTTCATTCAAGAACAATAAAGAAATACACAGTATCTGCATTTTTTCCTGACGTGACCATTTATTTCTTCTGATTTTTTATTTTTATTTTTGTGGTGTTCTTACATGACTATGTCTAGTTATAAGCAGACTATTTATTCTTGGCTACCATATTGCATATGGGAGTATTAATTTGCACTTGTCTTGCTGCGTTTTGCGATCGGTTAATTTGGCTCCTTTAAGAAACAAACAATTCTGAACGTAACTATGTTTCTGTGTTTTTTTAAAAATTGTCCTTATAGCAGAGGTAACCTAAGTTTCTTGAATCACGGCACCCTAGAGTATCAGAATTGTTTCATGGCACCCCTAGGCCCAAAGTTTCTTATTGAGATATTTAGAAATAAATATTAAATTAAGTAATTTGTGGTTATATATCATCCTTAGGTTCAGTTATGTGGTGGGGGACAAGATTCACTTCTGTTTGTCCACATATTTTTTGGTTGGCAGCCACCAGCAGTATTTTTGCCTATAACATTGACCATAAATAACTTGAATTGGTCCTGGACCACTAATTTAAGGCACCTCTGCAAGTGTCCCGAGGCACCCCAGTGTGCCACAACACACAGTTTGAGACCACTGCCTTATAGCATAAGACAGCATATTAAAGACGTAAATTCAAGTTGATACCCTGTACCTGATAATATAGAAATGCCAATTAGGGCCCGATTCATGGATTGTACGCTAATATAATCTGAGCTGCCAATTTCTATGCAGCAGTTGTGTGTGCGAAGATATGCAAATGTCACAGTTGCTTGGATGTGTATTGAGACGCCCATCGGCGCCATGGCAAATCCAAGCGCTATCTGCCGTGGTGGCAGATCTTTCGATTATCGGAGCCCTGAATAGCCCTACAGACACACAGCACGGCTGCCTGTACTGAGATGCCAGAACCATTTTTACTAAGTACCGGATCGCAGACGCAGGCTGCAACCCACCCCCAAAATATTTGCACCGCGTCTGCCTTTTTGCCATTACTCCTCCGTTACCTCCCTTAAATGTGCTTTGACTGTCAGTCATGTGGCAAATAAATCATAAGCCCAACACAGCACATATGCAGTGCAAGTCAGACACGTGCACAGATCACCAATAAGCTCTCAGCTGTGTAAACATCGGTATAGTGTACATCTCTGAATCAGGAACATTGTTTTATAATGATGTATATAATAAGACATAAAGATAAGTGACTTTTGAGCAAATATGTTTAAGTAAAATATCATATGGTAAAAAAAATCAGATTAATACCTTATATGACCACCGTAATATTTATGCCTGCCGCATGACTTGCATTTCAGGTGTCACGAGATATGGCTTGTATTTGTGTGTGTCATTGCCTGGCCGATAGAGAGCTGCATTAACCAATACGTAACACTAGACATGTCTGTAGTTATAACACTAGAGTCAGGGATGGATATTAGAAGCCCACCATCAAATGATAGTGGGCTTCCACCATCTAACCTTTCGTTGTGATGGTAACAATTGCATCAAAATAATTCAATGGGAAAAAATATTCATATACAGAAAACCCTGTTTGCGCAATAGCAACCTGTGGCCGTTCCCGATGTGAAACCGCTGAATTCAGCTGTATTTTAATATCGGATGGCCACTGCATGCACACCATCGGAAGCTGCCATTGAGTGGTTGAACAACAAATATCAAAAGACAAACATTGATGGTTGTGGACCATCGGAAAACAATGTCCATCCCTACACTAGACATGTTTTGGGGCATAGTATATCCAAACTCTATTCACAATATTCCTAAAAATACTGTATTTGTGTGTAACGTACCATAACGAACCTATATAGAGTTGTTAAGTGAAACTGTATTATAATACAGGTCGAGTATCCCTTATCCAAAATGCTTGGGACCAGAAGTATTTTGGATATCGGATTTTCCCGTATTTTGGAATAATTGCATACCATAATGAGATATCATGGCGATGGGATCTAAGTCTAAGCACAGAATGCATTTATGTTTCATATACACCTTATATACACACAGCCTGAAGGTAAATTTAGCCAATATTTTTAATAATTTTGGGCATTAAACAAAGTGTGTGTACATTCACACTATTAATTTATGTTTCATATACACCTTATACACACAGTATGAAGGTCATTTAATACAATATTTTTAATAACTGGTTATTAAACAAAGTTTGTGTACATTGAGCCTTCAGAAAACAAAAGGTTTCACTATCTCACTCTCACTCAAAAAATTCCGTATTTCGGAATATTTGGATATGGAATACTCAACCTGTATAAGGCACAAGTAATGTTTAATGTAAGTGTAAATTATTGCAAATAACATATGTATTAAAGCAAAGTTCCGATGTCATCACTTATAATTGTTCATTAGGAAAACTGATGTTTTATAAGGAAAATGCACCTGTCTAGTATGGATGATAAGTCAACTTTCATTTCTGTGGCCTACCAATCTGCAGTCATGGGTCTTCTCTCAGTGGCTTCTATCGTACTAATTTATAGTACGGAGTGCATTATGCCTCATACAGTACATGGAGCCTTTGCGAAATATCTCACAGTGAGGGTATTTCAGCTCTCAAAATCCACAGACACCAATTTTAATAACTGTGTAGAATTGACTTGGGTGAGATCCAAATCTCATTACTCAGTGGAAAAAAATATTTAAGTTTTGTACCGCGCACAAATAATTGTCTCTCTTTTTAAATGGTAGGAAATCTGTAGATTATCTTTAAAAAAACAAAACAAAAAAAATCCCTTTCTTTTCTTGATGATTTCCTTGAAGAAGGAAGTAAGTACATAGAGTGATGGATTGCATTTAGGTGTTCTAAATTTATCTTTCCTGTTCCCTTATCCACTGTTCATGTTGCACGTTTTAGGGAAGCATTCACTGTGTGATAGTAATTGTAACTTCCAACTAAATACTTTGTTTTTCATCAGTTTAGATTAGTTTGTTTGTGTAATATTAAGTTTGTTGACTTAAATAGAACTAAATGTGAAAAATATATATTTTATTATGTTTACTCTCAGTATGTTTAAGATAAGTATGTTTTAAGGTGAGTACACACTAGGCTGTATGAGCGCCGCCGCCTAGTGTGTTCCCTTCCTGCTGGGGTGGTCAGCATCAGTGCGTACACGCTGAGCAATATGACAAAGATATCGCTCAGTGATGTCACGCTGCGGCTGGGCCGTGTATGCAGCTTTTGGAAGACGGCCCAAATTGAGCTGCATGCACGGTCAACAGCGAGGGTCGATAACGACCCGCGGGGCTGCGCATCGCTCGGCGGCATACACACTGGCAAATATAGTAAACAACGTCGCTCAGGAAGGGCAAACTGAGCGACGTTGTTTACTATTATCGCCTAGTGTGTATGCACCTTTAGATTTCTAAAATAAGTGAGGTGCTTTCATATCAGTTTAGTAAGCTGCCGGTTTTAAAGATGTCCATACATATAACAATTTTGTTCTCACGACTGGACCAGTGCACAGATGAATGCAAGTTGGCAGTAGTTGCCGAGTAGTATTCACATATACAAGTGCACAGCCTCTATCCATACGCTTGATTTTGTAGTTATCAACACTAGTAGGGCTAGTACAATTATGCGCTATGTTTGGTCCAAGAGAGCCTTCCCAAAAAGGTATGTGGTTTACAACAGTGGTTCTCTTCCATGGTCCTCAAGTAATCCCAACAGTTCATGTTTTCCAGGTCTCCTCACAGGATTGCAAGTGAAATAATTAGCTCCACCTGTGGGTCTTTTAAAATGTGTCAGTGAGTAATGAATACACCTGTGCACCAGCTAGGTGACCTGGAAAACATGAACTGTTGGGGGTACTTGAGAACCGAGGTTGAGAACCACTGGTTTACAATACCCTCTTACATCAGTGGGAAAGAAGAAGTTGGAGGAGAATAGATGTGGGTGATTTTACTTGCGGGCTCCTAGGAAAGGTACATTCTTTGTAGTGCATGCTAGATCACACACTGGGACATTAGCAATTATAAGGAAACAAGCTTGAGTGAGAATAACGATATCCTGTGTAAGTGGTTCCCAAACCTTCTTGAATCCCAGCGCCCTAGAGTGTCAGCATTTTTTCCCCCATACATTTTGAAAAAAACATGAAAGTAAGTAAATTGTGCCTACCTATCATCCTTAGGGACAGTTGTGTGGTGGTGTACAGTTGTGCTTCTGATTGTTCAAATGTTTGTGATTGGCAGCCAGTAGCACTAATTTTGCCTATCCCTTTCACCAATAATTTGGGTTTGCTCTGGGACCACCAAAGCCAGGCACCCCTGCAAGAGTCTTGTGGCACCCCAGGGAGCCTAGGCACACCGTTTGAGCAGCCAAATTAATAATTGTCGCGGGAGAGGGCACCCGCTTCCTACCTTGCTGGTGGGAAGCGGGTTCCTTCTCCTCGGCCGGCACCATCTTCCCAGTGATATTTGGGAAAATGGTGCATGTGCACTAGAGAGCAAAGACTCTTGCACAGTTCCAGAGTCTTTGCTTTCAATATGCGGGCGCCATCCTCCCGAAGTTATCACTGGGAAGATCGCTCCAGCCTTAAGTATAGGTGTACTCGGAAGGGGGGGGGGCAGACCTGGGCCCCTCCCTCATCCTGGGACCGGGTAATTAGTTCCCGCTCCCCCACGCCCTCCTCTTCTTGGCGCCACTGAGTTGGGAAACCATTGTCCTATATTATAAGGTATCTTTGAACATAGACTAGATCATTGGACAGATATATTGTACTTTGTTATTAAGTTGTATGAAAATACCTTTTGCTCCAAAGATATAATGTTAAATGTTGATATGACAGTAATTTATTTTCTTTTAACAGAACATAGGCATCATATGTGAATTTGTAACTTTTTTTTTGGATAAGCTGCCTTTTAACCATATGTATTTTGAACAGTTTTTCATTGCAATGGAAAATGGTAAGGATTACAAACATTTTTATGCAATATGTCATTTTCCTTCTAGACAAATCCGTTGTGAAGACGCTACAACAGTTGGTGCCTGAAGTCAACACTCCATGTTAATCAGTAAGTATGATTCTCTCCCATATGTCTCTGCTTCAAAATTCGGGGGATTAAAATCAATGTTATATAGTCGGTCATGAAAGGGTTATATGTATTGCAGGAAGGAAGATACTTAATTTTTTCCATTTAGCTAAGAGCAGTATTGCTATATCTGAAGTCTCGCTCTATTACTGAGATTAAGGACTGCCTAATAAAGCACATTCAGCAATGCTTATTCCTTGGTGGCCTGAGGAAATATTGGGCTGGTCATTAGTGGGAAAGTTATGTGATCTTGGTCACTGATTTTTCTCATATTAAGAATGGAGAGGATTTTTGGGGAGAGCTTGTTTGTAGTTTTTATTATTGAATTCTGTTGTGTTGATGATAATACAATAATAAAAGGTATTTATAATATACCCAATCCAGTTGTACCTTTCAGAAAGTTCATACTACATTTACTGTGCTTCTATGAGATACCCTCAAGGGTTCCATAAATCTCTGAGATACGTGACTAATGATGGCTACATGAGCAGAACTGGTCATACGTACTGATTGTGCCATTTTGCCCAAGTGATTGGATCATGTGGTGACCAACAGTAGAGTAGATTGGGGCCTTCGGAGAGCCAGATCTTGCAAAACACATTAAAAGTCCTGCTTACACTTCTGTTCTTATGGCTCTGTTACCTAATATGATGAAGAAACAAGGACTATCGCTCTATATATACATGTAATACAGAAACTATATACTGAATAATGCATTTCCTGCTGTAAATTCTATGGAGACTAGAAGTCATTGAGGAGTTATTTGTCCATATAAAAGCATAATTCTTTAAGTCAAGTGATTTTATACAGTACACTGAGGTGATTTTGAACATCTGTGATTTATAGTAGAGGGTACATTATTCCTGATGCCATACAAGCTTTCCAAATGAACACTAAACTGATATCATCAGGACCCACTGTTTCTACCAATATTGCTTAACGGAGTATGAGTATATACATATACTAACATCACTTTTGTATTACACAATGATAATCTTGCCTAAATTATATTGTTATTCTTTCTGTATAGAGTTTCAGTTGAAATGTAATTGTTTTGATATTGTCATATCATTATACATAAGACACCTGTATTGTATGGCATAAGGAAATCCCTATAATAAATAAGAATATTACAGCTCAGCTTTGAGCTCTGTATCTGATATAATAGACCTCGTTGAGCGGAATGCTGTGGCGGTGACATGGAATGTTCATACCCTGACTCTCTCAGTCTGTATTTCTCGGTCTCTCAGTCTTTGTCTGTCTCCCAGTCTGTATTTGTCTGTCTATGCTTTGCTTTGTATTAATATGGAAGTATCTGTAAATCACTAAAATTCCTCCCCTACTTGGGCAGCTCTTTGCCCATTTTAAAAGCAGAAAGTAGAAGCATAAGGAAGAAAGGAAGTATTAGCATTGTCGTTTTGATTGGCATTGCCTCTAGAAGAGAGGTTATTTCATTTGGCTGTTTCTTTTCAGGCAGTCATTCCTTTATGTACACACTATTCATCTGGGTACAGTTCTCTATTCAAAATGCTTTTTCTTTTTTCATTCCTTTCTTTCTTTCCCTCCCTTTCCCCCTCCTTTCTTTTCATTACTTCCTTTTGTGTTTTCTCTCCCCCTCTCCAGTCTGCATTTTCTTTTCTTTTAATGTTCTTCCTGTGTTCAGTGCCTTTTTGTTTCTTATGCTTGCTTGTTCTCTCTCTCTCGCGCTTTCGCTTGCACTGTGTGTGTGTGTGTGTGTGTGTGTGCGCGTGTGTCTCTCTCTCTCTCTCTCTCTCTCATTATTTCCTCTGTGCTGTCTGGAGGAGAGGGAAGATAAACTGTAGTTATACTAGGAATTTCCTATCATTGAAAAATCAGGAGAAAACAATTCAACATTTCTCAGTGTGCAGGTGAGGTTTCTGATGGTAATTTAAGATTTTATAGTGAATGATTTTGTGGGATTAAGTAATATAATAAGGAGTTGTACTTTTCTAGTCAAAAAGTCACATGCTTATATATTAAACTGTGACAAATAGCCATTTAATTAGGGCTACTGTACATGGGCCTTTTTGATGCACAGCTGCTTATGATCAACTGTAGGTACTGTGTGTATTGTACTTGTGCCCTGCAATTCTGTGGCCCCTTATAAATAAAAGATAATAGGTGACCGTATCGTGCTTTTTTGGTCGTTGGAAGTCCAGATGTCACAATTGTAACCTACTAATCCCATTTCGTTATGACCTGTATGTGAGGGATTGCTGCTCAGAACCACCTGCATAGCTCAGCCCCTCTGGTAAGATTTATGGCCAAAATGGGCTCCATACTTATGGAGGTATTTCACAGTTCATTTACTGATCATTCTCCAAAATAGTTGTCAGTTAAAATAAAGACATTTTGATCCGTAAAGGAAGTAAAGGGTTGTTTGGTAAAAATGTACAGGCCTGTTATACAGCACGTGGTAAGAAGAGTGATATGGTTTATACTAGTGGTGTATTGCAGCAGTTTTCCCAGCTTAGGGTGGTATCTGGAAAAAAAAATTGCCGCTAAAAAACAAAACAAAAAAAAACCCTGAAAACCCCCTGTTTTATGCCCCTTTATGTACAAATCAGGTGCAGTGGCAGTTTTTACCTGTGGGCTGCAGGACTGCAGCCCCCCCCCCCCCCCCCCCCCCGTAAAATCCGTAACTCAGCTCACTGTTAGTGAAGCCAGATGCAGTCCATGAGACTGTGACTGCAAGAAGTGACTTCCTATTGGAAGTCTTACCTGCCAGTCACAGACACTACAGGCAGTCCCATTGAGAGGTGTTTCCTCCCTCCGTGACTACCAAACCAGGCAGCTATTAGCAGAAAACTTGATTCCTGTAGGAAGCCAGCTCCCTGCCTTGTCAGCCCTAGCCGGCTTTTATGGGCTGCAGCAGATCTAGTTGCGAGAAGCCGTGGTTTTGTGCGTGTGCAGTTCCGTTGCCGCTACTGTGCATGCACCGGGTCCCGGCGTCTGTGTACTGTACATAGTACCTAGGCAGCGGTGAAAACGAGGCGGAGACCCGGGAGCATTGCCAGCGTCTGCTCTCCTCCTCTACCAAGGTAGGAGCCGCTGCTGAGGTGATACTGTCCAGTATATTTACAGATATGTCCACCTACACCAATCCTCAAGTCGAGCCAAATAGCCCCATTTAGCAACCCACAAAGTTTACAATTTAGCCGTACCAAGACACTGATCCGACGTACCTAGTACACTATGGGGTCAATCATATCACCTGCGATGAAGTCACAGCACGAATAAGTATGGCTTTATGCTGCACTTACTGTAATGCCAGACTCGCAAATTTTTGTACGCAGCCCTATGTGATGAGAATGGGCCTTGGTGCCATTGCCACTGTTTACATGCTGTGTAAAAAAAAATTAGCAAAATTGAGAAAAATAAGCACACAATATAGGTTAAAAAGGCAAGAGACCTGTCCAATACAGATTGCCCGCACCATGCATAGTTGTGCGTAATCTGCGACTTCATACCAATACCTTTGCAACAAAAATACTAAGCCTAAGTACCTAGTACACTGTAAGCAAAGGAGATGTCTATATTTCATATAGACACCTCCTGCTGCATTTGCATTTTGGTGGACGGAATTGCAAAGCCGCTTGTGTGCTGCTCTGCAATTCCGCCCATGTCTGAATCAGGCTCTGAGAAGCAAAATTGAGGAAGAAGTGCACAGCATGGGAAGCCATATGGTGCACAAAGGGGTGGTCTTCAGGTTGCCGGCGGCCGGGCTTCCGACGACCACCATACCGGCGCCGGAATCCTGACCGCCGGCATACCGACAACTTTTCTCCCTCTTGGGGGTCCGCGACCCCCCTGGAGGGAGAATAGATAGCGTGTCGCGCCACCGTGCCCGCAGCGTGGCGAGCGCAGCAATCCCGCAAGGGGCTCATTTGCGCTCGCTCAGCTGTCAGTATGCCGGCGGTCGGGATTCCGGCGCCGGTATGCTGGTCGCCCGGAGCCCGACCGCCGGCAACACATACTACACCCGCACAAAGCACAGGTGTAGGAGGACACATCTGTATGGCCTTCTAGCAATCCAGAAAATGTGCAACATTTCATGCTACATGTGCAAGATACCCGAGACTACACAAGTTATGTATATTGCAACAAATACAGCCAGAACAGTTTTTGAAAAACATTTGCAGAGGTAAACTCACTCTAATTAGTTAGCTTTTAGCTCTGCTGTAGGAAATGAGCCTATTTTAATAATGAACTGGATAGTTAATTTGATAAAGCAGATCCAATCCTGGTCTTCACGGCCAGAAACTGAGCAGCTGCATTAACTCTTGAGGTTGCACTTTTGTTACCACCATTTCATCACACAACGCTTAGGTTATAGCTGTCCGTTTTCAGGATGGGCTAATCTCATTGGATTCACTGTTGTTGTTGTTGTTATGATAACTTAGAAATTGTTAATAACATATTCTGTAGTTCCAAACAATGAAATTCCTATTATGTTCATAAAAATACATTTGAACAGGTGGAGATGTAGCTTACACATAGGGCTGTATTTATTGTGAGTGTTTCAGCCGGCTCTTAGATTTACCTGCATTGTGCATGCTCTAGTTATTTTATGGGTACACGGATGCAGATAGATTTTGCTACTGAAGGTACGTTTGGGCCTGTAGTGTGGGCTCAGTATACTTAACAGTTCTTCATACAACCAAATTATGGGAAGTTCAAGATTGTATCCAGTGACAGACTCATTGCTACACAAAGCTGCGCCCCCCCCCCCCCCCTTCCCCAGATATCTATTGCATAAAAAGAACTACTTCAAGGTCATTGCAGGGATCACAGATAGTTGGTACAGGTTTTTAGCATAGTAGTACAAGGTTGTCCTGAAACTTGAATAACCGGTATATGGCACTGTTGCGAATATTACAAAGAGCTAGAAAGAGGATGTTGTTGGATATATTCAACCTTAAACAATGGTAATCTCTTAAATAGGTTAAATACTATAAACCTTTGGAAGAATTAACTCTGCATTTCAACTACCTTCCAACTTCAAATGCCCACCCCACCTTCCCCACACTCGCCTAAATCTTGGAGTAATTTGTTTCTTGGTATTGAGTAGTCCCATATTAATAATGAGAGGACCTCTCCATAGCAATATCTGAGTAACCGCTCTTGTTTTCCTGTGACCTGGTTTTCCAATGACTGATGAAACTAGACAAACTGGATATATGCATCATACGTATAAAGTGTATTCCCTAAAATAGAAACAAACAACATTATTGTTATTAGTACAATTACCTTAGTTTCATAATTCACAGTTGATTTAACAAGCCAAGACAAGTTGTTCTGGAATTGGCTCCCATTTGACATACATAATGTATGATTGTATTTTATTGGGAGATGAAGGCTACAAAGCATGCTCTGTTAGTGATTCACAGACTAGTTGTAGGAATCCCTTAACAAGCCATGGTTAGTAGATATCTTTTGAACATTGGGAGATTAGAATCGATAACCTCACATGGGAATATATTTCAGATCACGCTCACTCTTGCTGGTTCCATTTTCACAAGGCTCACAAATCAGCTTTTTTAACCACTTAACTGACTATTTTTCCCTTCAAAAGTGTTAACAACATTGTTTCTCTGACGTCCTAGTGGATGCTGGGAACTCCGTAAGGACCATGGGGAATAGACGGGCTCCGCAGGAGACTGGGCACTCTAAGAAAGAATTAGATCTACTGGTGTGCACTGGCTCCTCCCTCTATGCCCCTCCTCCAGACCTCAGTTAGAATCTGTGCCCGGCTCGAGCTGGTTGCACACTAGGGGCTCTCCTGAGCTCTTAGTAAAGAAAGTATTTATTAGGTTTTTTATTTTCAGTGAGATCTGCTGGCAACAGACTCACTGCTACGAGGGACTTAGGGGAGAGAAGCGAACCTACCTGCTTGGGCTTCTAGGCTACTGTACACCATTAGCTCCAGAGAGATCGAGCACAGGCCCAGCCTCGGTCGTCCGGTCCCGGAGCCGCGCCGCCGTCCCCCTTGCAGAGCCAGAAGACAAGATTCCGAGGAGAAAATCGGCGGCTGAAGACTCCGGTCTTCATTAAGGTAGCGCACAGCACTGCAGCTGTGCGCCATTGCTCCCCATGCACACCACATACTCCGGTCACTGATGGGTGCTGGGGGGGGGGCCCTGGGCTGCAATTAGATTACCTTAAAAAGGCAAAAAACACATAATATAGTCTCATAAACTATATATGTGTAAAAATCCCCTGCCTTAATATTGATATAAAGAGCGGGAGAAGCCCGCCGAAAAGGGGCGGGGCTATCTCCCTCAGCACACTGGCGCCATTTTCTCTTCACAGCTCGGCTGGAAGGACGCTCCCCAGGCTCTCCCCTGCAGTTTCCAGGCTCAATAGGGTAAAAAAAGAGAGGGGGGGCACTAAATTTAGGCGCAATACTGTGTATTATAGCTGCTATAGGGAAAATCACTTTGTGTAGTGTAAATCCCTGTTTATATAGCGCTGTGGTGTGTGCTGGCATACTCTCTCTGTCTCCCCAAAGGACTTTGTGGGGTCCTGTCCTCAGTCAGAGCATTCCCTGTGTGTGTGCGGTGTGTCGGTACGGCTGTGTCGACATGTTTGATGAGGCTTATGTGGAGGCGGAGCAGGTGCCGATAAATGTGATGTCACCCCCTGCGGGGTCGACACCAGAGTGGATGGATATGTGGAAGGTATTAACCGACAGTGTCAACTCCTTACATAAAAGGCTGGATGACGTAACAGCCGTGGGACAGCCGGCTTCTCAGCCCGTGCCTGCCCAGGCATCTCAAAGGCCATCAGGGGCTCAAAAACGCCCGCTACCTCAGATGGCAGACACAGATGTTGACACGGAGTCTGACTCCAGTGTCGACGACGACGAGACTAATGTACATTCCACTAGGGCTATCCGTTGCATGATTACGGCAATGAAAAATGTGTTGCACATTTCTGACATTAACCCAAGTACCACTAAAAAGGGTATTCTGTTTGGGGAGAAAAAGCAACCAGTGGTTTCTCTGACGTCCTAGTGGATGCTGGGAAATCCGTAAGGACCATGGGGAATAGCGGCTCCGCAGGAGACTGGGCACAGCTAAGAAAGATTTAGGACTACCTGGTGTGCACTGGCTCCTCCCACTATGACCCTCCTCCAGACTTCAGTTAGAATCCTGTGCCCGGCTGAGCTGGATGCACACTAGGGGCTCTCCTGAGCTCCTAGAGAGAAAGTATATTTTAGGTTTTTTATTTTACAGTGAGATCTGCTGGCAACAGACTCACTGCAGCGAGGGACTAAGGGGAGAAGAAGCGAACCTACCTAACTGGTGGTAGCTTGGGCTTCTTAGGCTACTGGACACCATTAGCTCCAGAGGGATCGACCGCATGGAACCGGCCATTGGTGTTCGGTCCCGGAGCCGCGCCGCCGGCCCCCTTACAGAGCCAGAAGCAAGAAGAATCCGGAAAATCGGCGGCAGAAGACATCATTCTTCACCAAGGTAGCGCACAGCACTGCAGCTGTGCGCCATTGCTCCTCATACACACTTCACACTCCGGTCACTGAGGGTGCAGGGCGCTGGGGGGGGGGCCCTGAGAAGCAATAAATACACCTTGGCTGGCAAATATATCACAATATATAGCCCCAGAGGCTATATATGTGATAAATACCCCTGCCAGAATCCATAAAAAAGCGGGAGAAAAGTCAGCCGAAAAAGGGGCGGAGCTATCTCCCTCAGCACACTGGCGCCATTTCTCCCTCACAGCTCCGCTGGAAGGAAGCTAACTGGCTCTCCCCTGCAGTCTACACTACAGAAAAGGGTAAAAAAGAGAGGGGGGGCACTAAATTTAGGCGCAATATACATATAGCAGCTATAAGGGGATATAATTTAGTTAATCCCTGATTTATATAGCGCTCTGGTGTGTGCTGGCATACTCTCTCTCTCTGTCTCCCCAAAGGGCTTTGTGGGGTCCTGTCTTCTGTCAGAGCATTCCCTGTGTGTGTGCGGTGTGTCGGTACGGCTGTGTCGACATGTTTGATGAGGAGACTTATGTGGAGGAGGAGCAGGTGCCTATAAATGTGTTGTCACCCCCTGCGGGGCAGACACCGGAGTGGATGGACTTGTGGAAGGAATTACGCGAAAGTGTCGACTTCTTACATAAAAAATTTGACGACATGCCAAATGCGGGGCAGTCGGCTTCTCAGCCCGTGCCTGCCCAGACGTCTCAAAAGTCATCAGGGGCTCTAAAACGCCCGCTACCTCAGATGGCAGACATAGATGTCGACACGGATACTGATACCAGTGTCGACGACGAAGAGACAAATGTAATGTCCAATAGGGCCACTCGTTATATGATTGAGGCAATGAAAAATGTTTTACACATTTCTGAGGTGACCCCAGGTACCACAAAAAAGGGTATTATGTTTGGGGAGAAAAAACTACCAGTAGTTTTTCCCCCTTCTGAAGAATTGAATGAAGTGTGTGAACTAGCGTGGGCTTCCCCCGATAAAAAATTCGTAATTTCAAAAAAATTTCTAATGGCGTACCCTTTCCCGCCAGAGGATAGGTCACGTTGGGAAACACCCCCTAGGGTGGATAAAGTACTTACGCGCTTATCAAAAAAGGTGGCACTGCCGTCCCAGGATACGGCCGCCCTAAAGGAACCTGCTGACAGAAAGCAGGAGGCTCTCCAAAAAGCTATATATATACACACACTGGTATTATACTGAGACCAGCTATTGCCTCAGCATGGATGTGCAGTGCTGCAGCTGCATGGTCAGACTCCCTGTCAGAAAACATTGACACCCTAGACAGGGACACTATATTGCTAAACGTAGAGCATATTAAAGACGCTGTCTTTTACATAAGAGATGCACAGAGGGATATTTGCCGGCTGGCATCAAAAATAAGTGCACTGTCCATTTGTGCCAGGAGAGGGTTATGGACCCGGCAGTGGACAGGTGATGCAGATTCCAAAAGGCACATGGAAGTTTTGCCTTATAAGGGTGAGGAGTTGTTCGGGGATGGTCTTTCAGACTTAGTGTCCACAGCAACATGTCACGATCCGGGTATCTGGACGCCATTACTTACCCTTCAGATGCCTCCTAAGGCTGGCTCAGCGTTCCAGGACCGGATCCCGCTGTTCCTGAGTTTCCACATGCAGAATGTCAGAGTGGTGATTTCATCAGCCGCGGCCTCCGCTGTGCCCGCGTGGTTAAATGTGCGCTTGTCAGTCTGGCGTCTCCTGTCTCCTGTGGCCGGCGTCGCCATTACTGTTTCAATTCTCACATGGATTACAAACCAAACTTCCCTCCAAGTGTCTGCATGGGCGCAGCCATCTTGGATTTTGTCATCTGATCATTTCCAGTAATCTGCTGTCTGTATTGTTGATTTGCATAATTGCCTAGCCAACCCCTTCCTTGCTGCAGGTATAAGTAAGCTGTGCCTGAGCAAGGAAGGCGTCAGTGCTTTGGTTGTCTAACCTAGTTCCAGTTTGTCTCTCTCCTGTGGTTGTCTTCCAGGTTCCAGCTCCTGTCTCCAGACTTCTGCTATAGAGACCCGCACCAGCATTCCATCTGCGGTGTAGCCTGACTCTCCGATCCATTCTGGACTCACCTGTTTCCAGTTACAACAATCACCTGCTTCCAGCCCAGCTTCCAGCAGTGTACAGCTTCTCTTAAAGGGCCGGTGTCCTTTCTGCAGTTTACCACTCTCCACCGGTATTATTATTTCACCGCTCTCAAACTCCAAACTTCATTATTATTTCATCGCTCTCAAGTTCGTTTATTATTTAACTGGTTCCAGCCAGTATCCACTCCGTACCAACAACAGTCTGGTTCCAGCCAGTATCCACAGCAGCCGTTTTATCTTCAGCAGCCCAGCCTTTTCCTGGAACACCAGCTGGTACGATCCTGGGTTCTCTCCATTGCTACAGTCAGGCCTGGTAAGGACTTTCCAACTAGAAGATTATAAGAACTGTCTCACACTACCAGTGCCTGTGGCCCTTGCCACCCTGTAGTACCCAGGAATTGTATTTATCCTCTGTTGACTTTTATGTTTCCTTTACTGCTGCTGTGTTACGGAGTTTGTCATAATAAACATCATTGACTTTTATCCTGGTTGTCGTGGTCACGCCTTCGGGCAGTTATTCTACATGTTACTTACATGTCTAGGGGTCTGATACAACCTCCCAGGTTCCGTTACATCTCAGCCCCTACAACTGAGGCTGCCTCCCGTCAGCTCAGGCCCTCAGTTGTGACAGTAAGCACTGACCTAATGAATCCAGCCGGAGACCAGGATCAAGCGACCAGGCCGATGCAAGAACTGGCAGCCCGACTTGAACATCAGGAGGCTGCACAGGGCCACATCATCCGCTGTCTCCAGGATCTCTCTACACGGCTGGATGGGATTCAAACGACCCTCCGTGGACCTGGCACGTCCGGTGCGTCCACTACAGTGACACCAGCTGTAACCCCACCCACCTTACCTATTTCCAGTCCACATCTTCATCTTCCAACGCCAGCAAAATTTGATGGATCTCCAAGGTTCTGCAGGGGATTTCTCAATCAATGTGAAATCCACTTTGAGCTTCTTCCTGGCAATTTCTTCAGTGACCGTACCAAAATTGCCTATATCATCTCCCTTCTCAGTGGCTCAGCCCTTGACTGGGCATCACCTTTATGGGAGAAGTCTGATCCCCTGCTATCCTCCTATACTGACTTTGTAGCTACATTCAGGCGCATCTTCGACGAGCCAGGCCGGATAACATCTGCTTCATCTGAGATTCTCCGTTTACGCCAGGGAACACGTACTGTGGGACAGTATCTTATACAGTTTAAAATCCTGGCATCCGAACTGGCATGGAACGACGAGGCCCTGTATGCTGCATTCTGGCATGGCTTATCAGAACGCATCAAGGATGAGTTAGCTACCAGAGACTTGCCCTCTAAGTTGGATGAGCTAATTTCTCTTTGCACGAAGGTTGATCTACGTTTCAGAGAGAGAGCAACCGAGCGAGGAAGATCATCTACTCCTAAATCTTCTGCTCCTCCTCCTCGTCAACCATCTCCATCCAAGGATGAGCCTATGCAAATTAGTCGTTCCCGTCTATCTCCCGCTGAGCGCCGAAGACGTCTCTCTGTCTCTACTGTGCAGCTCCGTCACACACTATCAATGCCTGTCCCAAACGTCCGGGAAACTCCAGATCCTAGCTCGCCAAGGAGAGGGCCGGCTAGGAGTAATGATCTCCTCTCCATCTCCTCATGACTGTAACCTCCCAGTGTCGCTCCAAATTGCTCAACGTTACAGGAACGTCATTGCCCTCCTTGATTCCGGAGCAGCTGGGAATTTCATAACCGAAGCTTATGTTAAACGGTGGTCCCTACCCACCGAGAGACTGTCCTCGTCCATCTCTTTGACTGCCGTGGATGGCAGCAAGATTTTTGACGCAGTCATTTCCTTAAGGACTCTTCCAGTTCGTCTGAGAGTGGGAGTTCTTCATTCTGAGTATATTTCTTTTTTAGTGATTCCAAGAGCCACACATCCAGTGGTTTTAGGCCTTCCATGGCTCCGTCTCCACAACCCATCAATTGACTGGACGACTACGCAAATACTGGCATGGGGTCCCTCCTGTGCTGAGACTTGTTTAGCCAAAGTTCTTCCTGTTTGTTCTTCCTTCCCCAGGTCATCTGATGTTCCGCCTCCTCCATATCAAGACTTCACGGACGTGTTCAGTAAAGCCTCTGCTGATATCCTTCCTCCTCATAGAGAATGGGACTGCCCAATCGACCTTATTCCAGGGAAGGTTCCACCGCGAGGTCGAACTTATCCGTTGTCTCTGCCTGAGACACACTCCATGGAAGAGTACATCAAAGAGAACCTGGCGAAGGGTTTCATCCGACCATCTTCTTCTCCAGCCGGCGCAGGCTTCTTCTTCGTTAAGAAGAAAGACGGTGGTCTGCGTCCGTGCATCGACTACAGAGGTCTGAACGACATTACCGTCAAGAACCGATACCCTTTACCCCTGATTACCGAGCTCTTTGATAGAGTTAGTGGTGCAACTATTTTCACAAAGCTGGACTTGAGGGGTGCCTACAATCTCATCCGAATCCGTGAGGGTGACGAGTGGAAGACCGCCTTTAACACCCGTGACGGACATTATGAGTACCTCGTCATGCCCTTCGGATTGAGCAACGCTCCAGCAGTCTTCCAGCACTTCGTGAATGAGATTTTCAGGGACATCTTGTACCGCCATGTCGTGGTTTATCTAGACGACATCCTCATCTTTGCTAATAATCTCGAAGATCATCGTTTCTGGGTAAAAGAGGTTCTTTCCCGTCTCCGTGTCAATCACCTCTATTGTAAATTGGAGAAGTGTGTGTTTGAAGTTAAAACCATTCCGTTTCTAGGTTACATTGTGTCCGGTTCCGGACTAGAGATGGATCCTGAGAAACTCCAAGCAATCCAGAATTGGCCTATACCCTTAAGCCTCAAAGGGGTCCAGAGGTTCTTAGGGTTCGCCAATTATTATAGAAAATTTATACAAGACTTTTCCACCATTGTGGCGCCTATCACTGCATTAACCAAGAAAGGTGCTAATCCGTCCAAGTGGTCCGAGGAAGCTACACAGGCCTTTCACTTTCTGAAGCAACGGTTCATCTCTGCACCAGTTCTGAAACAGCCCGACACCGACTCTCCTTTTATCTTAGAGGTAGATGCCTCCTCCGTTGGAGTAGGAGCAGTGTTATCCCAGAGGGCCAAAGATGGACATCTACATCCTTGCAGTTTCTTCTCCCGGAAGTTCTCCCCAGCTGAGCGCAACTATGCCATTGGCGATCAGGAGTTGCTAGCCATCAAGCTCGCTCTGGAGGAGTGGAGATACCTGTTGGAGGGAGCTTCCCACTCAATCACCATACTTACCGACCACAAAAATCTTTTATATCTCAAAGGCGCACAATGTCTGAATCCTCGTCAGGCTAGATGGGCACTTTTCTTCTCTAGGTTTGACTTTAAACTCCAGTTCTGTCCGGGTTCTCAGAATCGTAAGGCCGATGCCCTTTCCCGCTCATGGGAGCAAGAAAATGAGTCCGAGTCTGCAGACAAGCATCCTATTATTAATCCGTTGGCATTCTCCACGGTAGGGATGGACTCTACGCCTCCACCAGGGAAAAGTTTTGTTAAGCCAGTTCTAAGGAAGAAGCTCATGCATTGGGCCCATGCTTCCCGTTTTGCTGGACATACAGGCATTCAGAAAACCCTTGAATTTATTTCTAGGTCCTACTGGTGGCCAACTCTGAAGAAGGACGTTATGGAATTTATTGCCTCCTGCCCAAAGTGTGCCCAACACAAAGTCTCCCGCCAGTCGCCTGCGGGGCAACTGGTTCCATTATCTGTTCCCCGTCGACCTTGGACCCATTTGTCGATGGACTTTGTTTCCGATCTACCTATCTGCAACAAGTTTAATACCATCTGGGTGGTAGTTGACCGGTTCACCAAGATGGCACATTTCATCCCTCTCACCAGTCTTCCGTCAGCTTCCAAGTTGGCTCAAGTGTTTATACAAGAGATCTTCCGACTTCACGGTCTTCCTGAAGAGATCATCTCGGATCGTGGAGTACAATTTGTAGCCAAATTTTGGCGAAGTTTGTGTCAAGCCCTCCAAGTCAAGTTAAAGTTTTCCACGGCTTACCATCCTCAGACCAATGGTCAAACCGAGAGGGTGAATCGGGACTTGGAGGCCTTCCTCCGTATATATGTGTCTTCCTCTCAAGATGACTGGGTTCAACTCCTTCCTTGGGCCGAGTTCAGCCACAACAATCAATACCATTCCTCATCTTCTTCTACACCATTCTTCATTAATTATGGATTCCACCCTAAAGTCCCAGAATTCCAACCGCTTCCCGCAACTTCTGTTCCAGCAGTGGATGTCACCTTGCGTCAGTTTTCAAATAACTGGAGGAACGTCCGCGCAGCCCTGCTTAAAGCCTCATTCAGGTATAAGAAGTTTGCCGATAGGAAGCGTAGAGCGGTTCCTGCTCTCAAGGTGGGTGATCGTGTGTGGCTGTCCACGAAGAATTTGAGGTTGAGAGTTCCCAGCATGAAATTTGCACCTCGCTACATCGGACCCTTCAAGATTGAACAAGTCATCAATCCTGTTGCCTACAGGTTACAGTTACCATCCTTCTTGAAAATACCCAGGACATTTCATGTTTCTTTGTTGAAACCGCTGATCCTGAATCGGTTTCATTCCGCACTTCCTCCAGCTCCCAAAGTTCAGACTCAACGGGGAGTCGAGTACGAGGTGGCCAAGATTTTGGACTCACGTTTCCGTTACGGTCAGTTACAATACCTCATTGACTGGAAGGGCTATGGTCCTGAAGAACGCTCTTGGACCAATGCCTCAGACGTCCATGCTCCTGCCTTGGTCCGAAATTTCCACGCAAAGTTTCCTTTAAAGCCTAAGCAGTGTCCTGGGGCCACTCCTAAAGGGGGGGGTGCTGTCACGATCCGGGTATCTGGACGCCATTACTTACCCTTCAGATGCCTCCTAAGGCTGGCTCAGCGTTCCAGGACCGGATCCCGCTGTTCCTGAGTTTCCACATGCAGAATGTCAGAGTGGTGATTTCATCAGCCGCGGCCTCCGCTGTGCCCGCGTGGTTAAATGTGCGCTTGTCAGTCTGGCGTCTCCTGTCTCCTGTGGCCGGCGTCGCCATTACTGTTTCAATTCTCACATGGATTACAAACCAAACTTCCCTCCAAGTGTCTGCATGGGCGCAGCCATCTTGGATTTTGTCATCTGATCATTTCCACCAATCTGCTGTCTGTATTGTTGATTTGCATAATTGCCTAGCCAACCCCTTCCTTGCTGCAGGTATAAGTAAGCTGTGCCTGAGCAAGGAAGGCGTCAGTGCTTTGGTTGTCTAACCTAGTTCCAGTTTGTCTCTCTCCTGTGGTTGTCTTCCAGGTTCCAGCTCCTGTCTCCAGACTTCTGCTATAGAGACCCGCACCAGCATTCCATCTGCGGTGTAGCCTGACTCTCCGATCCATTCTGGACTCACCTGTTTCCAGTTACAACAATCACCTGCTTCCAGCCCAGCTTCCAGCAGTGTACAGCTTCTCTTAAAGGGCCGGTGTCCTTTCTGCAGTTTACCACTCTCCACCGGTATTATTATTTCACCGCTCTCAAACTCCAAACTTCATTATCAATCACCTGCTTCCAGCCCAGCTTCCAGCAGTGTACAGCTTCTCTTAAAGGGCCGGTGTCCTTTCTGCAGTTTACCACTCTCCACCGGTATTATTATTTCACCGCTCTCAAACTCCAAACTTCATTATTATTTCATCGCTCTCAAGTTCGTTTATTATTTAACTGGTTCCAGCCAGTATCCACTCCGTACCAACAACAGTCTGGTTCCAGCCAGTATCCACAGCAGCCGTTTTATCTTAAGCAGCCCAGCCTTTTCCTGGAACACCAGCTGGTACGATCCTGGGTTCTCTCCATTGCTACAGTCAGGCCTGGTAAGGACTTTCCAACTAGAAGATTATAAGAACTGTCTCACACTACCAGTGCCTGTGGCCCTTGCCACCCTGTAGTACCCAGGAATTGTATTTATCCTCTGTTGACTTTTATGTTTCCTTTACTGCTGCTGTGTTACGGAGTTTGTCATAATAAACATCATTGACTTTTATCCTGGTTGTCGTGGTCACGCCTTCGGGCAGTTATTCTACATGTTACTTACATGTCTAGGGGTCTGATACAACCTCCCAGGTTCCGTTACATCTCAGCCCCTACAACTGAGGCTGCCTCCCGTCAGCTCAGGCCCTCAGTTGTGACACAACAGCTGGGAAGTCAGCGTTTTTGCCACATGTCCACTCACAACCAAAGAGAGCGCCGTATTATCAGGTGCAGTCCTTTCGCCCCCAAAAGAGCAGACGGGGTAGAGGCGCGTCCTTTCTGCCCAGAGGCAGAGGTAGGGGAAAAAAGCTGCAGCATACAGCCACTTCCCAGGAACAAAAGTCCTCCCCCGCTTCTTCTGCTAAGTCCGCCGCATGACGCTGGGGCTCAGCAGGCGGAGCCAGGTACGGGGGGGGCCGTCTCAAAAACTTCAGCAATCAGTGGGCTCGCTCACAGGTAGATCCCTGGATCCTTCAAGTGGTATCTCAGGGGTACAGGCTGGAATTCGAGACATCCTCTCCCCCCCTGCCGTTTCCTCAAATCTGCCTTACCAACGACTCCTTCAGAAAGGGAGGCTGTGTTAGAGGCAATTCACAAGCTGTATTCCCAGCAGGTGATAGTCAAGGTGCCCCTACTTCAACAAGGACGGGGTTACTATTCCACAATGTTTGTGGTACCGAAACCGGACGGTTCGGTGAGACCCATTTTAAATTTGAAATCCTTGAACACATATTTATGAAAATTCAAGTTCAAGATAGAATCGCTCAGGGCGGTTATTGCAAGCCTGGAAGAGGGAGATTACATGGTTTCTCTGGACATCAAGGATGCTTACCTGCATGTCCCCATTTACCATCCTCACCAGGAGTACCTCAGATTTGTGGTACAGGATTGTCATTACCAATTCCAGACGTTGCTGTTCGGCCTGTCCACGGCACCGAGGGTATTTACCAAGGTAATGGCCGAAATGATGATACTCCTTCGGAAAAAGGGAGTTTTAATTGTCCCATACTTGGACGATCTCCTGATAAGGGCAAGGTCCAGAGAGCAGTTGTTGGTCGGCGTAGCATTATCTCAGGAGATGCTACATCAGCACGGTTGGATTCTGAATATTCCAAAGTCTCAGCTGGTTCCGGCGACACGTCTACTGTTCCTGGGGATGATTCTGGACACAGTCCAGATAAAAGTGTTTCTCCCAGAGGAGAAAGCCAAGGAGCTGTCATCTCTAGTGAGAGGCCTCCTGAAACCAAAACAGGTGTCGGTGCATCATTGCACGCGAGTCCTGGGAAAGATGGTAGCTTCCTACGAAGCGATTCCATTCGGCAGGTTCCATGCCAGAACCTTTCAGTGGGACCTGTTGGACCAATGGTCCGGATCGCATCTTCAAATGCATCGGTTGATAACCCTGTCTCCAAGGACCAGGGTGTCTCTGCTGTGGTGGCTGCAGAGTGCTCATCTCAGAGAGGGCCGCAGATTCGGCATACAGGACTGGGTCCTGGTGACCACGGATGCCAGCCTTCGGGGCTGGGGGGCAGTCACACGGGGAAGAAACTTCCAAGGACTTTGGTCAAGTCAGGAGACTTCCCTACACATAAATGTTCTGGAACTGAGGGCCATTTATAATGCCCTAAGTTAAGCAAAGCCCCTGCTTCAAAACCAGCCGGTTCTGATCCAGTCAGACAACATCACGGCTGTCGCCCATGTAAATCGACAGGGCGGCACAAGAAGCAGGACGGCGATGGCAGAAGCCACAAGGATTCTCCGATGGGTGGAAAATCACGTGTTAGCACTGTCAGCAGTGTTCATTCCGGGAGTGGACAACCGGGAAGCAGACTTCCTCAGCAGGCACGACCTCCACCCGGGAGAGTGGGGACTTCATCCAGAAGTCTTCCAACTGATTGTAAACCGTTGGGAAAAGCCACAGGTGGACATGATGGCGTCCCGCTTAAACAAAAAGCTAGAAAAATATTGCGCCAGGTCAAGAGACCCTCAGGCGTTAGCTGTGGACGCTCTAGTGACACCGTGGGTGTACCGGTCGGTTTATGTGTTCCCTCCTCTTCCTCTCATACCCAAGGTACTGAGGATAATAAGGAGAAGAGGAGTAAGAACTATACTCATTGTTCCGGATTGGCCAAGAAGAGCTTGGTACCCGGAACTTCAAGAAATGATCTCAGAGGACCCATGGCCTCTGCCGCTCAGACAGGACCTGCTGCTGCAGGGGCCCTGTCTGTTCCAAGACTTACCGCGGCTGCGTTTGACGGCATGGCGGTTGAACACCGGATCCTAAAAGAAAAGGGTATTCCGGAGGAAGTCATTCCTACGCTTATTAAAGCTAGAGAAGATGTAACCGTACAACATTATCACCGCATATGGCGAAAATATGTTGCGTGGTGTGAGGCCAGGAAGGCCCCAACGGAGGAATTCCAGCTAGGTCGATTTCTGCACTTCCTACAGTCAGGGGTGACTATGGGCCTAAAACTGGGTTCCATTAAGGTCCAGATTTCGGCTCTGTCGATTTTTCTTCCAAAAAGAACTGGCTTCACTGCCTGAAGTCCAGACATTTGTCAAGGGAGTGCTGCATATTCAGCCTCCTTTTGTGCCTCCAGTGGCACCGTGGGACCTCAACGTGGTGTTGGATTTCCTAAAGTCACATTGGTTTGAGCCACTCAAAACCGTGGATTTAAAATATCTCACGTGGAAAGTGGTCATGCTTTTGGCCTTGGCTTCGGCAAGGCGTGTGTCAGAATTGGCGGCTTTGTCATGTAAAAGCCCCTATTTGATTTTCCATATGGATAGGGCAGAATTGAGGACTCGTCCCCAGTTTCTTCCTAAGGTGGTATCCGCTTTTCACTTGAACCAACCTATCGTGGTGCCTGCGGCTACTAGGGACTTGAAGGACTCCAAGTTACTGGACGTAGTCAGGGCCTTGAAAATTTATGTTTCCAGGACGGCTGGAGTCAGGAAGACTGACTCGCTATTTATCCTGTATGCACCAAACAAGATGGGTGCTCCTGCTTCAAAGCAGACTATTGCTCGCTGGATTTGTAGCACAATTCAGCTTGCGCATTCTGTGGCTGGCCTGCCGCAGCCTAAATCTGTAAAAGCCCATTCCACGAGGAAAGTGTGCTCTTCTTGGGCGGCTGCCCGAGGGGTCTCGGCTTTACAACTTTGCCGAGCTGCTACTTGGTCAGGGGCAAACACGTTTGCAAAATTCTACAAATTTGATACCCTGGCTGAGGAGGACCTTGAGTTCTCTCATTAGGTGCTGCAGAGTCATCCGCACTCTCCCGCCCGTTTGGGAGCTTTGGTATAATCCCCATGGTCCTTACGGAGTCCCCAGCATCCACTTGGACGTCAGAGAAAATAAGATTTTACTCACCGTTAAATCTATTTCTCGTAGTCCGTAGTGGATGCTGGGCGCCCGTCCCAAGTGCGGACTGTCTGCAATACTTGTATATAGTTATTGTTAACTACAAGGGTTATTGTTGAGCCATCTTTTGAGAGGCTCTGTTGTGTTCATACTGTTAACTGGGCATATTATCACGAGTTATACGGTGTGATTGGTGTGGCTGGTATGAGTCTTACCCGGGATTCAAAATCCTTCCTTATTGTGTCAGCTCTTCCGGGCACAGTATCCTTACTGAAGTCTGGAGGAGGGTCATAGTGGGAGGAGCCAGTGCACACCAGGTAGTCCTAAATCTTTCTTAGCTGTGCCCAGTCTCCTGCGAAGCCGCTATTCCCCATGGTTCTTACGGAGTCCCCAGCATCCACTACGGACTACGAGAAATAGATTTACCGGTGAGTAAAATCTTATTTTTTTCCCCTTCAGATGAGTTAAATGAAGTGTGTGAAGAAGCGTGGGCTTCCCCTGATAAAAAAACTAGTGATTTCTAAAAAGTTACTAATGGCGTACCCTTTCCCGCCAGAGGACAGGGTACGTTGGGAAACATCCCCGAGGGTGGATAAAGCGCTCACACGCTTGTCAAAAAAGGTGGCACTACCGTCTCAGAATACGGCCGCCTTAAAGGAGTCTGCGGATAGAAAGCAGGAGGCTATCCTGAAGTCTGTATATACACACTCAGGTACTATACTGAGACCTGCTATTGCTTCAGCATGGATGTGCAGTGCTGCAGCTGCGTGGTCTGATTCCTTGTCTGATAATATTGATTCCCTTGACAGGGACACTATATTGCTAACCATAGAGCATATTAAAGACGTAGTCTAATACATGAGAGATGCACAGAGGGATATTTGCCGGCTGGCATCTAGAATAAATGCAATGTCCATTTCTGCCAGGAGAGTATTATGGACTCGGCAGTGGACAGGTGATGCGGATTCTAAAAGGCACATGGAGGTTTTGCCTTACAAGGGTGAGGAATTGTTTGGAGATGGTCTCTCGGACCTCGTTTCCACAGCGACAGCTGGGAAATCGACATTTTTACCCCAGGTTCCCTCACAGCCAAAGAAAGCACCGTATTATCAGGTACAGTCCTTTCGGCCCCAGAAAGGCAAGCGGGTTAAGGGCGCGTCCTTTCTGCCCAGAGGCAGGGGTAGAGGAAAAAAGCTGCACCATACAGCCAGTTCCCAAGAACAGAAATCCTCCCCTGCTTCCACTAAATCCACCGCATGACGCTGGGGCTCCACTGGTGGAGCCAGGTGCGGTGGGGGCCCGTCTCCGGAACTTCAGCGACCGGTGGGTTCATTCACAGGTGGATCCCTGGGTTCTACAAGTGGTATCTCAGGGATACAAGCTGGAATTCGAGACGTCTCCCCCTCGCCGTTACCTCAAATCAGCCTTGCCAGCTACTCCCCCGGACAGGGAGGTAGTACTGGCGGCAATTCACAAGCTGTACCTCCAGCAGGTGATAATCAAAGTTCCCCTCCTTCAACAGGGACGGGGTTACTATTCCACAATGTTTGTGGTACCGAAACCAGACGGTTCGGTGAGACCCATTCTAAATTTAAAATCCTTGAACACTTATATAAGAAGGTTCAAGTTCAAAATGGAATCGCTCAGGGCGGTTATTGCAAGCCTGGAAGAAGGGGATTACATGGTATCACTGGACATCAAGGATGCGTACCTGCATGTCCCCATTTACCCACCTCACCAGGTGTACCTCCGTTTTGTGGTACAAGACTGCCATTACCAATTCCAGACGTTGCCGTTTGGTCTGTCCACGGCACCGAGGGTATTTACCAAGGTAATGGCCGAAATGATGATACTCCTTCGAAAGAAGGGAGTTATAATTATCCCATACTTGGACGATCTCCTTATAAAGGCGAGGTCCAGGGAGCAGTTGTTGGTCGGAGTAGCACTATCTCAGGAAGTGCTACAACAGCACGGCTGGATTCTGAATATTCCAAAGTCGCAGCTGGTTCCTACGACGCGTCTGCTGTTCCTGGGTATGATTCTGGACACAGAACAGAAGAAGGTGTTTCTCCCGGAGGAGAAGGCCAAGGAGTTGTCATCTCTGGTCAGAGATCTCCTAAAACCAAAACAGGTGTCTGTGCATCACTGCACGCGAGTCCTGGGAAAGATGGTAGCTTCTTACGAAGCAATTCCATTCGGCAGGTTCCATGCAAGGATCTTTCAGTGGGATCTGTTAGACAAGTGGTCCGGATCGCATCTTCAGATGCATCGGCTGATCACCCTGTCCCCGAGGGCCAGGGTGTCTCTGCTGTGGTGGCTACAGAGTGCTCATCTACTCGAGGGCCGCCGATTCGGCATACAGGACTGGGTCCTGGTGACCACGGATGCAAGCCTCCGAGGTTGGGGGGCAGTCACTCAGGGAAGAAACTTCCAAGGACAGTGGTCGAGTCAGGAAGCTTCCCTACACATAAATATTCTGGAACTAAGGGCCATTTACAATGCCCTAAGTCAGGCAAGACCCCTGCTTTAAAACCAGCCGGTGCTGATTCAGTCAGACAACATCACGGCGGTCGCCCATGTAAACCGACAGGGCGGCACAAGAAGCAGGATGGCGATGGCAGAAGCCACAAGGATTCTCCGATGGGCGGAAAATCACGTGATAGCACTGTCAGCAGTGTTCATTCCGGGAGTGGACAACTGGGAAGCAGACTTCCTCAGCAGGCACGACCTCCACCCGGGAGAGTGGGGACTTCATCCAGAAGTCTTCCAACTGATTGTAAACCGTTGGGGAAGGCCACAGGTGGACATGATGGCGTCCCGCCTAAACAAAAAGCTAAAAAGATATTGCGCCAGGTCAAGGGACCCTCAGGCGATAGCTGTGGACGCTCTAGTGGCACCGTGGGTGTACCAGTCGGTTTATGTGTTCCCTCCTCTTCCTCTCATACCAAAGGTGCTGAGGATAATAAGAAAGAGGAGTAAGAACTATACTCATCGTTCCGGATTGGCCAAGAAGGACTTGGTACCCGGAACTGCAAGAAATGATCTCAGAGGACCCTTGGCCTCTGCCTCTCAGACAGGACCTGTTACAGCAGGGGCCCTGTCTGTTCCAAGACTTACCGCGGCTGCGTTTGACGGCATGGTGGTTGAACGCCGGATCCTGATGGAAAAGGGCATTCCGGTTGAAGTCATTCCTACGCTGATAAAAGCTAGGAAAGATGTGACAGCAAAGCATTATCACCGCATATGGCGAAAATATGTTGCTTGGTGTGAGGCTATGAAGGCCCCCACAGAAGAATTTCAGCTGGGTAGATTTCTGCACTTCCTACAGTCAGGAGTGACTATGGGCCTAAAATTGGGATCCATTAAAGTCCAGATTTCAGCCCTGTCTATTTTCTTTCAAAAAGAACTGGCTTCACTGCCTGAAGTTCAGACGTTTGTTAAGGGAGTGCTGCATATTCTGCCCCCTTTTGTGCCCCCAGTGGCACCTTGGGATCTCAACGTTGTGTTGGATTTCCTAAAATCACATTGGTTTGAGCCACTTCAGACTGTGGATTTAAAATGTCTCACGTGGAAAGTGGTCATGCTTTTGGCCTTGGCTTCGGCTAGGCGGGTGTCAGAATTGGCGGCTTTGTCCTGTAAAAGCCCCTATCTGATCTTCCATATGGACAGAGCAGAATTGAGGACGCGTCCCCAATTCCTCCCTAAGGTGGTATCAGCGTTTCATTTGAACCAACCTATAGTGGTGCCTGCGGCTACTCGGGACTTGGAGGCTTCCAAGTTGCTGGACGTAGTCCGGGCCCTGAAAATCTATGTCTCCAGGACGGCTAGATTCAGAAAAACTGACTCGCTGTTTATCCTGCATGCACCCAACAAGCTGGGTTCTCCTGCTTCTAAGCAGACTATTGCTCGCTGGATCTGCTCCACGATTCAACTTGCACATTCTGCGGCTGGACTGACGCATCCTAAATCAGTCAAAGCCCATTCCACGAGGAAGGTGGACTCTTCTTGGGCGGCTGCCCGAGGGGTCTCGGCTTTACAACTTTGCCGAGCTGCTACCTGGTCGGGATCAAACACGTTTGCAAAATTCTACAAGTTTGATACCCTGGCTGAGGAGGACCTTGAGTTTGCTCATTCGGTGCTGCAGAGTCATCCGCACTCTCCCGCCCGTTTGGGAGCTTTGGTATAATCCCCATGGTCCTTACGGAGTTCCCAGCATCCACTAGGACGTCAGAGAAAATAAGATTTTACTCACCGGTAAATCTATTTCTCGTAGTCCGTAGTGGATGCTGGGCGCCCATCCCAAGTGCGGATTGTCTGCAGTACTTGTATATAGTTATTGCATAACTAAAGGGTTATTGTTATGAGCCATCTGTTCGTGAGGCTCAGTTGTTATTCATACTGTTAACTGGGTATAGTATCACGAGTTGTACGGTGTGATTGGTGTGGCTGGTATGAGTCTTACCCGGGATTCCAAATCCTTTCCTTATTGTGTCAGCTCTTCCGGGCACAGTTTCCCTAACTGAGGTCTGGAGGAGGGGCATAGAGGGAGGAGCCAGTGCACACCATTAGATCTAATTCTTTCTTAGAGTGCCCAGTCTCCTGCGGAGCCCGTCTATTCCCCATGGCCCTTACGGAGTTCCCAGCATCTACTACGGACTACGAGAAATAGATTTACCGGTGAGTAAAATCTTATTTTTTTAGCATTTATTTTATTTAATAAAGTTGAAAAAGTATTTTTTAAAATATTTAAACATTATATCGTGCACATCTGCAGAACGGATCGCCTCGTCAAAAACGGGGGGACAGGGTGGGACGGCGCAGTTGCATGAAATCTGACCATGCCAGTTAAGTGGTTTTATAGCATAAATTGTACTTTTATTGCAATAGAGACTCAATTATTTTAGAAATATGATCAAAAGAATAAACAAAATGACATGAGTTAAAATTGGAAGCACTACATCTCCCATCATTAAACCCGCCCACAGTCGCAGAACACTAAACGTATCTTCCTCGCATGAATCCATGGGTTGTAGATGTGCATTGCCTCTGCTCTGCAACTTTGTGCCTGTCAGCAAGGGCAACGTTACATACTAACCGGAGATCAGTAGGAGAAGCTGATGCAGAGTTGAATGCATGTCAGTTTTTCAGATGGATGGCGAGTGTTTTTCACTGCACATGCTGAGGAGCCGAGAGTAAGCATTGTATGGGCGTCTCCGCTAGTAGATAAATAGGCATAACTTTGTGGTAATGGGGCATGTAGACTACGATCAGAGAGGGCGTGTTGACAGATTTTCTGATTTATGCAAAGATTCGCCTGTTTATATGGATCTTGCATCATAGATCGGGCTGGTGAATATGTGCACTGATATTGATGATGTCTATGAAACCAAGTATATGGTTAGGGGCGGCATGGTCATGTAGATACGTGGAACTCCACATATGGACGAATATACTCATTTATATCTGTAAACACAATACAGTTGTAATTATTGCAGCACTGCCTAATATACTAAGTATGTTTTAGCAGTGTTTAGCCACAATGTGATTTCTTTTTGCTTTCTCTCACCTGTACAAATATACTCGGGGGTGGTGGCGGCATTTTTGCTCTTTAGCCACCCTCACTGTCAGTATGTTTACCGCCTCACCCCCAGCAACCAGTTAGTATAGAAATGACTGCTGGGACATTGTCTTTTTCAGAGTAATCTCCATGAACAGATTTTTTAACACCTTTTAATGATCCCATGGATTTCTAGATTCAATAAACTTGTACCTGAATTCTACACTATTGTGCATATGTCTTGCACCTCCTTTACCGTCCAGCGCAAGAGGTTTGTGTTAATAAGAACAGATTCCATCAGAGCACTGTCAATGTTGTCTGAGCATTACAGATGTCTGCCTAACTTCACTATTGTAATGCTGGCCACACTCTCTGTGATATCAGGGAATCGGAGATGTATTGCAGAAGTGTGTTGATAAGTGCTGTCGACTTTGCGTGTGCTCATCTTGTAACCGTTCTAACTACTGCTTACTACAGGATGTGCCTTGCCTAATGTAGAGTTGTATTTGTAGTGGACACTAATTATTATTATAATTTATTTATAAGGCACCTCAAGTGTTTCGCAACGCCGTACATACAACACACATTAGAACAATACAGGGTATACAGAATGTAACATCACAGAAAACTAAAACAGAGCACAGGTAACAATTAGCACCACATTTCTCAGTACATACTACAGCTGAGATGTCAGGAAGCAAAGGAGTAATCGGCGTACTACTGGGGGCGAGCAGCCATTGGAAGAGATGAACAGTCACGAGCAGGAGGAAATGCAGGTACAGACTGAGTAGGAGAGAGCTGTAACTGAAGTGCAAGAGCAGAGGGCTGTGAGAACAGGAGGAAGAGGGCCCTGCTCCAAGGAGCTTACAATTTAGGTGAGTCACTATGTGTCTGTGGACCATCCTAGGGCTGTAAATGCATCATAGGCCGTGGTGAAGCCAACTAATGATGTCAAATGCGACCGCTGCAAGATACCTTATGTTTTCCCACACTGTATATATCGTATGACAGCAGCACACAACTCTGCTCTGTTACCTGATTTATTGATTATTGTTTTTTTTTAATCATATTTAACATATATAATGAAAGTACAGATTTTCTTTTTTTATGTAGTTTCAGTTTTTTTCTCAAAATATTCTGTAGAATAGTATTTAAAAAAAAAAAAATTCATATAAAGAACAAATGGCGGGATGTAATGCAGCCCGAGTCCGGCGGCTCTGTGGGATACCGGCCGAACTCAGTCGTTTTTTTAAAGGGGCAATCTCTTACAAGGCAAAACCATGCCTTATAAGTGATTGCCCCTTTAAAAAAATGGCTGAGTTCGGCTGGCATCCCGCACAGTCGCCGGACTCGGGCGGCATTACATCCCGCCGATAATTTGTGTACATATGTTAATGTATTAGTTATTAGTGCTCTTCTGCATGATAGACTCAATGAAATCAAATATAGCCATATACTTCAATCAGCCCTTTAGACTTTTTTATGTTGTTAAACGGCTATAATGTATATAAATGTGTGTATGTCCAAGCACGACCTAAGAGTTTTAGATCTGTCTTATAAAATGACCCCTTTTGTGGTGAATTAGGTTGAAACTGATACAGAATACAAGGAAGAAATAGTTCAGAATAGGCTGTTTATTTGAATTATTTTAATAGACCGTTCACTGGTTTAAACAGTTAACTGGTTAAGTGTAAATGAATAAAATAGTTAGAATTTTTCTTTGGTTCAACCACCCAAGACATGCCTATATCAGAGCGCGACCGCACACTCAAGAGTGGTATATCTATCTTATAAAATGGTCCCTGTTGTGATCAAATAATTCTACGTGGAGATGATGTGGGGCGAAAACAGACAGAATAGGAGTGAACAATAGTCCTGATCAAGCTCTTTGAAGAGCTCATCATTGTCCCAGTCACCTGTGCTGAGGATTGAAGTCAAGTCCCTTTGAGTTATGTATGTAGTCTGTCAGTGATACCCCTTTTCCACTAGCTCAAAAAACACGGGTAAATGCACGGGGGCGCGCATTTACCCGTGTTTTTGGCAAGTGGAAAAGGGTAAACCCGGATCAAGTGACCCGTGAATCCTACCCGGCTATTTACCTGGGTAGGACACGGGAATGATCCGGGTAGGGTGTAGTGTAAACGGGAGCCGTGTCGATGCGACACGGCTCCCGTTTACACTGTATGGATGGGCGGCGCTGGGAGATCATGTGATCTCCCTGCGCCGCCGCTGCCGTGTAGCTAGAAGCGTCACCAACCCGGCATATGCCGGGTTGTGACTGCTAATGGGAAAGGGACCGAGCACGGGTCGCAGCAGGGGGCAGCTCCCGTGTCAGGCTCCCGGCTGCGACCCGTGCTCGTAGGTGTAAAAGGGGTATGAGGCAGTGCTGTGTTTCTGTGAGTAATCTCTTGGTGAGTGATGCTATTGTTTACAGTTGTGGAGTGATAGTGCAGTAGGTTTGTGATGAGGTTTGGGTGACAGTGGTTCAGGCGTGCGGTCATTGGGAAATAATGCACACTATTGTGTCCAGTCATGTTTTTGGATTTCTGTCATTATAACACACCATTTTCGAAATCTCTCTCTATCTATCGATCTCCATAGATTGTAAGCTCCTACCTCTATGACTGTTTGTTTTTACCCAGTTTTGTCTTCTAATTGTGTCCAGTTGTAAAGTGCAACGGAGTTTGCTGCGCTATATAAGAAACTGTAAATAAATATAACACAAGATTGGGTCTGGCACTCCTCGTTCCCACCGGGTATCCGCTCCGGTGCCTTCCCTGAGCAAGGTGGCTCTGTATATGGATAGTAGAAGGCGGCACTCAGGAGACGTTTACAAATATGGAAAACGTGCTTTAATGTGCGTCAACGTTTCGGGAGTCGCACTCCCTTCCTCAGGACACAGTTTTGCCGTGTCCTGAGGAAGGGAGTGCGACTCCCGAAACGTTGACGCACATTAAAGCACATTTTCCATATTTGTGAAAGTCTCCTGAGTGCCGCCTTCTACTATCCATATATATATATATATATATATATATATATATATATATATATATATATATATATACATATATATATATATGAAACCTCAAAAAACATAGAACACATCACCCGTTCTGACCATTAACTGACTCAAAAGTAACTCCTCCTGTAATGGAGCAGCCATGTTGTTATGCAAGTGCATGCATTATCCATTTCTCCATCTATATTCAGTGACCACATATGTCGATTCATGGCATCACATTGGAATTCCAATGCTTTGCAGGTCCACTAAGCAAATGGCTGCCATAGCCTGGCATCATTGCTTCCTCTTGTGACAACAAATACATAAAGTTACTAGTAGGCTTTGATCTGAATATGATGCGTATGTTCGCCATTTTCTCATGTAAAGAGATCTGTCTGACTCAGATTCAGTCCTCCTGTTATTTCAGATCTGTGAATAATTATAGAGGAAATAGATTATATTCATAAAAAAGACAGTTCCACGTTTCTAAGTAAAGTATTACCTAAGCAGAGTTAGGAATTGTTCTTTTCACCTGTGCACACTCAGCTGTACAAGAAGTTATTTTGTTTATTTGTGTGTGACTGGAGAAACAGAAGGCAGAAAGAGATTAAAGTGAAAGACAATGACTGAGAGGTTTAAATGTAAGCAGAGATGTGGAGATAGATGAAAGGGGAAAAAAAGAGAAAGATAACAGGGGAGAAAGAGGCGCGAGGGATCCACACAGAAGTAAGATAGCTGTTGCCTGGGTAACGAAAAGAATGAGAAAGAATGACTGAGGGAGGTATGGAAAGAAGAGATGGCTGGAATATATCTGCTGGTGGGGGCAGGAGTTAAGAAATGGATGCAAGTGAATTGTAAGTGCCTAAGCTTTACAGTAAAATAAAAAGAAAAAGTGGAAGAAGGTCATAAAAGAAGAAATAGGCTGACAAGCAACTTCTCAGCTTTACCCTAGCTAAGAATAAGGAAAACGTATCCCTTTTACACATATCTGTATGTACGGACTGACATAAAACACTATCAATGCCAGGAGCCCTTTAAACATGAGACAGTGTTGTCTGTAGCATTGCTTTGCATCCAGAGACTATCCCACATTTGCAAACTAATGCTACGTTTCTGAGCATGTGGAAAGTACCATGGAGGCTTTCTGATGCCTTTGAATACAAGGCCAGCTTTCTCATTCATCACAAAATTCCTTTCATATCAACCAAGTTCATTTGTGTAAGGAAGGCCTATTTCAAGACGTTTCTAAGTTCGGAGTCTATGCGCTCAGCTGAATGTGCAGTTGGAAAGAAACTTTCCTATTTTTTTAGTCTCTACTTGCTCTGTAACTACAATTGCTCCTTTGTCTGATGGATACTTTTATCATTTATTTTATTATTGAGTTCTGTGACCACTACACGTGTAGTGATCCTATGTATGGTTATATAATTTAGTCACCACACCACACGTTATTTCTGCATATTATCACAGATAATGGGGATAATTAAGATCTGATCGTAGATGTGCTAAATTTAGCTCATCTACGATCAGTTTCTAAGACATGCAAGAGGAACGCCCAGCACAGGGCTAGTCCCGCCACCCATGTCTGGTTCTACCCCCCGCGAAAGGGTGCAAAAGCATCGCACAGCGGCGATGCATTTGCACTCAGCGAGTAGCTCCCTGCCAGCACAGCTCCTGCACGCTGGCAGGGGGCTACCCGTCGCGCCCCTGGTTGCAGTGTGACTTTACGCAGCCGCCGTGGCCCACCTCCCGCACCTCGCTGATGGCGTTCTAACGCCATTGGCACGCCCCCTCCCGCCCCGCGACCTCCTCTGCCTGTCAATCAGGCTAAGGCAATCGCAGTCCTGGGATGCTGTTAGCATCTCACTGGGCTCCCGGAGTGCGCACACACAGTGTGCCCACTGCGCGTGTGCACTCCGCAAAGTGATTCAGACTGCGGCCGCTGCAGCGATCCAGTCTGAATTACCCACCAATATCACTAGCGTCACAAAACCATACCAGTCGTGCCCATGCATTTTGGCTTCAGTGGGGACTGGAAGTAGCTGGCAAACAATCACACTGGTCTGCACAGCTATGAGCTACAGCATTGCCCGTATCATGAGTTGAGACTAATAAGGATCTGAAACTCCTAATGAAGGAATAGATCGCCTAATGTGTAATTGGACTTTACTTGAACTTACATATTATGGCTGACGTTGTATTGCCTAATTCTGAGTAACACGCACCCATATGCAGCTGCATCTACTGAGTTTTAGTAAACTGCTTATGCGCTGTATAGAACATTTGTCTCTTTGCACATTTCTAGGCCATTCTGACTCCCTGTATGTAAAGAGCATGTTTTAGAATGTCAGCTGGCTGTTCCCACAGAAGAGAACGGTCTTGTGGGAATGTTGGGGGCATGTGACCAGAGTTGTGCGTATGCCGAGGAGACACCTATTTCAGACACCCAGCATAGCGTAGGTGTAAGTCTTGATGGTAGGGTGACATGATGCATATGCATGAAGCACAATATCCATTTGCACAATGGGGGTAATTCCAAGTTGATCGCAGCAGGAAATTTTTTAGCAGTTGGGCAAAACCATGTGCACTGCAGGTGTGGCAGATATAACATTTGCAGAGAGAGTTAGATTTGGTTGGGTTATTTTATTTCTGTGCAGGGTAAATACTGGCTGCTTTATTTTTACACTGCAAATTAGATTGCAGATTGAACACACCACACCCAAATCTAACTCTCTCTGCACATGTTATATCTGCCTCCCCTGCAGTGCACATGGTTTTGCCCAATTACTAACAGAATTCCTGCTGCGATCATCTTGGAATTACCCCTAATATCTGCATTCCCAATGTGGACAAATGCGGTACTACATGCAACTCGGAATCATGCTCTTTGTATGTGAAAGTTCTGTTAAAGCAGGGGTGGGGAACCTTTGGTCCTCCAGCTGTTGTTGAACCACACATACCAGCATGCCCTGCAACAGTTTTGCTACTTGGCCATGCTAAAACTGTTGCAGGGCTTGTTGGGATCTGTAGTTCAACAACAGTTGGAGGGCCACAGTTTCTCCACCCCTGTGTTAAAGGAAGCCTTACCCTGAAGATGGGTTTTCAGCCCTATGTGAATATGAATAAGGTTCTATCACACTGGTGCCAGGCTGTCCTTCCAGGCTAATACCATATGAGGCCATTATTTTTACCTTGTGTAATGTGTAATCCATTAGCCTGTCACCCCATTTAGAAACGTGAGGCAGGAGACTTATTTCAAACAATTTGAAGAAGCAATCAACCTCGACTTACAAGGGTACAGTATATATATATATATATATATATATATATAGTTGTACAGCACGTTGGAATACTGTCATATATAGACTGTGTCATTTATCATGTAACCGTCACATGTGGAAATGATTAAATTGATTCCAAACTAAAAGACAGAAAGGTCTCTGCGATATTGATGAGGTCTTTAGCAAGAGGAGCACTGTCCTACTTTGTGCCTGACTTTAGCATGCTCTCTCCGTGCCCCACTAAAGATCTAGGTTGTGTGCACCAGGACGCACTTTCCTGCAATGTTCCCAGATGTCACACTATCACAGAATTATTGGATGTTACCGGGTTTCCTTTACATTTGCGTGTTCAAATTCAGCGTGTTCTTTGCCTGAGACCAAGCCTGCACAAACACATCTTGCCAGTGTTCTATAATCTTATTTTTCATAGCATGAAATCTGAATGATAACACTGTCCCATATTGTTACAGTACTATTGAACGTACTTATTTATAAAAGAACATTGGTACCATACAAAGTAACAGTGCCGTTGGTTGACAGAATGCTACAATAAAACATTAAACCAATGCTGGCATAAGAAGATTATGATTACAGCCCTCCATTACTCACGTTTCCAGCTAGATCAGGTGAAGCTTTTTAAAATCCTGACCGGTGTCCAGGTTTACTGGTAAAGAAATAACAATAGATTTGGGCGAACAAAGATTACAATTAATTAATAAGAAAAACAAACAAATGGGTTTACATGCTGCTCCTATAGCAGGGTCAATGCACATAACCTGCAAGGTACACTTAAAGCAAGGTAATAATTTATATTCACCAAGACGTATGCAGTAACTGTCGCAATACAATATAAAATAATATGAAACCAGCTTCAGAGAACAATACAATTATGTATATAACAGCGCATACATCTATAAATAGAAATACACCTCTGCAGTAAGTGCAAACGGTTGGTAGTTGGGTAAAATCTGTTGCGGTAGTGAAATTCTGTTCCACTGATATAAAATGTAGATCCCTGAATTGGTGTGCTCCATAGCTTACCATTGAACTATCCGCCTGTCCACCTCCCATATGCTGACGTGTTTAGTCCCAACAGCCGCTGAACAGTGGTTCAAAAGCATTTATTGGGACTTTTGATGAAGCTCTTGTTGACCTCCACATGGATGTAAGACCTTCCATAGAAATTACTGAAGCTTAATAAGGATTGGCCATACGCGTTTCTCCACTCAATTCAACCGCAGTTTTGTCATAGGTGTAATTTTTTTAATGTAAGAGTAACAAAATAAAAGTGCTGGTATCAACAGAAAGTATAGTAAATTCCTTATCTAAACACAGTTTAATAATACAGGGATCTAAACAAAAGTGCAGTATTAAAGTGACCAATTATATCAGGGGTGGCCAACCAGTCAGAGGCAAAGAGCCAGAAAAGATCTGTAGTTAAGGGCAAGAGCCACTATCATGTGCGTGCCAAAATGGGGTGTGGCCTAGTTGTCACAAAGCCACACCCCATTTTTGTGCGCACACCTTTCGGTATGATGCTTGTAGGAGTATGACCTTGTGTCATACTCCTACAAACCCCATTTTTAGTCATGTTATACAGTGCCACATACATATAAAAATGCCAAAAAATGGGTGACAGTGCCAGATACATATATGCCCCAACAGTACCAGATACATATATGCCCCCAGTGCCAGATACACATGTCCCCACAGTGCCAGATACGCATGTCCCCACAGTGCCAGATACGCATGTCCCCACAGTGCCAGATACGCATGTCCCCACAGTGCCAGATACGCATGTCCCCACAGTGCCAGATACGCATGTCCCCACAGTGCCAGATACGCATGTCCCCACAGTGCCAGATATGCATGTCCCCACAGTGCCAGATATGCCCCCAGTGCCAGATATGCATGTCCCCACAGTGTTAGATATGCCCCCAGTGCCAGATATGCATGTCACCACAGTGTTAGATATGCCCCCAGTGCCAGATATGCATGTCACCACAGTGCCAGATATGCCCCCAGTGCCAGATATGCACGTCCTCACAGTGCCAGATATGCCCCCAGTGACAGATATGCATGTCTCCCCAGTGCCAGATATGCCCCCAGTGCCAGATATGCATGTCCCCACAGCGCCAGATATGCCCTCAGTGCCAGATACACATGTCCCCACAGCGCCAGATACATATATGCCCCCAGTGCCAGATACACGTCCCCACAGTGCCAGATACATATATGCCCCCAGTGCCAGATACACATGTCCCCACAGTGCCAGATACATATATGCCCCCAGTGCCAGATATGCATGTCCCCACAGTGCCAGATATGCCTCCAGTGCCAGATATGCACGTCCTCACAGTGCCAGATATGCCCCCAGTGCCAGATATGCATGTCTCCCCAGTGCCAGATATGCCCCCAGTGCCAGATATGCATGTCCCCACAGTGCCAGATATGCCCCCAGTGCCAGATAAGCATGTCTCCCCAGTGCCAGATATGCCCCCAGTGCTAGATAAGCATGTCCCCACATTGCCAGATATGCCCCCAGTGCCAGATAAGCATATCCCCACAGTGCCAGATATGCCCCCAGTGCCAGATACATGTCCCCACAGAGCCAGATATTCCCCCAGTGCCAGATACACACGTCCCCACAGTGCCAGATACATATATACCCCCAGTGCCAGATATGCCCCCCGTGCCAGATACGCATGTCCCCACAGTGCCAGATATGCCCCCAGTGCCAGATATGCACGTCACCCCAGTGCCAGATATGCACGTCCCCCCAGTACCAGATTTGCCCCCAGTGCCAGATATGTATGTCCCCACAGTGCCAGATATGCCCCCAGTGCCAGATAAACAAAAGTGCAGTATTAAAGTGACCAATTATATCAGGGGTGGCCAACCAGTCAGAGGCAAAGAGACAGAAAAGATCTGTAGTTAAGGGCAAGAGCCACTATCATGCGCGCGCCAAAATGGGGTGTGGCCTAGTTGTCACAAAGTCACAACCCCATTTTTGTGCGCACACCTTTCGGTATGACGTTTGTAGGAGTATGACTTGTCATAACCCCATTTTTAGTCATGTTATACAGTGCCACATACATATAAAAACACCAAAAAATGGGTGACAGTGCCAGATACATATATGGCCCTACAGTGCCAGATACATATATGCCCCACAGTACCAGATACATATATGCCCCCAGTGTCAGATACACATGTCCCCACAGTGCCAGATACATATATGCCCCCAGTGCCAGATATGCATGTCCCCCCCCAGTGCCAGATATGCATGTCCTCACAGTGCCAGATATGCCCCCAGTGCCAGATATGCACATCACCCCAGTGCCAGACATGCCCCCAGTGCCAGATATGCCCCCAGTGCCAGATATGCACGTCCTCACAGTGCCAGATATGCCCCCAATGCCAGATATGCATGTCTCCCCAGTGCCAGATATGCCCCCAGTGCCAGATATGCATGTCCCCACAGTGCCAGATACACATGTCCCCACAGTGCCAGATACACATGTCCCCACAGTGCCAGATACACATGTCCCCACAGTGCCAGATATGCATGTCCCCACAGTGTTAGATATGCCCCCAGTGCCATATATGCATGCCCCCCCCAGTGCCAGATATGCATGTCACCACAGTGCCAGATATGCATGTCCCCCCCAGTGCCAGATATGCCCCCAGTGCCAGATATGCACATCACTCCAGTGCCAGATATGCCCCCAGTGCCAGACATGCATGTCCCCACAGTGCCAGACATGCCCCCCAGTGCCAGATATGCACATCCTCACAGTGCCAGATATGCCCCCACTGCCAGATATGCATATCCCCCCAGTGCCAGATATGCCCCCAGTGCCAGATACACATGTCCCCCCAGTGCCAGATACACATGTCCCCCTAGTTACGGCCCTGGTCAAACAAATATTATCTTGTAGACCCCAAATCCGTTGCTACTAAATCTGCAGTAACACTGAAAGGTTGCAAGTAACATGACCAGTGACTCTATAATATGTAGTATTTGTCTTGGTGTGCCATCAACTGCACCTTCCTGAGTCAAGATAAGCTGCCTGATTAGTGATTTATATGTAGTCGGATTTTCCTGCAAAATAGATCTTGAGAGATATATATGTATTTATATGTACGCATGCATATATAACGGTTTGCTTCCGGGGGTGTGCAATATGTATGTGTGTGTGTGTGTGTGTGTGTGTGTGTGTGTATGTACTGCATGCTTTCAACGTTTCAGGTGCGCTTTATTAGCACCTTTCGTCAGACGAAACGTTGAAAGTATGCAGTTGTAGCTGTGGAAATTATTTACAAAGCTGAGGCGTGCCTCTCAAAAATTGTGTTGCTGTACATTGTGCCCTAGAGGTTTGGAGGGGGCACCCAGGTACTATCTGTTACTGTTTTATGGAGTGCCGGTCCAAACTGCTGGAATATATATGTATATATATATATATATATATATATATATATATATATATATATATATATATATATATATATATATATATATATATATATATATATATATATATATATTTCTCTGACGTCCTAGTGGATGCTGGGGACTCCGTCAGGACCATGGGGAATAGCGGCTCCGCAGGAGACAGGGCACAAAATTTTAAAGTTTGACCACTAGGTGGTGTGTACTGGCTCCTCCCCCTATGACCCTCCTCCAAGCCTCAGTTAGGTTTTTGTGCCCGTCCGAGCAGGGTGCAATCTAGGTGGCTCTCATAAAGAGCTGCTTAGAGTAAAAGTTTTGATAGTTTTATTATTTTCAGTGAGTCCTGCTGGCAACAGGCTCACTGCAATGAGGGACCTAGGGGAGAAGAAGTGAACTCACCTGCGTGCAGGATGGATTTGCTTCTTAGGCTACTGGACACTAGCTCCAGAGGGACGATCACAGGTACAGCCTGGATGGGTCACCGGAGCCGCGCCGCCGACCCCCTTGCAGATGCCGAAGTAAGAAGAGGTCCAGAAACCGGCGGCTGAAGGCTTTTCAGTCTTCATGAGGTAGCACACAGCACTGCAGCTGTGCGCCATTGCGCTCAGGCACACTTCACACCGGCGGTCTCTGAGGGTGCAGGGCGCTGGGGGGGGCGCCCTGGGCAGCAATGTTAATACCTTTCTGGCTAAAAAGAATACATCACATATAGTCCATGAGGCTATATGGATGTATTTCACCCCTGCCAGGTCTCAGAAAAACCGGGAGAAGAGCCTGCCGGAATAGGGGGCGGGGCCTATCTCCTCAGCACACAGCGCCATTTTCCTACACAGCTCCGCTGCTAGGAAGGCTCCCAGGCTCTCCCCTGCACTGCACTACAGAAACAGGGTAAAAAACAGAGAGGGGGGGCATTTTTTTGGCGATTATTATATATATTTAAGCAGCTATAAGGAAACAACACTTATATAAGGTTGTTCCTATATAATTATAGCGCTTTGGTGTGTGCTGGCAAACTCTCCCTCTGTCTCCCCAAAGGGCTAGTGGGGTCCTGTCTTCTATCAGAGCATTCCCTGTGTGTCTGCTGTGTCGGTACGTGTGTGTCGACATGTATGAGGACGATGTTGGTGTGGAGGCGGAGCAATTGCCGGTAATGGTGATGTCACCCCCTAGGGAGTCGACACCGGAATGGATGGCTTTGTTTATGGAATTACGTGATAATGTCAGCACGCTGCAAAAGTCGGTTGACGACATGAGACGACCGGCAAACCAGTTAGTACCTGTACAGGCATCTCAAACACCGTCAGGGGCTGTAAAACGCCCTTTGCCTCAGTCGGTCGACACAGACCCAGACACCGAATCTAGTGTCGACGGTGAAGAAACGAACGTATTTTCCAGTAGGGCCACACGTTATATGATCACGGCAATGAAGGAGGCTTTGCATATCTCTGATACTGCAAGTACCACAAAAAGGGGTATTATGTGGGGTCTGAAAAAACTACCTGTAGTTTTTCCTGAATCAGAGGAATTGAATGACGTGTGTGATGAAGCGTGGGTTACCCCTGATAAAAAACTGCTAATTTCAAAGAAGTTATTGGCGTTATACCCTTTCCCGCCAGAGGTTAGGGCGCGCTGGGAAACACCCCCTAGGGTGGACAAGGCGCTCACACGTTTATCCAAACAAGTGGCGTTACCGTCTCCTGATACGGCCGCCCTCAAGGATCCAGCTGATAGGAGGCTGGAAAATACTCTAAAAAGTATATACACACATACTGGTGTTATACTGCGACCAGCAATCGCCTCAGCCTGGATGTGCAGTGCTGGGGTGGCTTGGTCGGATTCCCTGACTGAAAATATTGATACCCTGGATAGGGACAGTATTTTATTGACTATAGAGCAATTAAAGGATGCATTCCTTTATATGCGAGATGCACAGAGGGATATCTGCACTCTGGCATCAAGAGTAAGTGCGATGTCCATATCTGCCAGAAGAAGTCTATGGACACGACAGTGGTCAGGCGATGCGGATTCCAAACGGCATATGGAAGTATTGCCGTATAAAGGGGAGGAATTATTTGGGGTCGGTCTATCGGATTTGGTAGCCACGGCAACAGCCGGGAAGTCCACCTTTTTACCTCAAGTCCCCTCCCAGCAGAAAAAGACGCAGTCTTTTCAGCCGCAGTCCTTTCGTTCCTATAAGAACAAGCGAGCAAAAGGACATTCATATTTGCCCCGAGGCAAAGGAAAGGGTAAGAGACTGCAGCAAGCAGCCCCTTCCCAGGAGCAGAAGTCCTCCCCGGCTTCTGCAAAGGCCTCAGCATGACGCTGGGACCTTACAAGCGGACTCAGGGGCGGTGGGGGGTCGCCTCAAGAATTTCAGCGCACAGTGGGCTCACTCGCAGGTGGACCCCTGGATCCTGCAGGTAGTATCTCAGGGTTACAGGTTGGAATTCGAGAAGTCTCCCCCTCGCCGGTTCCTAAAATCTGCTTTGCCAACGTCTCCCTCAGACAGGGCGACGGTATTGGAAGCCATTCACAAGCTGTATTCTCAGCAGGTGATAATCAAGGTACCCCTTCTACAACAGGGAAAGGGGTATTACTCCACGCTATTTGTGGTACCGAAGCCGGACGGCTCGGTAAGACCTATTCTAAATCTGAAATCTCTGTACCTGTACATACAAAAATTCAAGTTCAAGATGGAGTCACTCAGAGCAGTGATAGCGAATCTGGAAGAAGGGGATTTTATGGTGTCCTTGGACATCAAGGATGCTTACCTTCATGTCCCAATTTGCCCTTCACACCAAGGGTACCTCAGGTTCGTGGTACAAAACTGTCATTATCAGTTTCAGACGCTGCCGTTTGGATTGTCAACGGCACCCAGGGTCTTTACCAAGGTAATGGCCGAAATGATGATCCTTCTTCGAAGAGAAGGCGTATTAATTATCCCTTACTTGGACGATCTCCTGATAAGGGCAAGATCCAGAGAACAGCTGGAGGTCGGAGTAGCACTAACTCAAGTAGTGCTCCAACAGCACGGGTGGATTCTGAATTTTCCAAAATCCCAACTGATCCCGACGACACGTCTGCTGTTCCTAGGGATGATTCTGGACACTGTTCAGAAAAAGGTATTTCTTCCGGAGGAGAAAGCCAGGGAGTTATCCGAACTCGTCAGGAACCTCCTAAAACCAGGGACAGTGTCTGTGCATCAATGCACAAGAGTCCTGGGAAAAATGGTGGCTTCTTACGAAGCGATTCCATTCGGCAGATTCCATGCACGAAATGGTGGTTGCAGAGTGCTCATCTGTTAGAGGGCCGCAGATTCGGCATACAGAACTGGGTCCTAGTGACCACGGATGCCAGCCTGAGAGGCTGGGGAGCGGTCACACAAGGAAGAAACTTCCAGGGCGTGTGGTCAAGCCTGGAAACGTCTCTTCACATAAATATACTAGAACTAAGAGCAATCTACAATGCTCTAAGCCTGGCAAAACCTCTGCTTCAGGGTCAGCCGGTGTTGATCCAGTCGGACAACATCACGGCAGTCGCCCACGTAAACAGACAGGGCGGCACAAGAAGCAGGAGGGCAATGGCAGAAGCTGCAAGGATTCTTCGCTGGGCGGAAAATCATGTGATAGCACTGTCAGCAGTGTTCATCCCGGGAGTGGACAACTGGGAAGCAGACTTCCTCAGCAGACACGATCTTCACCCGGGAGAGTGGGGACTTCATCCAGAAGTCTTCCACATGATTGTAGTCCATTGGGAAAGACCAATGGTGGACATGATGGCGTCCCGCCTCAACAAAAAACTGGACAGGTATTGCGCCAGGTCAAGAGACCCTCAGGCAATAGCTGTGGACGCTCTGGTAACACCATGGGTGTACCAGTCAGTGTATGTGTTCCCTCCTCTGCCTCTCATACCCAAGGTACTGAGAATTATACGGCAAAGGGGAGTAAGAACGATACTAGTGGCTCCGGACTGGCCAAGAAGGACTTGGTACCCGGAACTTCAGGAGATGCTCACGTGGCCTCTACCTCTAAGAAGGGATCTGCTTCAGCAGAGACCGTGTCTATTCCAAGACTTACCGCGGCTGCGTTTGACGGCATGGCGGTTGAACGCCGGATCCTAAGGGAAAAAGGCATTCCGGAAGAGGTCATCCCTACCCTGGTCAAAGCCAGGAAGGAGGTGACTGCACAACATTATCACCGCATTTGGAGAAAATATGTTGCATGGTGTGAGGCCAGGAAGGCCCCGACAGAGGAATTTCAACTGGGTCGATTCCTACATTTCCTGCAAACAGGATTATCTATGGGCCTCAAATTAGGGTCCATTAAGGTTCAAATTTCGGCCCTGTCGATTTTCTTCCAGAAAGAATTGGCTTCAGTTCCTGAAGTCCAGACTTTTGTAAAGGGAGTACTACATATACAGCCCCCGGTTGTGCCCCCAGTGGCACCGTGGGATCTCAATGTAGTTTTGGATTTTCTCAAATCCCATTGGTTTGAGCCACTCAAATCGGTAGATTTGAAATATCTTACATGGAAAGTAACCATGCTACTGGCCCTGGCTTCAGCCAGGAGAGTGTCGGAATTGGCGGCTTTATCGTATAAAAGCCCATATCTGATTTTCCATTCGGACAGGGCAGAATTGAGGACGCGTCCTCATTTTCTGCCTAAGGTGGTATCAGCGTTTCACCTGAACCAGCCTATTGTGGTGCCTGCGGCTACTAGCGATTTGGAGGATTCCAAGTTGCTGGACGTTGTCAGAGCATTGAAAATATATATATTTCAAGGACGGCTGGAGTCAGAAAATCTGACTCGCTGTTTATACTGTATGCACCCAACAAGCTGGGTGCTCCTGCTTCTAAGCAGACGATTGCTCGTTGGATTTGTAGCACAATTCAACTGGCACATTCTGTGGCAGGCCTGCCACAGCCTAAATCTGTCAATGCCCACTCCACAAGGAAGGTGGGCTCATCTTGGGCGGCTGCCCGAGGGGTCTCGGCATTGCAACTCTGCCGAGCAGCTACGTGGTCAGGGGAGAACACGTTTGTAAAATTCTACAAATTTGATACCCTGGCTAAGGAGGACCTGGAGTTCTCTCATTCGGTGCTGCAGAGTCATCCGCACTCTCCCGCCCGTTTGGGAGCTTTGGTATAATCCCCATGGTCCTGACGGAGTCCCCAGCATCCACTAGGACGTCAGAGAAAATAAGAATTTACTCACCGGTAATTCTATTTCTCGTAGTCCGTAGTGGATGCTGGGCGCCCATCCCAAGTGCGGATTGTCTGCAATACTTGTACATAGTTATTGTTACAAAAAAATCTGGTTGTTTATTGTTGTGAGCCATCTTTTCAGAGGCTCCTACGTTATCATACTGTTAACTGGGTTCAGATCACAAGTGTACGGTGTGATTGGTGTGGCTGGTATGAGTCTTACCCGGGATTCAAAATCCTTCCTTATTGTGTACGCTCATCCGGGCACAGTATCCTAACTGAGGCTTGGAGGAGGGTCATAGGGGGAGGAGCCAGTACAAACCACCTAGTAGTCAAACTTTTAAATTTTGTGCCCTGTCTCCTGCGGAGCCGCTATTCCCCATGGTCCTGACGGAGTCCCCAGCATCCACTACGGACTACGAGAAATAGAATTACCGGTGAGTAAATTCTTATTTATATATATATATATATATATATATATATATATATATATATATATATATATATATATATATATATAGGTAGCAAACTGTGTAACAAACAGCGGCACTCAGAGACTGACACAGCGTGAATAAAGTGCTGGTGCTTTTAATTCATGGCTGGTAACTCCAACGTTTCGGGGCACGCAAGCCCCTTTTTCAAGGTGAGCCAAATACAAAGTGTGAAAACAGTGCAAAACATTTACCTTTATGGTGAGGAGGACCCACGTGTGGGAAGGTGTGCAGCGTCCTGGGGAGCCTGGAGCTTCCGCCCTGGATGTGGTGACGTGTCAATGCCCCGGTCACGTGACCTCCAGCGTGTCCCGGGCCGTCACGTTGCCTTAGCAACCAGACGCTCCTTGGTTGCCATGGATGCCTACGGCAAGTGCGGGTGCTGGGATTGCGGAGGAAGCGTGACTTCAGGCTGAGGGTGATTGAGAGTGAAATGACAATTACATAAGATAGGAAGAAACTGTTACAGTGTGCTGTCGTAACATACAGCATACCAAAAACAGACATGATAAACTGGATTAAAAGATCACCTGGTAGTCTAGCACTAGCAATCTCATAATGGATCAAAGAGTCATTAATGATAAACACCTAAATTATACAATACTATACCAGTGAGAGAAATACATATTAAGCGGCACGCATAAGTCATAAAGTGTGAGGGCTGATGGGTCTGGTACATGATCAGAAATGTCAACAATACAACCGTCCCCATAGTCAAATGGTGGAGACAAGTGCTAATAGATATTACTCAGAAGACACTCCATTGGATTCTGTTGTTAAGACCTTTCGGCCTCACAGTGTCCAATCTATACATCCACGTTGCTTCCCGTCTAAGTAGGGTGGCTGCTCTGTCTCCGCCTCTTGGATTAATGGGGATATGGTCAATAATTTGGAACTGTAAATCTTTCAACGTATGTTGCTTCTCGACATAGTGTCTGGCCACGGGTTGTTCCGATTTCTTGGATAAAAGTGCTGCTTTTAATGCGGACCTGTGCAGGGCAAATCGCTCCCTGGCATTGCGTATGGTCTTGCCTACGTACTGCTGTTTACATGGACACGTAATTAGGTAGACTACATGAGTTGTAGTACAGGTGAGTACGTGCTTGATACTGTAGGAAGTCCCTGTGGAGGTGGATTTGAACCTTGTGCCAGTGATCATAGTTTTACAGGTTTCACAGCCTAAGCATTTATAGCAGCCTGATGTTTTAGTTAGAAAATTAGTGGTAGGCGTGGAATCAAATCCTGTGATGTCTGGATGTACCACAAAATCTTTAATGCTTCTGCCTCTTCTGTAGCACATCATGGGTCTTTTCCTCCTTAGCCCAGTTAGGTTCTTATCGGTGGAAACTATGGGCCACAGTGCATTAAGGGCCCGTGGAATTACAGCACTGGATGTATTATACTGTGCCACGAATGGTACAATGTCATTACTCTTCTTGATGGTCGGAGTTAGAAGTTGTTCTCTGTTTGTCATCAAGACTTTTTGTTCGTTGGTGAGTAATAATTTGCTGTTGTAGCCTCTCTGTTTGAACCTTGTAGTGACATTATCCAGAGCAGATTCCAGTTGTGTCGGATCACTGGTAATTCTGGCTGCCCTCATGTATTGAGATTTAGGAAGCCCCTTTTTGAGGGCAGTGGGGTGATGGCTGTTGTATCGTAATAAGGTGTTTTTGTCGGTTGGCTTATAGTACACCTCAGTATGCAACATGCCGTCTTTGATGATGACGTTAACGTTGAAAATAATAATTATTTTCAATAATGATGTTTACTCACAATATATACTACATTATTGTAGATATATAGATGATGTGTTTTTGCTCTGGACCGGAGGCAAAGAAAGGTTTGAAAAGTTCATCGGAGTCATTAATAACAGACCGTCCACCATTAGAGTCACATCGCAGTGTGACCCGATTAAACTAAATTATTTGGACGTTAACATCATCATCAAAGACGGCATGTTGCATACTGAGGTGTACTATAAGCCAACCGACAAAAACACCTTATTACGATACAACAGCCATCACCCCACTGCCCTCAAAAAGGGGCTTCCTAAATCTCAATACATGAGGGCAGCCAGAATTACCAGTGATCCGACACAACTGGAATCTGCTCTGGATAATGTCACTACAAGGTTCAAACAGAGAGGCTACAACAGCAAATTATTACTCACCAACGAACAAAAAGTCTTGATGACAAACAGAGAACAACTTCTAACTCCGACCATCAAGAAGAGTAATGACATTGTACCATTCGTGGCACAGTATAATACATCCAGTGCTGTAATTCCACGGGCCCTTAATGCACTGTGGCCCATAGTTTCCACCGATAAGAACCTAACTGGGCTAAGGAGGAAAAGACCCATGATGTGCTACAGAAGAGGCAGAAGCATTAAAGATTTTGTGGTACATCCAGACATCACAGGATTTGATTCCACGCCTACCACTAATTTTCTAACTAAAACATCAGGCTGCTATAAATGCTTAGGCTGTGAAACCTGTAAAACTATGATCACTGGCACAAGGTTCAAATCCACCTCCACAGGGACTTCCTACAGTATCAAGCACGTACTCACCTGTACTACAACTCATGTAGTCTACCTAATTACGTGTCCATGTAAACAGCAGTACGTAGGCAAGACCATACGCAATGCCAGGGAGCGACTTGCCCTGCACAGGTCCGCATTAAAAGCAGCACTTTTATCCAAGAAATCGGAACAACCCGTGGCCAGACACTGTGTCGAGAAGCAACATACGTTGAAAGATTTACAGTTCCAAATTATTGACCATATCCCCATTAATCCAAGAGGCGGAGACAGAGCAGCCACCCTACTTAGACGGGAAGCAACGTGGATGTATAGATTGGACACTGTGAGGCCGAAAGGTCTTAACGACAGAATCCAATGGAGTGTCTTCTGAGTAATATCTATTAGCACTTGTCTCCACCATTTGACTATGGGGACGGTTGTATTGACATTTCTGATCATGTACCAGACCCATCAGCCCTCACACTTTATGACTTATGCGTGCCGCTTAATATGTATTTCTCTCACTGGTATAGTATTGTATAATTTAGGTGTTTATCATTAATGACTCTTTGATCCATTATGAGATTGCTAGTGCTAGACTACCAGGTGATCTTTTAATCCAGTTTATCATGTCTGTTTTCGGTATGCTGTATGTTACGACAGCACACTGTAACAGTTTCTTCCTATCTTATGTAATTGTCATTTCACTCTCAATCACCCTCAGCCTGAAGTCACGCTTCCTCCGCAACCCCAGCACCCGCACTTGCCGTAGGCATCCATGGCAACCAAGGAGCGTCTGGTTGCCAAGGCAACGTGACGGCCCGGGACACGCTGGAGGTCACGTGACCGGGGCATTGACACGTCACCACATCCAGGGCGGAAGCTCCAGGCTCCCCAGGACGCTGCACACCTTCCCACACGTGGGTCCTCCTCACCATAAAGGTAAATGTTTTGCACTGTTTTCACACTTTGTATTTGGCTCACCTTGAAAAAGGGGCTTGCGTGCCCCGAAACGTTGGAGTTACCAGCCATGAATTAAAAGCACCAGCACTTTATTCACGCTGTGTCAGTCTCTGAGTGCCGCTGTTTGTTACACAGTTTGCTACCTGCATTAATTCCTCCAGATGGCACCTGAGCAACATATCCATCGCTAGGAGAGTGCCGATCCGACAATTGCAAGTATATATATATATATATATATATATATATATATATATATATATATATATATATATATATATATATTTCTAAAGATACAAATGAGGAGAAAGTGCGCTCATAGTGCAGGTAAGTATTTTAATGGATAAAACAACACTGTGTATAATCCAGGACAGGTAATTTAAAGACTCGTACCCTGATTACCCACTCTGTGGGCTGATTACCACATGATATAAATATTTCCACAAGGCTGTCTCAACGATCGCCTACCACAGTCCGGGACACAGCACCGTCTCCAGCCGCAAACACGTCAGGATCCGTCCAGCCACCGTGCCGTGCAGTCGACCCGATCAGCCAGCACAATTGTGGAGAGAAGACGTCAGACAGACCACGCCCTGGTGGTCTGTCTGACGTCTTCTCTCCACAATTGTGCTGGCTGATCGGGTCGACTGCACGGCACGGTGGCTGGACGGATCCTGACGTGTTTGCGGCTGGAGACGGTGCTGTGTCCCGGACTGTGGTAGGCGATCGTTGAGACAGCCTTGTGGAAATATTTATATCATGTGGTAATCAGCCCACAGAGTGGGTAATCAGGGTACGAGTCTTTAAATTACCTGTCCTGGATTATACACAGTGTTGTTTTATCCATTAAAATACTTACCTGCACTATGAGCGCACTTTCTCCTCATTTGTATCTTTAGAAAACTTATCTCCAGGAGTTCGGAGTGAATATAGGAGAATATTGCTGCGGTAATTAAAATTACCTGTGCCTGAAGCCCGGATTGTTGGTCTGTGGACTACCTTACATAGAGTCACCAGCGCACCTGTATATACTTGTTTCAAAATATATATATATATATATAATATAGTTATAGTAGACATAGACATTTTGGACTTGAAAAGCCTGTGCAAATTCTTAAAATTTTTTTTTGGTCTTCATAGTTCGGAAACAGTTTTTAGAAGTAAATTTGTCCCACCAAAAAATATATTTATATGCATATAGTCCTTTTTGGCTTGAGGAGCCTGCACCCTGTATGCGCCGAGTGTCAAGCATGTGGTTTGCTTTTATTGCTTCTCTTCCTGATATCACATTGAGACAATACACACCTCAGTTTCGTTCTAGGTGACTAAGCCAGAAGTTCCCAAACGCGGTCCTCAAGGCATCCCAACGGTCCAGGTTTAAATGTATCCATGCTTGGCCACAGGTGACTTAATTAGCACCTCAGTCAATTTGATTTAACCATCTGTTCTGAGCCATGGATATACCTAAATCCTGGACTGTTGGGGTGCCTTGAGGACAGCGTTTGGGAACCTCTGGACTAAGCTATACAATAGTAAAAACGCAATCTAAATTCATCCCATAGTTTTTGTGTGATGCCAGAACGAATAGACAGATAAACAAAAATTCCAAAACAACATTTTTTGTCTCCAAAGTTAATGCACAGCTCCAAGGTGTACATTTCTGCCCTAAAAAGTTATATGTAACTATAGACACAAACATTACAACTGTATTTTAAGTATACATATGTGTAATAAATTTAAACTTTTATTATATATACAGTATATTCAATTATAGCCCTCTTTTTAGTGGTGAATATACATTTTGTGATATGCTTGACTTAACTGGTAAAGGTTGGACTTTTTCAGTTTGCCACAACCTGAACTTTACGTACGGACTGATCTAGACCACAGTTGCAATTCCTCTCATTTATTTTATTTACAGAATTGAAACCAAGGTGTGGAAATACAGTCACCGCCTTGGTTCCTGAAAGGTCTTCTCTTTTAGGTACTGGGGTTTCTAATCAATAAGAACTGTCTACATTTAAGAAAGGTATATAATTCTACACTCTCAGGGGTAATATTACTAAGATGGAGCTCTATTTAAGATTGGATGTTGCCCGTAGCAACCAATCTCTAGTACCAGTCCCTATCCTGTAAAGACACAACTGAAAACTGGTGTTATTACATATGTACACACCGCTCTGCATAGTCTGCAATTCACCACGCCCTCTTGGCACTTAGGACCTTTATTCAGTAGGGATTGCTTTTTAGCAGAATCTGCAATCCTTTCAATCGCATTCTGGGGCCCGCCCAGCATGCTACTCACCGCCCACCAACTGCGATCACACTCTAATTGCAATCGCAAACGCAATTAAAGTGTGGTCGCAGAACCTATGGTAGACTCCTGCCGGCACAGCCTGGCTGCGATGGCAAGAGTCCCACCGCTAATTTATTCAACACGCAACCACCCAGAAAATAAGAATTTACTCACCGGTAATTCTATTTCTCGTAGTCCGTAGTGGATGCTGGGAACTCCGTAAGGACCATGGGGAATAGACTGGCTCCGCAGGAGACTGGGCACTCTAAAAGAAAGATTAGGTACTATCTGGTGTGCACTGGCTCCTCCCTCTATGCCCCTCCTCCAGACCTCAGTTAGGGAAACTGTGCCCGGAAGAGCTGACACAACAAGGAAAGGATTTGAAATCCAGGGTAAGACTCATACCAGCGACACCAATCACACTGTACAACTTGTGATAACCATACCCAGTTAACAGTATGAACAATAACTGAGCCTCATTCAACGGATGGCTCATAACAATAACCCTTTAGTTAAGCAATAACTATATACATGTATTGCAGAGAGTCCGCACTTGGGACGGGCGCCCAGCATCCACTACGGACTACGAGAAATAGAATTACCGGTGAATAAATTCTTATTTTCTCTGACGTCCTAGTGGATGCTGGGAACTCCGTAAGGACCATGGGGATTATACCAAAGCTCCCAAACGGGCGGGAGAGTGCGGATGACTCTGCAGCACCGCATGAGCAAACTCAAGGTCCTACTCAGCCAGGGTATCAAACTTGTAGAACTTAGCAAACGTGTTTGACCCCGACCAAGTAGCAGCTCGGCAAAGCTGTAAAGCCGAGACCCCTCGGGCAGCCGCCCAAGAAGAGCCCACCTTCCTTGTGGAATGGGCTTTCACCGATTTTTGATGCGGCAATCCAGCCGCAGAGTGAACCAGCTGAATCGTGCTATAGATCCAGCGAACAATAGTCTGCTTCGAAGCAGGAGCGCCAACCTTGTTGGCTGCATACAGAATAAACAGCGAGTCAGACTTTCTGACTCCCGCCGTTCTGGAAACATACATTTTCAAAGCCCGGACTACGTCCAGCAACTTGGAATCCTCCAAGTCACTAGTAGCCGCAGGCACCACAATAGGCCGTTTCAAATGAAACGATGATACCACCCTAGGAAGAAATTGGGGACGAGTCCTCAATTCTGCCCTGTCCATATGGAAGATCAGATAAGGGTTTTTACATGACAAAACCGCCAATTCTGACACACGCCTAGCCGAAGCTAAGGCCAATAGCATGACCACTTTCCACGTGAGATACTTTAGCTCCACGGTCTTAAGTGGCTCAAACCAGTGGGATTTCAGGAAATCCAACACAACGTTAAGATCCCAAGGTGCCACCGGTGGCACAAAAGGAGGCTGAATATGCAGCACCCCCGGAACAACGTCTGAACTTCAGGCAGTGAAGCCAGTTCTTTTTGAGAGAAAATGTATAGGGCCGAAATCTTGACCTTTATGGATCCTAATTTTAGGCCCATAGTCACTCCTGACTGTAGGAAGTGCAGGAATCGACCCCGCTGGAATTCCTCTGTAGGGCCTTCCCGGCCTCACACCAAGCAACCTATTTTTGCCATATACAGTGAAAAAGTCTTGCTGTCACGTCTTTCCTAGCCTTTATCAGCGTAGGAATAACTGCCTCCGGAATGCCCTTTTCCGCTAGGATCTGGTGTTCAACCGCCCTGCCGTCAAATGCAGCCGCGGTAAGTCTTGGAACAGACAGGGCCCCTGTTGCAACATGTCCTGTCTGAGAGGCAGAAGCCATGGGTCCTCTGAGAGCATATCTTGCAGCTCCGGGTACCGAGTCTTTCTTGGCCAATTTGGAGCAAAGAATATTGTTCTCACTCCTCCTTTTATTACAATTCTCAGCCCTTGGGTATGAGAGGAAGAGGAGGGAATACATAGACCGACTGGAACACCCACTGTGTTACTAGTGCGACCACAGCTATCACCTGAGGGTCCCTTGACCCGGCGTAAAACCTTTTTTAGCTTTTTATTGAGGTGGGACGCCATCTAGTCCACCTGAGGCAGTTCCCATCAATTTGCAAACTGCGTGAAGACTTCCTGATGAAGTCCCCACTTTCCCGGGTGGAGGTCGTGCCTGCTGAGGAAGTCTGCTTCCCAGATGTCCACTCCCGGAATGAACACTGCTGACAGTGCGCTTACTTGATTCTCCGCCCAGCGAAGAATTCTGGTGGCTTTTTACCCTCGCTACCCTGCTCCTTGTACCGCCTTGGCGGTTTACATGAACCCCTGCGGTCTGACTGGATCAGAACCGGTTGGTCGCGAAGCAGGATCTCCGCTTGACTTAGGGCATTGTATATGGCCCTTAGTTCCAGGATATTGATGTGAAGGCAAGTCTGTTGACTTGACCACAGACCTTGGAAATTTCTTCCCTGTGTAACTGCCCCCCACCCTCGGAGGCTTGCATCCGTGGTCACCAGGATCCAGTCCTGAATGCCGAATCTGCGGCCCTCGAGAAGGTGAGCACTCTGCAGCCACCACAGGAGAGACACCCTGGCCCTGGGGGATAGGGTGATTAACCGATGCATCTGAAGAGGTGATCCGGACCACTTGTCCAGTAAGTCCCATTGGAAGGTCCTCGCATGGAACCTGCCTAAGGGGATGGCCTTGTATGATGCCACCATCCTTCCCAGGACTCGAGTGCAGTGATGCACTGACACCTGTTTTGGTTTTAATAGATTCCTGACCAGTGTCATGAGCTCCTGAGCTCTCTCTATCGGGAGATAAACCCTTTTCTGGTCTGTGTCTAGGATCGTGCCTAGGAGAGGCAGATGAGCTGTAGGAACCAACTGCGACTTTGGAATATATAGAATCCAGCCGTGTTGCCGTTACACTTCCAGAGAAAGTGATACGCTGTTCAGCAACTGCTCTCTTGATCTCGCTTTTATGAGGAGATCGTCCAAGTACGTGATAATAGTGACACCTTGCTTCCGCAGGAGCACAATCATATCCGCCATTACCATGGTGAATATTCTCGGGGCCGTGGAGAGACCAAACGGCAACATCTGAAATTGGTAATGACAATCCCGTACCGCAATTCTGAGGTATGCCTAATGAGGTGGATAAATGGGGACATTAAGGTATGCATCCCTTATGTCCCGATTCACAATAAAGTCTCCCCCTTTTTAGGCTTGCACTGACCGCTCTTAGCGATTCCATCTTGAACTTGAACCTTCTCAGGTATATGTTCCGGGATTTTTAATTCAATATGGGTCTGACCGAACAGTCTGGTTTCGGGATTACAACATGGTCGAATAATAACACCCTCTTGTTGAAGGAGGGGACCCTTGACCACCACCTGTTAAAGATACAATTTGTGAATTGCAGTTAACACTGGCTCCCTCTCTTGGGGGGAAGCCCGCAGGGCCGTCTGTGAGGGGGCATCTTCTCACAGTCCAGCTTGTATCCCTGAGACACAATATCTATTGCCCAGGGATCGAACAGGGACTGAACCCACTTGTGGCTGAACTTACGAAGGCGTGTCCCCACCGGGCCTAGCTCCGCCTGTGGAGCCCCAGCGACATTGGTGGATTTTTGTAGGGGCCGGGGAGGACTTCTGTTCCTGGGAACTAGCTGCCCGGCTCTGACAAGAAAGGACGCACCTCAGACTTTCTTGTTTCTTTATTCGAAAGGCTGCATTTAATAATGTCGTGCTTTCTTAGGCTGTGCAGGAATATAAGGCAAACTAGCAGAATTACCAGCTATAGCTGTAGAGACCAGGCCCGAGAACCCTTCTCCACACAATCCTCAGCCTTCCATATGCCTCTTAAGTCGGCATCATCTGTCCAATGCATATTCTACAGGACACGTCAAGCAGAGATCGACATAGCTTTGACTCTAGGACCCAGTATACTCATGTCTCTTTGGGCATGCTTTATAACTATATATCTATCACTTAAGACAGCATCTTTAATATATTTATATTGCATACTAGGGTCTCAATCTCTGCTGATAAGGTACCTGTCCACGCGGCCACAGCGCTATAAACCCATGCCGACACAATCGCCGGTCTGTGTAGTATACTAGAATGTGCACGCTATCTGCAGGATCCCTGAGAATAGCAAGTGCTACCGTCTGTGCAAACAGGACACCCCAGGGGAAGATTCTCAACATATCCTGGCTCTAGTGGGGAAAGGATACAGCCTGAGAATTCTCTTGTGGGAAGCTGCCGTCTCTTGTCTGGAGATTCCCGCTCTTTTTCCTCATGAGAGGAGGGAAATTTACCTCAGCATTCTTCCCCTTAAACATGTGTACTCTCGTGTCAGGGACAGATGAGTCATCCGTGATATGCAAATCATCTTTTATTTCAATAATCATATATTGAATACCTTCTAGCCATCTTGGCTGTAACTTTGCATTATCGTAGTCGACAGTGGAGTTAAACTCTGTGTCGATACCGGTGTTTGTTATTTTGGATAGTGAGCATTGTGAGACTCTGAAGGTCTCTGTGACATAGGGACAGACATGGGTAGATTTCCTGTCTGTTCCCTAACCATTTGTGCAATAAATTCACCTTAGCACTTACACATATCCAAACACCCTCTCACACACACATCCGCTCTATCACCTCCTTAGAGGAGCCTTTTACCTCAGACATGTCGACACACGCGTACCGACACACCACACACACAGGGGATGCTCTATTTGAGGACAGTTCCCCCACAAGGCCCTTTGGAGAGACAGAGAGAGAGTATGCCAGCACACACCCCAGCGCTATATAACCCAGGGATTACACTACAACTCAGTGTTTACCCAGTAGCTGCTGTATATACAAATTTTGCGCCTAAATTTATGTGCCCCCCCTCTTTTCACCCTTTGTGTACCAGGATACTGCAGGGGAGAGCCTGGGGAGCTTCCTTCCAGCGGAGCTGTGAAGAGAAAATGGCGCTGGTGTGCTGAGGAAGAAGGCCCCGCCCCCTCAGCGGCTGGCTTCTGTCCTGTTTCTGACTAAAAATGGCGGGGGTTTTACACATATACAGTCACAGACTGTATTATGTGTATTTTTATGCCAAAGGTATTTTTATTGCTGCCCAGGGCGCCCCCCCCCAGCGCCCTGCACCCTACAGTGACCGGAGCGTGTGGTGTGCTGTGGGAGCAATGGCGCACAGCTGCGGTGCTGTGCGCTACCTTAATGAAGACAGGAGTCTTCTGCCGCCGATTTCATCGCTTCTCTTCTGTCTTCTGGCTCTGCAAGGGGGACGGCGGCGCGGCTCCGGGAACGGACGATCGAGGTCAGGCCCTGTGTTCGAACCCTCTGGAGCTAATGGTGTCCAGTAGCCTAAGAAGCACAAGCTAGCTGCACGCAGGTAGGTTTGCTTCTCTCCCCTCAGTCCCACGTAGCAGTGAGTCTGTTGCCAGCAGATCTCACTGAAAATAAAAAACCTAACAAATACTTTCTTTCTAGCAAGCTCAGGAGAGCCCACTAGGAGCACCCAGCTCTGGCCGGGCACAGATTCTAACTGAGGTCTGGAGGAGGGGCATAGAGGGAGGAGCCAGTGCACACCAGATAGTACCTAATCTTTCTTTTAGAGTGCCCAGTCTCCTGCGGAGCCCGTCTATTCCCCATGGTCCTTACGGAGTTCCCAGCATCCACTAGGACATCAGAGAAAACGCAGATGACACGCTCAGTTTCCCCGACACCGCCCTGAAAATGCTCAGTCGCCGTCCTGAGAACGTATCTGCCTGTCAATCAGGCAGAGGCATTCGCGGTTAATGCGGGCCAACCTGCGCGTGCGCGATAGCCCCTGGTCTCAAAAAAATGTGGTTGCATCACGTTAGCGATGCAGCCAAATTAGGCCCTTAGCCTGTGTTATATACAACTCCTTATCACTCGTAGTCACGTACACTCAAATCCTGGACGTGCTCAGGGCGAGAGCATGCAGGATATGTCCGCAAATGTGACTTGCATTCTACTCTGCATTGGCCCCTCTAGGGGCTAAATTTACTAAAGCTTCTAAACCAGACGGCATCTGATTTGTTGCTAGGGGCAACATCACCAATTCTCTGTTTTTGAAGCTTTAATAAATTTACTCCTATGTTCTTTGTTTCATGCAAAACAGAGATGCTAGCGGAGAAAATGACCCCATATAGTAAATCTCGGCCTCTATGGATGGCGTTTTCACTATCATTTGTGTAGTTATATTCTTTGCTGATTAGTAATAAAATGTGGCACAACAGCTAATGCATTGCTGCAGGTTCTATTGAAGATAAGGTATTTCTATTTTACAGGTGCCTCTGGCATAATAGATATTAACATGCCAACATAAAGACCTATTTAAATGTAAACTGTGGCCAGAAGGATCTACAATTATCTTAACATTTAAATGAGTTCCTGCATGTTATTACACAGTGGTAGTGTAGTGCGGAATGAAAAACAGGAAGATGGAGAAAGGAGGAAGCTAAACAATAGGTTATATCTCTGGCCCTCAGTCAGAGAGTTAGCTCAGTCAGTATTCCCTTTACCCCTTCTTCATGAGCACCATGTTATGAAAGGCTGAAATCTTAAAAAACAAAATCCGCAAGTGTGCAAGAAAATGTTAAGATAAAGCTGTTGCTTGTAAGTGACTTGTAGAAATTAGACGTGGTACAAAGATCACGCTCATAAAGGTTGTGTTGTAAAACAGTATGCAAGGACTTCTTTCTAGGTTGCGTCTTCAGTACTTTATGGAAACTTTCTAATACAAATCATTCTCTTTTTTTCCTTATTTGAAATGTCATTATTGCTGGGCACATAAACTACACCTTCACTATTTTCCACTCTGGATCCGGCCACAATGTCAACATGGACACAATAAAAATGTGGACATTCTCAAATGTTTACATAGTTAAAATTTGAATGCGTTTATAATGTCACACCAGAATGTCCACAGTACATTTTTTTATTATTTTTAAGGTTCGGGGTTAGGTTTTGATGTTCATAACCTGTCGACATTCTGAATGGCGACTTTTTATACCACACCCTTCCATTTAAGGTAAAATACACTCACTCGCTTTACTTCCACTATAAGGAATAATTAACCTGACCTATAAAAGTAATAATTTCTTTTGTGATACTTTTTGTGCTCCGTGTCACCTTCCCTGCAGCTCGTGTTTCAGTTTATTTACATTCTGCTATGAACTGGAGTCACATGATATTTTACTGTTGTGTAGCAACAACCATTCTATCCAAGATGAAACTGAGGAATGATTTGCCGTAGTAAAAACTAGAATGTGATGTGATTATTGTGCCAGCGTACAAGCTGGCATTCCTAGGGCCAATGAAAATTTGTTGGGCCTCCGCACCGAGGGCAGTGTCACTTAAGACATGCCCAGTTTCCTGCTCCTCTTCTGTGGCATCATGACATCATGCACAGCAGCCAATCAGCTTCTAACTGCCACGACACAGGTTGTGTTTGAAAAATGACAGTTTGGAGCTGATTGGCTGGTACTTTATCTATCTCGTCCAATTTATCTCCATCGAAGGCTTAGCGAATAGACCCCTATGGATCCTTGCAGTCCCTATACCCATGCATAATCCATATCCACTGTAGCCATGAAAAAAAAAAAAATAAAAAAAAAAATATATATATATATATATATATAGAGAGAGAGAGAGAGAGAGATATTATGTGTGTGTGTGTGTCTACATCTATCTGTATCTATCTATCTATATATATATATATATATATATATATACATAGACAGATATCTATCTATCTATCTATCTATCTATCTATCTATCTATCTATCTATCTATCTATCTAAGTAAAGATATAAACGATTATCCTTCCCAACCTGTGGCTCAGGTATTATGCGGCGAAGGAAATTTTTTCCATTTATCAGAGTGCCGGATGTCTCTGTCTGTAAGTAAAGATATAGCTATACCACTCTGGGTGTGCATATACGGACGCCTTGGTTCAAATAAAATGTCCCCTGTTGTGAGAAATAGGTTTAAACATATACAGAGTGGGAGGAAAATAGTGCAGAATAGGCTGTTTAATTAGAATTATTTTTATTGAATAAACATTTAACTGGATAAAATAGTTGCAAGTTTTCTGTCAGAAATGTGTATGTCAGTGAGGCAGGGATGCAGCGCTGTCGATACACAGTGATGTGCTGCTGGACGGTGAGAAGGGATGTGCTGCTGTTGTTGACACAGGGATGTGCTGTGATTCTGGTGTTTACAGTTGGATTTGGTCACAGATGCTAGTGTGACAGTTGGAAGTAGTTCAGATGTGCAGTTAGTCTGGGAACTGTGCTATCATTGGGAAATAATGCACGGTGATGTGATCTAGTGTGTCCAATCATGTTACTGAGTCTTCTGTCGTTATACCATGCCATTTTAAAAATATATATATTTCTGCTCCAAAATCAATTTTGAAAAATTCCTGAACCAAAAATACAAATTGCGTTCTGTAACAGCAACTAATAACATTCATAAAAGAGTGTTAAAGTTTAATTCTTTAATAGCTCGCTATTGTATTTACATTTGTTATGCATACTTGCCTACTCTCCCGGAATGGCCGGGAGGCTCCCGAAAATCGGGTGACCCTCCCGGCGCCCCGGAAGAGCAGGCAAGTATCCCGATTTGCGGGCTCCCCCCTGCCCGTCCGCCTACTTAGTGTGTAAAGTGGGCGGTCCGGGCAGTCAATGATGCGATTCTTGCTGAATCGCGTCATCATAGCCACGCCCCCTGCAGTGTAATGCCTGTGATCGCGGCATTACAGAGTGGGGGCGTGGCTTAAAGGAGGTGTCACTGTGACCCCGCCCTTGCTCCGCCCCATCCCGCCCTTGCTCCGCCACCGTCCCGCCTCCGGCCACCCCCTCCTTTACGTCACAGCCTCCCCTGCCCGCCCGCTGAGCCGACCTGGCTGCTCTCTCCCGCAGATAGCAGCCAGAATGTCGGTAAGTATGTTGTTATGTAGTTGATTGTAAGCTTTTGTTTTCTGTTATCGGATATTTCAGAGCCCAAGAGGCTGTCTGTGGTGTCCTTCAATTGACCCTCGAATACACAACTAAACTGCAACTTTACATTTTCAATGTTAGTAGTACCTCTATTATATGGGCCACTTGATTTTTAATTTAAAGATTAAAAAAAAAAATGTCTGAACAGGATTTTTCTCTTACGTCCTAGAGGATGCTGGGGACGCCGTAAGGACCATGGGGTATAGACGGGCTCCGCAGGAGACATGGGCACTCTAAAGCCTTTAGATGGGTGTGCACTGGCTCCTCCCTCTATGCCCCTCCTCCAGACCTCAGTTAGATCCTGTGCCCAGAGGAGACTGGGTGCACTGCAGGGGAGCTCTACTGAGTTTCTCTGAAAAAAGACTTTTTGTTAGGTTTTTTATTTTCAGGGAGCACTGCTGGCAACAGGCTCCCTGCATCGTGGGACTGAGGGGAGAGAAGCAGACCTACTTAAATGATAGGCTGTGCTTCTTAGGCTACTGGACACCATTAACTGCAGAGGGTCGGAACGCAGGTCTCACCCTCGCCGTTCGTCCCGGAGCCGCACCGCCGTCCTCCTCACAGAGCCGGAAGATAGAAGCCGGGTGAGTATGAGAAGATAGAAGACTTCAAAGGCGGCAGAAGACTTCTGATCTTCTATGAGGTAACGCGCAGCGGTAACGCTGCACGCCATTGCTCCCAACACACACACACACTGGCGGCACTGTATGAGTGCAGGGCGCAGGGGGGGGCGCCCTGGGCAGCAATTGTTAACCCTCTGGGGACACTGGCATAGATATATACTGCGGAGGCAGTATATTGCAAAAACCCCCGCCAGTATGAAGATTTGAGCGGTATCGAGGGGGCGGAGCTTGATTCCTCAGCACTAACCAGCGCCATTTTCTCCACAGCACGCTGCAGAGAAGCTGGCTCCCCGGACTCTCCCCTGCTGAACACAAGTACAGAGGGCAAAAAAGATAGGGGGGCACATTTAATTGGTGCAGTGAGTATATTTATAAAAGCGCTGTACTGACTGGGATTTATTCCAGTATCCGGTGGCGCTGGGTGTGTGCTGGCATACTCTCTCTCTGTCTCTCCAAAGGGCCTTATTGGGGGACTGTCTCTCTCTCTCTCTCTATATATATATATATATATATATATATATATATATATATATATATATATATATATATATATATATATATATCTATCCCTGAGTGTGTGGGGGTGTCGGTACGTGTGTGTCGGCATGTCTGAAGTGGAAGGCTCATCTAAGGAGGAGGTGGAGCAAATGATTGTGGTGTCTCCGTCGGCGACGCCGACACCTGATTGACTGGATATGTGGAATGTTTTAAATGCAAATGTGTCTTTATTACATAAGAGAATGGACAAAGCAGAGTCCAGAGAAAGGACAGGGAGTCAGTCCATGGCTTTGGCTGTATCACAGGGCACTCCCGGGTCTCAGAAACGTCCCCTGTCCCAAGTAGCAGACACTGATACCGACACGGATTCTGACTCCAGTGTCGACTACGATGATGCGAGGTTACACCCAAGAGTGGCCAAAAGTATTCATTATATGATTATTGCAATAAAAGATGTTTTGCATATCACAGATGACCCCTCGGTCCCTGAGACGAGGGTATGCGTGTTTAAGGAAAAGAAACTTGAGGTAACCTTTCCCCCATCTCCTGAGCTGAACGGGTTATTTGAAAAGGCTTGGAAAACTCCAGACAAGAAACTGCAGATTCCCAAGAGAATTATTATGGCGTATCCTTTCCCTGCACAGGACAGGTTACGGTGGGAATCCACGCCCAGGGCGGACAAGGCTTTTACACGCTTGTCCAAAAAGGTGGCGTTGACGTCTCCAGACACGGCAGCCCTCAAGGATCCTGCTGATCGCAGACAGGAGACTACCTTAAAATCAATTTATGCACATACGGGTGCCTTGCTCAAACCGGCAATAGCGTCGGCTTGGGTTTGTTGCGCTGTAGCAGCTTGGGCAGATACCTTGTCATCTGACATTGATACCCTAGATAGGGATAGCATTTTATTGACCTTAGGTCACATTAAATGACGCAGTCTTATATATGAGAGACGCTTCGAGAGATGTTGGTCTGTTAGGTTCGAGAGCCAACGCCATGGCGATTTCTGCTAGGCGAGCCCTGTGGACCCGCCAATGGACGGGTGATGCAGACTCAAAGAGACCTATGGAAGTTTTGCCTTACAAGGGTGAGGTTTTATTTGGGGAAGGTCTCGCGGACCTGGTTTCCACAGCTACCGCGGGTAAATCTACTTTTTTACCTTGTGTTCCCCCACAGCAAAAGAAAACACCACAATATCAGATGCAGTCCTATCGGTCGCATAAGTCCAGAAGAGATCGGGCTCTTCCTTCCTCGCCAGAGGTAAGGGTAGAGGGAAAAGAATGCCTGCTACGGCTAGTTCCCAGGAGCAGAAGTCCTCCCCGGCTTCTACTAAATCCACCGCATGACGCTGGGGCTCCTCTGAGGGAGTCCGCGCCGGTGGGGGGCACGTCTTCGACTCTTCAGCCACATCTGGGTTCAGTCAGACATGGATCCTTGGGTGATGGAAATTGTATCCCAAGGCTACAAGCTGGAATTCGAAGACGTGCCTCCTCACCGATTTTTCAAATCGGCTTTACCAGCTTCTCCCCCAGAAAGGGAGATAGTTTTAGCTGCAATTCAAAAACTGTGTCAACAACAAGTGATTGTCAAGGTTCCCCTAGTGCAACAGGGGAAGGGGTACTATTCAACCCTGTTTGTGGTCCCGAAACCGGATGGCTCGGTCAGACCCATTCTAAATCTAAAATCCCTAAACCTGTACTTGAAAAAGTTCAAATTCAAGATGGAATCGCTCCGGGCAGTTATTTCCAGCCTAGAAGGGGGGGGGGGATTTTATGGTGTCAATAGACATAAAGGATGCATACCTTCATGTCCCCATATATCCCCCTCATCAGGCATACCTGAGATTCGCTGTACAGGACTGTCATTACCAGTTTCAGACGTTGCCGTTTGGGCTTTCCACGGCCCCGAGGATTTTCACCAAGGTAATGGCGGAGATGATGGTGCTCCTGCGCAGGCAGGGAGTCACAATTATCCCGTACTTGGACTATCTCCTGATAAACGCGAGATCGAGAGATCAGTTGCAGAAAAGCGTGTCGCTCTCCCTGAGAGTGCTGCAGCAGCATGGCTGGATTCTAAATCTGCCAAAGTCACAGTTGATTCCAACGACTCGGCTATCTTTTTTAGGCATGATTCTGGACACGGAACAAAAGAGGGTTTTTCTCCCGATGGAAAAAGCCCAGGAACTCAAGATCATGGTCAGAGACCTGTTAAAACCGAAAAGTGTGTCAGTCCATCAATGCACTCGAGTACTGGGAAAAATGGTGGCGACCTACGAGGCCATCCCTTTCGGCAGGTTCCATGCGAGGACGTTTCAGTGGGACCTTCTGGACAAGTGGTCAGGGTCCCATCTACAAATACATCAGAAAATAAGCCTGTCCCCCAGGGCCAGGGTGTCTCTCCTGTGGTGGCTGCAGAGTGCTCACCTTCTCGAAGGTCGCAGGTTCGGCATTCAAGACTGGGTTCTGGTGACCACGGACGCGAGCCTCCGAGGATGGGGAGCAGTCACACAAGGAAGAAATTTTCAGGGACTGTGGTCAAGCCAGTAGGCTTGTCTACACATCAACGTACTGGAATTGAGGGCCATATACAACGGCCTACGACAAGCGGAGAATCTTCTTCGCGATTTACCAGTTCTGATTCAATCAGACAACGTCACAGCAGTGGCTCATGTAAACCGCCAAGGCGGGACAAGTAGCAGAGTGGCAATGGCGGAAGCCACCAGGATTCTTCGCTGGGCGGAAAATCACGCAAGCGCGCTGTCAGCAGTCTTCATTCCGGGAGTGGACAATTGGGAAGCAGACTTCCTCAGCAGACACGATCTCCATCCAGGAGAGTGGGGACGTCATCAAGAAGTTTTTGCAGAGATAACAAGTCAGTGGGGACTTCCACAAATAGACATGATGGCGTCACACCTCAACAAGAAGCTTCGGAGGTATTGTGCCAGGTCAAGGGACCCTCAGGCAGTAGCGGGGGATGCCCTGGTGACACCATGGGTGTTTCAGTTGGTCTATGTGTTCCCTCCTCTTCCGCTCATCTCAAAAATATTGAGAATCATAAGACGAAAAAGAGTGCAGACAATACTCATTGTTCCGGATTGGCCTCGAAGGGCCTGGTATTCATATCTTCAGGAAATGCTCACAGAAGATCCGTGGCCTCTTCCTCTCAGGGAGACCTATTGCAGCAGGGGCCCTGCGTGTTCCAAGACTTACCGCGGTTACGTTTGACGGCATGGCGGTTGAGCACCAAATCCTAGCGGGGAAAGGTATTCCGGAGGAAGTCATCCCTACTCTGATTAAGGCTAGGAAGGAGGTGACGGGAAACATTATCACCGCATCTGGAGGAAGTATGTATCTTGGTGTGAAGCCAAGAATGCTCCTACTGAAGATTTCCATCTGGGCCGTTTTCTCCACTTTCTACAGACAGGAGTGTTTATGGGCCTAAAGTTAGGCTCCATTAAGGTACAGATTTCGGCCCTATCAATTTTCTTTCAGAAAGAATTGGCTTCTCTCCCAGAAGTCCAGACTTTTGTAAAGGGGAGTGCTGCACATCCAGCCTCCTTTTGTGCCCCCAGTGGCACCATGGGACCTTAACGTGGTGTTACAGTTCCTAAAATCTCACTGGTTTGAGCCTCTTCAAACGGTGGATTTAAAATTTCTCACTTGGAAGGTGGTCATGTTGTTGGCCTTGGCATTTGCAAGGCGGGTGTCCGAATTGGCGGCTTTGTCTCACAAGAGCCCCTATCTGATTTTCCATGTGGATAGAGCAGGATTAAGGACTCGTCCTCAATTTTTTGCCTGTGGCTACGGGTGACTTGGAGGATTCCAAGTGCCTTGATGTAGTCAGGGCCTTAAAAATTTATGTAGCCAGGACAGCTCGGGTTAGGAAAACAGAGGCACTGTTTGTCCTGTATGCAGCCAACAAGCTTGGCGCTCCTGCTTCTAAGCAGACTATTGCTCGCTGGATCTGTAACACGATTCAGCAGGCTCATTCTACGGCTGGATTGCCGTTACCAAATTCGGTAAAGGCCCATTCCACTAGGAAGGTGGGCTCTTCTTGGGCGGCTGCCCGAGGCGTCTCGGCATTACAGCTTTGCCGAGCGGCGACTTGGTCGGGTTCAAACACTTTTGCTAAATTCTACAAGTTTGATACCTTGGCTGAGGAGGACCTCATGTTTGCTCAATCGGTACTGCAGAGTCATCCGCACTCTCCCGCCCGGTCTGGAGCTTTGGTATAATCCCCATGGTCCTTACGGAGTCCCCAGCATCCTCTAGGACGTAAGAGAAAATAAGATTTTAAACCTACCGGTAATTCTTTTTCTCCTAGTCCATAGAGAATGCTGGGCGCCCGTCCCAATGCGGACTAAATTCTGCAAGACTTGTATATAGTTATTGCTTACATAAGGGTTATGTTACAGTTTTGATCAATCTCGGGCTGATGCTGTTTTGTTTCATACTGTTAACTGGTTCGTATGTTCCAAGTTGTACGGTGTGGATGGTGTGGGCTGGTATGTATCTTGCCCTTAGATTAACAAAAATCCTTTCCTCGTACTGTCCGTCTCCTCTGGGCACAGTTCTCTAACTGAGGTCTGGAGGAGGGGCATAGAGGGAGGAGCCAGTGCACACCCATCTAAAGTCTTTAGAGTGCCCATGTCTCCTGCGGAGCCCGTCTATACCCCATGGTCCTTACGGAGTCCCCAGCATCCTCTACGGACTAGGAGAAAAAGATTTACCGGTAGGATTAAATTCTTATTTCTCTAACGTCCTAGTGGATGCTGGGAACTCCGTAAGGACCATGGGGAATAGCGGGCTCCGAAGGAGGCTGGGCACTCTAGAAAGATTTATGACTACCTGGTGTGCACTGGCTCCTCCCACTATGATCCTCCTCCAAGCCTCCGTTAGATTTCGTGCCCGGCCGAGGTTGGATGCACACTAGGGGCTCTCCTGAGCCCTTAGAAAGAAAGTATAGTTTTAGGTTTTTTATTTTCAGTGAGACCTGCTGGCAACAGGCTCACTGCAGCGAGGGACTAAGGGGAGAAGAAGCGAACTTGCCTGCTTGCAGCCGGATTGGGCTTCTTAGGCTACTGGACACCATTAGCTCCAGAGGGATCGACCGCAGGCCCAGTCCTTGGTGTTCGGTCCCAGAGCCGCGCCGCCGTCCCCCTTACAGAGCCAGAAGCAAGAAGAGGTCCGGAAAAACGGCGGCAGAAGACATCAGTCTTCATCAAGGTAGCGCACAGCACTGCAGCTGTGCGCCATTGCTCCTCATGCACACTTCACACTCCGGTCACTGAGGGTGCAGGGCGCTTGGGGGGGGGGGGCGCCCTGAGCAGCAATAAAAACACCTTGGCTGGCAAAAATACCACAATATATAGCCCCAGAGGCTATATATGTGGTAAATACCCCTGCCAGAATCCAGAAAAAAGCGGGAGAATAGGCAGCGGAAAAGGGGCGGAGCTATCTCCCTCAGACACACTGGCGCCATTTCTCCTTCACAGATCCGCTGGAAGGAAGCTCCCTGGCTCTTCCCTGCAGTCTACACTACAGAACAGGGTAAAAACAGAGAGGGGGGGCACTAAATTTGGGCGCAATATATATATATATATATATATATATAATATAAAAAGCAGCTATAGGGGACATAACTCAGTTAGTCCCTGCATTATATAGCGCTCTGGTGTGTACTGGCATACTCTCACTCTGTCCCCCCAAAGGGCTTTTGTGGGTCCTGTCCTCATTCGGAGCATTCCTTGTGTGTGTGCGGTGTGTCGGTACGGCTGTGTCGACATGTTTGATGAGGATAATGATGTGGAGGCAGAGCAGATGCCTTTAGAAGGGATGTCACCCCCTGCGGGGCAGACACCTGAGTGGATGGGCTTATGGAAAGTAATGAGTGCACGTATAGACTCCTTATATAAGAAAATCGACGACATGCCAAATGTGGGACAGCCGACTTCTCAGCTCGTGCCTGCCCAGGCGTCGCATGGGTCGTCAGGGGCTCTAAAACGGCCGCTACCTCAAGCAGACCCAGATGTCGACACTGATACTGACACTAGTGTCGACGACGATGAGTCAAACCTGATGCCCACTAAGGCCATTCACTGCATGATTGAGGCAATGAAAGAGGTGTTAAACATTTCTGATATAACTACAGGTACCACTAAAAAGGGTATTATGTTTGGAGAGAAAAAACTACCCGTAGTTTTTCCCCCATCAGATGAATTAAATGAAGTGTGTGAAGAAGCGTGGGCTTTCCCTGATAAAAAATTGGTAATTCCTAAGAAGGTACTAATGGCGTTCCCTTTCCCGCCAGAGGATAGGTCACGTTGGGAAACACCCCCTAGAGTGGATAAAGCGCTCACACGTTTGTCTAAAAAGGTGGCACTACCGTCTCCGGATACGGCCGCCCTCAAGGAACCTGCTGATAGAAAGCAGGAGGCGATCCTGAAGTCTGTATATACACACACAGGCATTATACTTAGGCCAGCTATTGCGTCAGCTTGGATGTGCAGTGCTGCCGCTGCATGGTCAGATAAACTGTCAGAAAATATTGACACATTAGACAGAGACACGATCCTGTTAACCATAGACCATATAAAAGACTCAGTCTTATATATGAGAGATGCACAGAGGGAAATATGCCGACTGGCATCTAAAGTAAGTGCATTGTCCATTTCTGCTAGGAGAGGCTTATGGACTCGCCAGTGGACAGGAGATGCAGATTCAAAAAAGCACATGGAAGTGTTACCATATAAGGGTGAGGAATTATTTGGGGATGGTCTCTCGGACCTAGTTTCCACAGCAACGTCTGGGAAGTCAGCATTTTTACCCCATGTCCCCTCACAGCCTAAGAAGGCGCCGTTTTATCAGGTTCAGTCCTTTCGGACCCAGAAAAACAGGCGTGGAAAAGGCGGGTCTTTTCTGTCCAGAGGCAGAGGTAGGGGAAAAAGGCTGCAACAAACAGCAGGTTCCCAGGAGCAAAAGTCCTCCCCCGCTTCTTCTTCCAAGTCCGCCGCATGACGGTGGGGCTCCACAGGCGGAGCCAGGTACAGTGGGAGGTCGCCTCAAAAATTTCAGCGATCAGTGGGTTCGCTCACAGGTGGATCCCTGGATCCTGCAAATAGTATCTCAGGGGTACAAGCTGGAATTCGAGGCGTCCCCACCCCACCGGTTCCTAAAATCTGCCTTGCCAATTGCTCCCTAAGACAGGGAGGCGGTGCTAACGGCAATTCATAAGCTGTATTCCCAGCAGGTGATAATCAAGGTACCCCTACTTCAACAAGGCCGGGGTTATTATTCCACACTATTTGTGGTACCGAAACCGGACGGTTCGGTGAGACCCATTCTAAATTTGAAATCCTTGAACACATACATAAAGAAATTCAAGTTCAAGATGGAATCGCTCAGGGCGGTTATTGCAAGCCTGGACGAGGGGGATTACATGGTATCCCTGGACATCAAGGATGCTTACTTGCATGTCCCCATTTACCATCCTCACCAGGAGTACCTCAGATTTGTGGTACAGGATTGCCATTACCAATTCCAGACGCTGCCGTTTGGACTGTCCACGGCACCGAGGGTATTTACCAAGGTTATGGCGGAAATGATGATACTCCTTCGAAGAAAGGGAGTTTTAATTATCCCGTACTTGGACGATCTCCTAATAAAAGTGAGATCCAAGGAACAGTTGTTGGTGGGAGTAGCACTATCTCAGGAAGTGCTGCACCAGCACGGCTGGATTCTGAATATCCCAAAGTCACAGCTGGTTCCGACGACACGGCTACTGTTCCTGGGTATGATTCTGGATACAGTCCAGAGAAAAGTGTTTCTCCCGGAGGAGAAAGCCAGGGAGTTGTCATCTCTAGTCAGAGACCTCCTGAAACCAAAACAGGTATCAGTGCATCGCTGCACGCGGGTCCTGGGAAAGATGGTGGCTTCTTACGAAGCAATTCCCTTCGGCAGGTTCCATGCCAGAATCTTTCAGTGGGACCTGTTGGACCAGTGGTCCGGATCGCATCTTCAGATGCATCGCTTAATAACCCTGTCTCCAAGAACCAGGGTGTCTCTACTGTGGTGGCTGCAGAGTGCCCATCTTCTAGAGGGCCGCAGGTTCGGCATACAGGACTGGGTCCTGGTGACCACGGATGCCAGCCTTCGAGGCTGGGGGGCAGTCACACAGGGAAGAAACTTCCAAGGACTATGGTCGAGTCAGGAGACTTCCCTTCACATAAATATTCTGGAACTAAGGGCCATCTACAATGCCCTAAGTCAAGCAAAATCCCTGCTCCTACACCAGCCGGTGCTGATCCAGTCAGACAACATCACGGCAGTCGCCCATGTAAATCGACAGGGCGGCACAAGAAGCAGGATGGCGATGGCAGAAGCCACAAGAATTCTCCGATGGGCGGAGAATCATGTACTAGCACTGTCAGCAGTGTTCATTCCGGGAGTGGACAACTGGGATGCAGACTTCCTCAGCAGACACGACCTCCACCCGGGAGAGTGGGGACTTCATCCAGAAGTCTTCCAGATGCTGGTAAACCGTTGGGAAAAACCACAGGTGGACATGATGGCGTCCCGCCTCAACAAAAAGTTAAAAAGATATTGCGCCAGGTCAAGGGACCCTCAGGCGATAGCTGTGGACGCTCTAGTGACACCGTGGGTGTACCAGTCGGTTTATGTGTTCCCTCCTCTGCCTCTCATACCAAAGGTATTGAGAATAATAAGGAAGCGAGGAGTAAACACAATTCTCGTGGTTCCGGATTGGCCAAGGCGTGCGTGGTACCCGGAACTTCAACAGATGCTCTCAGAGGACCCGTGGCCTCTACCGCTCAGACAGGACCTGCTACAGCAGGGGCCCTGTCTGTTCCAAGACTTACCGCGGCTGCGTTTGACGGCATGGCGGTTGAACGCCGGATCCTGAAGGAAAAGGGTATTCCGGAAGAAGTCATTCCTACGCTTATTAAGGCCAGGAAAGATGTTACGGCAACGCATTATCACCGTATATGGTGAAAATATGTTGCATGGTGCGAGGCCAATAAGGCCCCAACAGAGGAATTTCAACTAGGTCGATTTCTGCATTTCCTGCAAGCAGGAGTGGATATGGGCCTAAAACTAGGCTCCATTAAAGTACAGATCTCGGCTCTGTCGATTTTCTTTCAAAAAGAACTAGCTTCAGTACCTGAAGTTCAGACTTTTGTAAAAGGAGTGCTGCATATTCAGCCCCCATTTGTGCCTCCAGTGGCACCTTGGGATCTCAACGTGATGTTGAGTTTCTTAAAATCACATTGGTTTGAGCCACTTAAAACCGTGGATCTGAAATATCTCACGTGGAAAGTGGTCATGTTATTAGCCTTGGCTTCAGCCAGGCGAGTGTCAGAATTGGCGGCTTTATCATGTAAAAGCCCTTATCTGATTTTCCATATGGATAGGGCAGAGTTGAGGACTCGTCCCCAATTTCTCCCTAAGGTGGTGTCAGCGTTTCACCTGAACCAGCCTATTGTGGTGCCGGCGGCTACTAGTGAATTGGAGGACTCCAAGTTGCTAGACGTTGTCAGGGCCCTGAAAATATATGTTTCCAGGACGGCTGGAGTCAGAAAATCTGACTCGCTGTTTATCCTGTATGCACCCAACAAGCTGGGTGCTCCTGCTTCTAAGCAGTCGATTGCTCGCTGGATTTGTAGTACAATTCAGCTTGCACATTCTGTGGCAGGCATACCACAGCCAAAATCTGTAAAGGCCCATTCCACAAGGAAGGTGGGCTCATCTTGGGCGGCTGCCCGAGGGGTCTCGGCTTTACAACTTTGCCGAGCAGCTACTTGGTCAGGGGCAAATACGTTTGCAAAATTCTACAAATTTGATACCCTGGCTGAGGAGGACCTGGAGTTCTCTCATTCGGTGCTACAGAGTCATCCACACTCTCCCGCCCGTTTGGGAGCTTTGGTATAATCCCCATGGTCCTTACGGAGTTCCCAGCATCCACTTTGCCGAGCAGCTACTTGGTCAGGGGCAAATACGTTTGCAAAATTCTACAAATTTGATACCCTGGCTGAGGAGGACCTGGAGTTCTCTCATTCGGTGCTACAGAGTCATCCGCACTCTCCCGCCCGTTTGGGAGCTTTGGTATAATCCCCATGGTCCTTACGGAGTTCCCAGCATCCACTAGGACGTTAGAGAAAATAAGAATTTACTCACCGGTAATTCTATTTCTCGTAGTCCGTAGTGGATGCTGGGCGCCCATCCCAAGTGCGGATTGTCTGCAATACTTGTAAATAGTTATTGTTAACTAAAGGGTTATTGTTGAGCCATCTGTTGAGAGGCTCAGTTGTTTTCATACTGTCAAACTGGATATAGTATCACGAGTTGTACGGTGTGATTGGTGTGGCTGGTAAGAGTCTTACCCGGGATTCTAAATCCTTCCTTATTATGTCTGCTCGTCCGGGCACGGTGTCCTAACTGAGGCTTGGAGGAGGGTCATAGTGGGAGGAGCCAGTGCACACCAGGTAGTCATAAATCTTTCTAGAGTGCCTAGCCTCCTTCGGAGCCCGCTATTCCCCATGGTCCTTACGGAGTTCCCAGCATCCACTACGGACTACGAGAAATAGAATTACCGGTGAGTAAATTCTTATTTTTTTTTAATAGAGTATTTTTTTTTTAGTGAAGAAAGAGTAATACAAACACGTATAATAATTAAAAAAACAAAAAATATCACAGAAAGGAAGAGCAGTATACATACATTTGGATACCTGAGTAATCAGTAAAAGTAGAACAAGTCAAGGAAACAATTTATCTGTAATGTAATAAAAAAAAATCTGTTCAAGAAAAAGAAATTAGTATATGTATTTTTATATTCCCATAAATACAATTTTTTAATTTTAGCCATACAATTAACCTAAATTGATCCGAAGATCCCAACTCGATGACATAAACCCCAGTAACAATACATAATAAAGTATAAGCAGTTAGACCAAAAGTATACTTTCTGAACTGATATCATCACTCGAAAAATTCACAGCATCCCATAAATAATAAGAAATAAATTATGGAGGAGTATCTGGTGCTGAGTAAATAGTCAAGCCAAAAAGACCATATTCTCTCAAACCTAGAGCTGCCATTATTTTGCATGTAAACATAGCGTTCCTTAAAAACAGTATCACTGACAAGTGTTCTAAAAGTGGATAATGTGGGACCATTTTGCGCCATCCACCCCCACACTTACGCTAATGCACACATATTGTGAACATACAGACCCTCCCACTTGGAGAGAAAGCTAGAAACATCCGCTCCAAGAATACATAACTTCGGAGTTAGTAATACTGAAGGAACACCCGTATCTTCCAGAATCGACCTGACCCCCATCCAGAATGTCTGCAAAACACTGCAGTCCCACAACAGATGCCAAAAAGTACCCTGGGTAGTACTACATTTAGGACACATTGCGGAGTGACCATCCCCAATACTGCTCAGTCTCACAGGGGTCATATAGGTACGGTGCAGTATGTAAAACTGGATCTGCTGAAATCTAAGAGATTTCGTATCCGTACGTGGGTATTCCCTGGCGAGATCCCACTCTTCATCGTCCAGATGACCAAAATCAGTCTCCCAGCTTGCATGAAGTTGGGAGAGAGGATCAATGTGAAACTGAGTGAGAAGATAGGAATAAGCCAGAGAGACAGTCTTATTACATCCAAGACCGAGAATAAAGGTCTTAGTAGGAAATACACTAATTGAGGGCGGGGAGTCTCCAAACTGTGTTTGTAGTGCATGCCTAAGCTGAAGGTATCTATAAAAATAAGAATTGGGAAAGGCAAATTCCTCCTTAAGTTGTTGGAACGATTTCAATACACCATTACAGTACACCTGGGACAAGGACACTATAGCCTTAGGGGCCCACGCTACCCTCCCATCAAAAGAGTTTAATTCCAGGAGCCAACGAGAATACCAAAAGGGGTTATCTGGATCCCAACCCAGCCAACTTTCTAAGTGCCTGCCAAATTTTTACAGATTGGAAAACAATAGGGGGAGAATAGGTAGACATATTCCCACTCAATAGAACCTGCGGAGGAATGAAATTAGGGTAATAACAGTGGATAAACGCTGAATGGAGAGAGGAGGCATCAACCTCCTGAAACCATGCCCTCAGATGCGATATTTGAGCAGCGTAATAGTACAACTGAACATTGGGGAGTGCCAATCCCCCATCCAATCTGGTTCTAGTGAGGGTAGTCAATTGAATTTTAGGTCTCTGATTACCCCAGACTAAAGAGGAGAGTACGCTATTCAACTTTCTGAAAAAGGAGGGAAATATATATACTGGAGATTGTAAAAGGATGTATAGAATTTTGGGCAGCAGTATCATTTTGATCAGATTGACCCTACCGGTCACCGTCAAAGGGAGTTTACACCAAATTTTGGATTTATGAATAATTTGCAGCATCAGTGGTTCTAAATTCAGGGGGACAAACTCAGAAGGGTCATTCCCAGGTTTCGTAAGTACAATAATAATGGCCTCAGCCATAGAAGCAGGAAGTCTATTAGTTGCAAACAACTCTAAATATAAAGCATGAAGTTTTGGGGCAAATACATCTATATATTGTTTGTAGAGGTCAATGGGAAGTCCATCACTGTCTGAAGCCTTACCAGTAGGATAGGCTCTGTTGGCTGCGGAAATCTCCTCAACAGTAATAGGGGCGTCTAGACTGGCACATGCTTCAACGGATAACTTAGGAAGAGTAACCGTTGCCAAATATTGGCTCAGTTCCAGGTCAGAGCAGCACAACCTAGATCGATACACCTCTTTATAGAAAGACAAAAAAAACCTGTGCAATGTCGGGTGTCGTAGTAACAGTGGTACCAGCAGCGTAAATCATTTGCGTAACAATGGTCCCAGGACGGGCATAGTGAACTAGGCGGGCTAACAAGCTATCAGACCTGTCGGCCTGCATGTATATAGAGTTTGCTCGAAACAGACAACAGGAGTTTTTATCTGCCAAATGGGCTAACCAAGCCGATTGAGCCAATAACCAGTGGGTTGTGGTAATGGGTGAACTATCTCTCAAGTACTGTATTTCTAACTCCCGAAAAGCAGACTCCAAATCTTTCTCAGTGCGCCGCCGAGATGATTTAATGGTTGCAATACTTCTAATAAACATGCCCCGTAAGAAGGCCTTAAACGAGTCCCATACAACTGCCACATGGGCAAAGCCTATATTAGTGGCAAAATACCCCTCCCACTGTTCCACTAAATCGGCGTCAATCAGGATGGATGTAGTTTCCAGTATGAGTGACCCCTTTGGCATTCAACATTGAGAGAGAGCAATAAAGGCGAATGGTCAGAGATACCCCCTAGCCTCGTAGTGGACATCAGTAATTATGGGAAGAAGCGAAGGGGACACCAAGGCCAGGTCGATTCTGGAAAAAGAGCCATGCGTTCTAGAAAGGCAGGAGAACTGTTGTAATGTCAGGTTACGAGTTCTGCATGCATCTACCGAACCTAAACTATCAATATATCCTGCAAACTTAGAGGGGCCACTACTAGCCACGGGGGTGGGGGACGGCCTCCACTTATCTAGAGAAAAATCGAGGTTATTAAAATCACCCAAGCAGAGAATAGGAGTACAGGGAGAAGAAGCTATGAAGGCAGCAGCCTTTTACAACACATCGTAGGAAAAAGGAGGGGGGACATAAACAGCTAAAAGAATAGTCGGTTGAGAGTACAATTTACAGTTAATAAAAACAAATCTACCATGGGTGTCTGTCTGCAGGGAACTCAAATTGTACCGACTTCTTTATCAAAAAAAGGCACACCCCTCGAAAAGGAAGAGTGCGATGCGTGGTAATCCCACCCAACCCACTGTCTACGGAGCGAGTCTCACTAAGGCATGCAATGTCTGGGTCATACTTCCTAAGAATTTTGAGAACTAAGGAGCGCTTCACTCTAACGTTAAGACCCCGGACATTGCATGCGAGTAGTTTCAACCCAGACATAGAGCACATAGGGTAATAAACATGGGAAGGATAACTGCAGCTGAAAGAGAGAGAGGAAAACTGGAGGGCATACAGAGACATCCTAGCACAGTTCAGAGCATATAAACTATTACATTGAATGGTCATAAGGTCACAATAAAAACAGCAGCACCAAAAAAACTAAGAAAAACCCAAACCCCAACTCCCCCCCCCCCCCCCCCCTCCCTGTATACCTTCCCGAACAGTGGCATACTTTATCCCTTAAACCAACCGAGATCCCCAAATATACGGTAAACCACCACTATAAGCAGTAGATTCAGCGTGTAGCGGGAAAACAAAAAAAACAAGAGAGAAACAAGAGCCCAAATACCACCAAAGCATGGGGGCTCCCCAGAGCAGTATGTATAAATCCAGAACATAAAACCAAGTAAATACTATAAGCAATCAATCAGTCCGGGGCCATTTGTCGGCCACCCGGTGCATAGCGGTCAAACCAGGCAGCCGCCTCACGAGGAGAGTTAAAGAATTTTGATTCCCCCTCCGCCACGACTCTAAGCTTGGAGGGAAACATCATGGAGTACGAGAGGTTAAAGTCTCGGAGGCATCTTTTTTTTTTTTTTTTATAGGCATGAATTGAGCCCGGTTCTTTTGAACATCAGCTGCAAAGTCAGAAAATACGGAAATTGTTACGCTGTTCCTGGTGAGTGGGCTCTGAGTGCGCCCCAGTCGGAGGACTGCATCTCTATCCTTGTAGTGCAATAATTTTGCGATGAACGTGCGTGGGGGGGTGGGGGGGAAGCAGGAACCAGGAACCAGCGGTCGGAAAGGGATCCAATGAGCTCGTTCCACCGCAAATTGAGGAGTGAAGGAGGCTGCGCCATACAGTTCTTTAAGCCAGGTTTCCAAAAATTCTTCACGGTGTGCACCCTCTTCCCTTTCCTGCAGGCCAACAAACCTGACATTTGTTCCTGCGCAGGCGTCCCTCCATGTCAAGTAGCTTAGTTTGGATTGAGGAGACTTGCTGAGATAATGAAGACACATCCATTTCAGAGGACCGCTCGTGTCCTCCAATGTAGAGACACAGGTCTCGACCTCCCCAACTCGCTCCCAGATACACTGCACATCCTGCTGCAACAATGAGAGATCACATTGGATTTTCTCTGTTTTATCAGATAGGTGCTTTTCACTGCCCGCAATGGCCTCAAGTACTTGCTGAATAGAAGACTGTGAGGAGGGGCCCGGACCCGCCGCTGAGGGGGGATCATGATGAGCAGACTGATCAGGCAGGGGAGGGGAGGCATTAGCCTGAGGTGCAGATTGTCTGTCAAATTTCCCCAGTTTATCCGCTGCCGAGCCACCTTTCACCATAGTGCACAGATAATATGATCCTGCCAGCAACAGGGATAAGCGGAGAGAGTCTCAAGGGTAATGCAGGTATTCCAAGCAAAAGGTGCAGCACAGTAAGGTAATAATCAGAGCACAGTCCACTAGCCCAATAATGGCAGGCAGCAGTATAAACTAGTAGGAGAACAGGGACAGAAGCAGACCAATCATCTACTCACAGTGCAGGTTAGCACCAGATCTGGGCTTCAGGGAGCTGGGTATCCGCAGCGTGGGCACAGCCGACTTGCAGGGCTGGTGTATGCAGAGAAATCACAGTCCCACTTCAAATGGCTGCCAGGCGTTCAGGCCTGTCTTCCCTAATCCACACAGACAGCAGCAGCAGGGCGCCGGGAGTGCAGGAACTCCCCGGGCACAGATGGTAATTCACCCAGGAGAGCACAGTGGTGACAGGAGCCGGGCAGCCGATGGGAACGCAATCGGAAGTCCGGAGGTCCCCAGCGCGCACCAGCCACGATACCGGTATGCGGCAGGAGCAACAGGCGGGAGGGACACAGCGGCCCCGCAGCACGTCAGCCGTCACACAAAGGGGAGAGACAGAGCACCGGGTCGCAGCCTAGAGGTGTGAGTCAGGCGGCCGCCAGGAGCACAACCGGAAGTTCAACTAAACTCCGGAGGCCTCCGGCGCGCACAGGCCGCGGTCCAGTAAGTGAAGCAGGGACACAAGCAGGAGGGACACAGCGGCACCACAGCACACCGGCTGCTTCACAGGGGCATCAGCTAGGTATGTGGCTGGATTGTGAGTCTGGACACTGGATAGGATGGGCATAAAGGATAAGGTGCTGGGGAGCTCCTGCAGAACGTGTCCCACTCCCTTGCTGCCGTGGCCACGCCCCCCCGAACAGGATTAAGAGATTGTAAACTTGCGAGCAGGGCCTTCCTACCTCTGTCTGTCTTTGCCCAGTTTTGTTCTATAATTGTTGTTCTAATTGTAAAGCGCAACGGAATATGCTGCGCTATATAAGAAACTGCTAATACATAAAATAAATAATAAATAAATAAAAGTTAGACTGGAGATTTAGACATTTTCTTAGTGAGATAAATGACCATAAAAACCATTTTGAAGCTTCATAATGCCCATGCAGCTTTTCCTGTCTCCAATTTACATCCATTAGAAAAACAAAATTTGTTCAAGGGAAAATATACTATATTTTTTTATAAATGAGTAGCTTTTCCATAAATATTAGTTCAAATATGTGACTACACAAAAAAACAAATTTTTAGCACTACGCATACAATGTAATCATGTCTATTTGTTGTGAATGGAAGATATTAGGGTCTCGTGATTTTACTATTCACTATATAAAATTGTTTCTTTTGCAAATTGTACCAAACAGCAACAGTGTCAGTGAGCATATATGAGCCACGTCTGCACTAATATGGACTATGTATTTTAGATGGTGCTTTGAATACACTTGTGGGTTGGGAAACTGTTCAGTAAATCTTTCAGCCTCTCCATAATGTACAGCTTCCTATTCTATCATCCCACAGGCAGATAATAAAATACTGTATCCTCCAGGGGACAATTTGTGCCAACATCGTGTGAGAGATTTTAAATGAAGGGGGGGGGGGGGGAACCAGTATCTTTGCTTTGATTTCAGAGCAGTGGTTAAAAACATTGACTGTAGGATTGTGATATGGTAAGGCTTTCTAGAGACTTCACTTCAAATAACAGTGTATGGGTCGTTGGGCCGACTCAGCTTAGGTCGACATGGTCATTAGGTTGACATGTACTAGGTCGACAGGTCAAAAGGTCGACGTGGGTTTTTGGACTTTTTTGGGTGTAGTTTTCTTCGTAAAGTGACGTGGAACCCCAAATAGAGCACCGTGTCCCCTCGCAGGGTAAGGTGCCTCGCTGCGCTTGGCACAGGTTACCGTTCCCAATTGTAGTCCACGTGGGTCGTCAAGTATGAAAAAGTCCAAAAAATTAAGAAAAAAAAGTGAAAAACTCATGTCGACCTAGTACATGTCGACCTAATATGACTGTTGACCTAACGACCGTATCCCCATGGAAATATTGTTTTGCCTACTTATGTTTCAGACTCTGAAAACTACATTACGGGCCTTAAGCTGGGTTCACACTCTGCTGATTGGGTGAACGCAGAGCAGTGTACCCCCAACTTGACCTTCTAAGTCAGCCTCATTGCAACCCTGTACATACTTTGCTAAAATAGCTTAGTATGAACGGGCTTCTATGGGATTGGGAGGTCGGCCCTACAAATATTAAACCGCACATGAGATGCGACCTCCCAATCCTGGCCATTGCAGGAGCATTAAAGGCCATTTAGTGGCTAACACTCCTGCAGTGGTCGTACACACCTCAACAATGGTCAGCCCAATTACCCGATATCGGGGGGAAAGGCAGAAGAAGGTATAGATGTGTACCCATCTTAAGTCTGAGTTGCACGCAACGTTGCCAGAACTTTGTGGGTCCCATAGCAACATTTTAAAGGGCCCCTGTTCCAATGCTCCTAGAGAAACACGTTTCTGCAGCAGTTGTTCATTTTAAGCCCCATAGTAGTGCCCTAGTTCATTTTCTGAATCGTAGTAGTGCCTTTATTAATATTATGCCCCATACTAGTGCCCTACTTTATTTTATGAACCATTGTAGTTCCTTAGTTTACAAGATGACACATTGTAGGGCTGCCAGTACACATTATGCCACATTATGCCACACAGCACCCCCAACTCACATTGTGACATACAGTGTCCCCACTTCATGTTGTACCACATTAAAATGAACAGGTGAGGTTACTAGATATTTGTAGGCCCAAAGGCAAAACTCAATGGGGGGAAAATGTATATAGCTCGTGTAACTTTGTCAGGGAAGATGGGCCCCATAGCAGCTGCACTCCCTGCACACCGTTCTGAGTAATTATTTTCTACTGCACGTGTATCTAAGTCGCACCATGCATGAGTCCCAGGTCTAGGCGCACAGTTACAGTTGTGATTGAGACGCACAGTCTCAGAAATGTCTTTAAAAGGTATTTGATCACTCCTGGATAGTGACATGGAGGTGGCTTTGCAGATGTATGGAGATGGTCCATTGTATGGCTATGTCATGGGAATGCCGCAGGCTTGTTGCTGAAATGGTTGCAAAGTCAGATGTGTAATCGTTCGTATATGGAGCCCATACTCTGATAGAGAATTTGCACCTAGCATGGCGCTGGTGCACAGTTTTTAATGGATGCGACCAATGATTGCATGTAAAGTGGTATTTCAGCATCTCAGTCCTCGCACGCTTGTACACCAGGGGAGGGCTTGTAGCGGCATTTGCATATAGCAGCAGTAGCAATACCACAGATGCTGCAGCAACAGACTCAGAATCAGGCCATAATAGTGAGGTTTGGCTGGGAGGCTGTGCCTGAGTATGTGTGTACGTTTCTGCACAGCAAATACATTTAAATCATAATAAACATTGTCTCCCCCCCAATATTGGGTCATTGATTTGGAATGTAGGGAAATAAGAACACTTAAGCAATGACCATTAGGTAGACCTATATGACTAGTATTGGGTTACAAACAAATAAAAAAATATTTTTGCTGAGGATTAAAAAAAATAAAATTAAGCTTTAACAGATACTCTTTTTAAAACCATACTTAAAATTACGTAAAATTAGTGACAAGTATGCAGTAAGGAGAATGCATATTTGATAAATTAGGGTTAACAACCATGTTTACACAGAAACTGCTAATGTCTTATGAGATGTTTAGTGTTGTCATTATGAAGCAGCACTTACATAGAAACATAGAATTTGACGGCAGATAAGAACCACTTGGCCCATCCAGTCTACTCATGTGTACAGTACACACACACACACACACACACACAGATACACGAATACTCCTTTTCCACTTGCTCTAAAAACACGGGTAAATGCGCGGGGGCACGCATTTACCCGTGTTTTTTCCTAGTGGAAACTGCCACCCCCCTCCCTGTAAATTCCCAGATCAAGTGATCCGGGAATCCTACCCGGGTAGCTTGCCGGGTTGAACACGTGTTCAACCCGGTAAGCTGTGTAGTGTAAACGGAAGCCGCGTCGATGCGACATGGCTCCCGTTCAGTGTATGGAAGGGCGGCGACATGATCTCCCAGCATCGCCCCTGCCACGTCAGCAGCAGCGTCACCAACCCGGCAATATGCCGGGTTGGTGAGCTAGTGTAGAAGGGGGCTCTAGCACGGGTCGCAGCTGCGTCAGGCACCCGTGCTACAAGTGGAAAACGGGTATTAGTCACTTACACACTAGGGCCAATTAACCTACCAGTATATTTTGGACTGTGGAAGGAAACTTAAGTACTTTAACCCACGCGTGTACGGGGAGAATATACAAACTCCACACAGTGGGGACCATGGTGGTAATCGAACCCATGACCTCAGTGCTGTGAGGCAGGAAATTCTAACCATTACACCATCCGTACTGACCAGTAAATATTGTTTTTATTATACTTTTATTATACATCTGTGTTATGTCCATCTTGTGCATATTTTCCCTCACCGTCTTTATTTTACTCTTCTGTCTCTTGTCATCCCAGTTCACGATTTCTAATCAGTTTATTCATCCTCCATCTATTTTTCCATAACTGCTCTCTCCAGTTCTCTAACTCACACCTATCTGTTCCAACTTGTCGTTCAACAGCTATTGTTGAAATGCAACAGCCTGCTCTGTCAGACATAGCTGGATGGCACATCATGCTGTGAGTTGTAGTCCCACACACTGCTCTCAGGAGATCACTAATGACTTTCAGTGCAGAGACATTAAAGTGGCTGAAGTAGTGGGCAATTGATGAAGCCAGTGGCCATTTACTATTTGAGAAGGGCCAGCACAGTAGACAGACCCAAAATGTACGGAACAAATAGGTGGTGACCTTCTGCTCTGGATGTGTATTGAGAGAAATGTATTGAGGAAAAATACAGACCCGACAGGGAACCTCCATTGCTAATCATTCTTTTCATATAAATTCTACTCCTTGGGACTTTTCTGTCTCATTGGCATTCATGTTCTCTACTACTATTCCTGCATCTATATCTGTCTCTTTACTACCCTTCTTTTTTCAACATCATCCTTTAAAAACAACCCCCTTTTGGCCTATTTTATTATTTGTATTACTTAGTTTATCCTGTTATTGTCACACTCACCCTATTTTCATCCTTATTTTGCCTTGCTTGTATGTTTGTTTGCTTCACCACACCCTCCATTTCCACCTCTACCAAAGTCCCCTTGCCCTCCTTCCTTCTCTTCTATCTGCTGTCTTTCTATACACCCCCTCCCTCTTATCATGGCATGTTCCTCTGTACACCCTGTCTGGAGTGCTTTCCGTCCTTTCTCCATGGATTTTTCAGGGCTTGACTTTTTCTGGTCTTATATGGAAAATATACTTAATAAATCTTAGAAATTAATGAATGTATGTCTATAGGTGCCTGCATACTGCATTGATTGTCCGGGTCATTGTATATCCCTGTTTTTTTTTGGTACTAACCGTTTTCCAGGTGTATACATTAACTAACTACACTTCGCCTTTCTTTATGTTTACTACAGCTGTTATTATCCTGCTTGATCTATTAATGTGTCTTAAACCGAGTCTAAAAAGTAAAGTGACATTGTAACCTGATCGTGGGTTGTTGGGGGTGGGGTCATATGTGAGTCTTCAGCAGTGGTGGTATACGTTGGCTTCCACTATAGAACTAGAAGTCTCAACAGCCCCTTCAAGTCTGAGGCAATATTGTCATTCTGGGATTTGTAGTTCCACAGCAGCAGATACTTTACATTTTTTTCCTGGCAAGCAGCAACTGCAATAGCTGTATTAAACTATATTTGAGCATATATAATCAATTAAGGTGCTCATCTGCATACAAGCAGACTTGGGATAGTAGATAGCTTATCAGAGAAATGACTGTGGACCTGCTAACTATATATCCCACTGAGATCCACTTCTCAGTTGAGAAATCTATTTTTATTGCCTGTAGCTTTGAAGAAGCAAAGAATGAGCAACAGACAAACGTTAAGAAACAACTGTGGTTGAAGCAAACAAAGCTACAGTACACAAGTGACTACAAATACATGATACTCATGAATTTCTGTGTAGGAAGTTCTGAACAGTGACCACCAGCTAATAGCCAGATTAACCACTGTGAGCAGCACAGACAGCAGCTAGACAGGCTGGGAGTAACTCAATAAGGTGCTGGTAGGTTGGCACAGGTATCTGGAGCCATGCTGACTGCGGGTATGGGTCATTAGGTCGACCACACTTAGGTCGGCAGTCATTAGGTTGAGCACTATTGGTCGACATGACAAGGTCAACATGAGTTTTTTTACTTTTTTTTGGGGTGTCATTTTCTTCGTAAAGTGACGGGGAACCCCAATTAGTGCACAGTGTCCCTTCGCATGGCTCTCTTCGCTTGCCATGCTTTGGGCAAGATGCCTCGCTCCGCTACTGCTGCGCTCGGCACAGGTTACTATTCCCAATAGTAGTCCACGTGGATTGTAAAGTATGAACAATTTCAAAAAATAAAGACATTTTTGAAAAACGCATGTTGACCTAGTACATGTCGACCTAGTGACCATGTCGACCTAATGCATGTCAGCCAATAGTGGTCAACCTAATGACTGTCGGCCTAATGACCGCATCCCCTGACTGCAGTGCATCCCACAACTGCTGGAGGGTACGTGGACGAGGAGCCTGCGTTCACCTCTAACATCAATGGCACGTGGTGCTCCACAGTTTTCACGTTGGTTATAATAATGTGACTCACACATGTATATTGACACCAGTCCCCTCTTTCATTCAAAAAGACAGCCACTCCACCATCATTGCATTTCTTCTAGTTATGATGGACTTCTCAGCAGGATAGGCAGATTAGAATGATACTTGTGATAGTGACATTTATTGAAGAAAGAAAAAAAACACAATTTTCATTCAGTGGCACTGTACAAATGAGAAGATGGTCTATGACAGGGGTGGGGAACCTCAGGCCCGCGGGCCGTATAAGGCCCGCAAAGCCACTTGATCCGGCTCGGCCAGGCTCACCTAACTGAGGGAGATGTTGGGCGCCCACTGAGTTTTTGTTACCAGCGGGCGCCCAGCTCTTTCTCCTTAGCAGCAGCCGGAGGCAGGAGCTCACTCATGAGCTCCGGCTTCCGGCTCAGGCAGTGTACATGTGCGGCACTCACATAGTTCCGAGCAGCGGGCGGCCAGGCGGAGGGCAGCGGTCCAGAAACAGGAGTGTTGTGTTATTTTTTCTTTCTCTAACGTCCTAGTGGATGCTGGGAACTCCGTAAGGACAATGGGGAATAGCGGGCCCCGAAGGAGGCTGGGCACTCTAGAAAGATTTAGGACTACCTGGTGTGCACTGGCTCCTCCCACCATGACCCCCCTCCAAGCCTCAGTTAGATTTTGTGCCCGGCCGAGGTTGGATGCACACTAGGGGCTCTCCTGAGCCCTTAGAAAGAAAGTATAGTTTTAGGTTTTTTATTTTCAGTGAGACCTGCTGGCAACAGGCTCACTGCAGCGAGGGACTAAGGGGAGAATAAGCGAACTCGCCTGCTTGCAGCCGGATTGGGCTTCTTAGGCTACTGGACACCATTAGCTCCAGAGGGATCGACCGCAGGCCCAGTCCTTGGTGTTCGGTCCCGGAGCCGCGCCGCCGTCCCCCTTACAGAGCCAGAAGCAAGAAGAGGTCCGGAAAAACGGCGGCATAAGACATCAGTCTTCACCAAGGTAGCGCACAGCACTGCAGCTGTGCGCCATTGCTCCTCATGCACACTTCACACTCCGGTCACTGAGGGTGCAGGGCGCTTGGGGGGGGGGGCGCCCTGAGCTGCAATAAAAACACCTTGGCTGGCAAAAATACCACAATATATAGCCCTAGAGGCTATATATGTGGTAAATTCCCCTGCCAGAATCCAGAAAAAAGCGGGAGAATAGGCCGCGGAAAAGGGGCGGAGCTATCTCCCTCAGACACACTGGCGCCATTTCTCCTTCACAGATCCGCTGGAAGGAAGCTCCCTGGCTCTTCCCTGCAGTCTACACTTCAGAACAGGGTAAAAACAGAGAGGGGGGGCACTAAATTTGGGCGCAATACATATATAATATAAAAAGCAGCTATAGGGGACATAACTCAGTTAGTCCCTGCATTATATAGCGCTCTGGTGTGTGCTGGCATACTCTCACTCTGTCCCCCCAAAGGTCTTTTGTGGGTCCTGTCCTCATTCGGAGCATTCCTTGTGTGTGTGCGGTGTGTCGGTACGGCTGTGTCGACATGTTTGATGAGGATAATGATGTGGAGGCGGAGCAGATGCCTTTAGAAGGGATGTCACCCCCTGCGGGGCAGACACCTGAGTGGATGGGCTTATGGAAAGTCATGAGTGCACGTATAGACTCCTTATATAAGAAAATCGACGACATGCCAAATGTGGGACAGCCGACTTCTCAGCTCGTGCCTGCCCAGGCGTCGCATGGGTCGTCAGGGGCTCTAAAACGCCCGCTACCTCAAGCAGACCCAGATGTCGACACTGATACTGACACCAGTGTCGACGACGATGAGTCAAACCTGATGCCCACTAAGGCCATTCACTGTATGATTGAGGCAATGAAAGAGGTGTTAAACATTTCTGATATAACTACTGGTACCACTAAAAAGGGTATTATGTTGGAGAGAAAAAACTACCCGTAGTTTTTCCCCCATCAGATGAATTAAATGAAGTGTGTGAAGAAGCGTGGGCTTTCCCTGATAAAAAATTGGTAATTCCTAAGAAGGTACTAATGGCGTTCCCTTTCCCGCCAGAGGATAGGTCACGTTGGGAAACACCCCCTAGAGTGGATAAAGCGCTCACACGTTTGTCTAAAAAGGTGGCACTACCGTCTCCGGATACGGCCGCCCTCAAGGAACCTGCTGATAGAAAGCAGGAGGCGATCCTGAAGTCTGTATATACACACACAGGCATTATACTTAGGCCAGCTATTGCGTCAGCTTGGATGTGCAGTGCTGCCGCTGCTTGGTCAGATAAACTGTCAGAAAATATTGACACATTAGACAGAGACACGATCCTGTTAACCATAGACCACATAAAAGACTCAGTCTTATATATGAGAGATGCACAGAGGGAAATCTGCCGACTGGCATCTAAAGTAAGTGCATTGTCCATTTCTGCTAGGAGAGGCTTATGGACTCGCCAGTGGACAGGAGATGCAGATTCTAAAAAGCACATGGAAGTGTTGCCATATAAGGGTGAGGAATTATTTGGGGATGGTCTCTCGGACCTAGTTTCCACAGCAACGTCTGGGAAGTCAGCATTTTTACCCCATGTCCCCTCACAGCCTAAGAAGGCGCCGTTTTATCAGGTTCAGTCCTTTCGGACCCAGAAAAACAGGCGTGGAAAAGGCGGGTCTTTTCTGTCCAGAGGCAGAGGTAGGGGAAAAAGGCTGCAACAAACAGCTGGTTCCCAGGAGCAAAAGTCCTCCCCCGCTTCTTCTTCCAAGTCCGCCGCATGACGGTGGGGCTCCACAGGCGGAGCCAGGTACGGTGGGGGGTCGCCTCAAAAATTTCAGCGATCAGTGGGTTTGCTCACAGGTGGATCCCTGGATCCTGCAAATAGTATCTCAGGGGTACAAGCTGGAATTCGAGGCGTCCCCACCCCACCGGTTCCTAAAATCTGCCTTGCCAATTGCTCCCTCAGACAGGGATGCGGTGCTAACGGCAATTCACAAGCTGTATTCTCAGCAGGTGATAATCAAGGTACCCCTACTTCAACAAGGCCGGGGTTATTATTCCACACTATTTGTGGTACCGAAACCGGACGGTTCGGTGAGACCCATTCTAAATTTGAAATCCTTGAACACATACATAAAGAAATTCAAGTTCAAGATGGAATCGCTCAGGGCGGTTATTGCAAGCCTGGACGAGGGGGATTACATGGTATCCCTGGACATCAAGGATGCTTACTTGCATGTCCCCATTTACCATCCTCACCAGGAGTACCTCAGATTTGTGGTACAGGATTGCCATTACCAATTCCAGACGCTGCCGTTTGGACTGTCCACGGCACCGAGGGTATTTACCAAGGTTATGGCGGAAATGATGATACTCCTTCGAAGAAAGGGAGTTTTAATTATCCCGTACTTGGACGATCTCCTAATAAAAGCGAGGTCCAAGGAACAGTTGTTGGTGGGAGTAGCACTATCCCAGGATGTGCTGCACCAGCACGGCTGGATTCTGAATATCCCAAAGTCACAGCTGGTTCCGACAACACGGCTACTGTTCCTGGGTATGATTCTGGATACAGTCCAGAAAAAAGTGTTTCTCCCGGAGGAGAAAGCCAGGGAGTTGTCATCTCTAGTCAGAGACCTCCTGAAACCAAAACAGGTATCAGTGCATCGCTGCACGCGGGTCCTGGGAAAGATGGTGGCTTCTTACGAAGCAATTCCCTTCGGCAGGTTCCATGCCAGAATCTTTCAGTGGGACCTGTTGGACCAGTGGTCCGGATCGCATCTTCAGATGCATCGCTTGATAACCCTGTCTCCAAGAACCAGGGTGTCGCTACTGTGGTGGCTGCAGAGTGCCCATCTTCTAGAGGGCCGCAGGTTCGGCATACAGGACTGGGTCCTGGTGACCACGGATGCCAGCCTTCGAGGCTGGGGGGCAGTCACACAGGGAAGAAACTTCCAAGGACTATGGTCGAGTCAGGAGACTTCCCTTCACATAAATATTCTGGAACTAAGGGCCATCTACAATGCCCTAAGTCAAGCAAAATCCCTGCTCCTACACCAGCCGGTGCTGATCCAGTCAGACAACATCACGGCAGTCGCCCATGTAAATCGACAGGGCGGCACAAGAAGCAGGATGGCGATGGCGGAAGCCACAAGAATTCTCCGATGGGCGGAGAATCATGTACTAGCACTGTCAGCAGTGTTCATTCCGGGAGTGGACAACTGGGAAGCAGACTTCCTCAGCAGACACGACCTCCACCCGGGAGAGTGGGGACTTCATCCAGAAGTCTTCCAGATGCTGGTAAACCGTTGGGAAAAACCACAGGTGGACATGATGGCGTCCCGCCTCAACAAAAAGTTAAAAAGATATTGCGCCAGGTCAAGGGACCCTCAGGCGATAGCTGTGGACGCTCTAGTGACACCGTGGGTGTACCAGTCGGTTTATGTGTTCCCTCCTCTGCCTCTCATACCAAAGGTATTGAGAATAATAAGAAAGCGAGGAGTAAACACCATTCTCGTGGTTCCGGATTGGCCAAGACGAGCGTGGTACCCGGAACTTCAAGAGATGCTCTCAGAGGACCCGTGGCCTCTACCGCTCAGACAGGACCTGCTACAACAGGGGCCCTGTCTGTTCCAAGACTTACCGCGGCTGCGTTTGACGGCATGGCGGTTGAACACCGGATCCTAAAGGAAAAGGGTATTCCGGAAGAAGTAATTCCTACGCTTATTAAGGCCAGGAAAGAAATTACGGCAAAGCATTATCACCGCATATGGCGGAAATATGTTGCATGGTGCGAGGCCAAAAAGGCCCCAACAGAGGAATTTCAACTGGGTCGATTTCTGCATTTCCTGCAAGCAGGAGTGAATATGGGCCTAAAACTAGGCTCCATTAAAGTACAGATCTCGGCTCTGTCGATTTTCTTTCAAAAAGAACTAGCTTCAGTACCTGAAGTTCAGACATTTGTGAAAGGAGTGCTGCATATTCAGCCCCCATTTGTGCCTCCTGTGGCACCTTGGGATCTCAACGTGATGTTGAGTTTCTTAAAATCACATTGGTTTGAGCCACTAAAAACCGTGGATCTGAAATATCTCACGTGGAAAGTGGTCATGTTATTGGCCCTGGCTTCAGCCAGGCGAGTGTCAGAATTGGCGGCTTTATCATGTAAAAGCCCTTATCTGATTTTCCATATGGATAGGGCAGAATTGAGGACTCGTCCCCAGTTTCTCCCTAAGGTGGTGTCAGCGTTTCACCTGAACCAGCCTATTGTGGTGCCTGCGGCTACTAAGGATTTGGAGGACTCCAAGTTGCTAGACGTGGTCAGGGCCCTGAAAATATATGTTTCCAGGACGGCTGGAGTCAGAAAATCTGACTCGCTGTTTATCCTGTATACACCCAACAAGCTGGGTGCTCCTGCTTCTAAGCAGTCTATAGCTCGCTGGATTTGTAGTACAATTCAGCTTGCACATTCTGTGGCAGGCATGCCACAGCCAAAATCTGTAAATGCCCATTCCACAAGGAAGGTGGGCTCATCTTGGGCGGCTGCCCGAGGGGTCTCGGCTTTACAACTTTGCCGAGCAGCTACTTGGTCAGGGGCAAACACGTTTGCAAAATTCTACAAATTTGATACCCTGGCTGAGGAGGACCTGGAGTTCTCTCATTCGGTGCTGCAGAGTCATCCGCACTCTCCCGCCCGTTTGGGAGCTTTGGTATAATCCCCATGGTCCTTACGGAGTTCCCAGCATCCACTAGGACGTTAGAGAAAATAAGAATTTACTCACCGGTAATTCTATTTCTCGTAGTCCGTAGTGGATGCTGGGCGCCCATCCCAAGTGCGGTTTGTCTGCAATACTTGTAAATAGTTATTGTTAACTAAAGGGTTATTGTTGAGCCATCTGTTGAGAGGCTCAGTTGTTTTCATACTGTCAAACTGGATATAGTATCACGAGTTGTACGGTGTGATTGGTGTGGCTGGTAAGAGTCTTACCCGGGATTCTAAATCATTCCTTATTATATCTGCTCGTCCGGGCACGGTGTCCTAACTGAGGCTTGGAGGGGGGTCATGGTGGGAGGAGCCAGTGCACACCAGGTAGTCCTAAATCTTTCTAGAGTGCCCAGCCTCCTTCGGGGCCCGCTATTCCCCATGGTCCTTACGGAGTTCCCAGCATCCACTACGGACTACGAGAAATAGAATTACCGGTGAGTAAATTCTTATTTTTAATGTGTGTGTGTGTGTGTGTAAGCGGCGCTACCTGGGGGCATATCTAATGGGGCATATAAACTGACTGGGGGCATATCTAATGGGGCATAACAACTGACTGGGGGCATATCTGATGGGGCATATAAACATTTAAAGCGCAACGGAATATGCTGCGCTATATAAGAAACTGTTAATAAATAAATAAATAAATAACTGACTGGGGGCATATCTAATGGGGCATATAAACTGACTGGGGCATACCTAATGGGGCATAACAAGTGACTGGGGGTATATCTACTGGGGCATAACAACTGACTGGGGGCAGACTAATTTTTAAGTTGATAATTTTTGTATGGCCCCCGAAGGATTTTATAAATATCCAAATGGCCCTTAGTGGAAAAAAGGTTCCCCACCCCTGGTCTATGGCAAACCTATGCAAACTTTACCTTTCTTCTAGAAGAATCTTTTGCACACTGACATACTGTATAAAGCATCTGTGGTAGTTCTCTCTGAATATGCTTTCACTGCATTATGAATGCACAGAATTTAGGGTTCATCAAAGCCTTTGGTAAACACTCTGTACCCAGGCATTCTCGGTGAACCTGGGGATTTAGGGGTTTTAGGCAATGCTACAAAAACACATTCCACTTTTTTTTGTGCTTCTTTGCAGTGAAGTATCTCCTATATTTTCAGGGGAACAGCACCATGTTAAATCTTAAATCCACAAGGTTTAATTGTACGCTGCCTTGATAACTTTGGGGGTAATTCAGACCTGATCATAGCAGCAACTTTGTCAGCAGTTGGGCAAAACCATGGGGGTAATTCTGAGTTGATCGCAGCAGGAACTTTGTTAGCAGTTGGGCAAAACCAGGTGCACTGCAGGAGGGGCAGATATAACATTTGCAGAGAGAGTTAGAGTTGGGTGGGTTATATTGTTTCTGTGCAGGGTAAATACTGGCTGCTTTATTTTTACACTGCAATTTAGATTGAAATCTAACTCTCTCTGCTCATGTTATATCTGCCCCCCCCCCCCCCCCTCACTCCTGCAGTGCACATGGTTTTGCCCAACCACTAACAAATTTGCTGCTACAATCAACTCTGAATTAGACCCTTTGTTGTGCACTTCAGTATACAGAGATAATGGGGTAAATTTTATAGCAGGCACCCGTGATTTAGCTGCTAAATTTTAAGATGCAATAATTTAAAAGGCAAAACCATTTATTTTAATCAATGCCATGTTAAAACTAGCAGCTCAATTGTGAAAGCTTGCAGGTACCTGCAACACGCAGGCTATTACATTTACCCCAGTACATAAATATATTTTGCATATACACATTTATACTTGTACTTTTTTTATACACTTTAATCCCTTCCACTTTAAGTTTTATAAGAAAATTGTCAGTCTATTCTGAATATTCACTATCCAGCATGCTATTTACTTTCAGACGCCACAATTTATATCTGAGAGAAGAGACAGTATAGCTTATCCTTTTTGTGGTCCTAGATATTTAGCATCCTCTGGGAAGTTGTTCCATAGTAGGATTAATATGTTAAGATAAAGCAATAAAGCTTGCCCAACAGACGATATTACACCCTAATTAAAGACAACGTGTAAAGAATTGCTGTACTAACTAATAACATGTGGCTCTACCCGTTGTTGTTACAATGGCCCTGAAGACCTGTTGAATGAAGAGCAGTTACTGACTTCAGATAATGAAAGTAATAATACTGTGGCAATAATATGTGCTGAGGAGAGCACAGAAGTTGGAACAGTTACTGTAATATATTTGTCTTGGTGCTGGGATGCTGGACAGATGGCTTGGTGTGTTCCTCATTTGTATCGTTGGGTATCTCTGACCCAGTAACAGGGGATTTTTGGTTTTAGTACCAACGGTGGCCAGCAGTGTATTGTACATTCTCTGTAACACAAAAGGTCAGTTCATCATCTTTCTTTTTTCCATTTGTTTTCTGTTCTGTGCTGCTGTCTCCCTCCTGCACACTTCAGCTGTTCTTTATCAGTGTTTCTCAAGCCTGTCTATCTCTTATTTTAACTCTTCATCAGTTTCTTGTGTGTTCTTAGTATCATATCTCTTTTCTACTTCCCTCCTTGCTCCTTATCGTCACGATCTCAGCAACTTCAGTCTTTCCTCCAGATCACTCTTCATATTCCCTACTCTTCATATCTCTATTCCTCCCTTCCCCCTCTCCTGTCTTCCATCTGTCTCTCCCCCCTTCATCTCCTCCATTCTTCCTCCCACCCCTGCTGTTGTTTTCTCTTCACAGTTAATCCCTCATATATCTTTTTTCCGCTCCCCAGTTTTTTCCCACTCTTTCCTTCCACCCTGTCTTAGGGACACACCAGCCCTCCCTCCACCCTCTGCCCTTTTCCTGTTTGTCATGATCATTCTCTCCTTTTCCTCTTTCTTGACTGCCGTTTCTCTTATCTTTCTAAAGCACACTCTTTTTTTTATTTATTCTTGTCTCCTCATTTATTTCAGTTGTTTCTCTCCACTCTGTGCCCCCCCCCCCCACCTCCACCCAAGTCTCTTGTCTATCTTCCTGCTCACATCTGACCCTCCCAACCTGCCTGTACTCCTCTCCAGCACTGCAGCTCTGCTTTTCCTGCAGATCTGTGTTATATCAGGTCTTTTTCTGCCTCCTGGTGTTCCATACCAGTTTTACTGCCCCCTCCCCTCAGTGAAATGACCATCTTTCTCCTAACCTGTTATCTGTCTCCTTATATTTTCTTGAGATGCAGCTGTCATATATTTTTTACTGTGGATTTATCCTCTACTTTCAATTTATTTGTTTTATTTTGCTCTCAAACTGCTGATTTGTGTCTTAGTAGAGATCCATATCCCCTCCCCTCTCATCTCCTGTATGTTCCTCCTCTCACTCATTCCCCAGCTCACCTCTCCCATCACTCTGTACTTAACTGTCCTCCTTTTTTTCTCTATCCATCCCTTCCCCCATTTCTACACACGGTCTACTTTCTCATTCACTCAATCCATCCAAATCCACATGTTTCTAACACCCCTATCTCTTACTTTTGCTAGATACATCCTAATTTGTTTTATTTTATTTGTTTCCCATCTCATGTACCTTAGATTCTGCCCCCTCTATATTTTTGTCGCTCTTAGTTTTTTCCATTCTCTCTCCTTCGCTCCACCTGCCCTCTCCCCCTCCCCATCCTTCTCACATGTCCATCCTCTCCTGCTTTCCATTTCTCTTTTCATCTTTGTGGATTTTTTTCATTGCTCTTTCTCTTTTCCATTTCTGCACACTTATCATCTCTCACTCTACATCCCCTCCCATTGCTTACTTCTCACCCCCCCCCCCCTCACACACTTTTCACAGTGTATCCTTCTCCACCTCTCTCCCCCTCCCGTCCTTTTCTACCTCTGCTGTTTTTTCTCATCACATCTTCCTCTTGTCCCTCCACTGTTGGTCTGTGTCTGCTTCTGCAGCACTCTTATCTTCCTCATCTTTTCTCCTTCCTTCTCTTATAGTACATCTCCCTCTTTTCTTTTTCCTCTCCTTCCATCTTCCACTTTTCTTCTGTCACTAACTCTTTCGTTACCTTGCTCTGTAGGGCAGAGCTGTTCCTGTGTTCTCACTTTACTATAATGATCATATTTCCTTGTCTTCTGTGTATTATCTAAACTTTAAGGTCCATACACACTTAACGATAAAATGAGCGACGTCGCTCATTTTCCCCCTCCTTGAGCGACGTCGCTCATTTTATCGTCAAGTGTGTATGCCGCCAGCGGTGACCGATGCGCGGCCCCGCAGGTCGTCAACGATCGTCGCTGTCCGTAGGGCATGCATGAAGGATGTGGACTGTCGTCCACGACCTTCATGCAGGGCTGGCGGGGGCGTGACGTCACTGAGCGATATGAGCGGTCATATCGCTCAGTGTGTACAGGCGGCCGCCGACCGGCCGGCCCGGGAGGGGGAAACATTAGACGATGTCGCTCACAGAGCGACATTGTCTAATGTGTATGGGCCTTTAGAGTTTTTATTTTGCACATTCTGCTTATTTTGTTCATTTGTAGTCTAATAATGTTATGTAAATAGTCTCTAAAGCTATAACTTACAAGTTAGAAAAAATGTAAGTTATTTCTGTACAAGGCTCCAGACATTAATCATGTTGCATGACTGATCATGCCAATCTGTATCAAACAATAGTAATGTCATAACAATATTGGCTTTTTGTTGGTGTGCTTTAGATTACTTTTAACTGTTTAATGTATTTATTAGATCTTACGGTATGTATGTATGTAGGTATTGAGGTGTCACTCCCGCCCAGCTTAGCATGGAAAACTGTACGTTCTGATTTATTATATTTTTAACGTATATAATTTTTATAAGTTGGTGTGCATCTAGAAATGCATACACATTCTTGATCTGTACACTGGTTTCCATCATTAAAAGGAGGCTTGATCAGCTGATTTGACAAGAGCTGGAGGTTACTGTTCTGGAAATGATTACATCAGTACTAAGTAATCGGTCTGCATATCTGTTCATAGCTTTCCCTAACAGTGGACCCAATTTGTGGAGACCTATACCTAGCCACCAAATTGAGCAGATCTGGTTGGTTGGTGGGCAGCTGCTAGAACGGGATGCAGTCACTTTACCTCCAATCATAATCCCGACGGACTATATACCGACACCTATTGACCGATGGTCGAAATCCCGACAAGGTCTAAATACCGACACGGACTAAATACCGACATGTAAAATACCGACAAGGTCTAAATACCGACATGTAAAATGCCGACAGGTCGAAATACCGACACAAGTTTTTCATGATTTTTTTCATTAAAACCGACTTGTTCATACTTTACCGTCCCAGTGGACCTGGAGGGGGAATATAATAGTGTGCCGAGCGCAGCGAGGCACCGTGCCCGAAGCATGGCGAGCGCAGCGAGCCATGCGAGGGGACGCGGTACACTTTATATGGTGTCCATGTTGATTTATGTCGACATACACACAAAAAAACATCAAAAAATACATGTCGGTATTTCGACCTGTCGGCATTTTACATGTCGGTATTTAGACCTTGTCGGTATTTTACATGTCGGTATTTAGTCCGTGTCGGTATTTAGACCTTGTCGGGATTTCGACCATCGGTCAATGGGTGTCGGTATATAGACCGTCGGGATTATGATTGGCGGGATTTCATACCGATCCCGCTAGAACTCGTAGCAAGGGAACTCTTTAACCTGTCAGCAAGTGGCCACACAACGGCAAGCAGGTATGGAGGCATACACAACGTTTTGCCCTGATGGCTGAATTCTGTTCTGATTTCATTTCTGTTGTCTTATAGGGTGAATCTCATTCCTATTGTCTAGGGTGATTGTTCCACCCACATTGCACTCATCTGCCAATTTGGTCTACAATTACCAAACTGGTTTCTGCACATTTTATTTTTGAAAGTTAACATGCACGATATGTCATTATTTTTTCTTAACCTGTTTTCTTTGGTCAATTTTTCAGAAACATTAGTAATCAATTTGGTTATATAGTTATAATGTATTGATCTATGGATTGAACACCTAGCATAGGAACTAGAGTTTTATGATCCTTGAACCACTCCATCTTATTGTGGAGAATACATGTAAGCCAATCTGCCTCATGTCATTATGTGTTTCTGTAGACAGAGCTGTATTCCAGAGTGCACAGAGATAAGTAAAGATGCAGGTTCCTTCTGTGTACAATGTGCTCAGTAATGTCTCCCACTGGAATTTACATGGCCTTGCTCTCCAGTTAGGAACTGTTTGTGTACTTTCAGCACATACTGCGAATGTAAATACTTTAGACTACTTTGAAACATCAGAGCCATGTATAAGCATTAAGTTGTTTCTCTCCCTTATGTGTTCAGTAGGATTTGTTTTGATGGGCAGTTTTTATAGTTTTTTGAATGTTACCAACAAGTGTAAAGCCCCCGTGTGAATCTTTGTCTAATTGGGCAAATTACAGGCAGATAATGTACTGTACTTCCCATACACTGTATCTTTGACAATTTTAAACAACACAGAAAATACACAAATTACTGTAACATCTCACACCCTTCCCTTGTCCCTCTCTTCTGTTTGTTTCTTTGTCTCCAGTCTTCTTCCTGCTTCGCCTCCCACCCCCCTCTCTGTCTCTCTCTCTTTCTCTCTCTCTCTCTTTTCTTTCTATGAGCTCCCCCTCCCCTTTTTCTCTTTCTTTCCTTTTCTTTTCTTTTCTCTTTTCCTGTCCTCCCTCCCTATGTGACAGAGTCCCTTGTTCCTGCAGCTGTCTCCTCCTCTGTCTGACTTTTTTCCTTTGTCTGGCTCTAACACTCTTGTCCTATTTAACCCTTTGTTATCCTTACCCTCTGTGATATGGCTGCCAACTTACAGATCAAGCCAGTAACTTATTTGCAGACTTTAATTTACCTGGGCGAATAATCTCCGTTCCCATCCTCCTCACAGGGGTTCATTATAGATCTGCTAATTTTTTAAAGTCCCCTCCAGGAGAGTTATACCCCAGTAAGATCCCAATATCAGAAAGGAAATAGTAAATTATCACATACATGACCACCAAGTGTTCCTTCCTATGGATACCTAGAGGAGCACTGCTAAACATGCTGATGTGGAGGCCTATATCAGAGTCAGTGTGTCAATTTGCATATATGGTAATACTTGCTTACTGTCCCAGAAATGCGGACTTGTACTTATGTTTAAGCTGTGCTCCATTTCATGCAGACATTATTATTATTATTATTATTATTACTACTATTATTATTACTACTATTATTATTATTAATAATAATATTATATTATCTATAAACAAAGATGGGTACTGTATTTTTGAAAAGGAAATATGATTACTTTTTCTATCAATTACTTTTAGGAATGCTTTAATAAAAATAGTGCTTTGTAAACAACTTATGTACATATTGATAGTTATAAATACAAATTTACATTCCATCTGTTTGATGCATGAAGACTGAATCTTACTGTCTTTTTCATTAAGAACTTTTAAATATCCACACTTGATGCCTACTTACTTTGAAGTGTTGTGTATTTAGTATTTCATATTTGCGGCTAACATAAAAAACCTCTAACGATGGACCATGCCAGAAACCTACCCTTTCTAATGAGAAGCAATTCTTTCTTTATTCCATAACAAACCTCCTCAGAATGAGGGCTTTATGATCTTATGAGGCTCGTAAGTGATGTAACAATCTGTAAATCTACATACTTCTCACCTAGTGACTAATAGCACAATGCCAAGGAGATCGGCATCTGGTGACGATAGAGTACTGTCTCTCAGCTATGCTCTATTTCATTTTCCACCACAGACTATTGTCAAAATGTCCCTTTTATCTGGTGTTATTCAGAAGGATCGGAGGCTTTACTTGCAGTGTAGTTGTCTGAGTGCACTCATCTCTGGTATTTTTGCACCTAGCTCAAGTTGCACTGACCTATGTGAACTGATTAAACTTTTATTGAGGCTTTGAATTAGTCCTCTCCTCTCTCACTATCTGTCTCTAGTGCAGTTTAGAGAGTTAAACATTAACTACTTGTGTAGTTTCCCAAGCCAACCAATGTGTTTGGACACAATTAGGTGTCATAGTGCTAAGCTGGATATTTTCCAAGAACTTAGGTGCAACAGAAAATCTTTCTATAAAGGTATATTTCTATAGGTATGCGTGTGTGTGTGTGTGTGTGTGTGTGTGTGTGTGTGTGTGTGTGTGTATATATATATATATATATATATATATATATATATATATGTGTGTGTGTGTATGTGTGTGTGTATATATATATATATATATATGTAACATAAATGAATTGTGTGTTTGTACACACTTTGTTTAATGCACAAAGTTATTAAAAATATTGGCTAAAATATCTTTCAGGCTGTATGTATAAGATGTATATGAAACATAAATAAGATGTATATGAAACATCTGTGCTTAGAATTGGGTCCCATTGCCATGATAACTCATTATGGTATGCAATTAGTACAAAACACGGAAAATTCCGATATCCAAAATACTTCTGGTCCCAAGCATTTTGGATAAGGGATACTCAACCTGTGTATGTATGTGTGTGTATATATATTATATATATATATACGTTTCGGTTTTCACCTTTATCAAGAACACCATAAACATTAACAAACCGGTATACCTTAAATACACGCCTCTGCTCCCTGTTTTCCCGCGCGGACGCCTCTCTCAATACGTCGCTCACTAATGACGCAGTGCGGCTCCGTGCGTTGCCCTAGCAACCCGGCTTACACATACTGAATCCACGTAACATCCACGTCACTGCGCCGCCTGGCGCCGAACCACGTGTGCCGCACGGCATCCAATGAACTGACTAGAGGTGGCTACTCCGAACGAGCACAGAGGTTGCTAGGCAACCAAAACATCACGATGTACATAAAAACAACACAATATATGTAAAAACAAAAGACAACTACTTAAAAAAGACCCGCAACCAAGATGAATGCCACAGTACCAAGTGTTAAAAGAAGAGCAAAGTCACCAATAAAACAATGTAGTGAAACACCACATTAAAAAGTTGCTGCAAAGTTAGAAATAAATTGGAGAGAATTACAGTCAGCCAATAGAACCAATTTGTTTCCTAGCACCTATAGGTACCCTTAAGGTAATATAGCACCATACCCACAGTAAAGGGGAGAAACAGACTGAAAGGGACATGCACGTGAAAAAGAAAGGGTTATAATAAACCCATATTATTGCAAAGTACCCATATAAACCAAAGGACATGCAAAAGAAGAATATAGATCTATTAAATAAAACAAGCAAATGATATAGTTTCATTAAGTCCCATAGGTCTTATGGTGTTAAGAGTATGAATCCAAAAGGATTCAAGCTGCAGTAGTCTCTTTTCACGATCCCCACCACGCTTCATAGCAGGAACATGATCAATGATCTTATAGGACAAAGTGGCCAATGAGTGTTCCGAATCACCGCCTGCCAGAAGGTCTGAACCACCTGACAAGCCCACAATAGATGCCAGAAGGAACCATCTAAAGATGCGCATTTCGGGCACCTGGAGTCACTCCTTCCCCCTATGTTAGCGAGACGTGTGGGGGTGATGTATACACGGTGGAGAATAAATAAATGTATCTGCTGAAAGCGAGCCGATGTGGTGGCCGTACGTGAAGCCCCCAGAGCCTCCTCCCACACATCTAAGGAAACCGGACCCAAATCTACTTCCCATTTAGACTTAAGGTGAGGAAGAATACCAGAGTGATAGGCACTGAGTAGGGCAGAGTATAGAGCAGAGACAGCCCCGGAGCCAACAGTATTAGAAGCAGGCGAACAGGAGACTTCTGAAGGAGAGGCGGAGCCGCACTAAACTGGGATGTGCACGCATGGCGAAGCTGGATATACCTATAGTAATATGACGTGGGTATATTAAACTCAAGTTGTAATTGTTCAAAAGATTTAAGTGTATCAGAAGAGTACAAGTGAGTAAGAGAATTGCCCCATCTATCCCAAACGGAGTCCATTTGTAGTGAGGAGAAATGAGGAAGAGCACGAGTATGCGTCAGTGGAGTGTCCGGGTCCCAACCCTCCCCACCCAGCAGAGAATGTACCTGTCTCCACACCATAATAGCCTGTTTAACAAGCGGCATCGTGAGGAGATTAACATTGTCACTTAATAAGAGCTGGAGAGGTGTCAAGTCAATTCTTGCCACCGATAGCACACTGGAGATCAATAGATCCCCAGGGGATCGGTGATCCAAGAAATCAAGTGGGAAAGTTGCGCCGCCAAGTAGTAGAATCTGAATTTAGGAAAGGCAAGGCCGCCTGAGTCACGGGGTCTTGTTAACGTATCCAGTTTAATCCGAGCCCTACGGCTCGACCAAATTAATGAGGACAGAAGACTATCTATAGTAGCGAATAATTTCTGGGAGAGATAAACAGGAGAATGCTGAAGGACGTACAGCAGTTTAGGTAGAACCACCATTTTAATTAAATTAATTCTTCCTGTAACAGTAAGTGGCAGTTTACCCCACACCCTAATACGAGACCGCAGAGAGTTGAGCTGTGGGCTTACATTTAACTCAACAAATTGTGAGGACCGATTAGTAATCCATACCCCCAGGTATTTAAAAGAATACACCCAACGCAGCGGCAAGCCCCCGGGAGGGCAAGCAGGACAGAGGCCTCGAAGTGGGAGGATACAGGATTTATCCCAATTGATGGATAACCCAGAAAATCCACCAAACGTGTCAATTATATCCAGAACATGAGGCATAGTAGTGGGATAATCAGATATGAATAACAGAATATCATCTGCATAGAGAGCAATTTTGTCTGTCCTGCCACCCAGCCGGCGACCCGCCACCCGCGGGGAGGATCTAACAACACAAGCTAAGGGCTCAATGGCCAGTGCAAAAAGAGTCTGGGACAATGGGCACCCCTGTCTCGTCCCCTGCTGTAAGAGAAAACTAGAGGATATATGGCCATTAATCGAAACCCTAGCCGTGGGAGCAGAATAGAGGAGTTGGACCCATCTTTTAAAATTAGGTCCAATACCAAACCGATCCAGTACTCCCCACTCCACTGAATCAAACGCCTTAGCAGCGTCTAAAGAAACAATAACCGAGGAGCAGGCGTTCTCATGAGGGGCCTGGATGTGAGTATAAAGTCTGCGTAAATTTGATAAAGTGGACCGGCCCGGCATGAACCCTGACTGGTCATCATGGATTAACTGTAGAATCACAGAGTTCAGCCTTGTCGCCAGCATTTTAGCCAGAATCTTAACGTCAGTAGTCAATAAGGAGATCGGACGATAAGATTCAACCCTTGTCGGTTCTTTATCTGGCTTCAGGAGAACAATAATTAGGGCCTCCACCATAGAATCAGGCAGCCTTCCCTGCAGAAATAAATCGTTATACATATCGAGAAGTTTAGGGCCATAAAAGGACAGATGCTTCTTATAGAGCTCTAGGGGTATCCCGTCTAGTCCTGGGGCTTTTCCTCCAGGAAAAGACTGGACCGCAGACACCAGCTCAGTCAATGTCAGGGGAGAGTCTAAAAAGGCAATGGCATCGGGATACAGTGTGGGCATCGGGATTGCAGCCAAGTACATGTCTATTTCTGGTGCAGTGTGGACTAGTTTAGAACTATACAGCCGGCTGTAATCTACAAAATCCCCTACAATAACAGGAGTATTATAATGAGTCACGTCATTTCCAGTACAGATAGCAGGTACCGTTGTAGAGGCCCTATCCGCTCCTGCCAAGGTCGCCATAAAGCTACCAGGTCTATCACCCGTTGCATAATACGTATGTTGGTTATAAAGCAGCCGGTATTTAGCTTTATCAGCCAAATAGTCGCGCCAAGCAGCTTGCGCAAGCAACCACCTCTCCCTCAGGAGACGGTTTCCAGACTGTCCGCCATATATTGGAGCTCCAACCGTCTACAACTAGCCTCGAGATCTCTTTCTCCCTGTGCATAACCAGACTTCAAAACAGCTACTGCTTTAATTAGGGTGCCACGCACATATGCCTTAAAGGCATCCCATAGAACTGTATCGGATGTCGAGCCCCGATTGTCCAACAAAAAGGCCCCCCACATCCCCTCCAGTTCCGCCCCAGTGCCCATCTGAGTCAGCCAGAAGGAGTTAAACCGCCAAAACCGTGCACCTCTAACCCCTCCCAAATCCAGACTCAGAACTATTGGGGAATGATCAGAGATGCCCCTAGTAGCATACTGAACATCAATCAATCTCGGAAATAAATCTTTGGAGGTGAGAGCCAGGTCTATTCTAGAAAATGATGAGTAAGCAGGAGTAAACAGGAATATTGACGTACACCAGGGTGGCGGACCCTCCACGCGTCAACTAGGCCCAGACTTTCCACCAAAAGTGCAAAGTCCCTCCTACGCACTACAGGAGCCGCAGACGACATTCTAGTTCTATCCAAGGCATAGTCCATGACATTGTTAAAATCGCCAAGGCAAACAATGGAGACATTAGGATACAATGTGATAAATTCAGCAGCCTTCCTAAGAACCTCTGGGGAATAAGGGGGCGGCACATAAACAGCAAGGACAAGCAATGATATGGAATACACTTGACATTTCAGGAAAACATAACGGCCCCACTGATCCAGCTGGACATGACCAAGGACAGACTGGAATGATCGTCGAACTAATACTGACACACCCCGTGAGTGGGATGTGTGAGTGGAGTGGTAAGCCCAGCCCACCCATGGTTTTTTAAGGGCCATGACCTTTGCCCCCTCCAGATGGGTCTCCATAAGGCACACTATGTCTGCATCATATTGTTTAAAGTGCCGGAGCACTAGGGAACGTTTAACTTTATCGTTTAGGCCCCGGACATTCCAGGACAAAACTTTAAGGCGATCAGTAGCCATGCGTCAGGACAAGGCAAATACAACGATCACTCCCGTGTATCCCGCACAGAGCGTCAACCCCAGCACCGAGCAAAGTTAAAGAAAGCAAAAATACTAGAGTGTTTGCAATAAAAACATAAAAGTAAAAGACAGACAACAGACAACAATCCCTCCCATCCTGACCCCCCTCCCTGTATACCCATCCGAACTGAGGCATACTTTATCCCAATAAACTGGACCCCCTAACAATAAAAAAGAAAAACTATACCAACCTAAAAAAAGGAGCAATTAATAAAATGACCTAAAGACAAAAGGTGTTGGCTCCCCACCCTCAGAAAAGGAGGATGGGGAGAAGTTGTCTTTTGTTTTTACATATATTGTGTTGTTTTCATGTACATCGTGATGTTTTGGTTGCCTAGCAACCTCTGTGCTCATTCGGAGTAGCCACCTCTAGTCAGCTCATTGGATGCCGTGCGGCACACGTGGTTCGGCGCCAGGCGGCGCAGTGACGTGGATGTTACGTGGATTCAGTATGTGTAAGCCGGGTTGCTAGGACAACGCACGGAGCCGCACCGCATCATTAGTGAGCGACGTACTGAGAGAGGCGTCCGCGCGGGAAAACAGGGAGCAGAGGCGTGTATTTAAGGTATACCTGTTTGTTAATGTTTATGGTGTTCTTGATATAGGTGAAAACCGAAACGTTGAACATATAGAACGGACTCTGTCAGTCTTTTACTTTCGTTTATCAAGACCCGTGAGTGCCACCTTGTATAGTGAATGGATTGGGGTTGTTTGACCCGGGAGGGCACCAGGGCAAGGTATATGTGTCAGCAAGCGAGTGCCGGCATTTTAGCATATATATATATATATATATATATATATATATATATATATATATATATATATAATGGTATTTACTATAATTAGCCTTCAAAGCTCCCCCAAGTACATACATGTCTGATGCCATCATATAATGTGTTTTGCTTAAGTCAATTGTATGATTATGATGATGATTATTATTATTATTATTATTATTATTATTATTATTATTATTTAAAAGCCTGTCAAAATGACGGACACCAGTGCCGGATTATAGGGTTGAAAGGTCGTTACTCCCACAGGAGCTGCTGACGGCTTCACTCCGCCGTCGGTGCATCCGGATCCTGCCGTATCTGGACGATCTGCTGATCCTGGCCAATTCCCCAGAAGTTCTCCTCAGTCATTTGGTTCTGATGGTCCAGTTTCTGTAAGCCCACGGGTGGCTCATCAACTGGAAGAAATCATCCCAGGTCCCTGCCCAGAGCATGGTGCATCTGGGAGCGTTGTTGGACACACACAACCAGAGGTTGTTTTTGTCACAGGAGAAAGTCCTGAAGCATTAGGACAAGATACGTTGCTTCCTTTCTCGTCCGTGTGTGTCGATACACTCGGCGATGAAAGTACTAGGCCTCATGGTGTCTGCTTTCGACTTGGTGGAGTATGCTCCATTTCATTCCCGCCCTTTGCAGAAACTGATTCTTGCCAAGTGGGATGGCCTGCCTCACCGGATCAAGTCTCAAATGATCTCCTTGTCTCCGGAGGTCCGTCTGTCACTGACCTGGTGGCTGCAGAACCAACGATTGAGCAGGGGTCGTCCCTTCTGGATCTCCAACTGGGTACTTCTAACGACGGATGCCAGTCTGAGGGGTTAGGGCGCGGTGTTGGAGCAACACTCTCTTCAGGGTCGGTGGACCAGGGAGGAGTCTCTCCTCCCGATAAAGATTCTAGAATTGCTGGCAGTGTTCAATGCTCTGAAACTGGCCCGTCATCTGGTACTGAACAGGCCTGTTCAAGTACAGCCAGACAACGCCACCATGGTGGCGCACATAAATCATCAAAGCGGCACTTGAAGTCGCATGGCAATGATGGAAGTGTCAAAGATTCTTCAATGGGCAGAACGTCATCTGCCAGCCATATCGGCAGTGTTAATTCCGGGGGTCCTCAACTGGGAAGCAGGACGTACACGCTGGAGAGTGGAGCCTTCATCCAGAAGTATTTAGACTCCTAGTGGACAAGTAAGGCCTACCCGATATAGACCTGATGGCGTTTCGACACAATCACAAAGTTCCGGTCTTCGGAGCAAGAACAAGGGATCCTCAAGCGGCGTTCGTGGATGCACTGGCAATTCCATGGAACTTTCGGCTGCCGTACGTGTTCCCTCTGGTGTCACTCCTGCCCAGAGTAGTGAGGAAGTTCAAGCAAGAAGGAGGAATCCTTCTTCTAATAACTCCAGCGTAGCCCAGACGGCATTGGTTCTCATACCTACAGGGTCTCTCGCTAGAGCGTCCTCTTCTGCTTCCGCAACGACCAGACCTCATTCAGGGCCCTTGTGTTTACCAGGATTTGACCCGACTGGCTTTGACGGCGTGGCTCTTGAAGCTTCCGTACTGTGGGCCAAAGGATTTTCTGAGGCTGTAAGCCGGCTTCTGCTCGGATTTACTATAGGTTCTGGAATTCTTACTTTGTTTGGTGCGCATCCAACAATCACGACGTTTACAAGTTTAGTACGGCCAAACTTTTGGCCTTCCTACAACAGGGCCTGGACTTGGGCCTTCGGCTGACCTCCCTCAAGGTTCATATTTCTGCCTTGTCGGTATGGTTTCAGAGAAAAATTGCGACTCTGCCTGATGATCATACATTCACTCAGGGTGTTTTACGGATTCAACCTCCCTTTGTCCCACCTGTGGCTCCTTGGGATTTGTAGGTGGCTCTGGAGGCTTTGCAAGAGTCTCCGTTTGAACCTCTTGAATCTGCGGACCTTAAGTGGCTTTCCCTCAAGGTCTTGTTTCTGCTGGCTATTGCCTCTGCTAGACGGGTATCAGATTTGGGTGCCTTGTCTTGTAGGTAACCTTATCTGATTTTTCACCGTGACCAGGCGGTTCTTCGAACGCGCCCTGGTTATCTACCTAAGGTGGTTTCTTCTTTCCACCTTAACCAGGAGATTGTGGTTCCGGCCTTTGTCTCTCCAGATTTATCCTCCAAAGAGCAGTCTTTGGATGTGGTACGGGCTCTCAGTATCTATGTGAAGAGGACAGCCTCCGTTAGGAAGTCTGATTCTCTTTTTGTACTGGTCAGTTTTCACAAACGTGGCTGGCCTGCTAACCAGCAGACCTTGGCCAGATGGATTAGAGTGGTGATTGCACATGCTTATGTACAGGCTGGCCTTCCAGCTCCTGCTACCATCAAAGCCCATTAAGCTCGGTCTGTTGGACCTTCTTGGGCGGCCCGCCATGGTGCGACCCTTGAACAATTGTGCAAGGCGTCTACGTGGTCCTCAGTGAAAACATTCATAAGGTTCTATGCCCTCGATATTTCCGCCTCCCAGTATGCTTCCTTTGTTCGCCGGGTTCTTGTGCCCGCTACAGTGCGTCACCTCCCATAAGGAACTGCTTTAGGAAAGCCCCAATGTTATTCCCTGTGGAATACCAGTGTACCCTGCTGCAGAAAAGGAGATTTATGGTAAGAACTTACCCTTGTTAAATCTCTTTCTGCGAGGTACACTGGATTCCACAGGGCGCCCACCCTGACACACTTAGCTTCTTTGGGTTGGTATTGCATTAGCCGCTGATACCTTCTCCTGTCGTGAGAATGTGGTGTCTGTGGCTACTAACTGTTGTCTCTTTTACCTGCTACTGCATTGGACTGGTTTACAAAACTGAGCTCCTGTGCACGGAGGCGGGGTTATAGAGGAGGCAGCGCTGAGCATCTTCGGAACAGTCAAAGCTTTTAGCCTGTTGGTGCCTCGGATCAAGAGCCCACTCTACACCCCGATGTTATTCCCTGTGGAATCCAGTGTACCTCGCAGAAAGAGATTTAACAAGGGTAAGTCTTACCATAAACCTTTCTTTCTTTCTCTCTCTCTGTCTGTCTGTCTATCTCTTTTCTCTTTTTTTTTCTTTTTCTTTCTTTCTTTCTTTCTTTCTTTCTTTCTTTCTTTCTTTCTTTCTTTCTTTCTTTCTTTCTTTCTTTCTTTCTTTCTTTCTTTCTCTTGTTCTGTTTCTTTCTTTTTTCTCTTTTTCTGTTTCTTTCTTTCTTTCTCTTTTTCTCTAACGTCCTAGTGGATGTTGGGGACTTCGTAAGGACCATGGGGAATAGACGGGCTCCGCAGGAGACTGGGCACTCTAAGAAAGATTTAGTACTACTGGTGTGCACTGGCTCCTCCCTCTATGCCCCTCCTCCAGACCTCAGTTAGAATCTGTGCCCGGAAGGAGCTGGGTGCATTTTACTGAGCTCTCCTGAGCTTGCTATTAAGAAAGTATTTTAGTTAGGTTTTTTATTTTCAGAGAGCTTCTGCTGGCAACAGACTCTCTGCTACGTGGGACTGAGGGGAGAGAAGCAAACCTACTAACTGCGGCTAGGTTGCACTTCTTAGGCAACTAGACACCATTAGCTCCAGAGGGATCGAACACAGGAACTTAACCTTAGTCGTCCGTTCCCGGAGCCGCGCCGCCGTCCCCCTCGCAGAGCCAGAAGACAAAAGCCGGCGGGTTGAAGCAAGAAGACGTCAAAATCGGCGGCAGAAGACTCCTGTCTTCATATGAGGTAGCGCACAGCACTGCAGCTGTGCGCCATTGCTCCCACACTAACCCACACACTCCGGTCACTGTAGGGTGCAGGGCGCAGGGGGGGGCGCCCTGGGCAGCAATTGAGTACCTCCTGGCAAAAAGCAGCATATATACAGCTGGGCACTGTAATATGCATGAGCCCCCGCCATTATTTTTATACAAAATCGCGGGACAGAAGCCCGCCGCTGAGGGGGCGGGGCTTCTTCCTCAGCACTCACCAGCGCCATTTTCTCTCCACCACTCCGCTGAGAGGAAGCTCCCCAGGCTCTCCCCTGCAGACTCACGGTAGAAAGAGGGTGAAAAAGAGAGGGGGGCACATAAATTTGGCGTAAAAACAATATATACAGCAGCTACTGGGTTAACACTAAGTTACTGTGTGATTCCTGGGTCATATAGCGCTGGGGTGTGTGCTGGCATACTCTCTCTCTGTCTCTCCAAAGGGCCTTGTGGGGGAACTATCTTCAAATAGAGCATCCCCTGTGTGTGTGTTGTCGGTACGTGTGTGTCGACACGTCTGAGGTAAAAGGCTCCCCTAAGGAGGAGATAGAGCAAATATGTGTGTGAGAGGGTGTCTCCGTCGACATGCCGACACCTGTTTGGATATGTGTAAGTGCTAAGGTGAATTTATTGCACAAAAGATTAGAGAACAGACAGGAAATCTACCCATGTCTGTCCCTATGGCGCAGAGACCTTCAGAGTCTCACAATGCTCACTATCCAAAATAATAAACACTGATATCGACACGGAGTTTGACTCCAGTGTCGACTATGATAATGCAAAGTTACAGCCAAAATGGCAGAGAAGTATTCAATATATGATTATTGTAATAAAAGATGATTTGCATATCACTGATGACTCATTTGTCCCCGACACAAGGGTACACATGTTTAAGGGGAAGAAAGCTGAGGTAAATTTCCCTCCTCTCATGAGGAAAAAGAGCGGGAATCTCCAGACAAGAGACTGCAGCTTCCCACAAAGAATTCTCCGGCAGTATCCTTTCCCCACTAGCGCCAGGATGTGATGGGAATCTTCCCCTAGGGTGTCACGTTTGCCCAGAAGGTAGCCCTAGCTATTCTCAGGGATCCTGCAGATAGCGTGCACATTCTGGTACACTACTCAGACCGGCGATTGTGTCGGCATGGGCTTATAGCGCTGGGGCGGCGTGGACAGGTACCTTATCAGCAGAAACTGAGACCCTAGTATGTATATATATATATATATATATATATATATATGTATGTATATAGAGAGATATGTATATATATTAAAGATGCTGTCTTAAGAGATATATATAATCAAATATGCCCATAGAGACATGAGTATACTGGGTCCTAGAGTCAAAGCTATGTCGATTTCTGCTTGACGTGTCCTGTAGAATATGCAATGGACAGATGATGCCAACTTAAGTGGCATATGGAAGGCTGAGGATTGTGTGGAGAAGGGTTCTCGGACCTGGTCTCCACGGCTATAGCTGGTAATTCGGATATTTTGCCTTATATTCCTGCACAGCATAGGAAAGCACGTCATTATCAAATGCAGCTTTTCGAACAAAGAAACAAGAAAGTCCGAGGTGCGTCCTTTCTTGCCAGAGGTGGGGCCAGAGGAAAGAAGCTGCACAACACAGCTAGTTCCCAGGAACAGAAGTCCTCCCCGGCCTCTATGAAAATCCACCGCATGTCACTGGAGCTCCACAGACGGAGCTAGGCCCGGTGGTGGCACACTTTCGTAAGTTCTGCAACAAGTGGGTTCACTCCCTGTTCGATCCCTGGGCAATAGATATTGTGGCTCAGGGATACAAGCTGGACTTTGAGAAGATGCCTCCTCACTGACGGCCCTGCCGGCTTCCCCCCACGAGAGGGAAACAGGGTTAACTGCAACTCACAAATTGTATCTTCAACAGGTGGTGGTCAAGGTTCCCCTCCTTCGACAAGGAGGGGGTTATTATTCGACCATGTGGTAGTCCCGAAACCAGACGGTTCGGTCAGACCCATATTGAATTTAAAATCCCTGAACATATACCTGAAAAGGTTCAAGTTCAAGATGGAATCGCTAAGAGCGGTCGTTACAAGCCTGAAAGGGGGAGATTTTATCGTGACTCGGGACATAAAGGAGGCATACCTTCATGTCCCCATTTATCCACCTCATCAGGCGTGCCTCAGAATTGCGGTATGGGATTGTCATTACCAATTTCAGACGTTGCAGTTTGGTCTCTCCACGGCCCCAAGAATACTCACCAAGGTAATGGCGGAAATGATGGTGCTCCTGCGGAAGCAAGGTGTCACTATTATCACGTACTTGGACGATCTCCTCATAAAAGCGAGATCAAGAGAGCAGTGGCTGAACAGCGTATCACTTTCTCTGGAAGTGTAACGGCAACACGGCTGGATTCTATATATTCCAAAGTTGCAGTTGGTTCCTACAGCTCATCTGCCTCTCCTAGGCATGATCCTAGACACAGACCAGAAAAAGGGGTTTATCTCCCAATAGAGAGAGCTCAGGAGCTCGTGACACTGGTCAGGAATCTATTAAAACCAAAACAGGTGTCAGTGCATCACTGCACTCGAGTCCTGGGAAGGATGGTGGCATCATACGAGGCCATTCCTTTCGGCAGGTTCCATGAGAGGACCTTCTAATGGGACTTACTGGACAAAGTGGTCCGGATCACATCTTTAGATGCATCGGTTAATCACCCTATCCCCCAGGGCCAGGGTGTCTCTCCTGTGGTGGCTGCAGAGTACTCACCTTCTCGAGGGCCGCAGGTTCGGCATTCAGGACTGGGTCCTGGTGACCACGGATGCAAGCCTCCGAGGGTGGGGGGCAGTCACTCAGGGAAGAAGTTTCCAAGGGCTGTGGTCAAGTCAGGAGACTTGCCTTCACATCAATATCCTGGAACTAAGGGCCATATACAACGCCCTAAGTCAAGCGGAGACCCTGCTTCGCAACCAATCGGTGCTGATCCAATCAGACAACATCACCGTAGTGGCTCATGTAAACCGCCAAGGCGGCACAAGGAGCAGGGTGGCGAGAAGCCACCAGAATTCTTCGATGGGCGGAGAATCACGTACGAGCACTGTCAGCAGTGTTCATTCCGGGAGTGGACAACTGGGAAGCAGACTTCCTCAGCAGACACGACCTCCACCCGGGAGAGGGGGGACTTCATCAAGAAGTCTTCGCGCAGATTGTAGGTCGGTGGGAACTGCCACAGGTGGACATGATGGCATCCCGCCTCAACAAAAAGCTACAGAGGTATTGCGCCAGGTCAAGAGACTCTCAGGCGATAGCTGTAGACGCACTGGTTACACCGTGGATGTTCCAGTCGGTTTATGTGTTTCCTCCTCTTCCTCTCTTACCCACGGTGCTGAGAATCATAAGGAAAAGAGGAGTGAGAACAATACTCATTGTTCCGGATTGGCCAAGAAGGACTTGGTATCCAGAGCTGCAAGAAATGCTCACAGAGGACCCATGGCCTCTGCCTCTAGGGCAGGATCTGTTGCAGCAGGGACCTTGTCTGTTCCAAGACTTACCGCAGCTGCGTTTGACGGCATGGCGGTTGAACGCCGGATCCTAGTAGAAAAAAGGGATTCCGGATGAGGTTATTCCTACGCGGATAAAGGCTAGGAAGGATGCGACGGCTTAACATTATCACCGTATACGGCGAAAATATGTTGCTGGGTGTGAGGCCAGGAATGCCTCTACAGAGGAATTCCAGCTGGGCCGTTTCCTTCACTTCCTACAGTCGGGAGTGACTTTGGGCCTAAAATTGGGGTCCATTAAGGTCCAGTTTTCGGCCCTATCCATTTTCTTTCATAAAAAACTAGCTTCTCTACCTGAAGTTCAGACGTTTGTAAAGGGAGTGCTGCATATTCAGCCCCCTTTTGTGCCAACAGTGGCACCTTGGGATCTTAACGTGGTGTTGAGTTTCCTGAAATCTCACTGGTTTGAGCCACTTAAGACCGTGGAGTTAACATATCTCACGTGGAAAGTGGTCATGCTATTGGCCTTAGCTTCGGCTAGGCGTGTGTCAGAATTGACGGCTTTGTCATGTAAAAGCCCCTATCTGGTTTTCCAGTGGACAGGGCAGAATTACGGACTCGTCCGCAATTTCTGCCAAAGGTGGTGTCATCTTTTCATTTGAACCAACCTATTGTGGTGCCTGCGGCTACTCGTGACTTGGAGGATTCCAAGTTGCTAGATGTAGTCAGGGCTTTGAAGATTTATGTAGCCAGAACGGCTGGAGTCAGGAAAACTGACTCGCTGTTTATCCTGTATGCATCCAACAAGCTGGGTGCTCCTGCTTCAAAGCAAACTATTGCTCGCTGGATCTGTAACACGATTCAGCAGGCTCATTCTGCGGCTGGCATGCCGCCTCCAAAATCAGTAAAAGCCCATTCCACAAGGAAGGTGGGCTCTTCTTGGGCGGCTGCCCGAGGGGTCTCGGCATTACAGCTTTGCCGAGCAGCTACTTGGTCGGGTTCAAACACCTTTGCAAAGTTCTACAAGTTTGATACCCTGGCTGAGGAGGACCTAGCGTTGGCTCATTCGGTGCTGCAGAGTCATCCGCACTCTCCCGCCCGTTTGGGAGCTTTGGTATAATCCCCATGGTCCTTACGGAGTCCCCAGCATCCACTAGGACGTTAGAGAAAATAAGATTTTACTCACCGGTAAATCTATTTCTCGTAGTTTGTAGTGAATGCTGTGCGCCCGTCCCAAGTGCGGACTTTCTGCAATACGTGTATATAGTTATTGCTTAAATAAAGGGTTATGTTATGTTGGCATCCGCGGTTGATGCTTTGTTGTTGTTCATACTGTTAACTGGGTATGTTATCACAAGTTATAAGGTGTGATTGGTGTGGCTGGTATGAGTCTTACCCTGGATTCCAAAATCCTTTCCTTGTAATGTCAGCTCTTCCGGGCACAGTTTCCTTAACTGAGGTCTGGAGGAGGGGCATAGAGGGAGGAGCCAGTGCACACCAGTGGTACTAAATCTTTCTTAGAGTGCCCAGTCTCCTGCGGAGCCCGTCTATTCCCCATGGTCCTTACGGAGTCCCCAGCATCCACTACGGACTACGAGAAATAGATTTACCGGTGAGTAAAATCTTATTTTCTGTTTCTTTCTTTCTTTTTTCTTTCTTTCTCTTTTTTTTCTCTTTTTCTCTCTTTCTTTCTCTTTTTTTCTTTCTGTTTCTTTCTCTTTTTCTTTCTTTCTTTCTCTCTTTTTTTTCTTTCTTTCTCTCTTTTTTTTTTCTTTCTTTCTCTTTCTTCCTTTCTCTTTTTTTCTCTTTCTTTCTTTCTTTCTTTCTTTCTTTCTTTCTCTTTTTTTCTTTCTTTCTTTCTTTCTTTCTTTCTCTTTTTTCTTTCTCTCTTTTTTCTTTGTCTTTCTTTCTCTTTTTTTCTCTTTCTTTCTCTTTTTTTCTTTCTCTCTTTTTTCTTTGTCTTTCTTTCTCTTTTTTTCTTTCTTTTTTCTTTGTTTTTCTTTCTTTCTTATCTTTCTTTCTCTTTCTCCTTTTTTTCTCTTTCTCTCTCGTTCACTTTCTTTTTCTCTTTCTTTCTTTCTCTTTCTTTCTTTCTTTCTTTCTTTCTCTTTCTTTCTTTCTTTCTTTCTTTCTCTTTCTTTCTTTCTTTCTTTCTCTTTCTTTCTCTTTCTTTCTTTCTTTCTTTCTCTTTCTTTCTCTCTTTCTTTCTTTCTTTCTTTTTCTTTCTCTTTCCTTCTCTTTTTCTTTCTCTTTCCTTCTCTTTTTCTTTCTCTTTCCTTCTCTTTTTCTTTCTCTTTCCTTCTCTTTTTCTTTCTCTTTCCTTCTCTTTTTCTTTCTCTTTCCTTCTCTTTCTATTTCTCTTTCTTTCTCTTTCTTTCTTTCTCTTTTTTTCTTTCACTTTCTTTTTCTTTCTTTCTCTTTTTTTCTTTCACTTTCTTTTTCTTTCTTTCTCTTTTTTTCTTTCACTTTCTTTTTCTTTCTTTCTCTTTTTTTCTTTCACTTTCTTTTTCTTTCTTTCTCTTTTTTTCTTTCACTTTCTTTTTCTTTCTTTCTTTCTCTTTTTTTCTTTCACTTTCTTTTTCTTTCTTTCTCTTTTTTTCTTTCACTTTCTTTCTCTTTTTTTCTTTCACTTTCTCTTTTTTTCTTTCACTTTCTTTCTTTCTCTTTTTTTCTTTTTCTTTTTCTTTCTTTCTCTTTTTTTCTTTCACTTTCTTTTTCTTTCTTTCTCTTTTTTTCTTTCACTTTCTTTTTCTTTTTCTCTTTTTTTCTTTCACTTTCTTTTTCTTTCTTTCTTTCTCTTTTTTTCTTTCACTTTCTTTTTCTTTCTTTCTCTTTTTTTCTTTCTCTTTCTTTCTCTTTTTTTCTTTCACTTTCTCTTTTTTTCTTTCACTTTCTCTTTTTTTCTTTCACTTTCTTTCTTTCTTTCTCTTTTTCTTTCTTTCTCTTTTTTTCTTTTTTTCTCTCTCTCTCTTTCACTTTCTTTTTCTCTCTTTCTCTTTCACTTTCTTTTTCTTTCTCTCTCTTTCCTTTCTTTCTTTCTCTCTCTTTTCTTTCTTTCCTTTTTTTCTTTCTTTTTTTCTTTCTTTCTTTCTTTCCTTTTTTTTCTTTCTTTCTTTCTCTCTTTCTTTCTTTCTCTTTTTCTTTCTTTCTTTCTTTCTTTCTTTTTCTTTTTCTTTCTTTCTTTCTCTTTTTCTTTCTTTCTCTTTTTTTTCTCTTTTTCTTTATTTCTTTTTCCCCTCTATTTCTTTCTCTCTTTTTTGCTTTCTTTCTTTCCTCTATTTCTTTCTCTTTTTTGCTTTCTTTCTTTCCTCTATTTCTTTCTCTTTTTTGCTTTCTTTCTTTCCTCTATTTCTTTCTCTTTTTTGCTTTCTTTCTTTCTTTCTTTCTCTCTTTCTTTCTTTCTCTCTTTTTTGCTTTCTTTCTTTCCTCTATTTCTTTCTCTTTTTTGCTTTCTGTCTTTCTCTTTCTTTCTTTCTCTTTTTTTCTTTCACTTTCTTTCTTTCTCTTTCTTTCTTTCACTTTCTTTCTTTCTTTCTCTTTTTCTTTCTCTTTTTTCTTTCTTTCTCTTTTTTTCTCTCTTTCACTTTCTTTTTCTCTCTTTCACTTTCTTTTTCTCTCTCTTTCCTTTCTTTCTTTCTTTCTTTCTTTCTTTCTTTCTTTCCTTTCTTTCTTTCTTTCTCTCTTTCTTTCTCTTTTTCTTTCTCTCTCTCTCTCTCTCTCTCTCTCTCTCTCTCTTTCTTTCTTTTTCTTTCTCTCTCTCTTTCTCTTTTTCTTTCTATCTTTTTTTCCTCTATTTCTTTCTCTCTTTTTTGCTTTCTTTTATCTTTCTTTCTTTCCTCTATTTCTTTCTCTTTTTTTGCTTTCTTTCTTTCTTTCTTTCTCTTTTTCTTTCTTTCTTTCTTTCTTTCTCTTTTTCTTTCTTTCTCTTTTTTCTTTCTTTCTCTTTTTTCTTTCTTTTTCTTTTACTATCTCTCTCTTGCTCTCTCTCTTTCTTTCTCTTTATTTCTCATTCTTTCTTTCACTTTTTCACTTTCTCTTTCTTTCTCATTCTTTCTCTCTCTCTCTTTCACTTTCTTACTTTTTCTTTCTTTCACTTTCTTTCTCTTTTTTTCTTTCTGTTTCTTTTTCTTTTTTCTTTTTCTTTCTCCTTTTCTTTCTCTCTCTTTCTCTTTCACTTTCACTTTCTTTTTTTCTTTCTTTCTTTCTTTCTCTTTCTTTCTTTCTCACTCTCTTTCTCACTCTCTTTCTTTCTTTCTTTTTCTTTCTCTTTCTTTCTTTCTTTTTCTCTTTCTTTCTCTCTTTTTTTCTTTCTTTCTTTTTTGTCTTTTTTTCTTTCTTTCTTTTTTTTGTCTTTCTTTTTCTTTCTTTCTCCCTCTCTTTCTTTCTTTCTCCCTCTTTCTTTCTTTTTTGTCTTTATTTCTTTCTTTTTTGTCTTTTTTTCTTTCTCTCTTTTTTGTCTTTTTTGCTTTCTTTCTTTTTTGTCTTTTTTGCTTTCTTTCTTTTTTGTCTTTTTTGCTTTCTTTCTCTCTTTTCTTTTTTGTCTTCTGCCATAGTCCAATAGAAAAGTTGTTATCCAGCGGGAAATAAAAAGAACACAGCGTTCAAACCTAACAGAGCCCTGTTCCTAACTGAATATGAGCTGATTTCACACTAGTTCCCCTGTTGTTATAAGTGGGTATCAGCCCAGGCTGCCTAGCACTGGGGCTAGTGGAGGAATATGTTACAGTTGGTGTGGCTTGCTTCCCAGTTTTTTCTATTTGTCAGGGTTTTACCATATATTTGAGTTACCCAATTCAGTGTCACACTGGTATCTGAAACCAGTAAGTTTTCTTTTGGAAATCTACGTTAGACCTATCTAAAAATGTTTAAACTGATGCACTGGATGGCCTTACTTCCTCTGTTCTGCTGTTCCTGCACATATATGGCTATGTCAGTGGTTCTCAAACTGTGCTGTGGCACCCTGGGGTGCCTCAGAACACTTCCAGGGGTGCCTTGGATTGATGGTCCAGGGCCAATTCAAATTATTTATGGTAAATGTAATAGGTAAAACCAGTGCTGGTGGCTGACAATCATAAAATATGTGGACAAACAGAAGCAAATCTTGTCCCCAACCACGTAATTGAACTTAAGGATGATACATAAACACAATTTACTTCATTTAATATTTCTATTTAGATGTCTCTGTAAGAAACTTTTGGCCTAGGGGTGCCTTTAAAAAAAATTCTGATACTCTAGGGTGCCATGATTCAAAAAAGTTTGAGAACCACTGGGCTATGTGTTATTTGTGGAAAGGACCAGCCTAGTTTATATTTGTGTTTATTAATATAAAAGAATGTAAGCTCTGACAGGCAGGGCTCTCCCTCATGTGCTCTGGCTTCCTTTACGCACAGCCCATTTCCAGTGACATGAAAATATTGGGTTATTACACATGAACACGCATCACCCCTGGAATCTAGTAAGTGGAAACTATTCAACCGGGTAAAGCTCCGTGTAAACGTGCAACCGAGGTCGAACCAACCCGGGACCAGTTAACAGCATAGGAAGACCCAACGTTTGGAGATGATCTGGACATGTAAGTCGTGTCCAGTCGCCTGTCTGAAAGGTGTCTCAGCTGAGTCGCATACGGTTTGGACCTGTGTATAAAATCCCGGTGCCAGACATGCGGGGCTGACTAGCCCTGTGCTGGGCATCCCCCCGCATGTCTGAGAAACTGATCGTAGATGTACTAAATTTAGCACATTTACGATCATATCTGAATTAGGCCCTTTGTTAGGTGCTCTGGAACCCTTGTGGCGCCATATAAATAAATTATCATAATAATATTTGTGGGAGCCTCCATACAATATATGAAATTAGCATCATGGGCCTGAATCACGGTTGCACGCAATTCTGGTTTGCGGGCATATCTTGCAATTTTTCACACTGTCCCTACGTCTGCATATGCAACCAGAAACATACGCATCTCAGGCACACCTCTGCTTGTGGATGAGTGGGTGTAAGTTGGCATTCTGAGAGCATGAAGTGTGAGTTGCGCCCCAGGCGAAAGTTTCCTTTGGCTCCCCCCAATTTCAAACTAGGGGCAGGGTGCAAACATATAGGGGTGTGGCTTCATGGTGAGGGGGGTGGTGGCCACAGAATAGTTTCAATTCACATTACAAGCGCAGTAGTGTCTGTCAGTCACATTACACCACACAGTAGTAACCCTTAAAGAAATTATGCCATGTCCTTATACACATTACGCCAGGTAGAGCCACTTTTATAAGTGTTAAGCCAGGTAGAGCCCCTTTTTTACACATTATGCCATGTAGAGCCCCTTACACACATTACGCCAGGTAGAACCCCTTATGACGTTACCCCAGAAAGAGCCCCTTACACACGTTATACGCCAGGTAGAGCCCTTTTATACAGAGAGAGTGTGTGTGTGTGTCCCTTACACACCGCACACCAGCTCCGGGTTAAGCCTGCCACGTCAATAGGTCCCTGGCTCCCATCCGTCTCTCACATGGACAGAGCGGGTACGTCCGGCCTCAGCAGTTCCCGATACCTCACTTCCGCCCAGCATGCATCTGGGTGGAAGTGATCAACGTGCGGGGGCAGTCAAATTAGATGGTGCTGGTGGGCTGACTGTGGCCGCGCTCTCAGACCACACTGCCCCGGGCAGCCGCTCTACTAGCCCGCCACTAAAACTGCCACCGCACACCACTACACTGTGTTATTAGCAACCTTCTTCCTTCTATTTTCTATCTCTTTGTCTGTATCTTCCAGCTTTCCTAGGGAGGAACCTTAGACTGCACACCTATAGCTGCTAGTAATGTGAGGTGCTACCTACTGAGACTTATAGTTCTACAGAGAAAAGGGGGGGTTGTAGGTGCACTATCTCTAGCATTACTGATATATAGTTTAGCATATAATAAACAGTGGAGTTTGCTTATGTATTGATCAATGCATGTAGCTGCAGCCCCACGGCAAGGGACTCCACTCTGCTGCAGTACCTAACACTATAGGGGTTCAAACCTAGGGCACGGGACCCCCCAAACCACCACAGCCAAGCGACCCCAGGGCATCACAGGGAATGATTATGTGTAGTGAGAAGGATTAAGGAATAGGTGAGAAAAAAGTGCAATGTGGTGAATTAATATAAGTGAAAAAGGTGTGACATATAATAAACAGTGAAAGTGCCAAATGAAATGTAATGCTTCCAGCTTTCATCCATTCCCTCCTCACATGATGTCACATGCAGCCCTGTCCTCCGTTACAAAGTCTCATAAGTGGACAGATGACTGCCTCCCACAAGATCTTTTGTGTTACTCTTCATAATCTAATGATCTGAGTGACTATTAGACGGGGCATGTGAATGGGCAGGAGATGAAGATTACAGGCAATAAGGTGCTCTGATTTCTTCCTTACTTGATTCAGTTATTATCTTGTACATACACACTTCCTCATTTACTTGTTTTTTGTTGACTTTATCCTTCCATGTATTTAGCAATAATCAGGTTTATTTCTTGCTTATTTCTATTGCTTTTGGAAATGACTAGCTCCTATGATGTGCACAAAGGGGGGAAATCAATTGTTTTATGCTGCATAATAATTATTGGGCTACCCAGCTATCCATTAAGATATGTGCTGGGAACATTGTTTTGTGCCCCTTGTGGTTCCCAAACCTTCTCTAATCACAACTTTTTTCACAGCAGCCCCTTGGTTCCAGCACTATGCCAGATGATCAGTGGTACATACAGCGGCATCCCGACTGCTAAACCTCCCACCACTCGCCACCTAAATCTAAACCACCCACAGGCCGGAGCATGACTCCCTTCTACAGCCTAACCAAGCTGAACCACAGCCTAACTGTGCCCTCCCGCAGCCTTACTGCCCCCCTGCAGCACCCAAACCTCCAGCAGCCTGACTTCCCCCGCAGCCTAACTGTGCCCTCCTGCAGCGTAACTTCCACCCGCAGTGTTACTTCCCACAAGCATCCTAACCCCCCCCCCAGCGTCTGATGTGTTCAGATTAAAAGAGGTGCCAGACCATCAGGTACCGGATAATCTGTGTTGTACCTTTACTACATTAAGTAAATAGTGCTTACCTGTCATCCTTAAGGTGGGTACACACTTAGCGATAAATTAAACAACGTCGCTCATTTTGACCCCTCCTGAGTGACATTGTTTAATTTATTGTTAAGTGTGTATGGTGGCGACGACTAGCGATGCGCGAGTCATTAGTGACCCTCGCTGTTGGCCGTGCATGCAGCTCAATTTGGGCTGTCGCCCCAAAACTGCATGCACAACCAGGCCGGTTTTCATATCACTTAGTGTGTACTCACTGCCGCCAACCGCCCCGGACCGGGAGGGGAGAACACTAGGCGACGTCGCTCATAGAGCACATCGCCTAGTGTGTACCCACCTTTAGGGTCCATTATGTGGTGGAGGACACTTTTTACAATTGGCAGCCACAATGACTTATTATGCCAATCACATTGTCCATAAATCATTTGATTTGGTCCTGGACAACCTTCCTGTGGCACCAGTGGCGGAACTAGCAAGCGGTGGGCCCAGGTGCGACAAAACGCTTTGGGCCCCCCCCATCCCCCTCTCGTCCGATCCAAGTCCACCCCCTCACCCCTGGAGAGGATCTGGTGAGGGGGACGTGCTCAGGGCCAGAAAAATGGATACCTAGCAACAGTGCCGTAACTAGACATTTTAGCACCGTGTGCAATAAACCGCATCGGAGCCCCACCCCTGCATGCAAAACAGGGGCAGTGCGCGCCGTAGGCGTGCGCAAAAATACATAGGGACGTGGCTTCATGGGGAAGGGGTGTGGCCACAAAATAATACCAATTCATAAAACGGTGCACAGTAGTCTCCATTATTCAAATTACGCCGCACAGTAGCATCACTACACCAGGTAGAGACCCTTTTACACCTTACGGCGGACAGATTCCCCTTTTTACACATTACGGCAGACAGCGTCCCCCTTTTTACACATAACGGCAGACAGCGTCCCCCTTTTTACACATTACGGCAGACAGCGTCCCCCTTTTTACACATAACGGCAGACAGCGTCCCCCTTTTTACACATAACGGCAGGCAGCGTGCCCTTGTTACACATAACGGCAGGCAGCGTGCCCTTGTTACACATAACGGCAGGCAGCGTGCCCTTGTTACACATAACGGCAGGCAGCGTGCCCTTGTTACACATAACGGCAGGCAGCGTGCCCTTGTTACACATAACGGCAGGCAGCGTGCCCTTGTTACACATAACGGCAGGCAGCGTGCCCTTGTTACACATAACGGCAGACAGCGTGCCCTTGTTACACATAACGGCAGACAGCGTGCCCTTGTTACACATAACGGCAGACAGCGTGCCCTTGTTACACATAACGGCAGACAGCGTGCCCTTGTTACACATAACGGCAGACAGCGTGCCCTTGTTACACATAACGGCAGACAGCGTGCCCTTGTTACACATAACGGCAGACAGCGTGCCCTTGTTACACATAACGGCAGACAGCGTGCCCTTGTTACACATAACGGCAGACAGCGTGCCCTTGTTACACATAACGGCAGACAGCGTGCCCTTGTTACACATAACGGCAGACAGCGTGCCCTTGTTACACATAACGGCAGACAGCGTGCCCTTGTTACACATAACGGCAGACAGCGTGCCCTTGTTACACATAACGGCAGACAGCGTGCCCTTGTTACACATAACGGCAGACAGCGTGCCCTTGTTACACATAACGGCAGACAGCGTGCCCTTGTTACACATAACGGCAGACAGCGTGCCCTTGTTACACATAACGGCAGACAGCGTGCCCTTGTTACACATAACGGCAGACAGCGTGCCCTTGTTACACATAACGGCAGACAGCGTGCCCTTGTTACACATAACGGCAGACAGCGTGCCCTTGTTACACATAACGGCAGACAGCGTGCCCTTGTTACACATAACGGCAGACAGCGTGCCCTTGTTACGCATAACGGCAGACAGCGTGCCCTTGTTACGCATAACGGCAGACAGCGTGCCCTTGTTACGCATAACGGCAGACAGCGTGCCTTTTACACATTACGGCAGACAGCCCCCCCAGCCACAACATGCGCCCCCTGCAAATAATCGATCGTATATTGAGGTGTCATGAAATAACCAACGTTTCAGGGCCCATGTGACAAGCTCTAGGACAAATAGGCAGATTTGAGCATAATGAACATCTGTGCACATGTGCATTCTGGGTGTATAACTGAACTATACCATAATGCACAGACCTATTTTACCACACACACACACACACACACACACACACACACACACACACACACACACACACGTTAGCAACCACAGTGTACTCTGCTGCTTTGATGGATTAATTCACCTGCTTTTATGGCTCTTATTGGCAGGGCTAGGAAGCCCGTTGAATCTTCTCTCCAGCACTAGGGATCCTGCCTGGAATGATGACATCCCCTCCCCACAGGCACGCGAATCGCGGGTAAAATGCCTCGAGTGGGCGGAGCTACGATCGTGGCCCGCGATCTGAAAAAAATCTTTTAAGTTAGTCAGGTTTTTTTGGGGGGTACACGTGCGCCAGTGAGAGGGATAGCAGCAGCAGCGCCTCAACCTATAACACAGCGCTGCTGCGGCTCCCTCCTCCACCTCCCTCCTCCTCCTTCCCCCCTGTGTCCGCTGCCTGCGCTGCTTTCCTCTCCTGTCCGGGCGGCTGTGTGCTGCGGGCAGCGAATGCCCGCAGCACACAGCGGCATGTAATGAGTCAGTTTGACTCATTACATGCTTTGGGCCCCTGGACAGTGGCGGGCCCCAGTGCAACGCACTGGTCGCACTGGCGGTAGTTCCGCCTCTGTTTGGCACCGCTGCAATTGTCTAGCCTCACCCCAGGGTGCCATCTCACACAGTGTGAGGATGGAGAATTGCCGGCGGTCGGGATCCCGGCGCCCAGCATAACAGTGCCGGGATCCCGGCAGCGGGGTGAGCGCAAAAGAGCCAATTGCGGGCACAGTGGCACGCGCTATTTATTCTCCGTTCAGGGGTGACGTGGACACCCCAAGAGGGAGAATAGTTGTCGGTATACTGGCTGTCGGTATACTGGCTGTCGGTTTGCTGAGCGCCGGGATCCCGACAGCTGGTATAACGAGTGCCACCCTTTGAGTATCACTACCTCATGGAAATGATAAAATAACTACTACTTGATTATAAAACACAGCTGAAACATATGCTGGAAAGTACAGTTGAGCAAATCTGCACAAGGCCTCGTACAACAAGTTACTTGTCTGATTGGGGAATAGCCTGTTAATTTTTTAAAATAAACCTTTGATCCATAAGGAGAGATGCTTCGTGGCAGCAGTATCGTCTTATTCATCCTATTTGCCAGAGTATTTTTATTGCATTATAATGAGACTTCTGATTTTATTGTGTTTTTATTATTCCTATTATAGTCTTATATATTCTTATGCTTATATTTATTTTGTAGACTTTGTATTATTGTAAAAAAGTTATTATATTGGGTTAATAAAGTCAGCTAAGCATTCTAAATAACAATTTGGGACCATTTATGGACGTACAAGGTTGTCATATCAGAACAATTGAAGTCCCATATGTTTGCGTGAAAGTGTGTTGCAAAAATATATATTTTTTATTTTTTATCCTGTATGTAGGGTACATCTTCCCTTTAATATGATGGTAGATTTCATTCTCACCTCGCACAAGTTGCCCTGGAGCAGACAGATGCAGAGCAAATATTGATTGTTACAAGGAAGGATTTCCTGCTTTATTTTTTGCCCTTAACCATATAGTGACTGCAACTCCGTAAATCATACAAGCATCTTCTTTTATTCAACATTCAAGCCCCTTTCAACATGTACAGCTCCCACTTGTTGGTTTCATTTACATTTTTTTTTCTGTGTGAAAAATAGTCTTAGCAGTCTGCAGTCTTTCAAATGGTTTGAAGCACAGTTTTAATATGTTGGACCTTCTCTGAAGTGTCATCAACTCCTAACATTCCGCCATGTCTCATCCCAGGCATCTTCCTAACCCCTTGTGATTAACAATAGCTCAGGGATCATGTCTGGAACACTGTATTCTCTACTTCTAGATGTATTTTCCATTACAGCATTCTTATTCTCGTATAGATTAAATCAGTCATGTTTTCTTATAATTAAAGCAGCTGTTAATTTTCTCATTCCAAGTCTTTGAAAATAAATATATGCCGTGATTAAAGTATAGAAGAATGTATTTTCATCCATCTTTCATTTACAGTGAGACAACAGGATGGATATATATATAATAAGATTTTAAACCTACCGGTAAATCTTTTTCTCCTAGTCCGTAGAGGATGCTGGGGACTCCGTAAGGACCATGGGGTATAGACGGGCTCCGCAGGAGACATGGGCACTCTAAAGACTTTAGAATGGGTGTGCACTGGCTCCTCCCTCTATGCCCCTCCTCCAGACCTCCGTTAGAGAAACTGTGCCCAGAGGAGACGGACAGTACGAGGAAAGGATTTTTGTTAATCTAAGGGCAAGATTCATACCAGCCCACACCAACCACACCGTATAACCTGGACAGTATAACCAACCAGTTAACCGTATGAACAAAACAGCATCAGCCAATGACTGATCTTAACTGTAACATAACCCTTATGTAAGCAACAACTATATACAAGTCTTGCAGAAATATGTCCGCACTGGGACGGGCGCCCAGCATCCTCTACGGACTAGGAGAAAAAGATTTACCGGTAGGTTTAAAATCTTATTTTCTCTTACGTCCTAGAGGATGCTGGGGACTCCGTAAGGACCATGGGGATTATACCAAAGCTCCAGACCGGGCAGGAGAGTGCGGATGACTCTGCAGCACCGATTGAGCAAACATGAGGTCCTCATCAGCCAGGGTATCAAACTTGTAGAATTTTGCAAAAGTGTTTGAACCCGACCAAGTAGCTGCTCGGCAAAGCTGTAAAGCCGAGACTCCTCGGGCAGCCGCCCAAGAAGGGCCCACCTTCCTCGTGGAATGGGCCTTTACCGAAATTGGTAACTGCAATCCAGCCGTAGAATGAGCCTGCTGAATCGTGTTACAGATCCAGCGAGCAATAGTCTGCTTAGAAGCAGGAGCGCCAACCTTGTTGGCTGCATACAGGACAATAAGTGCCTCTGTTTTCCTAACCCGAGCTGTCCTGGCTACGTACATTTTTAAAGCCCTGACTACATCCAAGGACTTGTAATCCTCCAAGTCTCCCGTAGTCTCCGGCACCACAATAGGTTGGTTCATATGAAACGATGAAACCACCTTAGGCAAAAATTGAGGACGAGTCCTCAACTCTGCTCTATCCACATGGAAAATCAGATAGGGGCTTTTGTGAGACAAAGCTGCCAATTCGGACACCCGCCTTGCAGATGCCAAGGCCAACAACATGACCACCTTCCACGTGAGAAATTTTAATTCAACCGTTTGAAGAGGTTCAAACCAGTGAGATTTTAGGAACCGTAACACCACGTTAAGGTCCCATGGTGCCACTGGGGGTTGGATGTGCAGCACTCCCTTTACAAAAGTCTGGACAACTGGGAGAGCAGCCAATTCCTTCTGAAAGAATATAGATAGGGCCGAAATCTGTACCTTAATGGAGTCTAACTTCAGGCCCATATCCACTCCTGTCTGTAGAAAGTGGAGAAAACGGCCCAGGTGGAAATCTTCCGTAGGAGCATTCTTGGCTTCACACCAAGATACATACTTCCTCCAGATACGGTGATAATGTTTCGCCGTCACCTCCTTCCTAGCCCTTATCAGAGTAGGGATGACTTCCTCCAGAATACCTTTCCCAGCTAGGATTCGGTGTTCAACCGCCATGCCGTCAAACGTAACCGCGGTAAGTCTTGGAACACGCAGGGCCCCTGCTGCAACAGGTCCTCCTTGAGAGGAAAGGCCATGGATCTTCTGTGAGCATTTCCCGAAGATCCGAATACCAGGCCCTTCGAGGCCAATCTGGAACAATGAGTATTGTCTGCACTCTTTTTCGTCTTATGATTCTCAATATTTTTGAGATGAGAGGAAGAGGAGGGAACACATAGACCGACTGAAACACCCATGGTGTCACCAGGGCGTCTACTGCTACTGCCTGAGGGTCCCTTGACCTGGCACAATACCTCCGAAGCTTCTTGTTGAGGCGTGACGCCATCATGTCTATTTGAGGAAGTCCCCAAAGACTTATTATCTCTGCAAAAACTTCATGATAAAGTCCCCACTCTCCTTGTCCCGCCTTGGCGGTTTACATGAGCCACGTCTGTGACGTTGTCTGATTGAATCAGCACCGGTAGGTCGCGAAGAAGATTCTCCGCTTGTCGTAGGCTGTTGTATATGGCCCTTAATTCCAGTTTGTTGATATGTAGACAAGCCTTCTGGCTTGACCATAGGCCCTCAAAGTTTCTTCCTAGTGTGACTGCTCCCCATACTCGGAGGCTCGCGTCCGTGGTCACCAGAACCCAGTCTTGAATGCCGAACCTGCGACCCTCTAGAAGGTGAGTACTCTGCAGCCACCACAGGAGAGACACCCTAGCCCTGGGGGACAGGCTTATTTTCTGATGAATTTGAAGATGGGACCCGGACCACTTGTCCAGAAGGTCCCACTGAAATGTCCTCGCATGAAACCTGCCGAAGGGGATGGCCTCGTAGGTCGCCACCATTTTTCCCAGTACTCGAGTGCATTGATGGACTGACACTCTTGACGGTTTTAACAGGTCTCTGACCATGTTCTGGAGTTCCTGGGCTTTTTCCATTGGGAGAAAAACCCTCTTTTGTTCCGTGTCCAGAATCATGCCTAAGAAAGACAGCTGAGTCGTTGGAACCAACTGTGACTTTGGTAGATTTAGAATCCAGCCATGTTGCTGCAGCACTCTCAGGGAGAGCGACACGCTTTTCAGCAGCAGGCATTCTTTTCCCTCTACCCTTACCTCTGGCGAGGAAGGAAGAGCCCCGACCTCTTCTGGACTTATGCGGCCGAAAGGACTGCATCTGATATTGAGGTGTTTTCTTTTGCTGTGGGGTAACATAAGGTAAAAAAGTAGATTTACCCGAGGTAGCTGTGGAAACCAGGTCCGCGAGACCTTCACCAAATAAAACCACACTCTTGTAAGGCAAAACTTCCATATGCCTCTTTGAGTCGGTATCACCCGTCCATTGGCGGGTCCACAGGGCACGCCTAGCAGAAATCGCCATGGCGTTGGCTCTCGAACCTAGCAGCCCAACATCCCTCTGAGCGTCTCTCATATATAAGACTGCGTCTTTAATGTGACCTAAGGTCAATAAAATGGTATCCCTATCTAGGGTATCAATGTCAGCTGACAAGGTATCTGTCCAAGCTGCTACAGCGCTACAAACCCAAGCCGGCGCTATTGCCGGTCTGGGCAAAGCACCCGTATGTGTATAAATTGATTTTAAAGTAGTTTCCTGTGTGCGATCAGCAGGATCCTTGAGGGCTGCCGTGTCTGGAGACGGTAGCGCCACCTTCTTGGACAAGCGCGTTAAAGCCTTGTCTACCCTGGGCGATGATTCCCACCGTACCCTGTCCTGTGCAGGGAAAGGATACGCCATAAGAATCCTCTTGGGAATCTGCAGTTTTTTATCTGGAGTTTCCCAAGCTTTTTCAAATAACGCATTCAGCTCATGAGATGGGGGAAAGGTTACTTCAGGTTTCTTTTCCTTAAACATGCATACCCTCGTGTCAGGGACAGAGGGGTCATCTGTAATATGCAAAACATCTTTTATTGCAATAATCATATAATGAATACTTTTAGCCACCCTTGAGTGTAACCTCGCATCATCGTAGTCGACACTGGAGTCAGAATCCGTGTCGGTATCAGTGTCTGCTACTTGGGACAGGAGACGTTTCTGAGACCCTGAAGGGCCCTGTGACACAGTCAAAGCCATGGATTGACTCCCTGTTTTATCCCTGGACTCTGCTTTGTCCAATCTCTTATGTAATAAAGTCACATTTGCATTTAAAACATTTCACATATCCAACCAATCAGGTGTCGGAGTTGCCGACGGAGACACCACAATCATCTGCTCCACCTCCTCCTTAGATGAGCCTTCCGCTTCAGACATGCCGACACACACGTACGGACACCCTCCCACACTCAGGGATATATCTATATGGAGACAGTTCCCCAATAAGGCCCTTTGGAGAGACAACGAGAGAGTATGCCAGCGCCACCTGACACTGGAATAAAATCCCATCCAGTACAGCGCTTTTATATATATATATATATATATATATATATATATATATATATATATACACACACACACACACACACACACACACACACACACACACACACACACACTCACTCACTCACTCACTCACTCACTCACTCACTGCGCCAATCAAATGTGCCCCCCCTCTTCTTTGCCCTCTGTAACCGTGTTCTGTAGGGGAGAGTCCGGGGAGCCAGCTTCTCTGCAGTGTGCTGTGGAGAAAATGGCGCTGGTTAGTGCTGGAGAATCAAGCTCCGCCCCCTCAGCGGCGGGCTTCGGTCCCGCTCAAATTATTTATACTGGCGGGGGTTTATTAATATACTGCCTCCGCAGTATCTACTCTAAATGCCAGTGTCCCTTGAGGCTTATATTGCTGCCCAGGGCGCCGCCCTGCACCCTTACAGTACCCGCTGTGTGTATGTGTGGGAGCAATGGCGCGCAGCGTTACCTCCGTGAAGATCTGAAGTCTTCTGCCGCCTTTGAAGTCTTCTTTTCTTCTCAATACTCACCCAGCTTCTATCTTCTGGCTCTGTGAGGAGGATGGCGGCGCGGCTTCGGGACGAACGGCGAGGGTGAGAACTGCATTCCGACCCTCTGGAGCGAATGGTGTCCAGTAGCCTAAGAAGCAGAGCCTATTATTTAAGTAGGTCTGCTTCTCTCCCCTTAGTCCCACGATGCAGGGAGCCTGTTGCCAGCAGTGCTCCCTGAAAATTAAAAACCTAACAAAAAGTATTTTTCAGAGAAACTCAGGAGAGCTCCCCTGCAGTGCACCCAGTCTCCTCTGGGCACAGGATCTAACTGAGGTCTGGAGGAGGGGCATAGAGGGAGGAGCCAGTGCACACCCATTCTAAAGTCATTAGAGTGCCCATGTCTCCTGCGGAGCCCGTCTATACCCCATGGTCCTTACGGAGACCCCAGCATCCTCTAGGACGTAAGAGAACTATATATGTAAATATATATATATATATATATATATATATATAAACACACAGTGTGTGTGTGTGTGTATATATATATTATGTTGGGAGTAGTCACCCTCTACTCTGTCAGGTTTTTCAGAATTAAATGCCTGGGGGGGAATAAAAAAAAAAAAATATATATATATATATATATATATATATATATATATAATTTTTTTTTTTTTTTTATTCCCCCCCAGGCATTTAATTCTGAAAAACCTGACGTAGAGGGTGACTACTCCCAACATAAAGAGCAGTTAGGAAGGACTATGGGGCACATGTATTAAGTCTGGAGAAGAGATAAAGCAGAGATAAGTGCAAGGTGATAACGCACCAGCCAATCAGCTTCTGTCAATTTACATATTGGAGCTGACCGGCTGGTTTGTTATCACTTTGCACTTATCATTGCTTTATCACTTCTCCAAACTTAATAAAACTGCCCCTATGTACCGTGAGGTCTTCCCTGGCAAGTGCCATGTGTCCAAAGTAGAGAGAATACAAACTGGTTAAAAGAAGTATTTTAAAAGAACTTGGTCAGTTTAGATGTTTCAAGCATTACAAGGGATTGGGTTTTCTGCACAAATCATATACATGTATATTCAAAAGCCCATCTTAAAATAAAATAATATAGGAAAATATATAACTTATGTTAAAATATCTCAAATTACAAGTACAATCATGAAAAACGCACAAGGCAGTTTGCAGTTGACTACTTTGTATTGTTTTTCTTTTAAACCACTTCAGCAGATAAAGTGGTCATTCAGTTAGGTTCCTGCTCATTCTCACAGCGCACTCGCACTGCGAATTACATTTGCAATCCAAGTCCAAACTAGCATTGATTTTCTAGATGAAATTCAGTTTTTTTTTTGTGTGCAGCCCCCTGAGCAGGTGAAATCATAAGGTTTAAAATGTCAGGACACAGTGCATAACCTCTGCTGGTACACCCCTCCTAATGAATAATCATGCACCTGTACCATAATTTGGCTCAAGACATACAAGTTTTCAGGTGAATTTCTCTAAAAAGTTCAATAATGGATTAAATGATGTGGGACAGCTCCATGGAGGTGTAAATGATGTGAGGCAGCTCCATGGAGGTGTAAATGATGTGGGACAGCTCCATGGAGGTGTAAATGATGTGAGGCAGCTCCATGGAGGTGTAAATGATGTGAGGCAGCTCCATGGAGGTGTAAATGATGTGGGACAGCTCCATGGAGGTGTAAATGATGTGGGACAGCTCCATGGAGGTGTAAATGATGTGGGATAGGGACGTGGAGGTGTAAATGATGTGGGACAACTCCATGGTGTGGGACAGGGACATAGAGGTGTAAATGATGTGGGACAAGTACGTGGAGGTGTAAATGATGTGGGACAGCTATGTGGAGGTGTAAATGATGTGGGACAAGTACGTGGAGGTGTAAATGATGTGGGACAGCTATGTGGAGGTGTAAATTATGTGGGACAAGTACGTGGAGGTGTAAATGATGTGGGACAGCTATGTGGAGGTGTAAATTATATGGGACAAGTACGTCGAGGTGTAAATGATGTGGGACAGGGATGTGGAGGTGTAAATGGTGTGGGACAGGGACGTGGAGGCTAGCCACCATAGGCATTTCCATAATGGGTGCACATGGGCCCCTGGGTCCAGGGGGGACCACTCTGCACACCCTGTACCCATATTTTATACATACCCCAGCCCTGCACTGCAGACACAAATCACTTGGAAAATGGCTGCCGCGGCCATTTCTGAGTGATTTGCGTATGCGCACTAGAGATGTCCCCGGGAACAAGGCGCAGGTGCCATGTTTCCGGAGACCTGCGTATCGGCAGTAGACTCTGGCATAATGTCAGTCGCCTCCTCTCTTAAAAAGCCCCTGCTGGCTACACCACAAAATTGGCATACACACTATTGTCAGGCGCAAGCTAACCTACCAGTATGTTTTTGGCGTGTAGGAGGAAACTGGAACTTCCAGGTGAAACCCACAAACTTAACACCGAGAGTACTTTGGTCAGGAATTGAACTTTTGGCTGCAAGGCATTAATGCTGCCCAATATTGACACATCCGAGGCCACACAATGACACTGCTGAAAACATTTCTGTACCATTAGACTTTTGTGTCATCTGCTGACTGCAGTAACAGGCCCAGTGTGGTTAGTCCCTTTATACAACTAAATTAGAAACTGATCCTGTTGCCTGCTAAGTATTTTCCATACCACAGGGAGCCTCTGACACAGAATCCATGTAGTTTTGCTAATTTAACTAAAGAATATTTCTATTTTATAACACAACTAAACAAAAGACTTTTAATTCTGTCTCAACATTTACATTACAATGATATCTTATGATTATGTAATAAAAAAATATTTTTTCCTTTGCAGGCAGGGCACACCATTTTGATGATATGTAAAATGGAACGGTTTACGGACTTTGGCACCCAGACAGATGCTGTGGTGGTGCTATCCATTGCACAGGCTGCAGTTCTGGGCCTGGTGTCTGACAATGAGCTGTTTGGTGCCACAATCAGTCCAAGTGGTTTCTTTCCTGCCTCCCGGAATGACTATTCAGATAATGGACCCACTGAGGCTGAACAGCCAGAAGGTGAGACCTACCTGAGCTCAGGGGGAAAGGTTGCAGCTGAGCCTCTGGAAGACGAGGTCTTGGACTCAGAAAAACACACAAGAAGGAAGAAGCGGTTGCCAGTTAGAGTCGTTCCGAAAATTAAATATGAAAAGCCTGAGGAGGAGAAAGATGATGGAGAGATCTGCCAAGTAGTGGTAGAAGCCAAAACTGAAGAGGGAGAAAGTGAGGAAACCATTTCACAGGATATTCAGGAGCAGACATGTGAGAATGCCGTGCAAAACAGTACTGTGAAAATGATTGACCTCAGCACATTCCGCAGAAGGCCAAAAAGGCCTCGGCACTTTCGGGAAAGACAACGGCATGAGATGGAGTCAGACTATAGTCACATTTTACAGCATCCCCTGCAGAGCTCATACCCTCTTCCACCTATGCCTTTGATACAAGGGAATTCCAATTTGGGGAGTATGCAAAGGCAATGCAGTTTTAGCCCTAGCTTAATGCAGCATAGTGACCCCAGAGTCCAAATTGTCGGATCTCCTAAGACAGAGGAAAATTTGCATAACTACATTTGGCCGGAGCCTAACGAATTTGAAACAGACCCAATTGAAACAATTGAGCGTAACAAAAAGGCCCAGCTGGACAGGCTAGACATAAATGTCCAGATTGATGATTCTTATCTGGTGGAGGCTGGTGACCGCCAGAAGCGGTGGCAGTGCCGGATGTGTGAGAAATCCTATACCTCAAAATACAACTTAGTCACACACATACTGGGGCACAGCGGCATCAAGCCCCACTCCTGTCCACACTGCAACAAGCTTTTCAAGCAGCCAAGTCATTTACAGACTCACCTCCTCACTCACCAAGGGACAAGACCGCACAAGTGTGAGGTATGCAACAAAGCGTTCACACAGACCAGCCATCTGAAAAGACACATGTTACTCCACACAGACATCAAACCCTACAGCTGCCGTTTTTGTGGCCGGGGCTTTGCCTATCCCAGTGAACTGAAAGCCCATGAAGTAAAACATGAAAATGGCAGATGTCATGTTTGTGTTGAATGTGGTCTGGACTTTGCTACTCTAACACAGCTGAAGCGTCATATCTCATCACACCAAGGACCTACAATGTACCAGTGTATGGAGTGCAACAAGTCCTTCCACTATCGCAGCCAGCTGCAAAACCATATGCTGAAACATCAGAATGTGCGACCATTTGTCTGTAAGGAGTGCGGCATGGAGTTCAGTCAGATCCACCATCTGAAACAACACTCCCTTACACACAAGGTAGGCTTTTCTTTATAACTCCCACAATGCTTTTAGTATTTTCGTTAGACTATATAACCCTGGTCCGTAGCATTATTTCCCCTGTAAAAGTTTTTTTATAGTGTATTCTTGTTAAAACCCAGTAAATACAGAAAGCTCTGTGAAAGTAATGCAGGAAGGTATTGTGAACAGTAACCCCTCCTAGTCTGAATGCACATTTATGGATAACATCAGCCGTGCACGCTGGGTGTTGTACAACAATAACAGCCGCTGAGCTACAAGGTTGCTAATCCTGCTCTGCAGGTCCCACTGATACGCTCTATATAGTGCGTGGCAAGGCGTCTGGATAGAGGGACCACCCATGGAATATGAAATAACCCTGCATTCATTTGCAACATACAATGCATGCCATGCGTGATCTTTTGTAAACATTTAATAAACATGCATGACCGTTCTATTACCCCCATATTAGGGCTACACTGGAAACTGGTGCTTACTAATGTACACAATTTTGAACGATTTTATGAAAGAAAAAACAAGAGAGCATGATCGCTATCATTGACACTGGTTCCTGAGGTATTGTAGGTGGTGGACTCACTGTTCTTTTTAGCTCTTGATTGTGAAGTTACAAAACTATCTGGCTCCCTCTTGTGGTGTGTGGATGTAAAACAGGCAGTGTTCCCTTGTTTCATTGAAGACTCATTTCTGGTTTCGGTTTTGTTAATGTCACGAATACTGTATATTTCACAGATGTCACTTGTTGCTCATGAGTTGATGGGCTGCATTCTTCAAACCTGGTAATTGCACTTTATTCATCAAACTCCTATTTCTCGAACGTCCTAGTGGATGCTGGGGACTCCGTCAGGACCATGGGGAATAGCGGCTCCGCAGGAGACAGGGCACAAAAGCAAGCTTTTAGGATCACATGGTGTGTACTGGCTCCTCCCCCTATGACCCTCCTCCAAGCCTCAGTTAGGTTTTTGTGCCCGGCCGAGAAGGGTGCAATCTAGGTGGCTCTCTTAAAGAGTTGCTTAGAAAAAGTTTTTAGGTTCTTTATTTTCAGTGAGTCCTGCTGGCAACAGGCTCACTGCATCGAGGGACTTAGGGGAGAGATTTTCAACTCACCTGCGTGCAGGATGGATTGGATTCTTAGGCTACTGGACATAGCTCCAGAGGGAGTCGGAACACAGGGCTCGCCCTGGGGTTCGTCCCGGAGCCGCGCCGCCGACCCCCCTTGCAGATGCTGAAGATGAAGAGGTCCGGAACCAGGCGGCAGAAGACTCTCAGTCTTCATCAGGTAGCGCACAGCACTGCAGCTGTGCGCCATTGTTGTCAGCACACTTCACACAGCGGTCACGGAGGGTGCAGGGCGCTGGGGGGGGGCGCCCTGGGCAGCAATGTATAATACCTGTATGGCGAAAAATACATCACATATAGCCCTTGAGGCTATATGGATGTATTTAACCCCTGCCAGATATCTAAAACTCCGGAGAAGAAGCCCGCCGAAAAGGGGGCGGGGCCTATTCTCCTCAGCACACAGCGCCATTTTCCCTCACAGAAAGGCTGGTGGGAAGGCTCCCATGATCTCCCCTGCACTGCACTACAGAAACAGGGTTAAAACAGAGAGGGGGGGGGGCACTGATTTGGCGATATGTATATATATTAAAATGCTATAAAAGGAACACTTATATAAAGGTTGTCCCTGGATAATTATAGCGTTTTGGTGTGTGCTGGCAAACTCTCCCTCTGTCTCCCCAAAGGGCTAGTGGGTCCTGTCCTCTATCAGAGCATTCCCTATGTGTGTGCTGTATGTCGGTACGTGTGTGTCGACATGTATGAGAAAAATATTGGTGAGGAGGCGGAGCAAATTGCCTGTAATGGTGATGTCACTCTCTAGGGAGTCGACACCGGAATGGATGGCTTATTTATGGAAATTACGTGACAATGTCAACACGCTGCAAGCCGGTTGACGACATGAGAGGGCCGGCGAACAAATTAGTATCTGTCCAGGCGTCTCAAACACCGTCAGGGGCTGTAAAATGCCCATTTACCTCAGTCGGTCGACACAGACCCAGACACGGACACTGATTTCAGTGTCGACGGTGAAGAAACAAACGTATTTTCTTTTAGGGCCACACGTTAAGGGCAATGAAGGAGGTGTTACATATTTCTGATACTCCAAGTACCACAAAAAAGGGTATTATGTGTGAGGTGAAAAAACTACCTGTAGTTTTTCCTGAATCAGATAAATTAAATGAAGTGTGTGATGATGCGTGGGTTTCCCCCGATAGAAAATTATTGGCGGTATACCCTTTCCCGCCAGAAGTTAAGGCGCGGTGGGAAACACCCCTCAGGGTGGATAAGGCGCTCACACGCTTATCAGAACAAGTGGCGGTACCATCTACGGATAGGGCCGTACTTAAGGAGCCAGCTTGATAGGAGGCTGAAAAATATCCTAAAAAGTATACACACACATGCTGGTGTTATACTGCGACCAGCGATCGCCTCAGCCTGGATGTGCAGAGCTGAGGTGGCTTGGTCGGATTCCCTGACTAAAAATATTGATACCTTTGACAGGGACAGTATTTTATTGAATATAGAGCATTTAAAGGATGCATTTCTATATATGCGAGATGCGCAGAGGGATATTTGCACTCTGGCATCAAGAGTAAATGCGATGTCCATATCTGCAAGAAGATGTTTATGGACACGACAGTGGTCAGGTGATGCAGATTCCAAACGGCACAAAGATGTATTGCCGTATAAAGGGGAGGAGTTATTTGGGGTCGGTCCATGGGACCTGGTGGCCAGGGCAACTGCTGGAAAATCCACCGTTTTTTACCCTAAGTCACATCTCTGCAGAAAAAGACACCGTCTTTTCAGCCTCAGTCCTTTCGTCCCTATAAGAGTCATATCTGCCCAGGGATAGAGGAAAGGGAAGAAGACTGCAGCAGGCAGCCCATTCCCAGGAACAGAAGCCCTCCACCGCTTCTACCAAGTTCTCAGCATGACGCTGGGACCGTACAGGACCCCTGGATCCTACAAGTAGTATCCAAGGGGTACAGATTGGAATGTCGAGAGGTTTCCCCCCTCGCAGGTTCCTGTAGTCTGCTGTACCAATGTCTCCCTCCGACAGGGAGGCAGTATTGAAAACAATTCACAAGCTGTATTCCCAGCAGGTGATAATAAAATTACCCCTCCGACAACAAGGAAAGGGGTATTACTCCACACTATATGGTGGTACTGAAGGCTAGGTGAGACCTATTCTAAATCTGAAAAATTTGAACACTTGCAAGGGTTCAAATCCAGATGGAGTCACTCAGAGCAGTGATAGCAAAGAACAAGGGGACTATATGGTGTCCCGGGACATCAGGGATGCTTACCTCCATGTCCCAAAATTTGCCTTTTCTCACCAAGGGTACCTCAGGTTCGTGGTACAGAACTGTCACTATCAGTTTCAAGACGATGCCGTTGGATTGTCCAAGGCACCCCGGGTCCTTACCAAGGTAATGACCGAAAGGAGGATTCGTCTTCAAAGAAAATGGACGACCTCCTGATAAGAACAAGGTCCAGAGAACAGTTGGAGGTCGGAGTAGCACTATCTCAAGTAGTTCTACGACAGCACGGGTGGATTCTAAATATTCCAAAACCGCAGTTGTTCCGACGACACGTCTGCTGGTCCTAGGGATGATTCTGGACACAGTCCAGGAAAAGGTGTTTCTCCCAGAGGAGAAAGCCAGGGAGTTATCCGAGCTAATCGGGATCCTCCTAAAACCAGGAAAAGTGTCAGTGCATCATTGCACAAGAGTCCTGGTAAAAATGGTGGCTTATTACGAAGCGCTTCCATTCGGCAGATTTCACGCAAGAACTCTTCAGTGGGATCTGCTGGACAAATGGTCCGGATCGCATCTTCAGATGCATCAGCGGATAACCCTATATCCAAGGACAAGGGTGTCTCTCCTGTGGTGATTACAGAGTGCTCATCTTCTAGAGGGCCGCAGATTCGGCATTCAGGATTGGATGCTGGTGACCACGGAGGCCAGCCTGAGAGGCTGGGGAGCAGTCACACAAGGAGTGTGATCAAGTCTGGAGAATTCTCTCCACATAAATATACTGGAGCTAAGAGCAAATTTATAATGCTCTAAGCTTAGCAAGACCTCTGCTTCAAGGTCAGCCGGTATTGATCCAGTGGGATAACATCACGGCAGTCGCCCACGTAAACAGAAAGGGCGGCACAAGAAGCAGGAGGGCAGTGGCAAAACTGCAAGGATTTTTCGCTAGGCGGAAAATCATGTGATAGCACTGTCAGCACTGTCATTCCGGGAGTGGAGGACTGGGAAGCAGACTTCCTCAGCAGGCACGACCTCCACCCGGGAGAGTGGGAACTTCATCGGGAAGTTTTCCGCATGATTGTGAACCGTTGGGAAAGACCAAAGGTGGACATGATGGCGTCCCGCCCGAACAAAAAATGGGACAGGTATTGCGCCAGGTCACGAGACCTTCAGGCGATAGCTGTGGACGTCCTGGTAACACCGTGGGTGTAACAGTCGGTGTATGTGTTCCCTCCTCTGCTTCTCATAACCAAGGTATTGAGAATTATAAGACATAGAGGAGTAAGAACTATACTCGTGGCTCCGGATTGGCCAAGAGGGACTTGGTAACCGGAACTTCAAGAGATGCTCACAGAGGACTAATGGCCTCGGGAGCTAAGAAGGGATTTGCTTTCAGCAAGTACCATGTCTGTTCCAAGAGGAACCGTGGCATCGGCCTTTAAGAAAGGACCTGCTCCAGCAGGGACCTTGTCTGTTCCAAGACTTACCGCGACTGCGTTTTGACGGCATGGCGGTTTGAACGCCGGATCCTAAGGAAAAAGGCATTCCGGAAGAGGTCATACCTACCCTGGTCAAAGCCAGGAAGGAGGTGACCGCACAACGTTATCACCACATGTGGTAAAAATATGTTGCGTGGGTGAGGCCAGGAAGGCCCCACGAAAAAATTTCAACTAGGTCGATTTCTACACTTCCTGCAAACAGGAGTGTCTATGAGCCTCAAATTGGGGTCCATTAAGGTTCAAGTTTCGGCCCTATAGATTTTCTTCCAGAAAGAATTGGCTTCAGTTCCTGAAGTCCAGACGTTTGTCAAGGGAGTATTGCATATACAGCCCTTGTGTGCCTCCAGTGGCACCGTGGGATCTCAACGTAGTGTTGGGATTCCTCAAATCATATTGGTTTGAACCACTCAAATCTGTGGATTTGAAATATCTCACATGGAAAGTGACCATGCTGTTGGCCCTGGCCTAGGCCAGGCGATTGTAAAAATTGGCGGCTTTGTATTACAAAAGCCCATATTTGATTTTCCATTCGGACAGGGCAGAACTGCGGACTCGTCCCCAGTTTCTTCCTAAGGTGGTGTCAGCGTTTTCACCTGAAACAACCTATTGTGGTGCCTGCGGCTACTAGGGACTTGGAGGACTCCAAGTTGCTAGACGTTGTCAGGGCCCTGAAAATATATATATATATATATATATATAATTCCAGGACGGCTGGAGTCAGAAAGTCTGACTTGCTGTTTATATTGTAGGCACCCAAAAAGCTGGGTGCTCCTGCTTCTAAGCAGACTATTGCTCGTTGGATTTGTAGTACAATTCAGCTTGCACATTCTGTGGCAGGCCTGCCACAGCCAAAATCTGTAAATGCCCATTCCACAAGGAAGGTGGGCTCATCTTGGGCGGCTGCCCGAGGGGTCTCGGCTTTACAACTTTGCCGAGCAGCTACTTGGTCAGGGGCAAACACGTTTGCAAAATTCTACAAATTTGATACCCTGGCTGAGGAGGACCTGGAGTTCTCTCATTCGATGCTGCAGAGTCATCCGCACTCTCCCGCCCGTTTGGGAGCTTTGGTATAATCCCCATGGTCCTGACGGAGTCCCCAGCATCCACTAGGACGTTAGAGAAAATAAGATTTTACTTACCGATAAATCTATTTCTCATAGTCCGTAGTGGATGCTGGGCGTCCATCCCAAGTGCGGATTGTCTGCATTACTTGTACATAGTTATTGTTACAAAAAATCGGGTTATTATTGTTGTGAGCCATCTTTTTTAGAGGCTACTTCATTGTTATCATACTGTTAACTGGGTTCAAATCACAAGTTGTACGGTGTGATTGGTGTGGCTGGTATGAGTCTTACCCGGGATTCAAGATCCTTCCTTATTGTGTACGCTCGTCCGGGCACAGTACCTAACTGAGGCTTGGAGGAGGGTCATAGGGGGAGGAGCCAGTACACACCATGTGATCCTAAAAGCTTGCTTTTGTGCCCTGTCTCCTGCGGAGCCGCTATTCCCCATGGTCCTGACGGAGTCCCCAGCATCCACTACGGACTATGAGAAATAGATTTATCGGTAAGTAAAATCTTATTTTTTGTAGATTGTACGCTTGCAACCCTTCATATTTTTACTTTTAATACCCAGACTTATTTTACGACTATTCATTTCCAAATGTAAAGCACTACAGTGTATGATGGCTATACATTAAGAGTTGTTAATACTGATAATGGCTAGGAATGTATGTCCCAAATATGTCCCAAATATGTCTTATCATTCTTCTGCCCGAGTGCATTTTAATATAAATGATTTCTTCTTTATTTATTTCAGGGGGTAAAGGAATTTAAATGCGAGGTATGTGGGCGGGAATTCACTCTGCATGCCAACATGAAGCGTCACATGCTGATCCATGCCAGTGTTCGCCCATTCCAGTGCCATATCTGCTTTAAGACCTTTGTGCAAAAGCAAACGCTGAAGACTCATATGATAGTGCACTCCCCTGTCAAGCCGTTCAAATGCAAGGTACAAGCCAGACAATCTCCCCTCAGTAATGGGCTATTCTGAACTGGGCTCTTCTTGAATGTCTGTGGATGGCAATGACGCAATTCAGTGATTTTAATTACCCATTCATTCTTGAAGTTAACATATTGTGTTGTGTATATGTGGCATTATACAGAATAAGCAATAGCATGTACTTATTTCCTCTATACGGTATAGACCGACATATAGTGCCCCATGATTCAGTGATGTCACTGGCTCATAGTGAAATGATTGGCTAAATATTGCTTCAGCAGACACAATGGGTACACTTTAACCTAAGAAAGTATGTCACTGTATCTATACAAAGCTTGAACAGAGATAAAGTACAAACCAATCTGATTCTGTCATTTTTCATATAGCCTGTAAAGTAACAGTTAGGAGCTGATTGGTTAATAGTCTATTTTTTTCCACGCTTTGATAAATCTCCCCCTTTGTCATTTACCATTCTAAAACAAAATCCTGGTGATAGTTCTGTGAAAACCATGGAAACAGTATGTTACTGCAAATGCTTAAACAAAAACAATAAGCATATGTTAAACTGCAACCTCGCCACCCCCCTCCCTCGACTTCGCACCAAATGCGCTTATGACATTGCAGAAACACCTAGCTATGTATGACGTTTGGCTTTAGTTTGGGCAGTCTCATTGTGATGCACGGGGCAGGATGTAATGACGTCCCAGTTTGACCGTTGGTGCATGTTCCCAGCTGTACTCCAACGTTTTTTTTAAGCGACAATCATGTACAAGACAAAACCATGCCTTGTAAATGATTGCCGCTTTAAAAAAAAAGTCAGAGTTCGGCCAGGAGCCCGCACCCCCAGCCAACTTGGACTTCATTACATCCGGCTCAATGTCTCAGGCCAGTCCATAGCACCACCTCCCATGACAGGCACTGCCATTCAGTCTGCACATTTATTCATATCATATTCTCCTCTAGGTGTGTGGGAAGTCATTCAATCGAATGTATAATCTGCTGGGCCATATGCACCTTCACGCCGGATATAAGCCCTTTAAATGCCCCTATTGTTCCAGCAAGTTCAACCTAAAAGGCAACCTCAGTCGTCATATGAAAGTAAAACATGGGGTGATGGACATCAGTTTAGAGAATCAAGGTAAGAACCCAAATTTCATACCATTTTAAAGGAAAACATATTCTTAACAGAGAAGAATTTCTCCCGAAACTTAATATTTTGTTTGGATGGAGTTGATTAAGATATGCTAAAATCTAGGAATTTCCTTGTCTCTGTTGCAGCAATCTGCCAAATGTTCTACACATCAGCACTGTATAATACTACTAGTTACTGATTCACACAAGTAGCAGTGTAGTCATTGGGCCAGGGACCACAGCCTTTATGGACCATATCTGATATAGAGAGTCCGACAATTCACTTGTATTCTGATGCATTATTAATATTGGGTATTTGTTAACAAAAAGCTCAACATATGATGCTACTGGGATTAATTTAACACAAATGCCTAGTGTCCTTGATAATGTGCGCGTAATCCAGGATGGGTGTAATCCTCCATTATGCTAATCCTGTTTTTGATGTGTTGTAATATAATTGGGCATGTAGGAAAGAGTAGTGCGCAGAAATTACTTTATGTGGGGTTCTTTATATAATAATATATGATTAGTTCAGTCATCAGGTGATGGCACCCTGGAGATGGGAGTACACCAAAAGGGTACATGCCCGCCATTAAGCCCTATTTAATTTCATGCTGAGCTGCCCTCACTCTCTCTCCTTTACCCCATGGGACAATACCCAAAAAACACGACTGCCCCACCAAAATCATGATGGTTGGGGGGCACGCAGTCATACAGTGTTTCAGCACTAGGCTGATGGGCATATAGTTGGCACCCCGACATATGGGATGTCGGTGGTCAGAAGACACGCAGGAATCCTGACTGTCGACATCCTGAATGTAAGTATGCTGGGGATGGTTAGGGTTAGACTGCGGGAAGGGGGGTTAGGGTTAGTGCGGAACAGGGTTAGCATACTACACACTAGGTGTCGAGATTCTTAGCTTTGGGGGGGCAGGTGTAGGTCATGTGACCGCTGGCATCATCAGCACCGGGATCCTGTACCAAACCGGACTGATGCACTGTGGGGGGGTCTGTCAGGGATTTCCAGAGGGGGACGTTTTCACTCCCTCGCTGTGGCAAACGAGATGTTAATACATCTCGTCACTAGTGCTTTCTGCTTTGTCTCGGTAAAGAGGCGAAGCAGGAAGCGTTATACAGGTGTGATCAGTGCAGGTATAATACATTTACCTGATTGTGACTAAAGTGGTTATCAGCCCCCCAGCAGCCTGTAAAGAAGGGGTCAGTACAGAGGCAGTGTAAGTCCCTATAATATAAGAAAAGAGGGAGTGTAGCCTGAAGAGAGAAAAGGCTAAGGCAGCAGAAGAGCCACAAAGTGTGAGAGGTGTGAGGCTGAGTCATAAAGAGATGCAGAGCTGTGAAGAAGAGATGCTAAGCTCATAAAGAGAAGCTGAGTTGTCAGAAGAAAAGGAGAAACATATAGCTATAAAGCCCTTAAGGAGAGCTGCAGAGTGAGGAGTGTAGTAACGCCATATGAATTTACTTTATGCAAAGTGCCTATAACTGTGAAGATCAGGGAGAGTCTGATAAATGAAGTGACAGGCACTAGCAAAGAGGTATACATCTTCCTTTCATTGCCATAACCCACATAAAGTGCACTAGAGGAGAAGGAGATATCTTTCCTTTATCAGTATGCAATCATGTAATATGCTGGAGGAGTTGTTTAGTAAAGAACATAGTTTGGGATAGAAATGGTCTGGCACCCAACTTATTGTATCTGTGCTGCACTACCACCCGTAACGTCACCTATGTCCTCACAAAGATAAACGTTGCTGTAAAGCCTGCATGAACGCAATTCCCTGAGTCACTGATTGGCCACACCCTTACACTAGCCAGGGTAGAGGATTGCACCAGCTGGGAAATGAACTGTGTACCTATGCACATCATACTAGGTACACCGTGACAAAAGGAATGTTTCTAACTACTTAATGTATCAGATGTAACAGGAGAGTTTTGATACAGCAGCAACAAGTTGGTAGTATGATAACCATTGTTGTCTCACAATTCTTGGGCAATGGAATTAGCTCCAGTTAGGGCCCTCTCCCTGTGTTCTCATTGGTTTCCTCTAGGTCAGGGGTGTCAAACTCAAATTCATCGGGGGCCGCATCAGCAGTTTGGTCCCCATCAAAGGGCCGGTTGTATCTGTAGGTCTATGTGTCCACTCTTTATTATCATAAATTAATGTCACTGCATTCAATTATTACTGTTTTTTGTAATAATGTAAGTAATAACTAGCTCTGAAAGCAGAAACATAGTCAGAATAATGACAAGTAGATATTCAAATGTACAATTATTGTACAATGTATTGAAAAATGTTTTTTGGTAACAAACATTAATTTTTTTTTAAACATACAAATATTGCCAAACACTGTTTATTAAACATATAGAAAACACAAGGCCATGTGCCCCCTTTTTATAGTGCCCAGCCATCTGCCCCCTTTTATAGTGCCCAGCCATCTGCCCCCTTTTATAGTGCCCAGCCATCTGCCCCCTTTTATAGTGCCCAGCCATCTGCCCCCTTTTATAGTGCCCAGCCATCTGCCCCCTTTTATAGTGCCCAGCCATCTGCCCCCTTTTATAGTGCTCAGCCATCTGCCCCCTTTTATAGTACCCAGCCATCTGTCCCCTTTTATAGTGCCCAGCCATCTGCCCCCTCCATTTACTTTACTTACCTTTTACTTCTTTCTTTCTTTTACTTCTTTCCTCTTGCTCCTCTCCGCGGCGTCCGCGCGCTCCTCTGATCCCTGGAGATGTCGGGCGGACGTCACGTGATGACGTCACGTCCGACACCCAGGGAGCAGTGCGGGGCAGGAAGAAGTCGGGCCAGGTCCCGGAAGGTAAGTAAATTTTTTTTTTTTTTTTTTTAACTTGAGCCATTTTTAAAATGAATTTACTCCGTGCAGGCACGGAGTAAATTCATTGGAAAAAAAAAAGGGGAGGCTGCAAGGCTGGCGGCGGCACCGCGGGCCATCAGACGAGGTCTGGCGGGCCGGATTTGGCCCGCGGGCCTTGTGTTTGACACCCCTGCTCTAGGTGCTTCGGTCTCCTTCCACAATCCAAAAAATGCGGGCAGGTTAATAGGCTTCTGAGAAATGTTAACCCTAGTGCATGTGTGGTCTGTGTGGTAGAGAATATAGGGGTCAATTTACTAAGCCTTGGATGGAGATAAAGTGGAGAGAGATAAAGTACCAACCAATCAGCTCCTAACTGCCATGTCACAGGCTGTGTTTGAAAAATGACACTTAGGAGCTGGTTGGCTGTTGCTCTCAATCTCCATCCACTTTACCTCCATCCAAATCTTAGTAAATAGACCCCTTAGTAGACTGCAAGCTCAATTGGAAAAGGACAGATGTCAGTGACTAAACTGCAAGTAATGAGGCAATAAGCATTTCCAGTGTAGAACTGAAATACCATAAATAAGTGAGACAGAAGTTACTTTGATTCTTTACATTGGACAAAGCAGATTGTTCTGCCAAAGAATATAGAAAAACTGCATTGCTCAATAGCACAAGTAATGTCTAGTATTGACATTCCTTCATGTTGTATTTACCATTTGCATTGTTGCTTCCTTTCATTCACATGTAAACAGTGTAGAGGCTAAAGGAGGGTACACACTAGACGACGTGCTCTATGAGCGACATCGTCTAGTGTTTTCCCCCTCCACGGGTCATCGTTGCCAGCACTTGTCAAGAACGTGAACAACGTCGCTCAGTAAGGGTGAAAATTAGCGACGCCGTTCATTTTATCGGCAAGTGTGTATGCACCTTTACTTGTAAAGGATAATCATAGTAAATAGAAGTGGTGTGGCACAGTCCTTGGGGTAAATTTAGGTGTGAGTTTTTTTTTAAAAAACTGGTGATGTCACTCATAGCAACCAATCAGATTCTACTTAACATTTATCTAGCTGCTTCAAGAAGATAATAGAATCTGTTTGGTTGCTATGGGCAACATCACCAGTTCTAAAAAAAACTCCCACCTAAGTAAACTTACCCCCTGGTATCTATATGTTATGCCAATACTCCTTCCTTAAGCTTGAATGGTATACAGCAGGGATGGGGAACCTTTGGCCCTCCAGCTATTGCTGAATTACACATCCCAGCATGCCTTGCAACAGCTTTGCAATTTGGTTATGCCAAAACTGTTGCAGGGCATGCTGGGATGTGTAGTTCAACAACAGCTGGAGGGCTGAAGGTTCCCCATCCCTGGTATACAGGCTGAGTCTCCCATATAAAACATTTGATATAAAAAAAATTCTGAGCGCGATTGAGACAGGGACACCTTTGTTTTCTGATGGCTCAGTGTACACAAACTTTCTTCCATGCACAAAATGTGTGTAAGTTGTATATGAAACATAAATACATTTTGTGTTTAGACTTTGGTCCCATCACCAAGATATGTCTTTATGGTAGGCAAAATACTTCTGGTCCTAATCATTAAGATATGTGTAAATACCAAATTGCTTTCTAACAAATATTTAAAATGCCAGCTCTAATATATATTGTAAACGCCTGCACCTCTTATTACCATGTGCCATGAATGAGCGCTATACATAGCAAAACACTGCATCCCATAAGAGAAAACAATACACCCACACATTATCTGAGTTCCAAAGCTGAATCTACACATTAATCTGCTTGCTTTAATACCAAATATGACAGGTGTAGCTTGCTTCGTTCAAATAATACACATACATGACATTACTTCATTATATAATTTTAAATCATTATGATGTCTGTCGCTTGATATTATTATAATTATGTGCTGTATGAAATAAGTGTCAAATCCATCTCTGTGGCATGTCCGTGTAAATGCGAGTGTTACCATATATTGCTGTGCTCTCTGCGCGTATTTGCAAGCATAGCGACTCATAATGTGTGTAGTCTGTATGTTCTTTCTATGTAATATTTTTGACTTAGACAGTCCACCCTTTGGCAGTAAACAATAACTGCCATCAATTATTAACATAAGAAAAAAAATATTTCAGACAATAATCGGTGAACTAGACACAAGTATGTATTCATTTCGCAAATCAGACACTTGACTATATTTGGGGAAGACAGGGAGGAGGACGAGACATCCTCTATATGCACTCGGCGGTCACGGGACAACATTCAACCTATAGAGTATGCTGGGACAGTGCTTTGGCCTATAATGTCTGATTTGCAACGAACATTTCACACATACATGTACCTACGTCTTTGTACACTAATGTATGGATTCAATTGAGGTTCTGCTGGGTAGATGAAGTAGATAAAAACAAACAAATCGTGAAAGTGACATATAAAATTTTCATGATCTACATATTCCTATCATTTTCTGAACATTGTTTCCATTTCTGGAACGTATGCTAGGTCTGTTTAATAATTGAACAAGGGTTATAAGTAGTGTCCTTCCTAAATAACATAAACCTTCGGAGTTCGGGGAGAGCCACTCATAAACCTTTCTTCCACATATATTAATGAGCTCTTTATCTGCAATGTGTGAATAGCCATTGTCTGATTGTAAATGATTACCTCCGAACTCCATAACTACTAGACCTTTGATTTTTCTCTGACTTTAACAAACTGATCGGCTAATCCTGGGATCCTATAAGGAAATCACTCCTTCCTCCAGAACCAGTTCCAGTCCCACACTCGACTCCTCATAAAAAAAACCCTCGCAAAAATAGAATGTCCTGAAAAAACATGTTTGTCAGCGGGAAAGAGAGAAAAGAGAAATAGAACAAAACAACTCTTGTTCATAACAAATCAATTACAATGACTGGTCTTTCTGCAGTCCTTTAGTACGCTCAGGTAGTGTTCAACAGTGCCACCTCTCAGTCTTCACGGAACAGAGTCTCTGGTGATATTTTTGCGATCTCACTCCATTTACGAGTTCCTTCCGGACTACCGACTTTCCTGCAATGGGAATCGTGGACCCAAGTCTCTCGGCTACTTTCACTGGGATAGTGCTGTCAACAAAACTTGGTAGGGTCCTTCCCACCTGTCTATTAGGCAACTTGAGCGTAAATACAATCACACAGTCTCTTGGTTCACAATCAAGACAGTTAGTATTTGGCATACCAGCAATCAACAGTTTCAAGTTCTTTTGTCAAGTTCTCAAATGCTTGCTCATCTCGATAAAGTACTGTACTGTCACCTCATTGGTGTATTTCTGATCATTGTGCGGATCAATCATGACATGAGGTTGGCTTCCAGAAACAACCCAAAAAGACACAAATACCAAAACAAAAACAAATTTCGAAGAGGGTGATTAGTTAAGTGAAGATCTGGGAGTGGTTCCGATGCTACATAATACTAGTGGCAGTATCTATGATCACAATGGTACAATTTCAAGCTTTGCTCCTACTTCTAGGGGTACCATTATCTACACACAAATTTCTGCGCAATTTTTCTTTGCGGCAAACACAGCAGCCTCCGTGGCGGCAGGAAATGCCTCTACCCAGTTTGAGAAAACATCAGTGCACACCAATACATAACAATAATTCCTAAAGGGTGTTAACTGTACGAAGTCATTGTGTGTTTGCAATATAGAGTACCATGAGCATAACTCAAAAAGAAAAAGAAAAAAAGAAAAAACATCTCTAGAGGAGAGGAAGAAGAAAATGAAAAAGAAAATGTCAGGTTTGCCATTCACCAACAGGCATATCAGTGTCTATACAAAATTTCCCTTCACCAGTATTCTCATCCTTCCTGCACCCTTTGTGCATGACAAGGCACACTGCAGTAATACTGGTGTTGAGATATACTGGGTTTGGGCAGAACTCTGAAGGACCAATTAGGCATATAGTGTTTGAACTGTAAATCGGGTCCATGTATTGTACCACCCTGTGTGAACGCAAAAGATAAAGAGGAAACTGTAGAGAAACAGAATAGAGGTTGGTGACAGATGAGTTTGTAGAGGTGGAGAAGATTTTATAAAAATTTGACAACTGGATTGGGCACTACGAGGAAGTGATTCTCTACTTGGTCAACTCCCCTTAAAAAAATTCTATGTTTGTCGTATCGCTATTGGGACTATCCCAGCCATCAATCCAGTGTCCTGTCTATCCTAAGTTCATAGGGAACCCGGTATCTGTGAGATAATTTCCTCTACCTGTGATGGACATGCATCTAGAACAGTAGAATGCGACATTAGCCTTTGAGGGGTGTCTAGTATATCTTGTACTTCTTGAGCATGGTTCTCCGGTATATCCAAGAAGACACCCTCAGGAGTACAATATATGACACACCGCATTTTACACAATAAGTCTCTGCCGAGTAGATTAGTCGGAGCCGATGCAGCCAGCAGAAAAGAATGTTTGGTTTGCAAGGGCCCTATCGTAATCTCTGCAGGTCTACTCAAAGGGTATTGTTGCACCGTTCCTGTTACTCCCATTAACCGAATCTGTGTTTTCTATATGGCTCGTGATTCCTTACTATATGTCCCTTGATCCCGTCTATGTGTTTAATAATGTGGCTTGTGTTTTCTGTCTAGGGGGTCTATATTGACTATGTGTCCTACTACTCCTACAATCTCTGGCAAAATGCCCTTCCTTCCTACAAGTGTAACATATTATTGACCATTAGGGATCTGGGGTTTGGACTGATGGGTCTTTTCTGTATGTGCTAGTATACTTACCGTGCTCAACCTCTCCACCTGTGTTCTCTGCGCCTAGCACTATTCTTGTGATGTTCAATAGCACACTCTCTAAGATTAGCTACTGTGACCCCTTTCCAATTTTGCAAAGAAGTCTGCACCCTGCCCTCAATGTCTTATTGAGCCCGTCCATTAGCACAGAGACAGCCATCTCCCATTTACCGAATTAGTGTTTACCAGTGATCTTATTCCAGATGGAGAGTTTTCTATTACTGCAAAAGACAAAGATTAACAAGCTTCTAGGTCATGCAAAGTATTCATTCAATCCTTCTCATCCCGTATTAAGGGTCTGTACATGGTCCAACAAACATTTCCGAGCTCATCTTGACTAGGAGCATTACTAAGAATGAATACTTCTTATATGGTAACTGAAAGAAATACCCGGGGGTTACCTTGTCTGTCCGCTTTTCTACTGGCAAATACTAATGTGCGGACAGGTTTTTCTCCATTTCTGACGTTAATTTCTTGATTTTTGTTTTATTTTTGGGTTTTACTATATATGTACACGAATGATACCATACTTACCAGTTCCACTGGTCTCAGCCACTTCCCCCGCAGGCTACTGCTCTTCTTTTACCGGTTGGAAATTCCTCTGGGTGCATGAGAAATGGCTGAAAACAATCAGGTCACCTTCTCCTCCTAAATAAACTTCAACATTCATTAATATATATATAGGTTACAGTCATATTTTTCACATTTTTATTATTTTCTATAGTTTGTATGCTGGCTGTAACTGCTTCCACATCTACATATGACGGTGTACTTGCATTCTCTTTTTTCCCCTACTTGTTTATTGTTCCTACAAGTTCAAACAGTTCTTATATTTCCATTCTTGTCTTATATGACTTTGGTTAGACATACCACCTGCAATACCTTAGGATCAAACTCACCAACCCCTCTTGCTGCCACAGGTTTTTAACAATTTGTATGTCTGACCCTTTGTTTTCTGGATTTTATCAGACATATCCTTATCCTTAAGTTCTGCAATACCTCTGGTTCAAAGCTACCCACCCTAGGGAATGATACCCTATCGTTGTCAGTCATACGTAACCATTTATTGCAAAAAGCCTCCGTGTGTGAACCATATATTTCACACATAATAAACCTTGCTGACCCTCTCTGTCGCAATTCTGACCTTCTCGGTCCCACTTCTTCAGCCTGAACCCTAGCTACCAAACGCCCACTGCTTGTGCAATTGGATCCCATCGCGGACTTTTTGCCAATAAACGCAATCCCCAATGCACACCGCAAATAGACGGTGAAAGACACCTAGCGCTTTCACTCGCTCCTTCTCCGCTGAGTACCACGACTCACTCCAATAGTGAACACCGCGTACCCAGTGAGGCCCTATTGGTTT